>NC_041395.2:115591822-116270155 GCF_900747795.2 Erpetoichthys calabaricus
GGCGCTCCGGTTTCCTCCCACAGTCCAAAGACATGAAGGTTAGGTGGATTGGCGATTCTAAATTGGCCCTAGTGTGTGCTTGGTGTGTGGGTGTGTTTGTGTGTGTCCTGCGGTGGGTTGGCACCCTGCCCGGGATTGGTTCCTGCCTTGTGCCCTGTGTTGGCTGGGATTGGCTCCAGCAGACCCCCGTGACCCTGTGTTCGGATTCAGCGGGTTGGATAATGGATGGATGAATATATATACACACATATACATTGTGAAAGTACGAGACTTCAGACATGGTAAAGGTTTGGGGCAGCCACCCGTATAATATGTTCCTGGCAGCAAAAATAAAGAAATAAAGTAAAGCAAGAGTAATTTACAAGACTGAGTCCAAAACAGAACTGAAATCCAGAGGAGGGGAGTGAGGTTTTATAGGGAGTCTTGGGGAAGTGATGTCGTCCTCGGGGCTGGGATAGGAAATGACGTTGTCCTCGGGGCAGGGACAGGAAGTGATGTTGTCCTTGGGGCTGAGGCACCGGAACCTGGTGGGATTTCCCGGGAAAGGTCTGCAAGGGAACTTAGAAAGAAAGTCAGTACACCCCACCGCCCCCTGGTCGGGTGAGTCAGTACCATTCTTTAAGCCCTATAGCTTAAAAGCTAACATACAACATATATATATATATATATATATATATATATAAAATTAATTGCCAGTTTATTAGGAACACCCCCAACCATCACACAAATTCGACATTTTAACATGCCATACTTATCAGCACCTATGATGGTGTGGTATAAATCAAACAGATCCATGTTTCTACAATCCAACTAAGCAATGTAATGTGCAAAATGAGTGACCTTAGTGACTGGCATGACATGTGCCAATCCTAGTAACTCCAAAATGGCTGTCTTCATGGACTTTTCAATTTGCAAAGAAGCTTAAACATTGTAACCAAAATAAACTATAATTATACTTTGTTGTTGTTTGGAGGTAGCCTTCTATGAAGCAATTCCTTTGTTGTGATCCAAATTTTGGATGAGCAACACAATGACATTAGCACACACTACTACTGATTTTTCGCTGCTTCGCGGGTTTCTGCGGACAATGGGTCTTTTAATTTCTGGTACATGCTTCCTCAGTTGGTTTGCCCAGTTGATTTCATACAAGGGACGCTATTGGCAGATGGCTGAGAAGCTACCCAGCTTACTTTTCTCTCTCTCTCTCTCTCTCTTGCGCTGACTTTTTCTGATCCTGGCATAGGGGGATTGAGCAGGGGGGCTGTTCGCACACCTAGACGATACGGACGCTCGTCTAAAAATGCTGAAAGATTATCTTCACGTTGGCTACCTTCTGTGCAGCTGCTTCCTGAAGTGACATGCTGCACGGTGCTTCGCATACTTAAAAGCACGAAGGGCACGTATTGATTTTTTTATCTGTCTCTCTCTCTCTGTCTGCTCCTGACGGAGGGGGTGTGAGCTGCCACCTTCAACAGCTTTGTGCCGCGGTGCTTCGCATACTTACAAGCCAAACAGCCCTATTGATTTGTTTGCTCCTTTGAAGAGGAAGATATGTTTGCATTCTTTTAATTGTGAGACGGAACTGTCATCTCTGTCTTGTCATGGAGCACAGTTTAAACTTTTGAAAAAGAGACAAATGTTTGTTTGCAGTGTTTGAATAACGTTCCTGTCTCTCTACAACCTCCTGTGTTTCTGTGCAAATCTGTGACCCAAGCATGACAATATAAAAATAACCATATAAACATATGGTTTCTACTTCGCGGATTTTCTTAGTTCGCGGGTGGCTCTGGAACGCAACCCCCGCGATGGAGGAGGGATTACTGTATTAAGATTTTGGGAGTTGTTGCAGAATTTCTTTTCATTATCATTTTGTTTTTTTCTTGTGATTGTGAACTAATCATTACACTTTATTATTATAAGTTGTTACTTTTGCACCATTATGCCTATCACTCCATTTTGTGCCTTTTTGCTGTGGTAATAACTCCCATTGCCTTGTGACTTCATGATGTTCTGACGCCTGACATCACCACTGTGACTGTGTTTAAGATGGCATTATAGTGGTTTGGCCTCTAACCTTCTGGAATCATAAGCAATGCTTTTTTGATGGTAGCTATAGAGCAAAATATCACTTCATGGAGTATGGACTTTGTATCTCTTTTCACTACAAGTTTTAGTTTTCCTTTTCACTTTGATATTTTGATTCATTTTGAGTTGTTGGCTCAGACTCTTGCAATTATATTAAGTATGAATTTCTATGTTCTTTTCCAAAATTGTAATACCTTTTCCCCTCTCACAGAACACAACATATGTTTGACCATTCACAAAATCTGTGTACACAGAAATGCAATAAATGTGACAGGATGACATTATAACAATTGTTAACAACACAATAAATATACTTTCAAAAATGAAACACACAAAAGTAAATGAGCTTTAATGAGTTCCTCATAACAATGACTTGTATCACTCACTTGTCCTAGCACATTCAGTGTGAGCACTGGAATATTTAAAATAAGCCCCAAATGTGCACAAGACTACCTCAGTGCTGGAACAAAACTATACAAAGGTACAAAAAATGTGTTTGAAAAAAGGACAAGAAATTTAACCAAATGCTACTAAAGAACACCCATTACATTGGGCATCAAAAAGACAAATGCTGACTTCTGCAAAAGATTAGATGAGTTCAAATCCTACCAGTTTTTATAGAAAGAAAATGACCACTATTGTGGCACATGTTTTCTTAGGTGGGCACGCCCTCACCAGTACATGGCTGCACCCCTGGACACCACAGAGTCATAATCTTCTTGGGTCACGGAGGAACACAAAGATTTCCAGCATGAAGAAGTTGGCTCCTAAGGCGTACAGGATGAATGTGGGGTCTCACAGGCCTTGAACTTAATCCTAATTTGGACCATCTTGGGCCTTTTCAAGTTTTAATTTATAATTACAGGAGTATGTGAGTTTTTGACTTCTGATGGTTTCATTTTATTTTGATGTGCTATTTATTTATTTATTTTTTCTTGTTGTTTTGTTTTTTTAGCATCATCTGATGTCATCACTGCTGTGCTATAAAAGATGATGGCTTGCACAACAACAAAGTTTTAGGAGTTTGACTCAACAAAGAATAAACCTTTGTAATAAACAATAAACAGAAGAAAAAGGAAATTAATTAGGGAAAGAATTACTAGTTTTGTGTTTTTGTGGTTCAGATTCTGGTATTGCCATTGCAGATTAACAATCATTTATCTGTGCCAACTGTTTTAAACACTGCCAGCCATTCTCCTGCCAATGTATAAAAGAAAGACCTTAAAAATTCAGCCTTTTGCTACAACTTTCATTCCCTGGGACCTCCTGTTCATCCTTCTGAACACATTAGACAAGAGGATAAAATGCTGTTTTGGAACTCAGCAGTGACTCCTGCAGGGAACCATGTGGCAAGTACAATTAGAGCAAGTGGTCAATAAACTGAAAATGTGCATTTGGCAAAACGCTGTGGGTTAAAAATATAAAAAAAAACTTGATATAAAAATAGCAATAAAATCTAAAAGTGAAAACAGATATCTTGGTCTTCACACTGAAATGATTCTAAAAGAATACATTGTGCAGCAGAGCAGTAAAAGAACAACACTTACTCTATGGTTTTAATTTTACTTGTTCCTTCAATCAAGGATTTCAATGTCCTTTGAGTGCAGAGGACCACAGCTGGCAGGAAGACATGTTGTAGAAATGCTACAGTTATTAGTGAGCTAAAGCATGTTGCAAGCACATTGACACAAGATGGAGAAAAAGAGTGCAGACCTGAAAAATACCACAAGGACCAGAACAGAACATTCAATCATCTGCCTAAAAACAGGCTTCACCCCAGACAGCCCTACCCCCAAACTCAACAGCCAAGGTTTCTAATGTGACTGGTCCCAGTATAAGGCGATAGCTTTAAAAGTGCAAAAATATTTTAAAATGTCCCATGATAATGCTCTTAAAGGGAAAAAAAGACCATAAACCTTCTGACTTGATGGACAGAGGCCAAACATATATGTTGTCGTATGAATAGACAGATAGACAGGAGCCATAAAAAGGTTTGAGACAGCCACCCGTATATTTTTTCCTGGCTGCAAAATTGGTTTAAATGGTGTACAGTTGTGTACAGGTTTGAGTCCAAAACAGAACTGCCTGGATGAGGTCAAGATGGCGGCTTTAAGGGATGGCAGAGGAAGTGACGTCACTGGGGCCAGAACCGGAATATGCATCATCGGGGCCAAGAAGTGAAGTCATCAGACCATGACCAGAAGTGATGTCCTCAGGGCCATTACCGGAAGTGGCATCATCAAGGCCGGGGACGATTTCCTGTAACTGGTCTGCAGTGGAAAGATAGAAAGGATTAGTGCACCTCGCCACCCCCTGGTCTGGAGTGGAATTATCCTCATTCGAGCCCTTTAGCTGCCTCCCATTCACACGTGTGTGACAATGTAAATTTAAAAAAAATAATAAGGCAAAAAAAGTTTTCCTAAAAAGGCAACTCAAGTCAAACAAGTCTAAATGGTATTCCAAAACAAAATCCAGAAACTTGAAGCAAAAATTCAATACGTTAGACAATCCAAAGAAATCAATATTTACAACAACGCTCAATGGCACTCCATATGAACATAAAGGTAGTGAGTGGCTCATCCACAGGGATGTCAAGGTAGACCCAACTATTGGGGTTTCACCACTGAAATAAAAGCCATGTAGCTTACATGTGCCAATACACAATACATAAGGATAAAATAATATTTTACATAAACAATATCTACAAACATAAAAAGGCAATTCTAAAGGTAAAAGCTATTTATGAACTCTGTAGTAGAAGCAAACAGAAAGCACTGCCTGGCACTGATGTTATGGCTCCTAAAGTAAAAACTGGTGAAAACTTGAGCTCACCGTTTTCATACTCTTAGCCTAAGCTGATTCCATGTATGTATGTGACAGATACTGTAGGCACTAATGTCTAGATTGTCTTGTTTTAGCCAACATTTCTACCCTGACTGGGGTTCAAAGTCGTGTTTCTTGTCTGTTTTGTCCATTTTGGTGACATTTATTTATGATTATTTATATATTTTATTATTTATGATAATGTTTCTTTTGTTTACTATTTTCGTTATTGTCTGTGATTATAAAATGCCACATGTGTTTTGTGGGTGGATCTCCAAGAGGTGGGACCACCTGCCAATCACCTCCAGGAACTGCCCTCCATTGTATAAATCTGGAGGGTCTCCCATTGATCCTGGCAGTTCATTTCAAATGTGTTTACTTGTGTTTCAATTGTGCTTATTGTGATTTCCTGGATTTTTGATCCTTTGCTCTATCTTTTGTCCATTCTTTAATTTTTGTATTGGGACTTGGAATGCCTTGCCTACGGGCAATTCCCTTTTGTGCTCCATGAAGCTTCTTGTGCTACTGTCAAAAGTAAATTTTTTATTTTTATTAAGATTCTTCAAGGCCCTTTTTGTTACTAGTCGAGGTTTTGATGGTAATACCCCACGTAGTGGGTAATTTTGGAAGGATTTATGGGACTTGATGATACACCATCATGCAAAATGATTCTCTACCTCTATGCACATCCTCAGTTTTAACCCCTGGTGTGTTTGGGGGCTTTGCCAGAGGATTACAATTTCTTAACATCAATCAAGGAGAAAATGGAGCACTTCTTACATTTGGGAACCTAGAATTATTTGGCATTTTCCATCACTTGTCATTTTATAAGTCAAATAGAGTTAACATAACACTTTTCACAGTTAACATTGTGCATGTATTTCAATGATAGGAACTCTGGCAGCTAGGTATTGTGACTTTTTCACACTCACACAGGGAGTGCAGGTGGCTTAGCTCGTACTTTCCAGTCTCACATTTCAGCTAATAGTGGGCTACACAGATTAGGCAGGTGCCTGTGACATTCACTCACACACTGGTGAGGTGCGAATCGCATTTTCTATATTAATCTGGTGACCACCCCTAACATTTTGGTGGAGTCACATTATTATTTCCTTAATATCATAACCATTATTTTAATATTAGGATGTGTAGCGTAGGGTTCAAATCCTGCTACTGAGACAATGTGACCATGAGAAAGTCACTTTACTGTCCCCTGCTTAAATTGGAAAAACAAAAGAGATGTAACCAATTGTATCTCTCAAAAGTTTTAATAAAGGCATCTGCCAAGTAATAATAATAGAACAGTGTACATCCTCTCCTTGATCATATACAGTTACTTCTTTATATGAAACTGGGGGTTGGGGAGGCGGGCGCCCTTGGCATTTTTATATTAGATAGGAGGGTGCATTCTTTAGAACAGATTGAAAAAGCTGTATTGACATTCTTTGTGATATTCTGGGGACTGCCTTTGGAATACTTTTTATCACAGTGGGAGCCCCTGTGGCATTTTATGAAGTCTCTGAATTTCTTTCTCTCTGTTAGGGGAAGAGGGGAATATTTTTTTAATTTATTTTGAGTGAAGGCCATTTATATCAGAGGGAAGGAGTTTATCGGGCGTTACTTTGGATGATTAATAATACTTATTACCTCATACCTAACTATAGTAAGCCATTTATTTATTTACTTTTCATTCAATTCATACACAAATCAATTTCAGAGCAAAATCACTCTAGGATTACATGAAAGATGAGATGTCTGGCTCTGGATGGTTCACACTCCCCACACATGAGCACTCTGGCATTATTTATGTTCACACTGTAATTAATTCATTTATTTATTCCTGTTTTTTGAGCTTTGAACAGTACATGTCTGCAAGAATCTAAAGTCTTTTCTGACTTTCTCTAGAACAACTTAAGAACCAACTCTGAAAGGGACTGCAGTCAATCTCATGGAAAACTCAGACTCTCTGACAACTGTCATTTAATGTAGAAGGATGTCTTTAGGCTGAAAGAAGAACTTGAAAATTCAAAAGGAAACCCTCATGAGAATGTCAGGTTATGAGTATTGTGGGTTTAAAGGACTACCTTCTACACCATTCTCTTGCCCGTAATGTCGGAGTGTTGGATTGATTGAGTCACTCTTCTCTCTATCTAATAAATGTACCATACCATAACATTTTGCAAGCCAGTTGAATTTGGAGTAGAGGCGCGGGTACTGAAAGCTGTCCCAGCAAGAATAGGATACAACACTGAAACAATCAACTGTACAACGCACTAGTTCATCACAGTATGAACATATTCACCAACACCCACTAGGGCCAATTCTAATATTTGATTACATGTCTATACATACTTATGATACTGTCACAACCAGCATTTGTAAAAGATCGTCAAATCATGCATTCAATCATTTTCTGGACATTTTGACAGTGTAGTGTCAGAAAACTTTAGTCCTACGCACATAAGGATGAAACCAGCACTGGATGAGTCTACATGACACAATTGCTTGTTAATGTCAAGGCTTTTATTATCATAGTTCATGAAGCTGCTACGTCTTGAAGTGTATTTTGGAATTCAGGGACCTTTGAAGATTCACACATAAAATGAGCTTTTCTCATAAAAGTGTCAATAAATCCATCAGAAGTTCAGACTCTCTCATTATTTTAGGGTAATAATATTAATCCTTCTGCAAAGTGACGACGGCTGTGGCATTACCAATATATCCTGCTTTGTCTTAGAAGGTTTGTTCCTTTATACTCACCTTGTGATTGTGCACATTACATCAGTATTCTGCAAGTCTCCATTTTTTGGAGGTATTCCTTCAGTTTTGAGTGTTAGGAGCTGGCAACTTACAACGCCTAACAAGCGCAAGACTAAAAAATGCAGATCATGGATCAGATTTACTTAACATTTTTCTTAAATGACAATTATGTTCTGAGATTTTTGAGGCATATGAGACAGAGGTATTTGGATAAAGCTGTTATACTCACTAAATGGTGCCATGGAGTGGTGACATTCTCCATGTTGACTAGTACATGTAAGTAAAAATGTCACAGTACATGTGACAGTAATGACCTTATAAACGTAACAACTTGATAAGTATTCAATCACAGAAACACATTTATTTTGTAGGATACTGTTAACATTATTTTTATACAGATAAACTAAAAGTGTGTTGCTATAGGACAGCATCCACAGATCCATCATATTATCCCCAATGTGTGAGCTTTTTATGCTGCTGAACCAGTTTTAAATACACAGACAAGTGACTACAAAGGTGACACATCAAGAGCAAGTATCACTAAGTTCTTTGTGTTTGGCTGCTTTAAAGTTATTACCAGATCAGTCTAGATGTATAGATTCAGAATATTGCAAATTAAATTTCAAATTCTGTATTTTTTTCAAGAACAGAATCCAATTCAGAATTTCATATTCTGTGCTGATGGCAACTTTAAAAAAAATACCCAAATCATTAGAGCTTGAGCAATCTCTTTATTGAGCCTCAGGTAGCTGCCATAATCAGCAAGAACACCAGAAAAGATAGTGATAATTGGAGGTTGTGTCTATTTGGGATCAGTTCAAAACAAGGAGAGGGGAAAATAATTAGCAATAAAGATATATTTAAGAGAAAAAAAACACAATAATGGCAAGTTCCTCATGCCTTAATTCAGGGTTGTGGTAGCTGGAGCCTTTCTGAGCAATATCGGGCACAAGGCAGGAAGAAGTCCTGCATGGTCCACAGTAGGTCCCACCCCTAAACACACCTATGCTTATAACAGGCAAATTTACAGTCACCAATTAACCCAATCTCAATATTTTTAGGGTGTGGGAGGAAAACCACAGTTCTCAGATAAAAACGGCCATTGTTCGGTCAGAGATTTCACCTGGTTTGTTTATTCTTTGTTTATTTAAATGCTCTCAGAAAGCATTTGATAAGGTGCCACATGAGTGGTTGGGCATCAAACTAAAAGAAGTGGGAGTTCAGGGTGATGTTTTTAGATGGGTGCAGAACTGGCTCAGACGCAGGAAGCAGAGGGTGATGGTGCAAGGAACCTCATCAGAATTGGCCAATGTTAAGAGTGGTGTTCCACAGGGGTCAATGCTAGGGTTGCTGCTATTTTTTATACATATAAATGATTTAGATAGAAATATAAGTAACAAGCTGGCCAAGTTTGCAGATGATAACAAGATAGATGGATTAGCAGATAATTTGGAATCTGTCATATCATTACAGAAGGACTTGGATAGCATAGAGGCTTGGGCAGATTTGTGGCAGATGAAATTTAATGTCAGCACATGTAAAGTATTACACATAGGAAGTAAAAATGTTAGGTTTGAATATACAGTGGGTAGTTGGAAAATCGAGAGTACACCCTATGAGAAGGATTTAGAAGTCACAGTGGACTCTAAGATATCGACTTCCCGACAGTGTTCAGAAGCCATTAAGAAGGCAAACAGAATACAATACAATTTATTTTTGTATAGCCCAAAATCGCACAAGTGCCGCAATGGGCTTTAACAGGCCCTGCCTCTTGACAGCCCCCCAGCCTTGACTCTCTAAGAAGACAAGGAAAAACTCCCAAAAAAACCTTGTAGGGAAAAATGGAAGAAACCTTGGGAAAGGCAGTTCAAAGAGAGACCCCTTTCCAGGTAGGCTGGGTGTGTCAAAAGAAGGGGGTCAATACAATACAATACAATACAACTGTATTGTAATACAATACACAGAACAGAACAAATCCTCAATACAGTATAAAAGTAAAAATTTTAGAAGTATGGAGCAGAATTTAACAGTAGATGACATCACATAAGAAGATTTGGATATATTTAGAGTCCTGGAGACTTCATCCATCAAGCTGCCTCCCCCATTTGGCCATTCCATGGCTGAAACAGTGCTGGGCCAGCCAATCCAATGAAAGGACCCCCTCCTTCCCACGATTCCTGCAATCCTCCATCAGGGATGACTTTACCTTAGGTAGGCAAAACAACTTGACATTTGGGTCGTGGCACCAAGTGCCACATTTGAGTACCGAGAAGAGAAAAAGAATAGGTGAGGGTTAGTGTCCAATTATAACTATCATGTTACTTATGTTTTAGTGCTAATGACTAACAACAGAGATGCAGTCTGTACAGTTAATCAGCAGCTCTAGTCAGGATATGCTAAACTGAAGTAGTGAGTCTTCAGTCGGGATTTAAAAGTGGAGACTGAAGGGGCATCTCTTATAGTAGCAGGCAGACCATTCCACAGTTTAGGGGCCCTGTAACTAAAAGCTTGACCTCCCACTGTTATTTTATTAATCCTTGGAATCATAAGCAGACCGGCATCTTGAGATCTTAATGTGCGCTCTGGTTTGTAAGTCATGATAAGTTCAGACAAGTAAGCCGGACCTTGGCCATTTAATGCTTTATATGTTAAAAGGAGGATTTTGAAATCTGCCCTAAACTTAACTGGGAGCCAGTGTAAGGATTTAAGAACTGGAGTTGTGTTCGTATTTTCTTGTTCTTGTAATAATTCTTGCAGCCGCATTTTGGATTAACCGGAGGCTGTATAGAGAACAGTTTGAACATCCAGTGAACACCGCATTGCAGTAGTCAATTCTACTAGAGATAAATGCATGAATTATTTTATCAGAATCCTGTTTATTTAGAAAGCACCTTAATTTCCTAACATTTTTAAGATGGAAGAAACATGATTTAGACAACTTTGTAATATGCACTTTAAATGACATGCTAGAGTCAAAGATAACTCCTAGATTGCGGGCTGATTTAGTATAATTAATGGAGATTCCAACCAAGTTAAACGATGACAAAATATTGTTTTGATCAACGTCATTCCCTCCAACAATTAACATCTCTGTTTAATCTGTGTTTAAAGACAAGTAGTTCTCATTCATCCACTCCTTTAATTCACTAACACAACTAATTAGAGACAACATTGTAGAAACTTCATTTGATTTAAATGAAAGGTATAACTGGGTGTCATCTGCATACGAGTGAAAATTAACATTATGTTTCCTAATGAGAGATCCCAGTGGAAGCATGTAAAGTGAAAACAATAAAGGTCCCAGTATTGAGCCCTACAGGACACCATATCTCACTTCTGTGTATAATGATGGAGAACTGTCAGCACATTTCTGTACATATTGGAATCGATTTGATAAATAAGAACTAAACCAAGCAAGCACGGTGCCTGCAAGCCCAACATCATTTTCTAGCCTGTGCAGTAAACTAGAATGGTCAATGATGTCAAATGCTGCACTTAAGTCCAACAACATAATTACAGTTGAGTTTCCTTCATCAGAGGATATCAGAATGTCGTTTACAACCCGTGTAAGTGCCGTTTCTGTACTATGACCAATGCAGAAATCAGATTGGAATTTCTCAAATAAATTGTAATGCGTAAGGTGTGACTGAAGCTGACTGGCGACTACTTTTTCTAGTATTTTAGAGAGAAAAGGAAAATTTGAAATAGGCCTATAATTATTTAGTATGTGTCTAGTATGTCTAAGTCTGACTTTTAAGTAATGGTTTAATGACTGACACTTTTACAGCATCAGGTACTGTGCCATGCAATAATGAACTATTGATAATGTTTAGAATAGGTGCTGCAAGAACATCCATTGCAATTTTTACTAGTTTTGTTGGCACTGGATCTAGGGAACAAGTAGTGGGCATCATTTTAGAAATTAAAGTTAAGACTTCCTGCTCAGTTACAGGATTAAAATTATTAAAGTGCTGAATGCAATGTGAGACAGGGTCTGCTAAGCTAGTATTTGGTTTGTAGTGTGATGCAGAGATCTGGGATCTTATATTTTTAATTTTCTCATTGAAGAAGTTCATAAAGTCTGTACTGCTAATATCGGTTGGTATTTTGGACTGTTGATCTGAATTTCCATTTGTTAATTTAGCCACTGTTCTAAACAGTACCCGAGGATTTTTATTATTGCTATCTATTATTGTAGAATAGTATTCTGAGCGAGCTTTAAAGAGGACTTTTTTATATTTATTAACACTCTGTCCATGCAATTTGAAAGACATGTAGCTTTGTTGTTCTCCATCTGCACTCCAGTTTTCGACACTCTAATTTAAGAGCTCGAGTGTTTTCATTAAACCAGGGAGAGTTTCTATGTGCTTTGATCACTTTTGTTTTAAGTGTGTCCAGAGCATTTCTTAAGGTCACATTATAATGTGATGTTAGCTGATCTAAATTGTTTTCCACGTTTACATTTGATAACTGATCTAAATGGTTTTCCACAATTACACTCGACTTACTCAAAGTATCCATAAATTTTGAAGCAGAATTACAATCTAGATGTCGCACTGTCTTTGATTTAATCTGTGAGTGTGTTGGCAAGGGCAGGACCAAATCAAATGTAATTAAGTAGTGATCGGAAATAACTTCATTTAATGGAGTAATATTTAAATTTTGAATTTCAACTTTGTAAGTTACAATTAAATCTAATGTGTGGTTATAATTATGAGTTGGACCTTTGACATTCTGATAAAATCCTACTGAATTTAACAAATAAGTAAAGCATTTGCTAAAAGTGTCAGTTTCCACATCAAAGTGTTCATTAAAATCCCCCATCAGTACTACGTGATCATAATTTATAGCCAAATCAGATAGAAGGTTGATAAATTCAGTTATGAACAATGACTATGGCCCTAGTGGTCTGTAGACTAGCACTATAATTGTGTTGGAATCAGTTATAATATTTAAAATGAATGCCTCAAAAGGATGTACAGTTGCCTGAATTTTTAGAAGTGATTTGCATTTTGCTACAGTGAATTATTCCAAGTCCTCCTCCTCGACCAGAATCTCTAGACTTATGAAGGAACGAGTAGCCATCTGGTGACGCCTCAGCTAGGGGGACAGTGTCACATTTACTAAGCCAGGTTTCAGTGAGAAGACACAGATCAGATTTTGTACTTAATATAATATCATTTACCAAAACAGCTTTAGTGCCAAGAGAGCGAATGTTCAATAAGCAGCATTTAAAACTGTATGGTTCTTTCTGAACTGGGGATTTATTTTTTGTTTTAATTTGAAGTAAATTTCTATTATAGATGCCCCTGGTGGAGGGTCTGGTTTTATCCCTTGGTCTAATTATACACCTTATTTTTTGGTTATCAATTAACTTAAGGTTTGTATCAAGACTACATTTATTTACTGGATGCCCCACGAATGTTAGGTTATATAGCACGATGTGTGGAGTACAAGTTCAAGGAGGTTATGCTCAACCTTTATAATGCACAATGATGCCTCATCTGGAATACTGTGTGCAGTTTTGGTCTCCAGGCTACAAAAAGGACATAGCAGCACTAGAAAATATCCAGAGAAAAGCAACTAGGCTGATTTTAGGGCTACAGGGGTTGAATTATGAGGAAAGATAAAAAAGACCTGAGCCTATACCATTTAAGCAAAAGAAGATTAAGAGGTGACATGATTGAAGTGTTTAAAATTATGAAGGGAATTAGTAGGGTGGATCAAGACTGTTATTTTAAAATGAGTTCATCAAGAACACAGGGACACAGTTGGAAACTTGTTAAGGGTAAATTTAGCACAAACATTAGTTAATTATTCTTTACACAAAGAATAATAGATACTTGGAATAAGCTACCAAGTAGTGTGGTAGACAGTAAGACTTTAGGAATTCTCAAAACTCAACTTGACATTTTTTTTGGAAGAAATAAGTGGATAGGACTGGCGAGCTTTGTTGGGCTGAATGGCCTGTTCTCGTCTAGATTGTTCTAATTTTTTTGTTAGCTTTCAAATTTTACTCTTTAGATTATGTTAGTCATCCTGTTTTTGTTCTGTGTTTTTAGTATGTATATAATATTGTGTTATTTCCTAATAATATTGCTATCTTTATTACATTAATATTACATATAGTAGATGTACTTGTTTATTGTCCTATCCCCTTTATGTAGAGCCTAAGGGGATGGGGCCACCTAATTATGTGGCTGGAGTGTCCCACTATTTTAAATGAAGAATGTGCAGATTCACATTGTGGGTGTGTTTGTGACTTCTACATTTGATTTTGTGATTATTTGGATAATTGGACTTCCTGGCCTTCTTTAAGATACTGTTTTTCTGATTCAGGTTTTTCTTATTTGCTCTGTTAGGTTTGGCAAAAACAGTTTTTGCTAAGTGTTCTCCCCTGCCTTCTGGTTAAATTTTTATATGCCTTTTTTTGTTAATTTTTAGTCACTAATTATGGTCTTTTCTGTTAATATTGCTATTTCTTATTTGTCTAATTATGTATTTTTTTTATTGCATTTATTTTTATGTTAGTTTCTGTGTGTGCAATAGTGTTTTATTAGGTTCCTTGGGTTTTGTGTTTGGATCCTCAAGAGGCAGGGCCAACCCATACTTCATCTCTAGGCAAGCACCCCAGCCTATAAAGGCATAATGGGAAAATTAGTTTTTTGTGGTTCATTTGAATGCTCTTTGGTAGAATAATGAGTTGTTTTTAATTGGATTTCAGTTATTAGATTATTGTATTGGGATTTGCATACTTCACATTGCCTATTAGGCAATCCTTCTGCCTTCTACTCTTTTTGAATATTTTGCCATTTTCTTAATTACTTGCTAATAACTCCCTCTTTTATAAATGTTTCTTTGGTTACCCTTTGTCACAAGCCAGAGATTAATAGTTATATTTTCACTTTTGTAGTATTGTAATTATTTTGAGATATTACTTATAAATATTCTGACTTTTGAAGCCAAAGCCCCATTTTGGCCAAAGCTGATCTGTAGAGTAGGACGGGGCTGCCTTGAACTGTTGCCTTTGCTAATCTGCTTTGTGGCTTTATTTTCAAAGCTTCACATCCTTTTGCAATTTGTGTGCTACTGAATCACAATATTGTTGAGCTTTTGAACAGCATAATCTCAAAATGCCTAGGATTGTACGAAAGGAAAACCTTAAAAGAATTGTTTTGTCCAAGGACACAAAAAGTTATTTTAAATTGAAAGTACGTATTTTATTTATTTAGTTATTGATTAGTCGTTTAGCCGGATGTAATTGTTGATGATTTGGCAGGATCCTGGATCTGTCGGTTTTTCGAAACTCTTGCTGGAAGTGTTGTCATAGCAACACATCCTAATCCTCAAACCTGCTCAGAGCAGGTTTGTTCGATGTAAACAAGGATTAGCTCACACACATAATCAGTGTCCGTGTGTGGAATTCATTCAGTCATGGCTTCGCCGTTCATGAATGACCGACCAATTGATATTGGTGCGCAAATTAAATTATAAGATGAGAATTTCATATAGAGAGGGGTTTGCGCGATCTGCAAGATCCTTTATTGCTCCTGGAGGAAATTCTTTTCGAAAGATACCGCTTTAGCCGAGGGGGAATATTGTACCTCAAAAATTTTATTAGCACCTTATATTCGAAGTCAAACTAGGCGAAGTCGGGCTCTCACAACCACACAGACAGTATGCATTGCTTTGAGGTTTTTTACAAGTGGCACTTTTTTATATACTGTAGGCGATGCAGAAAATCTAACTAAAAGTGCAGTTTGCCAGGCAATTCGTAAAGTCTGTTTGGCTCTGAAATATTTCCTTCAGGTTTTCATAGTGTTTCCTGGACACCTGCGTGTGCAGACAATAAAAGAGGTGTTTCATGCCATTGCAGGTAGGTAATACACAGGCTAAAACACCCACAGTTCCATGAAGAATCTCAATTAGCCTAACATTCTCATTGCCAGGATTTGTAAATGTGATTGGGGCACATGGGACTGATCAGAGTGAAGTTTGATCAAACATTATTTGTAAAATGTACCTCTCCTCCTGATGAATAATCAGACACAGTGTCTTCATCAAATATTTGACCTTCGTCAATATCTCGTTGGTCAGACACAGGTTCAAGGGATATGACATTCCCTGCAACTGACCCAACAAAAAAGGGGGCTATATGGAACATACCTATGGCACACATTGAGGACAAATATATGCAATGACCATCCTTTACCTGAAATGAAGTGACCACTGCATCCTGCCACTGGTTCTGAGGAGTAGCTTCCCCCTGGAATGCCCTCAGAAACAGGTTGATGGGCATTTTGCTGGAGAGCCAACTCTTCTGCAGGGGTTAGGTCTGGACCGCATGGACCTCCACCTGTTTTTTGCTTGTCTGCCTTCTTATTAGCTTTAAAATTAATGCTTTTTATATTATATATGATTATTTATGTCAACAATTCTTTAAATAGTTATATACCAATATTTACCAGTTTGAAGTATATTCTTGTACTTCATTGTGCTCACGTTTGATCTGGAATTATGACTTATTAAATAATAATTAATGTGACACATAGGAAATGAAACGCTGCATTCAATAAGTACAATTCACACTACTTAGCGTTTAATTTGTCGGCCACTTTTTGCCAGCCGTCTTTTCTGGTCTGGGCTGCTTTTGCAGTGTTACCCCTTGTGCATATTAAATCTTGAAATTCTTCATGTCCTTTGAATAAAAGGTCTTGAACCGTGTGTGTGAAAAATAAATGCTCCCGTTCTTTTGTCATTTTGTTACAGCCTATCAAAGACTTGCTGATCATGTTTTCTAGACTCAATATATATGGGCTTTTCAATCAGCGCGGGCGCACGCATTCATCTCGGATGATTAGATCCAGCTAGACTAATCTAATACATGGCTGCGTTTGAAAAACCGACCTATCCCGGATGAGTGTCACCGGCATTAACTTATCCAAGATGAGGCACCTGATCTTGGATTATTTAAGCGACGTACGAAAAATACCCCCCTGGACTGGTATAAAGTAGTTTTATCCTTACATTTATATCTAGGTCAAACCCATATTTGTGCAATGTGGTGAGTAAGTAGTCCCATTCAACTCTGTCAAAGGCTTTTTCTATGTCCCAGGATGTCTGATGTGGTTAGATTTTATGGGTGAATATGTTAAATTAAACAGATGCCAAAAGTTTGAAGCTAATTATCTGCCTTCAATAAATCTGTTTTGGTCTTGTGATATTACAGAAGGAAGCACTTTCTTAATCCTAGCTAGAACTTTGGAGAGTATCTTAACATCATTATTCAGAAGTGAAGTTGGTCTGTATGATGCACATTATAGTAAGTCCTTTTTTTTTTGGAAATATAGTAATTAATGCTTGGAAAAATGAGTGAGGTAGAATTCTGTTGTCACTAGCTTCTATAAATGTTGCTAATAGTAGTGAAGCTAACATAGTTTTTTTTTTTTTAATAAAATTCCTTTGGGTAGCCATCAAGGCCGTTGCTGTCCCATTTTAGAGTAAGTTTTCAGCATCTACTAATTTTGATAGTGTCAGTGGTTTGTCCAGTTCTTCTGGACTAAATGTATCTAGTTGTGGTATTTTTATTGTATCAAAAACTCCTTAGATTGTGTCTTGTCTTCTTTAATCCAAGTAGAATATAAGGACTTACAGTACCCCCTAAATGTGTGAGTTATATTTTTATGGCAGTTTCTGTTGTTGTATTGTGAACTTCCAGCTTATGGATTTGTTAAGCTAAGATGTTATTGGTCTTCTCTCCATGTTCATAATAATGTTGTTGCAATTTAAAGATTAAATGTTCCATTTCTTTTCTTGTCAAGATGTTAAATTCTGATTGTATTGTATTGTCTTTTGCTATAAAGTGCCTTATTTGGAGGCCTGGCATGTTCTTGATCTTTTCTGGTAATTTTGCTGATTAACGCTGACACTTCTTGATCTCTGGTTTATTTTTATGGCAAAAATATAAAATAATCTTTCCACTTAAAAACACTTTTTGAGTTTCCCAGCATATTCCTGCAGAGACCTCTGTGGATGCATTTGTCTCTAAAAAATATCAATTTGTTTGGAGGTGAATTCTGTAAAGTTCATAACTGTTAAAACAGTGGGTTAAGTCGCCAGCTATGAAATGAGTGTGTAGGACATGATTGGAGATAGCAATAGTGTTGTACTTGCAAGATTTAAAGCACAATTATAACACAACAGAATCTCCAGCCATTATAATTTTCTGAGTGCTCATATTGAGAATTAATGCAAATATGTTTTGGATAAAATCTTTGCCATCCACATTAGGTACACAGATATTATCAAAATTTTTTTAGATTTGAATAAATTACCATCACCATGACATATCGCCCTTCAGGATCAGATACTATATCTGATGCTACAAATGAGATTGTTTTGTGTATTAAGATTCCCTTATCTCTAGTTTTCTTTGTATAGCTGGAGGGTAAAATTTGGCAGATTTAATCTCTTTGCATTTGAAACTGGTCCTTACTTGTTAAGTGAGTCTCCTGTAAAAATACTACCTTAGCATTTAGGCTTCTTATGTGTGAGAGTACTTTTTTCTATTTAGATTCTGAGACTTTTGACAGAACCTATTTTAGAATTCCAGAAAGAGCACAACAAAAGTAAAAATAATAGATCCCCACATTTCAGCATTGAAGCATTTGCTGAGTTAGATGGTAAACGGCCTTCTTGACAGAGGACCATTTTAAAAACAATGAAAGAAAAAAATTGATATTTATTGATATAAATAATCAAAAAAGATTATGAATCCAATAAAGCACAAACGAGAAGGTTTTGTAAAAATATCCACAATCTTGGACTGCTAGTTTAAATAGTGCCATGCTATTGGTGTAACAAGCTCCAACTTCTGACAAGCCCAACACTAACAACCAATACCTGCATCATTTTAGCAAAAAGTCAAAGGGTTGGCACCCAAAAGTATTACAGGACATCAAAAACAAGACATGAACATTTATGAAGCTGCATTAAAATGAAATATGGGAAATGAAAACCAAACAAAAAAAACAAATGACAACCAATGGGACTCAAAATACATTAAAAAAAAAATAAGGAAACACATAGAAAATATTCAAAAATTTACCAGATCATAACAGATGAACAAAATGGTTACATGATAACAAAAGTAAAATGACCAAAAAATGATTATATTAATAAGGAAACAGGCCAGAAAGGAAGTAAATGCATTTACAACAACATTGAGTAGGTAATGTGATGCTGTTGCCAACAGAAAGCCGCAGTTGGACACTGAAAAAGAAGATCCTGTATTTTCAAAGTCCATGAAAAAGCAAGCCTGGAGCTAATTTTCTCCACTAAATGTATTTCACACATCTTAATGTTTAAAATGCCAGTATCGATCTATTCATTGTCCTATTAATGCAGACACAATGAAAATAAATGCATTATTAAAGAAATTAATTTAAATACCTAAACATAAAGAAATTGAAATAACTAGTTTGTAATGACTAACCTCACTTTTTTGTCCCATTATAGTTTATAGCAAGTTTTAGTGATATGACAGTAAAGTAGCATAACAGTTAAAAAGTGCCTTGTGCACCCTCTCTGAAAGTGAAGAAAAAAGCAAAGTATGATTGTTATTTTGTCAATTTTTTCCATCTCATCACAAATAAACAAATACAAAAGCACTTTTCATTTTAATGAGCAGATTTTATAGCAAATACTGCTGCATAGTGGTGTACACATACAAGTGACTCTCTCAGGGTCATACAGTAAAATATTACTTTTATATTAGTCTTGGACTAAAATATGTTGTTACTTTTACTTGCATTTGGTAATTATATTAGCTGTATCTATCCATCTTCAAACCTTAATAATACAATGTTATAGTGAGGGAATGCGTCTTATGGCAGCACCAGGCACAAGATGAGAATCAACCATGCAAGGTGCACCAATTGATCTCAGGGAACACTGATACACACCAACACTCATTCTAGTTTCAATGCTGCAAAATTTGTTAACATGTATATCTGTGGGATGTGGAAGAAAAACCTGAGAACCTCTGCCAGGATTCTGATAAAGCAGCTACGAGGAAACAGCACTAACCATGTGGTCTTACCATGTCATACAGAATGAATTCAGTATTAACTTTATAAAGATGATATTGTGAAATAGGAGATTGCATTGTGGGATACAATCTAAATGAATGTCACAGTTTCCTCCCACTTCCCAATGATGTGCTGGTCAGCTCCGTCTGCAAATCTATATTTATAGCTGCCCTATTCGAGTGACTTTGCGGGTCTATGGCTGTGCCCTGCACTAGACTAGTGTTACTTTAAGAGAATCTGATGTTACAATAAGGGAGGGTAGTACTGGGAAATAGTTGAAAGTCTGTTAATATAAAATCATAGATCAGATTCATCGATGGTGGATACTGCAATCGTGTCCTTAAGTAAGGAACCTAATTCTGTTAAAGTGCTTATTAATCGAAAGGAATAGCAATCCAGCAAGTAATACTGTTTCTTTCATTATTTTTAATTCACTTTTTCCATAGCAGAGTGGCGGTTGCATTTGACTTAATTGAGAGATACCAGTGCTGCAGGGATAGGCTCTGGTCCCCACGTTAAAAAAAAACTAAGCAGTTCATCAGGTAGGATGATTTGTACTTCCTAATATTTAAAATGGAGCCTTGTATTTAAATACATTTTTGTCTTTCATGGTGCTAGAGAGTGGCGACATGTTGCAGCCTGTTCAGACCTTTCAATGTCCTTTCAATGAGAATTTCATTGCATGCTGCATGCATAACTGTATTAATACTGCTATCATTACTGCTACTACATTCTTATTATTATTCTAGCAGCACTGGGTGCAAGGCAGGAAAGAACCTTGAACTAAGCTCATATCCTTTGCAGGTCACGATCGTGTACACCTCCAATTTCAAAATGCCTGTTAACCTACCCTACAAGTCTTTGGGGATGCGGGAAGAAAACATGAAAACTCCACATACACACAACGTGGAACTCAAACTCATAATGTAGGATCCAAGAAGCAGCAGCAGTGCAAAGGCTTAGGTTAGGTTAGCTGTATTTAAATCATTCAAAGATGTTGCATTAGGCATGTATTTAAATATTGCTTTCGAAATGTTTTTGCTTCTTTTGCATAAAGCGAAGCAAAATCCTTAAACTCAAAATAAACGTGATGTACAGAACAATATCTATTCTTCCACATTAATAAATCTTCTTTTTCCTCCTCTTCATCTTTTCCCACTTCAATATGGGGTTGATGTGCTTGATCAGCCTTCTCCAGACAGCTCGGTACTGCACCTCCTTCCCAATTAGAACTTTTTCTTTCAGATCTTCTTTTTCTTTATCCATCCATCTCCATTTTAGCCTTCCTTGCTTTCTCTTCCCCTGTACTTACTTTCCCATCACTTTTTTGCACTCTTATTCAGTATATGTCCTCATCACATGTCCATATCACTTTCCTGTATTTTCTTAGATATCTCTCCCACTTTTGTTGTACCTCTGATTGTCTCATTTCTTATTCTGTCCTTTTTTGAAACCTAACTCATACATGTCAACATTCTCGTTTCTGCCACATCTAAATTCTTCTCCTGCACTCTCTTTACTGCTCATGTCTCAGCTCCTCCATTAAGAGTAAGCAAGGGAGGCCAAAGTGGATTTGGATGGATAAAGTAGAAGAAGATCTGAAGGAAAAGGGCTTGACTGATGATGAGCAGGACTGAGCTGTATAGTCAAGTTTGATCATGAGCATTGATAAAGAAGAAGAAGAAGATGAATGGTGTTGTAGTTTTTTAGAGCCTATCCTGTCAGCCTTTGGTGCAGGGTAGAAATCAAGCCTAAATGGGTTATCAGTTTTTTTTTTTCATTTTATTGTCTTTGTTTTTACCATTAAAGGAATGATACTGTCATTTAGTCAACAACAATAATGCTTCATGCAGAGTGTCAAATGGCGGAGTGGTGGCCTGAGGCTAGGGATCTGCTCTGGTAATCAGAAGGTTGCCAGTCTAAATCCTGTAAATGCCAGAAGTGACTCTACTCCTTTGGGTCATTGAGCAAGGCCCTTAACTTGCAATTGCTTCGTTGTGAGTATGACGTTAATCTGTATCCATCCCAGCAGCAGGTCCTCCAACTTGCAGGGAAAACTTGGGAGTTGCTGTTCCAGTGTGGTGCTGAGGTGTTACCCGTTGCATGACTGCACTTGGGTCGTGGGGTGGTTCGTCATGTGGTGGTCCGGCAACATGCTGTTATCAACACATGCTTTTAACCTTCCTCTCTCCTCAGAGTGTCAGTTACTGTGGATAACCCTACAGTTTAGTTTATTTAAGTCCAACACTGAAACCACAAGTGTGTCAAGTGTCAACAGTTACAAAACATAATGGGAGTTTTATCCTCGGGTGGATTTCAGCACCTGAATGGAGATTTTTCCGTGTCTGCCTGTATATTCCACATGTGATGCTGCATTAAGCCTAAATGAGAACTACAGAAGGCCACGAAGTGTTTAAGAAGGGTAACCTGATGAGGCAAAGGGTAAAGAATCGGAGATTGCCAAGAGGGTTTGCTTAACACTAAATATTATTGGCTTTGAGGTTGCCTTTTCTCTAGAGCTTCTGGTTTATTCATACAGTGTTCAGATCTCCATCAGCTCTGATATGGTAAGGAGAAACTGTGTGTGTAAGTATGCATTTTGATTGTCTTCAACAAAGGGTTTGTTGCTTGGCTCCATGTTAACAAAGGAAACCTTTTACTTTGGTGAATCAATGTGTCATTGTGTTGAGCATGGCATATGGATGGTAAGCTTTCACAGTTGAAAAACTTGGGTCCCTAAAGCTGATCACCAGAATGAATGTCAGGGATTACTTTGTACTGACAGTACAAGCAAAGTGGTGTCTGAGTTCTACCAGCTTGGCAATGTCAGAAGAACAGAGTTCACCCACCACTGATGTACAGGCTTTCCTTTAGCCCATGACAACACAGCATAGTTCTGGCATGTGAAAGTTTTTAAAGCTGCAGGTTGTCTCTCTTTAATGAATATCATGAGTGGGTTTATCACAAGACATTATCCAAACTTTGCATGGAGAATTAATATTTTTGTAAAGTAAATGTCCCAAAATACTCTGAACCAAATTGTTTTGACCTGATGACTGTGTTTGAGGTTCTATAGCACATGTGTAAACAGACTGAGAAAGACTTCTACTCCGCAGACTGTCTGCATGCATCTCAGAGGCAACTTTCTGTGAGAATTTCTTATTTTCTATTTTTGTAGTCAAAAAGAGAAGCAACTTAAGAAAGTCACTCACACCATTTTGTGCCTCATGGTAAGAGCTCACTGCTATTAGAGGTCACCCTTGGCTGCCCCTACCCAACACCCTCCTCCATGGACACACACATACAATAAAAATCTTAACTGCATGAAGAAAGGATTTACTTTGTCTTCCAGACAAATGACCTGTGGGGGAAAGAGTTCTGAGGCAGTCACCTTGAAGGCCAGCACCGACTTCCTATCACTTCCTTCTGTGTCTGATGTGAAGTAACATTATTTGCAAGGCTGCCCGGGTCAGGAAAAGCTGTCAGCAGCCTTTTTCAATTAAACCTGCCACAGAGGAAGAGACTCTTCTATTGTTTCACTTGTGTGCCGAGAAAGAGGAAAGATGATTATTATCTGAATTTCAGGAAGAAGATGCACACTGTCCTGAAACAACAAGGCACAATGGACATACTAACACATGTTTCAAAGACTTGCCTTTAGAGTACTGGATATGAAGTAGGCATAAAACAGAGAAGAGCCCTGAGGGACTGCACGGACCAGGAAAACATGTTAGTGAAAAATGACCCGTCCAAAGGATGGTGTCAACTACATGACGCCACTAGGTGGCACTAGCCCTGTGGTTATTGGTCTGTACCAGTAGATCAAGCTAAGCTGTTATGACTTGTAGGGTGATGTGAGTTTGGGAACTGGTGTCTCAACTGTCCTGTTCCTTCCAGCCAGCTAGTACTTTTATGGTTACCAATGGGACTACAGGAGTCCGTCATGGATACTGTGTGTTGGATCCCTACTTCTTAAGATAGAAGCCAATGTAAACTATGAATGGTTTTAGGTGCCAGGTCTCATTGTAAAGACTGAGACTCTTTAGTGCAATTAAGTCAGTAGCCTGGTGGCCATTACATCTGACATGGTCACACTGATTTTGGAAGTCAGTCTTTGACTCTAATTACTTTATGCCTGATCTTTAACACCATACTGCCCCCCAACTTATCCCTACTCTGGAAATAAATGAATGCTCCTAGCGGTATTAAGTAGGTGAAAAGAAGAGACAAGAGATGAAAGGAGTCTATGAATTTGTGTGGAGATGTGAGCGAGTCATTCTATGGTAAGCAGAAAGTTTGGCTGCAATCCAAATACCTGAGATAATAGGAATGTATTATTTACCTATTTTTTCATTTTGTTTTACTCCTTGTGATCATTTCTCCCTTTTATTAATACCATAAAAGCTATTGTTTATAATTATGAAAAAAATGAAAAGTACTGCACATTGCTCATCACCGAACAGCCAAAGGATTGTGAAGAGGCAGCCTTAGCAAAAACAGTGACAATTCCTCCTTATTCCGACTTGCATCTCCTGTCTTTATGTGAGACTGAGGCATCTGAAAGTTATTGGACACAAAGCGGCAGAAAGGCAGGTCTTCAAACTATCACAGAAAAAAATAATCAAGTTTTCAAAAAATCCTATTTTGGTTACATTCAGGAGGAGAACTCATCTTAGGAGGTTTCTATGGACTGTTTAGAATGGCTGCCTAGGGAAGAATACTCTCTTTGATTAAGAGACACTACCAGGTATGCTGTGCTGCATAACATGAACTTCACTCTCCAAGCTACACTGTTTTGAATTTGAGAAAAACAGTAAAATTGAAAACATACAGAAGAGTACCTAGTCTTGAATCTAATGGCATAATAAATCCCAGACAAGTGACAAATACATCCAGGAGTGAGGATACGCTCGGTCAATCCCATGCAAGTCTCATAACCAGCTCTCCCTAAAGTCCTTATCCATGTTGAGGACTTGCTTCAGAATAACATTGATAGTGATTATCCAGAACACTTCCTGCTTTGCCAGGATGATACATTGAGAATGGGATGATTGGATCACTGTGTTCATTCTTCTTCTGACTGGTGATCTGAAATGATTTCTCTGAGACATTCCTCCAGACCGTACTGATGATTATAACTTCTTGAAGTCATTTTTGGCCCTTGCCCATCTAAGCTACTTGACTCAAGGCTGGTGGCTTTGTGGCTGGAAGATAGACCCATGGGTCTAGTGTGAGACCAAGCTTAAGATCTCATTTGGGCCAAAGTTTATTTTCAGATCAGAAGTACTCTTCCTGTGCTGTATTGTTGTTTGATTTGTAAAGTACCTTATCATGGTGCTCATTGTGACAGTCTCTATATACAGTAAAATTATACATGACTGATTAATAACTTTAACAATATTAAACTAATAAGGCAAGCAGCCAGATATGGGTGTCTTCAAGAAAAGCTGTAAAATCTTTTGTATGTGAAACTAAAAAGACTGACTGCTGCTTGTCTTTCAGAAGAAGATTCTTGTTGAAGAATCCAAAGAGTAACTAATTGCATTTTTGCTAACTTGCTGTTATAATGGTGGTCACAGCAAAAGGATTACAGAGACAGGGCACACTAAGACCGAGCAACAAGCTGGTTCAAATTCATGCACCTTGCCTTGCATCAAGGAAGTTACAAAAAGCAACCATTTATTAACTGATAATAGAAGATACAGATTCCCTAATAGGGTGGCAGGATGGCCAGAGGCACAACATTGCTTGTCTGTTCATGCTGCATGTTGCCAAGTTTTCTTGCGAGTACATATTTACTGTAATTAGCATGCATGTCCCATATGAACATATTTTCTGTAAGTTTTCAAGGGGTTTCTGTTTCCCTTTTGTAGTGTAATTGGTCATCATGGGTGTCACTAGTTGCCACCTTTCCACGTCTTGGGTAGTCAAAGTGTCTACGGTCATCTGTGTCATTTCTCTAACTGTAATGTTCTCTCTCAGAAATCCTAGGTGGACGCCTAATGAAGCCTTTGTTTTCAGTGGCACCTGCTAGACTTCCGGCAGACACTTTTGTCTTCTTGCAGTCTCCTTATGGCTTCTGTAACATCTGCTGACTCCTTGTTCATTTTCAGGCGTGTCTTTTAGAGGCAGCCTGTCCACCTGAGGCCCTGGCCTTTATGAGGTACACAGATGAGCAAAATCAGACTCTCATTGTTTCTTGTTCTAAATGCATGTCTTGCTGTTGTCATCACAGGAGGTGGCTAGAACTCTTTCTGACACTTGTCACTCTGTGAACAAAGGCACCTGCCCATCAGAGCTTTTGTGTCCCCAAGGGACCATTCTGTACAATAGCCATAGTGACCTTTGCCAGCTTTGCCTTTTTCCAACAACTCCCAAGCCCCATCATGCTGGGTTGGGATGAGTATATTGGAAATTAACAGTGCTATTAATCCTATTTGAAATAATGTACTCTTTTTAAAAAATGTAACAAAGCTGATAAATTCTACTTATATAATTTTCATTTTTTTAAGACATCCATAATAGTGGCAAAATTATTAAAGGCATGCGTTACGTTTGTTTGCTTTGCGGTTATTATCCTTAGTTGTCTTTATATTTTTTTTTCTGTTGAGGAAATGGCAAGCAGATGCAACTTTGACCTGGCTCCTCTGGGACCCCCGTCCCAGTTCAACATGTGGTTGCCTCATTTGGGACAGAGCCAAACTGTTTTCTTTAATTGGCCGTGCGATCTCCTCCAGCTGTAACAGATTAGTGACAAATTCTCTTCATGCACACAGCACAAGTTTATTAGAGAAAGGAGGGAAATGGTGGTGTACAGAGGTGGGGAGGGGGTCAGGGTAGTCTATAAAAAAATGTCAGGTGAGTGCCATGGAATCTGCCTGGGACACGTGTGTAGGGGCTTTCTGGAAAAGCAGGCTGAAGGGGAGAGAGAAGGAGACAAATTGCTTGGTTGCTATAGCATAAAAACACCGAAGAGTGCTCTAGGATTTCGCTTGCCAGGTTTAGAGCTTTTGTAGGCAAATGCACATTAGGGCAAAATACCACAGGAGAGAGGGACCTTGGGAGGCCTGACATTGCCCTTTTTTCTTTTCTCAGTTTGCTTCAAATGAATAATAAAAGGCAGATGAATACAAATCCTTCTGTCCGTTAAACCACTATGAGGGAAAAGAGATGAGATATGGGTCATTAAGTTGTGGTAGGAAAAGTGAAACTGGCAGTGTACTTTAGACAAAGACCACTGATCCCTGGGTAATTGATAAAGCCTTAGATGGTGAGAAGAAGAGTATGGAAGAGGAGATACAAACCTTGACTACTGTACCAAAGTCACTGCAACTGTCTGATCATTGATAAATAAGATTGAAGAGTTTGTGGTATGGACAAGGAAACAGGAAGTTTTGTGATTGCTGGGTTAAGCTTCAGCTGCCCCACGACCCTGCCCTAGATAAGCAGATTAAGATAATAGATAGACGGTAAAACAAAAGTACAGTTTGTTTGTGAACAATGGTGCGCTCTTGGCTAATCACTAATGAATGGCTAATTGCTAATGACTGAGTCCATAGCACGGACAATCAACTAACTGCCCTGGATTTTTGCTCACACTAACTGTTGCCAGAGTTCTCCCATTTCACTGTTACTGTTGTGTACATTCTGACTTCCTCCAACACTTTGTCAGGGTGTGATGTCATATAATTTGTTGTTGCCGGGCTCCGGATGCAAATGACTTTAATTCTGCCTCCCTCTTATCTACTCTTCCAACATTTTCTCAGTGTGTTTAGTTCTGAACAGAGATGGGTAGTAACGAATTACATTTACTCCGTTACATTTACTTGAGTAACTTTTTAAAAAAAAATGTACTGTACTTGCAGCACGGTGGCGCAGTGGGTAGCGCTGCTGCCTCGCAGTTGGGAGACCTGGGGACCTGGGGACCTGGGTTCGATTCCCGGGTCCTCCCTGCGTGGAGTTTGCATGTTCTCCCCGTGTCTGCGTGGGTTTCCTCCGGGCGCTCCGGTTTCCTCCCACATTCCAAAGACATGCAGGTTAGGTGGATTGGTGATTCTAAATTGGCCCTAGTGTGTGCTTGGTGTGTGGGTGTGTTTGTGTGTGTCCTGTGGTGGGTTGGCACCCTGCCCAGGATTAGTTCCCTGCCTTGTGCCCTGTGTTGGCTGGGATTGGCTCCAGCAGACCCCCGTGACCCTGTGTTCGGATTCAGCGGGTTGGAAAATGGATGGATGGATGTACTGTACTTCTAAGAGTAGTTTTACTGCACCATACTTTTTACTTTTACTTGAGTACATTTGTGAAGAAGAAACACTACTCTTACTCTGCTATATTGGGCAACACTCGAATCATTAGTTTTTTTCCATTAGCTACGCTATAGTTTTGCCAGAGATAAGCCGCCAGTGGATCTACTGCATGACTGTTTCACCAATCAGACGTAGCAATAATAATAACAAGACTCCGTTTCACCAATCAGACGTAGCAACAATAATCACATGGCTCTGTTTCACAATTCAGACGTAGCCATGCAGTCACATGACCACAAACAAACTGTGGCGGCATAGCGGCACAAACTCCTCACAGACAGCGGATAGGGAAAGAATACAAGTGGAACCTCGGTTTGTGAGTATAATTTGTTCCAGAAACGTGCTCCCAATCCAAAGCACTCGTATATCAAAGCGAATTTCCCCATAAGAAATTATGGAAA
The DNA here is from genome assembly GCF_900747795.2 of Erpetoichthys calabaricus. Lineage (NCBI taxonomy): Eukaryota > Metazoa > Chordata > Cladistia > Polypteriformes > Polypteridae > Erpetoichthys > Erpetoichthys calabaricus. Next base: position 115,620,284 of record NC_041395.2, read on the forward strand.
ATCAGATGATTCGTTCCACAACCCAAAATTATTCATGTAAAAATGATTAATACATAATATACAGTAAAAATACATAAAACAAATTAACCTGCACTTTACCTTTGAAAAGAATTATGGCTGGTGTGAGTGAGTTTCTAAACTCTTGTGGGATTTCACTCAACGGGACGACACATGGAAGAGCGTCCCGAAGCAACCGCAGGCACCCAGCGCTGTATCAGTTTGCCGTAAAAGCGAATCCAAAAAGATCACGGTCATGCTATAAGCACCTGCCGTTGATGGGTGATACAAGGAACATTATAAATGTGCAGGGCACAGTATTACTTGGCCACTAACCTGGGCATGACCCTGCCTGACTGCTGTGTCTGTGTATAGGAGAGTGGCAGATCCCATTACAATAAATAACCATGCTGTTCCTGTTTCATGCTGAATAAAGATGGTGTCGTTAAAGTATTGAGACTCGGCTTTGTGTTTTGGGGTGCAAGACGAGGACTCACACGTCACAGCACACACACATGGTCACAATGCTGTACTAAACAGTATACGCTAATACGGATGTGGACTATATGAGTGAGGCACGGCGACTGATGATTTCCCACAATCCCGCAGCTAGAGAGAGAAGAACCATCAGCTCAGTTGTGATTACGTGACGCCCGGCAGACAAAACGTATACAGACTACTCGTATTGCAAGACCTCACTCGTTTATCAAGTCAAAATTTATTACAAATTTTAGCTTGTCTTGCAAAACACTTGCAAACCAAGTTACTCACAATCCAAGGTTCCACTTGTACATGAAAAATGAGAGCCAACTCCTGCTGAAGCTTAACCATCACTTCACTGAGTGAGGAACAAGCACATTTTAACCAAACATGCGCAGACACAGACAGTCAAGGTAAAGTGAGACTTCTTGTATGTGCACAAGCTGCCTTGTTCTCATGTTATTTTCTATCAGCTGTGCTATTTGGAGGGCAAGTGAATATGCCGTATTATACTGTCAGTGTACAGTATATCTTGTCACTGTAAGTAATTTGCACTGTTCAAACATACATGTTTCCTACTATAGGTATTGGCTTCAAAAGCTTTGTTGTGAAAAACTGAAATTTGGAACTTTGTGTTATTTATTTTTACTCATTTTTTATTTTATTATTTGGAAATAGCAGAATTTGCACATTATTTTATATTTTTGTCTGTCTTATTACAACATTTTTAAAAAATAAATCATTTATTATGATCAAACAGTTACTCAGTACTTGAGTAGTCTTTTCACCAAATACTTTTTTACTCTTACTTGAGTAATTTTTTGGATGACTACTTTTTACTTCTACTTGAGTAATATTATTTTGAAGTAACTCTTCTCTTACTTGAGTGCAATTTTTGGCTACTCTATCCACCTTTGTTTCTAAAATAGAGTAAAATGTTAAAATAAAGCCTATTGTGAGCAGGGGGGCTGATTGCACCCCTAGAGGAGACGGACGCTTTTCTAAAAAACACTGAAAGACTACCTTCACATTGCGCTCTTACTTGCTGGGCTTACTTGCGGCTGCTCTGTCGCGCGATATGCTTCCCGCGTGGTACTTCGCTTATTTAAAAGCCTGAACAGCACCTGTTGATTTTGATTGATTGCTTTTCTCTCTCTCTCTCTCTCTCTCCCCCAGACATTCTCTGCTCCTGACATGCACTCCTCTGAAGAGGAAGATATGTTTGCATTCTCTTAATTGTGACACGGAACTGTCATCTCTGTCTTGTCAAGGAGCACGTTTAAACTTTTGAAAGAGACAAATGTTCATTTACAGTGTTTGAATAAAGTTCCTGTGTTTCTGTGCAAATCTGTGACCCAAGCGTGACACTGTATACAGTTGTACAGCATTTCTGTCTCCAGAAGGAGCAGATTCCAACCTGGCATTTTTAACGCTTGTTTATGTAACCCATGATGCAGCAAGAACTACTAAGTACAGTGGAACCTTGGTTCACGACCATAATTCGTTCCAAACCTCTGGTCGTGAACCGAAGCAATTTCCCCCATAGGATTGTATGTAAATACAATTAATCCGTTCCAGACCGTATGAACTGTATGTAAATATATTTTTTAAAGATTTTTAAGCACAAATATATAGTTAATTACACCATAGAATGCACAGTGTAATAGTAAACTAATGTAAAAACATTGAATAACACTGACACAAACACCCAGGCTCCCTGCTCAGCTGCACGCGCAGGCTCTCTCTCTCAGCAGCACGCGAGCCCCCCTCCCCCTCTCCTCTCAGCTGCATGCGCAGGCTCTCTCTCTCTCTCTTAGCAGTCACGTGAGAAACCCCCCCACACACCCCCCACCTCCGTAACATTGCAGCAGTTCACGCTATAGCCTTACAATCCGATTGCTGTATAAACACTTTTTAAATGAGTTTTAAGCACAGGGGGAAAAAAAAGAAACATTTGAACAAATCCCAACTTTATTTAAAAGCCAACCAAGTTCACGCGAATAGCATTACAACCCGATCGCTGTAAAAATAATTTTTAAATGAGTTTTAAGGACAGGGAAAAAAAGGAACATTTGAACAAATCCGAACTTTATTTAAAAGCCAACCAAGAAAGTAACATTACAGGAGTTCAAGCTAATAGCATTACAACCCGATCACTGTAAACACTTTTTAAATGAGTTTTAAGCACAGGGAAAAAATGAACATTTGAAAAAAGAGAAAAGTAACATTGCAACACGTCTCATAATTAAGTCTCAATAATTCTCACCACTCTTCACTTGCTTAGAAGCCATGGTTAACTGCAAAAGCACACAAAATACTGTAGAGCACAAAGAGTTCACAGGTAAAGCACGCACGTCTGACTGAGAACAATGAACAGGGAGAGGCTGAACACGTGCTTAAATACAGTAATCGGCGCGTACGAACCGGTGACACTGCCGACGTCACAGCGAAAGCACGCATGCATGGAGAACAATGCAACACGTGCGGAAATCATCGGCACACACAAACCGAAAGGGAAACTGACTTGTTCGTATACCGAGTGTGTTGTCGTGAACCGAGGCAAAAGTTTGCCGAACTTTTTGGTTGTAAACCGAGTTGTACGTGTACCGAGATGTTCGTGAACCGAGGTTCCACTGTACTAGCAGAAGAAGGAAGTGGACAGCAGAGGCCTTACCAAACTGTGTCAAGGCAAGATACTGGGAAATGCTCTACAAATCTTTATATGTAGGACCTTAATGGTCTTAATATGTAACTGATTACATCAATTATGTTGATAACACTATACCCATTGTATGAGTAAAGAGCTTTTCTAATAATAAACCTTTAATCACCAATGGTTTAATGGCTTTAAAAAACATCAAAAAGATGTCCTTCACAGAAAAACTGAAGAAGAAGAAGATCAGAGGAACCAAAGTTGTTGACTGGAGGAAAATAAAGATTTGTAAATGTTACTGTCACATGTACAGAGTACAGCAAAATTCCCACTTGAATGTGCTAATCAAAATGCAGAAATAAAGGACAGATTGCATAAAGATGAAGTGATAGATATGTGAAGTTGTATGAGTGAGATTACTAGCTATAAACAAATATCTAGAATGGTGACCTGCAGACCTGTTTTGCAAAATGATTTGCAAAATGATTGGGATTTTCTCCCCATCATCCCTTTTAACACTTGCATCCCTTCCAATCCCCACTGCTTTCTTGGTGCTGCATTCTCACAAACCTTTCTCAAACCTCTTACCCAAACAACCCTCACTGCTGCTCCAATGACACCTGTCTTAGGGATGTGGGTGGTCTCCTGTGCCCCTCTCATACATTTTCCATCACTGTTAACCAGATTAAAAAAGTAAAGATGTAGGGTATTTGTAACCCTAAGGTACACAGGGGCTCAGCTTGACAAGGGTCATAACTGTTGTGAATCACATCCTACCTGGATGCCAAAGAAAGGAAGGAAGCTATGGTGAGTAACCATAGATTGACTATAGATTGATAGATTGACTATAGATTTATAGCATTCATGTCTCACTTCATGAAAACCCTGAAAATACTTATACAGTACAGTGATACCCCGCCTATTGCGGAAGTTACGTTCCAGACCCATCAGTGATAGGTGAAAATCTGTGATATAGAAAGACTATATAAATAAACATTCTTTTATAGTTTAAGCCTTAAAATGCCCCTCCCACACGCTTTAAACACATGTAAACTTATTAAAACACACTTTGTAAACACATATGATATGTTGATGTCGGGCTAAGGATATGAGTAACATCTCTGTATTATAAAAAAAAATCTTGCCAGGGAGACCAGGAAGACAAGACGTGATCTTCTCGGAAGACAATTTGACATACAATACAATACAATACAGTTTATTTTTGTATAGCCCAAAATCACACAGGAAGTACCGCAATGGGCTTTAACAGGCCCTGCCTCTTAACAGCCCCCCAGCCTTGACTCTCTAAGAAGACAAGGAAAAACTCCCAAAAAAAAACCTTGTAGGAAAAAATGGAAGAAACCTTGGGAAAGGCAGTTCAAAGAGAGACCCCTTTCCAGGTAGTTTGGGAGTGCAGTGGGTGTCAAAAGAAGGGGGTCAATACAATACAATACACAGAACAGAACAAATCCTCAATACAGTATAAAATAAAAAATTTTTTTAGAAGTAAAAAAAAATTAAAATTTTAGAAGTACGGAGCAGAATTTAACAGTAGATGATATCATATAATAAGATTTGGATATTTTTAGAGTCCTAGAGACTCTAAAATCCATCGAGTCCATCAAGCTGCCTCCCCCATTTGGCCATTCCACAGGTGAAACAGTGCTGGGCCAGCCAATCCGATGAAAGGACCACTCTTTCCCACGATTCCTGCGATCCTCCATCAGGGATGACTTTACCTTAGGCAGGCAAAACAACTTGGCAGGTGGGCCATGGCACCAAGTACCACATTTGAGTACCGAGAAGAGAAACAAAAAAGGTGAGGGTTAGTATCCAATTATATCTATCATGTTACTTATGTTTTAGTGCTAATGACTAACAACAGAGATGCAGTCTGTACAGTTAATCAGTAGCTCTAGTCAGGATATGCTAAACTGAAGTAGTGAGTCTTCAGCCGGGATTTAAAAGCTGAGACCGAAGGGGCATCCCTTATAGTAGCAGGCAGACCATTCCACAGATTAGGGACCCTGTAACTGAAAGCTTGACCTCCCATTGTTATTTTATTAATCCTTGGAACCATAAGCAGACTGGCATCTTGAGATCTTAATCTGCACTCTGGTTTGTAAGTCATGATAAGTTCAGACAAGTAAGCCGGACCTCGACCATTTAATGCTTTATATGTTAAAAGGAGGATTTTGAAATCTGCCCTAAACTTAACCGGGAGCCAGTGTAAGGATTTAAGAACTGGAGTTATGTGTTCGTATTTTCTTGTTCTTGTAATATTTCTTGCAGCTGCATTTTGGATTAACTGGAGGCTGTATAGAGAACAGTTTGAACATCCAGTGACAACCGCATTGCAGTAGTCAATCCTACTAGTAATAAATGCATGAATTAATTTCTCAGAATCCTGTTTATTTAGAAAGCGCCTTAATTTCCTAACATTTTTTAGATGGAAGAAACATGTTTTGGACAACTTTGCAATATGCGCTTTAAATGACATGCTAGAGTCAAAGATAACTCCTAGACTGCGGGCTGATTCAGTAAAATTAATTGGGATTCCAAATGAGTTACATGATGACAAAATATTGTTATGATCAGCGTCATTCCCTCCAACAATTAACATCTCTGTTTTATCTGTGTTTAAAGACAAGTAGTTCTCATTCATCCACTCCTTTAATTCGCTAACACAACTAATTAAGGACAACATCGGAGCAACTTCATTTGATTTAACTTATTAAATTAACTTCCGGCGCCGACGAGAGTGGCAGCCTTTTCAGCAGCTCCGTGTATGACTGTATGTGTATGTGTACTTTTCTACTTTTATTTTTCTATTTTTATTTATTGATCACTCCTATCACTTTATTTTATGTGGATTCGTTCCCTGGACACACTTACTTTTACAACGTGGGCATGGATTTTTACACGCCGAGACTCGTCTATTCAAGTACTCAACTTCGAGCGCTGAGAACAAATGCCAGTATTGGTGTGGTTCCCTATTTACCCGACGAGGTAAGAAGGCGGTATCGTGGTAGCAGAGCTGGCACTAAGCTAAAAATGAAGCGGCTTGTGAGAAAGTGGCGTTTTAAGCCTTCGGTGCCTTCTGTGATTCTGGGGAATGTGAACTCAATCTCAAATAAGATCGACGAACTGGCTGCGCTGGTGAAAAATGTCAGAACCTACAGAGAATGCAGTTTGTTGTGCTTTTGCGAAATGTGGCTAACTACCACCATCCCAGATGCTAACGTGGAGCTACCCGGGTTTAGCACAGTTAGAGCGGACAGAGATGAAAGTACCTGTGGGAAGCACAAAGGAGGAGGACTCGCTCTCTATGTTAATACAAGATGGTGTAACTCTGGACGTGTTAACATCAAAGTCTCCACTTGCTGCAGGGACATCGAACTGTTGGCTGTAAGTTTACGTCCCTACTATTTGCCCAGAGAGTTTGGACATGTCATTGTTGTTATTGTTTACATCCCTCCTCGGGCAGACATGGAGACAGCGAGCGACAACATCCATTCTGCTGTTGCTAAGTTACAAACGCAGCACCCTGAGGCGCTTGTGCTAATCGCTGGAGACTTTAATCATGTGACGCTGGACAAAACATTACCTGCCTTCTCCCAGTATGTGGACTGTAACACCCGGGGAAATAAGACTATTGATTTACTGTATGCAAACATTAAAGATGCATACAGCGCCACCCCGCTGCCCTCACTTGGGAAAGCAGATCATAACCTGGTTCTGCTTCAGCCTCACTACAAACCAAAAGTGAGGGTCCTACCTACAATCACACGATCATTCAGGAAGTGGACCCCGGAGGCAGAGAAGGCTCTGAGAGAATGTTTTGGAACTACAGACTGGGATATCCTGCAGGGATCACATAGTGAGAACATTGAGGAAGTTATTGACTGCACTACTGACTACATCAACTTCTGTATGGACATTGTAGTTCCAGTAAGAACTGTACGCTGCTATGCTAACAACAAGCCATGAATTACAAGTGACATCAAGGGCCTTTTGAACCAGAAGAAAAGGGCTTTTAAAGGCGGTGATCAGCATGAGCTCAAGCGCGTGCAGAACAAACTCCGAGTCCAGCTCAGGGCAGAGAAGGAGCAGTACAGGAGAAAGCTAGAGCAGAAGTTGCAGAATAACAGCATCAAGGAAGTGTGGGATGGGATGAAGATCATCACTGGCTGCAGCTCGAAGCGGGGTACCACCATCGAGAGAGACGTGAAGAGAGCAAACGAAATGAACAACTTCTTTAACAGGTTTGACCACCCTAATCCACTCTCACCTCGGAGTACTGCACACTCCACACATCCTTCTGCTGATACCAGCATAGTAGAGACATCCCCACCCATAATTACAACAGCACAAGTGAGCAGAGAGCTGAGGAGACTTCGTGCCAGCAAAGCAGCAGGTCCAGATGGAGTATCGCCACGACTGCTGAAGGTATGTGCATCAGAGCTGGGGGGTCCTCTACAGCGCATCTTCAACCTGAGCCTGGAACAGGGGAAAGTCCCGAGGCTTTGGAAAACATCTTGCATCACCGCAGTCCCAAAGGTATCATGTCCTAGTGAGCTGAATGACTTCCGGCCTGTTGCTCTGACATCACATGTGATGAAGACCATGGAAAGGCTGCTGCTTCACTACCTGAGGCCACAGGTTCAACATGCCCTCAACCCCCTGCAGTTTGCATATCAGGAGAAGGTGGGAGTGGAGGATGCCATCATCTATATGCTACATCGACCCCTCTCTCACTTGGACAGAGGCAGCGGTGCTGTAAGAATTATGTTTCTTGACTTCTCTAGCGCCTTCGGGCTCCTTAGGGACAAGCTGACAGAGATGGGAGTAGATTCATACCTAGTGGCATGGATCGTGGACTATCTTAAAGACAGACCTCATGAGAACTGCAAGTCTGACATTGTGGTCAGCAACACAGGAGCGCCACAAGGGACTGTACTTTCTCCGGTCCTGTTCAGCCTATATACATTGGACTTCCAATACAACTCGGAGTCCTGCCACGGGCAAAAGTTCGCTGATAACACTGCTATCGTGGGCTGCATCAGGAGTGGGCAGGAGGAGGAGTATAGGGACCTAATCAATGACTTTGTTAAATGGTGCGACTCAGACCTCTCATGGACCCCGTGATCATCAGAGGTGACTGTGTGCAGATGGTGCAGACCTATAAATACCTGGGAGTGCAGCTGGATGATAAATTAGACTGGACTACCAATACTGATGCTCTGTGTAAGAAAGGACTGCTGTCACTGTCCTGCTCCACTGACAGACTGAGAAGATCGTTCCTCCCCCAAACTATGCGACTCTTCAGTTCCACACGGGGGGGTAAACGTTAACAGTATATAAAGTTCTATCTACCTAAATGAAAGGTATAACTGGGTGTCATCTGCATACGAATGAAAATTAACATTATGTTTCCTAATGATAGATCCCAGTGGAAGCAGTAAAGGTCCCAGTACTGAGCCCTGCGGGACACTATATTGAACTTCTGCGTATAATGATGGAGTACTGTCAGCACATTTCTGTACATATTGGAATCGATTTGATAAGTAAAAACTAAACCAAGCGAGCACGGTGCCTGTAAGCCCAACATCATTTTCTAGCCTGTGCAATAAAATAGAATGGTCGATGGTGTCAAATGCTGCACTTAAGTCCAACAACATAATTACAGTGGAGTTTCCTTCATCGGAGGATATCAGAATGTCGTTTACAACCCGCGTTAGTATCATTTCTGTACTATGACCAGTGCGAAAACCAGACTGGAATTTCTCAAATAAATTGTAATGCATAAGGTGTGTCTGAAGCTGACTGGTGACTACTTTTTCTAGTATTTTAGAGAGAAACGGTAGATTTGAAATAGGCCTATAATTATTTTGTATGTGTGGGTCTAGGTCTGACTTTTTAAGTAATGGTTTAATGACTGACACTTTTAGTGTATCAGGTACTGTGCCATGCAATAATGAACTACTGATAGTGTTTAGAATAGGTGCTGCAAGACCATCCATTGCACTTTTTACTTGTTTTGTTGGCACTGGATCTAGGGAACAAGTAGTGGGCTTCATTTTAGAAATTAAAGTTAAGACTTCCTGCTCAGTTACAGGATTAAAATTACTAAAGTGCTGAATGCAATGTGAGGCAGGGTCTGCTAAGCTAGTATTTGGTTTGTACTGTGATACAGAGATCTGGGATCTTATATTTTTAATTTTCTCATTGAAGAAGTTCATAAAGTCTATACTGCTAATATCTGTTGGTATTTTGCACTGTTGATCTGAATTTCCATTTGTTAATTTAGCCACTGTTCTAAACAGTACCCGAGGATTTTTATTATTGCTGTCTATTAATGTAGAATAATATTCTGAGCGAGCTTTAAAGAGGGCTTTTTTATATTTATTAACACTCTCTGTCCATGCAATTTGAAAGACATGTAGCTTTGTTGTTCTCCATCTGCGCTCCAGTTTTCGACACTCTAATTTAAGAGCTCGAGTGTTTTCATTAAACCAGGGAGAGTTTCTATGTGCTTTGATCACTTTTGTTTTAAGGGGAGCCACTGCGTCCAGAGCATCTCTCAAAGTCACATTATAATGTGATGTTAGCTGATCTAAATTGTTTTCGACGTTTACATTTGATAACTGATCTAAATGGTTTTCCACAATTACACTTGACTTACTCAAAGTAGTAGTACTCAATCTAGATGTCGCACTGTCTTTGTTTTAATCTGGGATTGTGTTGGCAAGCGCAGCACTAAATCAAATGTAATTAAGTAGTGATCAGAAATAACTTCATTTAATGGAGTAATATTTAAATTTTGAATTTCAACTTTGTAAATTATAATTAAATCTAATGTGTGGTTATGATTATGAGTTGGACCTTTGACAATCTGACAAAATCCTACTGAATTTAACAAATAAGTAAAACATTTGCTAAAAGTGTCAGTTTCCACATCAATGTGTTCATTAAAATCCCCCATCAGTACTACGTGATCATAATTTATAGCCAAATCAGATGGAAGGTTGCTAAATTCAGTCATGAACAATGAATATGGCCCTGGTGGTAGGTAGACTAGCACTATAATTGTGTTGGAATCAATTTTAATATTTAAAATGAATGCCTCAAAGGATGTAAAGTTGCCTAAATTTTTAGAAGTGATTTGCATTTTGTTACAATGAATTATTCCAAGGCCTCCTCCTCGACAAGAATCTCTAGACTTATGAAGGAACGAGTATCCATCTGGTGATGCCTCAGCTAGCGGAACAGTGTCACATTTACTAAGCCAGGTTTCAGTGAGAAGACACAGATCAGATTTTGTATTTAATATAATATCATTTACCAAAACAGCTTTAGTGCCAAGAGAGCGAATGTTCAATAAGCAGTATTTAAAACTGTATGCTTCTTTCTAAACTGGTGATATATTTTTTGTTTTAATTTGAAGTAAATTTCTGTTACAGATGCCCCTGGTGGAGGGTCTGGTTTTATCCCTTGGTCTAATTATACACCTTATTTTTTGGTTATCAATTAATTTAAGGTTTATATCAAGAATAAATTAGACATCCCGCGAGACAAGGCAGTGAGACAGAAGGACAACTGCTGTACAGGCTTTTAAATGATCAATGCACAGAGCAACAAGCAGAACACGCACCTTGGCAGAAGCATCACAAAGCCAGTAGCAGATCCGTCCACTTTTCCTAAGCGTGTGTTCAGCTCCCCCCCTTCACAACGCGAGCGGAAGAGACGTGAAGTGGCAGGAGCGTAGCACACCTCCGGGGGGGTTGAGCGAAGCGATCGAGACATGATCATCACGGAGAGACACTTTCACGACACGCAAGGCTAGACATTACAACCTTAGGAAGCAAAACCTGTGAGACAGTGACTTATGCTTTTGGAAGACACACTTCAGGTGCTCCCAGTTCTTAAAACAACAACAAGCAGAACATGCAGCTCGCCAGAAGCAGCTGCAGCAAGCCAGCATGCGTTCAGCCTTCACCCCGCCCACCCCGCCTCCACTTCAGAACGCTAGTGGCAGAGACGCGAAGTGACTAAAGGACAAATGCTGTACAGGCTTTTAAGTGATTGATGCAAAACACGACAAGCAGAACATGCAGGTGTCCAACAGCAGCAGCAAGACAGCAGCTGAACCAATCGCATCTCTTTAGCGTGCGTTTAAACACCCCCTTCACAACACAAGCAGCGTTATGAGTACCGCAAGAAAGAGATTTAACCACACCCGGAGCAGGAAATAAAGGACAAATATTGTTTTTACAAAACTTTTAAAGTAAAAATGAAAATAATGCATATGTAACAATTTCCATGAAAATAACAATCTCTTTAAATTGTTCATCTGGTAAACCAAACCCAGGGGTGGGCGAGTGAAGTGAGCAGGGGGCGGGGCACCCTAGCAATAATAATAATAATAATAATAAATCCGCAAAAATGGCGGGGGTGTGATAGCTGAACCACGATATAGCGGGGGATCACTGTACTCAATCACCTCATAGCCCAGGCAAAAAGAGCAACAGATCCCTGCAGATGGCCTAGTAGCTGCAAAAAAGGACAGCACCATGATCTATGTGCTATGCAGGGCTGACCTCCATTTGGATAGGGCCAGCAGGAAAACAAATATCATATTTTTTTATCTTTCAAGTGCTTTTACCAGTATGCAACACTTGAACCAAAGGTCTTTTATTATATTGGTTTACTGAAACTCAACTGGCTACCACCTTGTGTGTCAGATTTAAGGGTCAGAAACTAAGAGGCCTGCCCAAGGAACTATTCTACCTCCCATCCTGCCCAACCTATACACTTCAGACTTCTAATATAATTCTGAAACCTGCCATTTTCAGAAATTTTGAGAAAACTCAGTAGTCATCAGGTGTATAAGTGCTGGACATTTGAAGAATGGCAGAGCCCTTCTGGACAACTTTATTAAGTGGTGCAGCTTATTTTTAGAAAAACCAAGAAGATGGTGGGGGAATTCAGGAAAACCAGACTTTCTCAGGCTTTAGCCTCCTTTGACAGAGCAGAATTTGAAGTGATTTATATAACTACATGGGGTGCACTTTGAAAGAAATTGGGCTGTAAACAGAAAATTCACATACAAAAGGTGAATATTAATTTCTGATGAGTCCCAGATCCACCAGGCACTGGTGGAATATTTCCATATTTGCTCTTTTTTCACAGTGGTATGTTGAGGTGGTAGTCTGAGAACCTAAAATGCCAACGAGCTTAATCAATTAATTAGGAATGTTGTCTGTGTTTTGGGCACTAGCCTGAACTGTCCAGAGGCAGAAGCACAGAGAAGGATGATGACTTTTATGAGCAATGAAAAATGTCTCATAATGTCAGCATGAAACCATGGTCGGCCTGAGGAGCACATTCATAACAAAGTTGGTTCTACCAACATGATCCAGGGAGTGCTAAATCTATCTTCACTAAGGGGGTCCCAAAAATACCTGGAATTGGTCACTAGCACAAGTGAAGGGTGTAGTAATCAAATATGCTGCTAAGTATTGCGTGCGTACAAGTCTGATTAATTAATCTACTATGTGGCATAGTGCTGAGTTGATCGAGTGCAGATTTCTGGTATTTATTTTACAATCACGCAAGAGAGTTCAGCAATTTCTTTTCTTCAAGCCACCAGGTCAGATTTTCAAAAGAAAATGATGATCATGTTTTTCGACATTGATGGACTTGTTCATAAAGGGTTTGTTCCCCATGAACAGAATGTTAGTCAGTCACATCAACTGAAGAGCTGAGGTATCTACATGAAAGCATCAGGAAAAAGAAAGACTTCCAGAGCAGTGGTGCATGCAAATCTGCATTTTCCATCATAACCGCATACCTCTACATACTGCATTTGTTTTGATCAAAAACAATTCAGTTGTTGCTTTAGACCCATTTTATTTGCCTGATCACAATCCCTGTGAATATTTTTTGTTTCTGAAATTAAAACTGAGACTGAAAGGAAGATGATTTGCTACTGTAACAAATGATAAGTATGGGAACTGTTAACGGGAATGGGAGAAGTACTGGAATAAGTGTATAGCGTCTCAGGGAGTGTATTTTTAAAGTGAGTAAATGGGAATTGCTGTAGGTTTTTAACAGTTCTGTGAACTCTATCTATCTATCTATCTATCTATCTATCTATCTATCTATCTATCTATCTATCTATCTATCTATCTATCTATCTATCTATCTATCTATCTATCTATTACAGTATACAGTTTAAGCATTTGTGAACTTTGCCATCTTTACTTCTGTCACCAGAAGTTTTCCAGATCCTGCTGTAGCTAGTATGATCACGTTACAGCCACACTTAATAACAGTGATGTTTTCTTCAGCACATTCCTTCATATTATATCTAAATTGTCAACATTAGTCTCAATAAACATAGGACTATTTTTTCTCAGATTTAAAAATCTACCACATTGCTTCATTTAAACTATGGTTTAGATTTTGGGGTTTTGGGAAAAATTTTAACTCTTACTTGAATGGCAAAAATATTTTCAAGGTTCTGCGTGATTCCTTATTTATTATTCCACTATGGAAAACTGTAATTCTGGTAATGTTGTAACTGACCAGGAGATGGACTCCTTTTCTTGGATGCTATGTCCTGGTGGATATTTTCTTTTATACAGCATGTACCTTGTTTCCACTTCTATTTTATAGCCAGTTTTCTGGTTTCCTTGTCTAGGTTTGTTTCATTGCTTTTTGTGGCATTTATCATGCATGCTAATAAGAGTCATTTTTGTTTGTTTTCTGGTGGCATGACTCTCAGCTGGCCTTTACGTCTCATTTCTGCTAGCCATTCATTAGCATTCACTTATATACAGGAACACTAACTTAATATATAGAGCATAATGCCTATCTCAGCAGCAGTAAAAAACAGTGGCTAACCCTAAATGCAGAACCAGTCCATTACAGATCACACATGTCTTTAAGAGGTAAGAAGAAAACTGAAATAAACAGAGTCAACCCCATCTCAGTTTCCAACATTCCCAATGCAATGTTACACTGTAGAATTGAGCTTATGAGCATAACTGACAAGTTGTATTTGTAACAGATTGTCTCCTATTTGTGGGCAAAGTGATGAGATGACATGCTTACTCTTTTCATCCAGGTCAGGGTCATGAGTTTAATTCATGAACCAACACAGGAAGGGACACCAATCCTTATTGGGGTGCACTTGTACACACCCATTCACACAGATCAAGCCATTTTAAGGTTACCAGTGAAATTAATATTCCTGTCTTTGGGATGTGGAAAAGAAAACCTCCACAGAAATGAGAAGAACATGTTAAGTTGACACAGACAGTGACCAGGCTGTAATTCAAACCTAATTCATGGTTTTAAGACAGGAATAATGATCACTGTTCTGTCTTTCTATAAAGATATTATTAGTTTATAAAATTAAATTGCATTGAATGATTCATTGATTGATTGATTTCCATCTAGGTTAGACTGGCCATGCTTGATGCAAAAGCAGAGTAGCTGGATAGACAGTTTTAAATGTCTGGACATCAGACCGCAGCACTGTTATTTTCCTTAAGGTCCTGTAAAAAAGATATTGTAGCTTTGTGTGGGTATGTTTTTAAATCTATGAGATTTCAATTAAATATTAGAAAACGGTAAAGAAGTTGCAAGCATAACCTTCATGAGCATTGCATGCCACGGCACGGTGCCAGCCTGATTTATGAGTCTCATTACGCACAATCTGTAGGCATCTCAAAATCAATTTGTTGTCTCTTCAAAGAAAGCACTTTGGCTCATTTTGACACCAGCAGCGGGTCTTTTTTTTAACTCTGTTGCAAGAAAAAATCAATAATCCTCACACACACACACATTCCTGAACAAGACTATGGAAACCCACAAGGAAATCTGAATGGCGTTAGAAGAACGCAAAACAAAATATAAGTCTGGATACTAACAGCTGCCTCCTCATGGTGTCACTGGCATTTGTCCACCTACTCCACACCCACGCTAGAACTGGAGTTCATTGCTGAATGCAGATAAGGGATTGTTTTAGATTCTGGGGAGTCAGTAGAGAAAGCAGTAGAAAATGGGGACGGTCAGATATAAGAGTCACACAGTAATGTTGCAAATAGTTAAAATAATTCTTAAGTGTATATATCGAAATAACGGAAAATTACCATTTTCCTTTACAGATGGCTTAGAAACCTATGACAGCTAATATGGGGCAACTATCCATTTATGTGAAAGATGTTGACCTGCTAAATAAGCCGTGGCCTCTCTTAAAGAAAAGAGATGTTCAGCCTTATTAGCATGTGTCTTTATTAGGCCAACGAAATGATGCTATGCAGACTTTTGTGTACAAAACTTTGTTCTAAACAGCAACTCACCCCCAATGTCTCTAAATAAAATTATTTCACCAAAATACAAATGAGGATGCTTACCCTCAGTCATTTTACAGAGCTGTAAAAAGTGAGTGCAGATGGTGTCAACCTTGGATTTCAAATAAGTGGCACGAGGCAGAACCTGTGGTGTGAATGTGCATTCAGCACACGAGGCAGATGAAATTATGTGGAGCTGTGGATGACAGAAAGGCATTGAAGGGCAGTTGAGAAAGCAGACAGTAGTTTTGGCTTCAGAATATCAGAATAATCCTTACAGTACAATATTGCTTCATTTCCACCCCAAAAAAAAAAAAAAAAAAAAAAAGTAATTTGGTGAATTTTATGTTTTGCGATGGCGGCACGGTGGCGCAGTGGGTAGCGCTGCTGCCTCGCAGTTGGGAGATCTGGGGACCTCAGTTCGCTTCCCGGGTCCTCCCTGCGTGGAGTTTGCATGTTCTCCCCGTGTCTGCGTGGGTTTCCTCCGGGCGCTCCGGTTTCCTCCCACAGTCCAAAGACATGCAGGTTAGGTGGACTGGCGATTCTAAATTGGCCCTAGTGTGTGCTTGGTGTGTGGGTGTGTTTGTGTGTGTCCTGCGGTGGGTTGGCACCCTGCCCGGGATTGGTTCCTGCCTTGTGCCCTGTGTTGGCTGGGATTGGCTCCAGCAGACCCCCGTGACCCTGTGTTCGGATTCAGCGGGTTGGAAAATGGATGGATGGATGGATTTTTTGCGATTGTGAAATCTTATGTGAAATAATTTTTTGGGCAATTACACAAAATTGTATATGAAATAAAATACAGTTGTTTTGCTCATCACTAATTACCACGTGCTTCACTGAGATCATCAATGTTCTACAGCATCCTCTTTTTGTGCTGTATTTTTCATGGTTGCCAATTTCTTTACAGCAACATCCCCAGTATTAGTCATGTGGTTTGTGATCTTTTAATGTCATCACATTACCCCAATAAAAGTAGTCAGGATGGATCATCTGGTGTTTGAGCTTTTGAAGAAAATATCAAAACAAGCAAACAATGTTTACTGTAGTTAGGGAAATTACTGTTAATTGTTTCTACTTTTCTGCGTTGGGTTGGCACCCTGCCCAGGATTGGTTCCCTGCCTTGTGCCCTGTGTTGGCTGGGATTGGCTCCAGCAGACCCCCGTGACCCTGTGTTCGGATTCAGCGGGTTGGAAAATGGATGGATGGATGTTTCTACTTTTCATTTTTGTTTCTCATTTTGGTTTTATCACTTTCTCATTGTTCTTTTTTGGTATCTGATCCACACAGTCACTTACTAATTGTCCTTGACCGTGTTTAATGACTTAAAAACTTTTCATTTTTTGTGACCATCTATTAAGGTCTTTGAAGTTGCCTTTTTCTGTTCTGTTTAGGCACAATTGAACCATATAGTTAAATGCCCAATTGTTTTATTGTTTCTTTTTAGAAGTCCCAACATCATTATAAATATTAAATTCTCAAAAATAAACTGAATGCCCATTACTCACCATGCTGTTGTACTTAGAGAATCTGAAATTTGAGCAAGTTAAGCCTTCACTTCACTACTGCTGGCACATCACCAGAGTCTTAACCCACCTCTCCTCTTTACCACAACGTTAATCATCTGGATTTCCTAACTTATCTCTTTCGTGGTCTTCCGTTGAAAAGTATTAGCAGACCACATGAAATCCACACTGCAGTCTTAACTTTAACCAACAGGTGAATTCATAGTCAGGCATAGTCTAAAAGTTCAAAACCAGAAGAGACAAAAATCATTACACCAGAAACAGTGTGTAAAAAACAAGAATGAATTACAGAACAAAGAAGCTTTCAATCTAAAACTCCTAAAACTATTTTAGGTTTGTTCTCCTAACTATCACTTTGATGATATTTGGTTTTATAAAGAATCCAGTACTTCAATATCAGTGATTGGTGATGGGTATAGTGACCATAAAAAATATGCAAGCAACCATACAAGGATTGTACCAGAATGGCAACACCACTAAAAAATAGAGAACAGAATGGCTATGCAAGAACAACAATATAATAAATTAGTAAAAAATTCCAAAAATATCATGAATGGCACCAATGCGTACTGTACTGTACATTCATGACAGACAAGTATGGTAAACATTCAGGTAATCTCTTTGCTGCCACTCTAAATAGCTAACTCCTTGGTATGCTAAATAAGTCTCAATGACTATATTACAGCATAACATTCATTCTCAGACCTATTGAATCCAATTCGAAGTCACAGAGAGCCAGATCCTCTCCAGGCAGCATTGGGTGGAAGGCTGGAACCAACTCTGAATGGGGCACCAGAACACTGAAGATAAGTATATAATTTTCTGCAATTCTTAAATACAGGCCCATCACTGTCCCTTTCCTTTCTAAAAGTGTTCTTCATGCATGACCTATCTCTACTGTATTTTAATCGATTTCTATCTTTACGCAACACATTGTTCCCTTGTGAGCGCAAGTCTTTTCCAACCTCCTCCTAGTGTCTGATAGTGTTGCACTTCTGTTTCAGTTTTCGCTTTAATTCTTCACAAGAGGTTTTCAGTTTACGGCTCCAGTGTAACCTCCTTTATACAGTAAAGTTCCTTTTTATAGTCAATACCATTGTTGATAGTATACAGACTAAGCATTCGGAGAGTACAGTGGTGTAGCAGTCAGATCTGCAGCTTTTTAAATCTAGTGCCTTGGCTTTGAATTAAGGACTAGGTCAATGTCTTTATAATGTCAGGACCTTTTCCTTGTGTCTTTGTATGTATTTCTCCTAGTACTCATATTTCCCTCCCTTACTCCCAAAGACATTTGTTTAAGGTAAATTAGCAAATTTAAACTGGATGAGTTTGCCCTGAAATAGATTAGCACCCCAGTCAGAGTTGGTTCCTGCTTGCATTCAATCCACAGTCGGACTAAGTGGTTTCAGTAAATGGATGATAGTATGTTAATCCAAATCAGACTTCTGACCAAATAAAGCATATCCTTGCAGTAACAAGCTTCTCTCCATGTATCCCCAGGAACACTGACAAACTCCCTCATTCTGGAGTCATTCACTGGTCCTAATGTGATCCCTTTGCACATATTATGATAAAGACATAATTTTTAATCTTTCAAAAAAAGGTGAAAGTGCAGACTCCACATAATAACAGTTGAGTATTTGCTTCCACATCCTTATTGATGTTAAGGCTCAGCATGAAATGTTGCCCATATAACTATAAACTAAAAAATATGGACGTGAGCGCCAGTAGGCTTTATGCCCTAGGAACCAAGTTACCCAAACTATTCTATAACATTTCAGTAATTATTTACTGCTCTGATGCTGATCTTTCTAATCATAAAATAGGTAATTATGATAGCAATTGACGAGAAGAATTCATAATTAATAACAGAATTATGATATTTGAGGGTTCCTCTACAATGTCTCTTTCTCTTACACGATTTGTTTTTTTTATTTTGTTTATGTAGTTCAGCAACACCATGCTTTTTTTGGTGGGTCCGTCACTTTCTTTAGGGCATGGCATTCCCATTATCCACCAGGAAGTCGTGATTGCTAACGTCATCAGAGATGAACAATATTTAGATTGTCAACTGAGTTTTCTTTCTGTTGTCCGAGATCTGGATTCAAAGAGTGTTATGTGTGCTATTTTTGTTTAAAGGCCCCCTGGTTGCTGAATATTATTTTTTTTTATACTTTGAATTTCTAGTTAGCATTCAGGATTACTGAAAGATCAGATGAAAAGTAACAGATAGTGTAAATATTGTAATAATTGTCATGTGTGGTTGGTGTCATGGTCTGGTTGAACCTTTTCATCATTACAGATAAAAATCTGAACAGATATTAGGAACCAAATACCCAACCTTAAAATGTGGGAGAGGGCCTGATATGCCTGAATGAGGAGGTTTCCCAGTATTGAAGCATGGCTTGGCGCACTCCTAACAATAAAAGACGTTTATGATAGAACATCTGCAGCATCTTATTGTAGATGTTGAAGGACGCCAGCCTTCTAAGGTATCTAAGTACAGTCAGCTCTGTCCTTTCTTACACAGAGCATCAGTATTGGCAGTCCAGTCCAATTTACCATCCAGCTGCACTCCTAGGTATTTATAGGTTTGCACCCTCTGCACACAGTCACCTCTGATGATCACAGGGTCCATGAGGGGCCTGGTCCTCCTAAAATCCACCACCAGCTCCTTGGTTTTGCTGGTGTTCATTTCCCCTTGGGATTAATAAAGTATCTATCTATCTATCTATCTATCTATCTATCTATCTATCTATCTATCTATCTATCTATCTATCTATCTATCTATCTATCTATCTATCTATCTATCTATCTATCTATCTATCTATCTATCTATCTATCTATCTATCTATCTATCTATCTATCTATAGAAAACAGTATTTCTACAGATGGACATTTAAGAGACTTTTTACACTCAGTTAATCCTTTGGGGGGATGTGAAGCAGTGCAGAATTTGTGTAAACAGACGATTTACTTGTTTACAATAATCTTATTTCAGTCATCATTCTGCTTCTCTTGGTATGTTCGGTAGTTGTTGTGTGGTTAGTAGGGAAGTAGTAGCGTTCTGGTTCATTTATTTATTTTTATTTAAATTTATTTATTTATCTATTTGCTGCCGCTCTAGGGATTGGTAACACATACTATAATCATGCTGTCCTAGGGCATGAAAAGGGCCCCTAGTATCAGTACAATGTGATGCCAGCAATATGAGCAGATTAGATTGGAGGACATTTCTTAATGTATGTGACATCTGCAATAATGCATCTCTTCCATGGCACAGATATGACACTGTGTTACTGACTGCAAAAGATGTGCTGTGTTTGCCATAAGCAAAATTAAAATCTTTTTATTGATGTGTGGGTCATCTACTATGTGACAGTTGGCACATAGATGACACTGCCCACTATACTGTGGCTGGTGTGACTTCAAAGACTAGCAGGAATGCCATCCATAATCTAGTAAATGCATACTTGACAGAAAATAAAATAAAATGTGTTTAATTTAATATTGGCACTGAGATAACCCCATCCTTCTGACTATGCAAAACATAATAAGTTGCCTGAGGTGCCAATTATATGACATCTAAAAAATATATGGAAAATGAAATACATTTTTATTTAGATGTGAGTCATGCACTAAAGAACACAATTTTTGCTTGGCACCGAATTGCCTAAGATGTGGTATGTTGGCAAACAAAATATAAGGCTAAAAGCGTTTTATTGATGTTTTGTATCTGTTATTATAGAACACAGGTCTTTTTTGGATCAATAATGGCTCTGATCAGCCAGGTGCTCAAGATGTGGTACACTTGCCATAGTGCAGACAAGATACATTATGCAATTAAACGCTTTTTATTTATATTTTGTTCTATGACTGCAGTGTCTCTTGGTGCATATGTGACACTAGCTAGCTCGATGTCTAAGATGAAAACAGTTTGCCAAAGGGCAGATAAGATGTAAATTTTAAAGTTTATTTTATTAATGTGTTTTGCCATTTCCTGCAGAACACAAGTCACAATTGGCACAGAGTTGGCACTGTCCATCTGACTATGGCAGATGTCTTAGGCTGGTCAATCCAAGAGCATCATCTCAGGCAGAAGGTGAAATTAAAAAGCTCTTTTTTAGTTGCGTTTCATCTATTACAGAGCTCAGAGAGATGATATCGTGCAGCCGACTGTGGCAGATGTGATTTTGCAGGTTTATAAGGAATGCCAAACACAATGCAGGAGGTGCAGATGAAACAGAAGGTGCAATTAAAGGCTACTTTATTTAAGATTATAGTACAGAATGCAGGCCTATTTTGGCATACA
Organism: Erpetoichthys calabaricus; assembly: GCF_900747795.2. Taxonomy (NCBI): domain Eukaryota; kingdom Metazoa; phylum Chordata; class Cladistia; order Polypteriformes; family Polypteridae; genus Erpetoichthys; species Erpetoichthys calabaricus. The sequence continues at coordinate 115,641,611 of NC_041395.2, forward strand.
GATGGCACTATCCCTGCCATATCTGTGACAGATTTGCAATATGTTCTTAGGGTCACAGCAGTTTGCATGAACAGCTCATTTAAAAACCTTTAATTTTAACATAGCCAGTTGTCCAATTGGCACTACCCATGAGGGCATTCAAAGATGGATGTGAGTAAATCTGCCAAGCTAATGAATGGATTGCTTATCAATGGCTGGTTATAGTGGCTTCTTCCTCTTAATTCTCATCTTACCTGAGTCCTATGGCCTAAATTATCTGGTGTGAGACATCGGCTTGTTGTGTTATTAGCTCAAAATGGGGTCATCATTATTACTTTCATCTTGGAGGCTGGAGCCCACTGCAAAATAATTAATAAATATGACAAAGGAGAGTAACATCTTCCTCTTAAGGTTTGAAATTATATATGTATGGGTACCTATTTTTGTCATGATAGGGTGATCCTATTCTTCCCTTTATACTCTTTGTCATGTTATTACACTGTGCAATTTTGTCTATCTGTATACTTGTATATGGTTGAGATGACAATAAAGTTTACTTTGACTTTGACTTTACTATTTAGACCTTAACAAAATGTCCCCAAATCCCTGCTATTGCCATCATATGCTACATTACTGTACATTTTATGTCTATGATCTCAGGCAACAAGACAAATTACCAGAACAGGCAGGAGAGAAAAGTTACATGTTTATTTATTTATCATAGATAATACGCTTTATTGAAACTAGCGCCATTTATAGGAAAATTGAATGTGGCTTTGCAAACAATACAACCTGATAGTGCTAAATGTGTAGTTTTAGCTTGCACATAAACTTGTAGTTACACTTGACTTTCTATCGTCATATTATTTGGTCGTCTCACTTCAGGTCATCAGAGAGAGAGAGACAGAGAGAGAGATGGTCTTCTCAAGATGGAAAATGGGATCAAGAGAGAGTCAGCAGCAGATATACCAACCTTATGCAAATCCTTTGGTTTCCTGAGGACCAGCAGGGTGCCTCTCCTGATTCAGCATTCAATCCTATCAATCCTAATCAGTCACAACCCAGTTAGAGCAATGACCAATGGAATAAACTTCCTCTCAACATCAAACCAGTTCTTGTTTCAGCATGACCACATTCCATCTCTAGGCTAACCTTGTTACCCTTTCATCTAAGGCCAGCTGGCCAGTTTCAAAGGTTTACTGGTCCCTTCCTGGGTGGAAGGCTCATAGAATGTTCTTGTAAAACTGGTTACAGGTAGATTGATAAATGCCTCCAATCACCCCATTACGAAGTACATTCCCAAAGCAGCACAAAAAGTTCTCATTTGTTATATAGCATTCCAGAAACTTTAGGGAATTTATGATGACCTATTTAAAGAAAGCTGATTCTTCCTTTAAGTCACTAATTGATTTTTAAATGACAATTTACAAACAGTAAATAAAAATATTAAATATTAATCTGCATTACAGTACCACATGGCCAAATGAAATCACTTCGGCAGATGTTGCCATCCCAACAGTAAGGTATTTCCATTTCACATTGCTTCCTAGATGGACTATATACCAGTACTACCAGCTGTAGGCCCTATTATGGGCCCTGTGTGCCACTGGAGGGGGGCTCTGCTGTACTTTGGCTTTTTCAGTGACCTCCCGAAGGACTTCATCCTTCATAATTTGCCATTTTTGTAAAACATAGAGATTGTTTTTCCACCATACAATGGGGCTAGAAGAGACTCGGGAGTGGAGATCCCCTACTTTGTCATTTGTGCTTTTGCCCGGCTATTGAGTACCACCCTGAAAGAGCAAACAGGCAGCACAGGTTTTTCTTTTTTTTTACTCATTCATTTCATTTGGTGGGGTGGCAGGACAGCTCAGCAGCCTTGAGATTGTCTGCCGAGTCTGTCACCTTCATGCTCCCAGCATTCGTGACACCTACTTGATCGTCTGACTCTACACAAAGTGCCATCCTGATGCCTGGGGCTCCCCTGACCTTCTGCTTAATCAAATAAGTGCTGCTCCTTGTCCACATTCACATGACCCAGGACCACCTCTAGCAGAAGGTCAGGCACTTGATGCACCCCGCAACTGCTTGCTTAATGGAATCCAGTCTGGAATTTCTTGTAAGAAATATAAACAAGGCAATGTTTTGAGAAATATAAACTGTAAAAACATACCTGATAAATACACACATATGTCTCGTTGTTGGTTAACTCTTTCCTGTACCAATTCATTTTTAGATGGAAGAGTGGCAGTAATTAAAAATCTGTTATGCTCAGAGTTATCAAATCCAGTCCAAAACTGGAAGAGGAGAGTTGAAGTGAACAGGTTTATCGCTATTGTAGAACCTTACAGAGGGCAGGGTGCTGCCATTTCCAGGGTGAGGGGCTCTTTTCTTTATGCAGTTATTGAGTCAGAAATAGCAAGTGTAGATCGTGGAGATGTGTGTCAAAGAAGTGAGAAAGCGTGCTTTAGATTTTTTGTATATTTGGTTGAGGATTATTGTTATTCAAAGTGATCTACAAGTCACATACCTGTATATTTAGTATAAGTGTGTCCAGATTTCTTCAAATGGAGCATCAGCACACAGTAAGACCAATCAAGCAACACAGTGGTTTACATGTCAGCATCTTTTCCATTTCCCAGCAGTAAGTGAAGGTCTTTCTGTTGCAACATAAAACATCAATTGTTCCTAGACAAAAATATATTTGAGTAAATTTTGAATCACCCCTCCTTTAACCACCACCTTATCGTGGTGGAGGGGTTTGCGTGTCCCAATGATCCTAGGAGCTCTGTTGTCCGGGGCTTTATGCCCCTGGTAGGGCAACCCAAGGCAAACTGGTCCTAGGTGAGGGATGAGACAAAGAGTGGTTAAACAAAGCTTCTATGATGAATGAAAACTTTGGACAGCGTTTTCCCTTGCCCGGACGCGGGTCACCGGGGCCCCCCTCTGGAGCCAGGCCTGGAGGTGGGGCTTGATGGCGAGCGCCTGGTGGCCGGGCCTGCACCCATGGGGCTCGGCCGGGCACAGCCCGAAGAGGCAACGTGGGTCCCCCTTCCCATGGACTTACCACCTATGGGAGGGGCCAAGGAGGTAGGGTGCAGTGTGAGTTGGGTGGTGGCTAAAGGCGGGGACCTTGGCGGTCCGATCCTCGGCCACAGAAGCTGGCTCTTGGGATGTGGAATGTCACCTCTCTGAATGGGAAGGAACCTGAGCTAGTGCGCGAGGTCGAGAGGTTCCGGCTAGATATAGTCGGGCTCACCTCGACGCACAGCTTGGACTCTGGAACCAATCTCCTTGAGAGGGGCTGGACTCTCTACCACTCTGGAGTTGCCCCCGGTGAGAGGTGCCGAGCGGGTGTGGGTATACTTATTGCCCCCCGACTTGGAGCCTGTTCATTGGGGTTTACCCCGGTGGACGAGAGGGTAGCCTCCCTCTGCCTTCAGCTGGGGGGACGGGTCCTAACTGTTGTTTGTGCGTATGCACCGAACAGCAATTCGGAGTACCCACCCTTTTTGGAGTCCCTGTAGGGGGTGCTAGAGGGCATACCTTCTGGGGACTCCCTTGTACTACTGGAAGACTTCAATGCTCACGTGGGCAATGACAGTGAAACCTGGAAGGGCGTGATTGGGAGGAATGGCCCCCCCAGTCTGAACCCGAGTGGTGTTTTGTTATTGGACTTCTGTGCTTGTCACGGATTGTCCACAACGAACACCATGTTCAAGCATAGGGGTGTTCATATGTGCACTTGGCACCAGGACACCCTAGGCCTCAGTTCGATGATCGACTTTGTGGTTGTGTCGTCGGACTTGTGGCTGCATGTCTTGGACACTTGGGTGAATAGAGGGACGGAGCTGTCAACTGATCACCACCTGGTGGTGAGTTGGCTTCGATGGTGGGGGAGGATGCCGGTCAGGCCTGGTAGGCCCAAACGTGTTGTGAGGGTCTGCTGGGAACGTCTGGCAGATCCCCCTGTCAGAAGTAGCTTCAACTCCCACCTCCGGCAGAACTTCGACCACATCCCGAGGGAGGTGGGGGACATTGAGTCCGAATGAGCCATGTTCCATGCCTCTATTGTTAAGGCGGCTGACCAGGGCTGTGGCTGTAAGGTGGTCGGTGCCTGTCGTGGCGGCAATCCCCGAACCCGTTGGTGGACACCGGCGGTGAGGGATGCCGTCAAGCTGAAGAAGGAGTCCTACAGGACCCTTTTGTCCTGTGGGATTCTGGAGGCAGCTGATAGGTACCGGCAGGCCAAGCGGAATGAGGCTTTGGTGGTTGCTGAGGCAAAAACTCGGCCGTGGGAGGAGTTTGGGGAGGCCATGGAGAATGACTTTCGGACGGCTTCGAGGAGATTCTGGTCCACCGTCCGGCATCTCAGGAGGGGGAAGCAGTGCAGTGTCAACACTGTATATGGTGGGGATGGTGCACCACTGACCTCGACTCGGGACGTTGTGGGTCGGTGGGGGGAGTACTTCGAAGATCTACTCAATCCCATTAACATGCCTTCCAATGAGGAAGCAGAGCCTTGAGACATCTCTGGGACTGAGGTCACCGAGGTGGTCAAAAAACTCCTTGGTGGCAGGGCCCCGGGGGTGGATGAGATACACCCGGAGTTCCTCAAGGCTCTGGATGTTGTAGAGCTGTCTTGGTTGATGTGTCTTTGCAACATCGCATGGACATCAGGGACAGTGCCTCTGGATTGGCAGACCGGGGTGGTGGTCCCCCTCTTTAAGAAAGAGGACCGGAGGGTGTGTTCCAACTACAGAGGGATCACACTTCTCAGCCTCCCTGTAAAAGTCTATTTGGGGGTTCTGGAGAGGAGGGTCCGTCAGACAGTCGAGCCTCGGATTCAAGAGGAACAGTGTGGTTTTCGTCCTGGTCGCGGAACAGTGGACCAGCTCTACACCCTTAGCAGGGTCCTGGAGGGTGCATGGGAGTTTGCCCAACCAGTCTACATGTGTTTTGTGGACTTGGAAAAGGCATTCGACCGTGTCCTTTGGGGAATCCTGTGGGGGGTACTCCGAGCGTATGGGGTACCAGACCCCCTGATAAGGGCTGTTCGGTCCCTGTACGATTGGTGCCAGAGCTTGATCCGCATTGCCGGCTGTAAGTCGAACCCATTTCCAGTGAGAGTTGGACTCCGCCAGGGCTGCCCTTTGTCACCAATTCTGTTCATAACTTTTATGGACAGAATTTCTAGGCGCAGCCAGGGCGTTGAGGGGGTCCAGTTTGGTGGACTCAGGATTGGGTCACTGCTTTTTGCAGATGATGTTGTCCTGTTTGCTTCATCAGGCCGTGATCTTCAGCTCTCTCTAGATCGGTTCGCAGCTGAGTGTGAAGCGGCTGGTATGGGAATCAGCACCTTCAAATCCAAGACCATGGTCCTCAGCCGGAAAAGGGTGGAGTGCCCTCTCAGGGTTGGTAGCGAGATCCTGCCCCAAGTGGAGGAGTTCAAGTATCTCTGGATCTTGTTCACGAGTGAGGGAAGAATGGAGCGTGAGATCGACAGGCGGATTGATGCGGCGTCCGCAGTAATGCAGGCTATGCATCGGTCTGTCGTGGTGAAAAAGGAGCTGAGCCGCAAGGCGAAGCTCTCAATTTACCAGTCGATCTATGTTCCTACCCTCACCTATGGTCATGAGCTATGGGTAGTGACCGAAAGAACAAGATCGCGAATACAAGCGGCTGAAATGAGTTTCCTCCGCAGGGTGTCTGGGCTTTCCCTTAAAGATAGGATGAGAAGCTTAGTCATCCGGGAGGGGCTCAGAGTAGAGCCGCTGCTCCTCTGCATCGAGAGGAGTCAGATGAGGTGGCTCGGGCATCTGATCAGGATGCCTCCTGGACGCCTCCCTGGTGAGGTGTTCCGGGCACGTCTAACTGGGAGGAGGCCCAGGGGAAGACCCAGGACACGCTGGAGGGATTATGTCTCTCGGCTGGCCTGGGAACGCCTTGGGATTCTCCTGGAAGAGCTAGAAGAAGTGACCGCGGAGAGGGAAGTCTGGGCATCTCTGCTCGTGCTGCCCCCGCGACCCAACCACGGATAAGCGGAAGAGAATGAATGGATGGATGGATAGATAAATTTTGAATCATTTTTATCACATAACTGATTTTTTCTTTCTGTAATTTTGGAGTTCTCCTCTGAAATTACAAAGAAGTGCATGTTAGTTTAACTGGGTTCTCTAAATCAGCTCAGTATATGATTTGAGTGCATGAGAACAGTTAGCACTGACGGGGACCCTTTCTTCCTGCCTTACATCCAGTGTTGTCGGGATAGGACCTCCCTCCCTTCACAACTCCATATATGTTAAACTGGAGTAAGTACATAAATAATTGGATGACTTTGTATCTTTTGTTCTCATCATACAGTTCACCCACTTTATAGATGATGCATTCCAGGGCTTTGTAGAAATTTTGGGGTTTAATTATGGACAGTGTTGACCAAAACAAGTTTTGCTTCTCATGCAGTTCCAAGAAACTGACACAAAAATTCATCTTTCAGATGATTTTACAACTGAAATGAGAAATTCACTAAAAATAGTTTTTTTTAGAGGTTTTAAATGTTTTTGGGGAGAAAGTATTAATTATTGGTCCCTAAAGTCTTGTTCACTATTCAGTGTTTCCCTGTGTTCTTTTCTACTGTTTACCATCAGTAAAGTCCATTCAAGTTATGCCTCTAGTTCACATCACTACAGAGAAGCACCATCCATTTTTTTAATATGACATGCTGAATATTTCCTTCATGAAGAAACACTAAAACCCACCATCATGTGAATTACTGTGTTTCCTTTACTGGAAAATCTCACCACACAGGAAGCCATCTCAATTGTTACATAGTAATCATCTCTTCCTGCGGGTTGATTGTAACAGAAGAGGTTGAGGATATGCACTCGCTAAGCGCTGTGGTACTTCAAGATTATTTTCTATCACTGATGCATCTTTAGGATTGTGCTCACTAAGGTTGTCATCATAGTTGGCAAGCTAAGAGATAACACTACCAGAAAACGTCTGAAGGCCAACATATGATAGGAAATGAGAGGTGATTTTTTTTTCACTAGAGATCTTTATATAAATACTAAACAAGAGGCAAATGAATGAGGTGTTAAAACATTTAAATGTTTCCAGACAGGACTAAACATCTTTCTACTTGTGTCAATGGCACAAATTTCACCTCTAGCGAAACACAATTTATTTTTTGAATTTGTTTTTCGAATCGAAACTCAGAATTTCACTACAAATTAAATTTTGTTGAGTCTTTTTGCTCATCAATAATTATGGACTTGTTTTGGGAGGGCTGAGACTGATGATTACATGATACAAAGTAGTTAAATGTCGTAGTTCAGATTGGATTGTTTTTTATGAAAGGTCCCATCTTGGGAAACCTGATCTAACTGCCGTATACTATAGCCTACTGTTTAATCGTGGAAGAGTTTCAGGGTGCTTAACAAACAGATACTTTTATTCCTATTCCCTGATCCTTTTTATTTAGAACCACATATCTATCTTTCACCTCTACTGTGGTTCACTTATTCTTGCACTCACCTGAACTGGAATGAGACTCAGCCCAGAGTCACAATACACTTGCAGTTGAGTCTGTGGATCCGCTTTCACAAAAGACTGACTGCTACTGTGCTTCACTTCTATTAGAGGACATCTTCTCTTTTCTCCATACTCCAGGCAGCAAGATAGAGCAAATACTAATGCCATTCGCTCATTAAAGGTTTAACATTCTTAATATGTCAAAAGCGAAAGCAATATAAAAGAAATATAAATTTGACAAAATTACACAGTTCAACCTGTAGTGAGATGTTAAGCAAAACAACACCTTTTACTGGCTAACTAGAAAGATTTCAATATGCAAGCCTCGAAAGCTGAAGGGGCCTGAGTTGCCTCGAAAGCTTGCATATTGTAATCTGTCTAGTTAGCCAATAAAAGGTGTCGTTTTCCTTAACTTCTCCCTACATCCATAATGGCTAACACAGTACAACACACTAGTACTACAGACAGTACAACCAGGAGCTGTCACAAACAGCTCTGTCTGGCACACCTAATGTGCATCTACTGTGAGATGCTTCTTTCGCATTTCACTTAAGGTATTGATTTTTCAAAGCTTGTCATGTCCAAGGTGCGAAACCCTAGCCCCTCTCAATCCAGTGTCATTTTGACAGACCGTATCAGTACATGTGCATGAAAGCTGCACTTTTATCCAAAAGATGATTTTTACAGTTTATAACAAAACAAACTTGGAATGGAACAAAGAAAGAAAATTAAAACACATTTTTAAAAGTAATGAATGAGTTAAACATGGCATAACATTTAGGGGTGTTTGGCAACTAAGCTAACTGACGTGAAAGTTGGAGCATTTCACTTTTTTATTGAATTCATCCAAGATTCAGTTATCACATTTTTGTTTATTGAATATTTTTGTAAAAATAAGTCATTTTTAAAAATAATAGAGATAACAGAATGCAGTTACACATGTTAGCAGAATATTAAGTACGTGCTTTTTAGTATCACTTTACATTGAAGTTAAACATGTAGCTTAAATAGGCTTGTGGCGGTTTAATAGCTTTCATGCACAGCAGACTCCAATTCAAGTGATGTGAGAATGACATTGATTGATGTGTGCCAATGGTGGAGGATCTGAGACACAGTGTTGTTCAATTTTCTTAAAACATAATGTTTTTCAAAGTACAGTGGAACCTTGGGTCACGACCATAATTCGTTTCAAAACTCTGGTCACAGCCCAATTTGGTCATGACCCGAAGAAATTTCCCTCATAGGACTGTATGTAAATACAATTAATCCATTCCGGACCATACGAGCTGTATGTAAATATATATATTTTTAAAGATTTTTAAGCACAAAAATAGTTAATTATACCATAGAATGCACAGTGTAATAGTAAACTAAATGTTTACTTACTTCTTCTGTAATGTTTACTTCTTCTGCTTGGGCTCCCTCTCTCTCTCTCTCGCTCACTCGCTGCACAGGGAATGCACAGGGAGAGACTGAACATGTGCGGAAATCATTGGCACATACGAACCGGCAGGGAAACTGGCTTGTTCGTCACCCGAGTGTGTGGTCGTGAACAGATGCAAAAGTTTGGCGAACTTTTTGGTCGTAACCTGATTTGTATGTGTTCAGAGATGTTCGTGACCCGAGGTTCCACTGTACACTCAATACAGTAGTATCCAACAATCAGCTATTGAAAAATTACTATTAATACAAAAAAATTACCAATACTAGCATAAAATCACTCTCAATATTACCCTATAAAAGAAGAAAAGGAACTGAAATATGTTTCCAATCTGGCTATACACATTAGTTGAAACACAGTAATTTATTAAAATTATGTAACTAAGAACCTAGAAAGGATCTGATACAAAAAGAGACAGTAATCTTAACAAGGATGACAAATAAACTACAAATATGTAGCCAACTTTTTAATACCAGTCTGAAGGTACACAGAAGTAAAAGCAGCTCTCCAGTAAGGATTAACCGTAACACAGGCTTAGTCTTTCATGTGTTATTCCACTAAGTATTCAGTACCAAGCAACCTGTAATCCTGCTATGTCCTTTCTAGTAGTGGTCAGCGTGGTCCAGTCTTCTGCCCATTAATCAATTGCTGTGGTGTCTGTGGGATTTGTATGGGACCCGCTTCTGTGATTGTCAAGGTGTTGCATGCAGTTAAAAATCTGAAGAGGTGGGTTTTGTGTGACTCACATACAGGGGTGAGCAAAAGTAGTTTACTGTTGTGAGTATGCGAGGCTGGCAATTTGAGAACTTACGAGATTGTACCTAAGTGCACTGTGCCATTATGACATTCTTTGTAATTAATAAAGCTATTCAGTTAATAAAACTTTTATAATAATCATAAACTGCATGTCTTTTTCCATACAAACAACTGCAAAACAACTTTTGCCCACTCCTGTATGTATGTAAAATCTATCTCCTTTGGGGTTTTGTGCAAGTTGTATGCATATCTTAAATAAAATGTTTACCATTGATTGTATACATTGGGCAAGACGGCAGGGACTTGCTATGATTGTTTGTCCATATTTGAGGCCGGGTGCCAGATGCCACTGCCCATTTTTAAACCCATTCAATGTTTGTATCCATTTAGGCTGCTTTCACCTTGTCCCATGTTATTGATTAGTTCAATCACCATTTAGCTGCAGGTTGATAATATTGGTTCTTTACAATAATAATCTACAATTAGTATTGTTAAATCAAAGCAGTCTTATTTATGCTTATATAGTTGCTTTCCTCCGGTTTCCTCCCACAGTCCAAAGACATGCAGGTTAGGTGGATTGGCGATTATAAATTGGCCTTGGTGTGTGTTTGTGTGTGTTCTGCGGTGGGTTGGCACCCTGCCCAGGATTGGTTCCCTGCCTTGTGCCCTGTGTTGGCTGGGATTGGCTCCAGCAGACCCCCGTGACTCTGTGTTCGGATTCAACGGGTTGGTAAATGGATGGATGGATAGTTGCTTTCCCCTTCCATTTCCTTCCGGAGAAGTGCATTTTTTGTAGTCTAAGCAGCAGCAGAAGGCGATGCTGAGTAAGCAGTTTACTTGTGCACTCTGCCTAATGTTTGACTAACTTGCATTGGGAATCCGAGCAGCTGTCAAACAAGTAAAATTGAAAAATATACTAAATACGCATGTTCAATCAACCGCTGTTAAGGAAGATTTGAAACTACAGTAATTCATAGTTGTGGTTACACAGAGCGTTTCCCCATTTTAAGTTTGACGAGTCTGCAAATTCACCAATGTGTTTCAATGAAAGATTTAAAAATTTCAAAGCCTGTCACAGTGTGACTTGTTTGAGATAGCACAACAAAAATTGAACTGTCTTGACAAATTTCTAAGAAGAATAAGCATGCTACATTTAAAAAAAATTGGTTCACAGGAGGCCGAGTTGTTTCATGCAGACAGACAGACAAACACACAAACATAGCTTTGCACATTATATGCAAGTGCATATAATAATCACATTCCCTAACACCCACTATACTTTAAGATGTAACAATGAGGGACACTTCTGCCTTACAGCTCACAGCAATATAATTCTAGTTGCCAGCTACCCAAACACTCCTATCTTTGGGATGTCAAAGGAAATCCGACTACTCGAATACCGGACAAAATCTTGCAAAGTCTAAGGCAGTCTGCCTGACTGTGCTGGGAATCAATGTTGGGCTACAAGACTAATGTGCTAATTATGATGCCTCTATGCTGCCATTAAATAACTAGCTTCTTTCAAAAGAAAAATTAAGCATGTAACAGACACCCGGGCCTCTTACCCGGTTGGGACACCTTCTTAATTAAGAGAAGAACTGTGAGAAGGTACTTGCACGAGGCAGTACCTCCCGCACAATGACAGAGTGCAGGTCCTCCCTGGATTGCTACATTGCCACATGTTTGGAGCACAGAAGCTCAGCCCTGCTGGGTGCCAGTGGCCACTGCCAGGAGGTGCAAGGGGAATGGCTGAGGCACACCAGGGGGGGTAAACGTTAATATTTAACATTATACATAGTTATTGTCTGTTTTTTTTTCACCTGTATTATTATCATTCTTTAATTTAATATTATTTATTGTATCAGTATGCTGCTGCTGAAGAATGTGAATTTCCCATCGGGATTAATAAAGTATCTATCTATCTATCTATCTATCTATCTATCTATCTATCTATCTATCTATCTATCTATCTATCTATCTATCTATCTATCTATCTATCTATCTATCTATCTATCTATCTATCTATCTATCTAAAGCTTGAGGGAGGAGAGGTGGCAGAAGAGAGAGAAAGAGAAAGAAGAGGAAGAATAAGGAAGGATTTTGTATTGGTGCTTTGTGCTTATTGTACTGTGCTGCTGTGGGGAACAAGAGAAAATTGTTTTCCCTGTAAATAAAGACGTGTGTTGCAGAGAGTTGTGCTTGCGTCTGTCTGTGTCCCATACACCCCATGTTGGTCACAGTGTTCAGTCCAGGAATGCCTGCAGCTACTGTAACATTTTATGTTTGAGACTAGAGTCCACACCTCCAACCAACTGCTGTGGTATATTTATTCTTTACAATGTCACAGTGGGCTAAAGCCTATCACAGTATATATGGGTGCAAGACAGAAACAGCTCTGACAATTTAGTGTTGTAGGAGCAAGAGGACACAAAAAGAAATGTTGTGGAACCTGGAAATAAACCCCATATAACTGAATTCAAAAGAAAACAAAATGTTTTTTGACCTTTTCAGATGTGAGTCTGGTTCTAACTTACTAGAAGATGGTGGGTCCAGGTGGATGGGCACCAGAAGTGGCATTGGTGGTGGAAAAGCTGTCAATCTTCCAGCCTGCAGAGGGAGGAAAAGAGAAGGCATTATCACCCAGCGCCACTTCCTGGAGAGGCATAGAATTACTATCACCAGAACCCTCAAACTGTCCTCTATGCAGTGTCCTAACCCATACATCTGTGGAATGTAGGTGGAAACTGGAGTATATTGAAGAAAACTCATGTGACTAAAGAACAAAGTGAGAACATGCAAGTGTCTCACACACAGTGACTTTAAAGCCATAGGAAGCAGCACCTCATGCCACCCTCTAATTGTACATGCAACCAATGTTGAATTCAATGGCCCAGCAATGAAGATCACTGCTTCCGTGCTGTCCTTTAGTGATTCACATCAAATCAGAGTGCTGTTAAAATGGCTTTGGCAGAAATGTGCAGATCCTTATTGCTGACTCTGCTAATGGCCACACTTTACACTTCAACAAGTAAGGCACACAAGTGCAGGCTGTGGGAGGTAAATGCTGAAAAGAACACTATAATAAGCGGCACAACAACACTAAGTAATCCATCCATCAGAGAAACAGCAGCGAGTAATGTTGCAGAGAAGAGAAAAGTGGCACCGCGTTGTAATCGGCCCATGGATGGGTGGCCAGTAATTCTTGTGAGTCGCACCCCTGTCACTCAGCCAGCCAGTCAATGCAGCTCGTTCTTTGAGAGCTGCGGGGGCTGCACATGGCCAGCTCCTGCTCATTTCAGGCATTTGCCAGTCAGGTTGATTATCTGTTCAGTGATACCTACCATTTAGCAAAATAAAAAAGGGGAAAAATGAGCCTCACTAGAGCATTGAGGGAGCAGAATTGCTTGCCAGAGAGTGAGTGCAAAGGCTGCGTTCATCATGTTTCACATTTGAAGCATTTTGTCCCAAATATTCTGTTACTTAAAAAAAAAAAGACCAGCAGTGTGGATGCTAAGCCTTAGTCAGAAAAAGAATTACAGTATGGCTGTGGTCAGTAACTCTAGTATATGTAGCTGGGGATTTAGTTCTGAATAGAAATGATTACCTTTTGGCAATCATAGTTTTAGGCTGATTGTTGACCCTAAAAGTGACCCTGTTAAGAGGTCTGAAAGAATATGTGAACTTGAGGTGAGAGGAAGAAAAGAGACAGATCCAAGGATGTGGTATCTTATGCTCAAAAGGAAAGGGTGGGTGCTGGGTGGAAACTGTGTAGTCGTACCAACATTCTGCACAGTTAACTCAAGTGAGGCAGGTTTGTGTTACTGTTCTGTGTCATACTTTCTGCCTTCATATAATCTCCCACTTGGTAAAAAAAAGCCTTTTCTCATATATTTTACGATCTACAGGTATTGATGTTCAGGATCCTGGATGATGTCTGTAGGTGGCGCCGTGACATCGTGCACAGCACATTAATGTGCCTGTTCACTTCAGGAGACCCCATTTCACTAGCACATCACACAGATTAACACAACTGTGCTTTAATTGTAAAATTCATTAAAATGCCATTTGCAGAAAAAAGTAAATTGATTGGCAACGTGACAAGCGTCAGGTTTAAATCACTCAGAATCATTTGCATCCCTGACACCTGGCCACAGGAGGGTCTTCTATTTACATTTTTGTGCATGTGTTATTTTTAAAGCGTTGCCCAAAAATAAAACAAGTAAAACAAGACGTCAATTTAAACAGGTTGGCTGAGGCAGAGCAGTTAGTTGATGCTGAAATGCCCCGCGAGCATGTCATGTGGACAGCAGCCACAGCACCGTGTTTATTTTACAAAGTGATTGCTACAGTTTTTCCTCCATTTGCAGACAGCTCACCCTTGCATAAAGCATGGCCTGGCAGGACAGTCTGGCAAATAAACAGTCAAGCCCAGTGCCCTCACTTCATTTCAGTGTTTAATCTGGCTGTGGCCGGTATGGGACAGCTGGGATAAATTTGGGGGATTTCAGTGTAAAAAAGAGCTGGATATGGTGACACCACACACAACTTATAACAAGCTCTCAGTGTTTTAAGGAAATGTCCGCACAGGCTAACAAGATCGATGGCTGCCTGGAAAATAAAAAAAAGGAAAAAGAAAAATAACAACAAATGAGTGGCCCGGTTTCAGGTTAACCACTTACAGATTTTTTGGTTAATGACAACTTTTTCATTCGCACTTGCATTAAATCATGTAAAGAAGGTGACAAAGTGCTACGATGCAGGGTGTTAAGGAATGTGTTCTGTTTCCTTAGTCACTCTGACCTCCTTCCAATGAAGGTGATGGCTGATCCGATTAGAAAGAGATCTGCTGAGGCGAAAGCATGTGTTCCATTTCCTGCGTGCCTCTCAAGGCAGGAGGGTCGGCTCTGCTGGGCTTTCATCATCATGCTGCTTCATTAAAATATTTTAGCTGTCGGAGAGGAGGATCTGTAAACATATCAAACCGTAGTGGTGTGTTCTTCTTCCTCATGGTGCAACACCAATGGATGAAGGAGGTGATCCTCTGAAGTCAGATGGCCATTTAGTGTGCATTAGGAGCTTCACAGGGAGCCATGAAAAGGTTACTGCACTGAGCAGAGTTTCTAATGGAGTGCAGGAGAAAGCTTACTGGAATACACATTCAGGGGTGTGTAAGGAAAGATTTAGATTTAATTTACACAGTACATTAAAATTTCTATATCATCAAGATTTAAGAAAGAACGATTTCTTTTGTGCTTTTTTTAGTCTTTTGTTATAGTGATGCTGCATGAGCTGTGCACAGCATATCATCATGAAGGTTGGCTATTTAATTCAATGCCACATGACAATTGCCTTTCAAACTTTATTTAAGTAAAGAAAACCATTACAGGTGAATTCTGTTCTTGAATAATCTTTGAGAAAATGGACGTAAGAGTACAAAATTTAGGTTTTGGAAGGTGCTTTGTTTTGTCAATAAAATAATTTGCCAAACGCAGACCTTAATGTATTGACCAGCATCTGTCTGGCCAGCCTCTCAAACTATGTTTGAAAGTACTGCTTTGTTAGAACCACTTTCATGATGTAGATCATGGGTCTCCAACTCCAGTCCTAGAGAGCTACTGTGGCTGCAGGTTTTCATTTTAACCCTTTTCTTAATTAGTGACCAGATTTTGCTGCTAATTAACTCTTTGCCTTTATTTTAATTGATGCACAACTTAATTATTTCTTTTTTCCTTAATTAGCAGCCAAACAATATTAAGACACAAAATGAACCAACACATAAACAACAACCAGCGTCCATCACACAATAACTGAAAATAAAGAAAGGTGAAGGCCTCAGTAATGTTGATCTGCTCAGGTCCACAAAACATTTTGACAGCGCTCTTCAAAAAGAAAATCAACAGTTTTGGAAATGTCTGCCATGGCAGAATGAGCGCCATGGACTTAAATAACAGGTTTAATTACCAACAAGAATTGGCTTCAAATTAAGAAACTGAATGAAGGTTGGAGTTTGAGGCCTCAACTTAGTTGGTCATCTGTTGGCTCATTTCACATCAAATTTATGTTTAGGTGCCGTTTAAAGAAAAAAGAATCAATTCAGCAGTCATAGTCCCAAGAAAAAACAATTACAATAAAGGGAACTAGTTAATTAACAGCAAAAACTGGTCACTAATTAAGAAAAGAGTTAGAATGAAAACCTGCAGCCACAATAGCTCTCCAGGACTGGAGTTCGAGACCCCTGATCTAGATGGAGTCAGGATCAACATGTACAAGAAACATACGAGTAAAAGTCACGAGAAGAAGTTAATTAGGCATTCACATGTGGGTTATGCCATTTGGTCATGCTTTCTCCTATCTCTGATGTGGCTCTCAAATTAATCATAAATCATGATTATTGCATAAACGGAACAATAATGTAATGAGGGCTTCATTCTCAGATACTCCAATTTGTTGTGTGCATTAGTATGACAGGTTTCTTCATGATAATTGCTGTCCACTACTCTGTGCAGTAGCACAAGTCATCTAAATGAAGCAATGTCTTTTTTAAAATCAGTATGCAGTCTTCAATGGATGTTTATAGGACTTACATAACAGGATACAGTAAGTCATGGGAATGAGGTGAATAGGCTTTAAGTTATGGGCTATGCCTTTATGTATTGTGCGCTTCTGTCAGTATGTGATGAAATAATTACACTAGATCACCTGCATAGCATAATACGTTATGAGTACAACATGGTTTATACCACTGATTTGTCTGCACTACAGATTATCAAGTCAAGGGAATAAAATAATAACATATTCAATCACCGGTTATGCGGGTGATCTGTATGCAGTTCTCAAGAAATGCTTACACAGTGTTATGCACATGTGCATTATAAGCCACAGGAGTAATTAGACATTCAGTCACAGGTTGTAATATTGCCGTATGTTGTGCCATTTCATGACACACTAACACTACATTCAACTTATCACAGTACATAACAAGTCTCAGGAATAAAATAATTAACCATTAAGTCATGGATTAGGCAATTATATCAAGCACATTGCTTACTATTAGGATGCACAACTCATTAGGCAGCTACTGTACATCATAATAAGCTGTGGGAATTAGATAATCAGAGAGTCGGGAAAAGGTTATGCTGTTGAATTGTGTACTCACAAGTCTATTATGCAGTTCCGACACAATACCCAACATACTGTATGTCAGGCATAACCCAGCCACAGGGGATGCACAAGCCAGTGTGTTTCTTCGTGCCGGTCCCAAGCCCGGATAAATGGGGAGGGTTACGTCAGGAAGGGCATCCGGTGTAAAATTTTGCCAAATCAATATGCAGACAACAATACAAATTTCCATACCGGATCGGTCGAGCCCCGGGTTAACAACAACCGCCACCAGTACTGTTAGCCAACAGGGTGCTGGCGGAAATTGGGCCATTGTTGGCCGAAGAAGAAGAAGGAGAAGAAGAGGGGGGAGACGTGTCCAGAGGCAGAAGGAGAGGAGGAAAGGAAAGAGAGTGGAACTGAGGGTAGGAACTTTGAATGTTGGCAGTATGACTGGTAAGGGGAAAGAGTTAGCAGATATGATGGAGAGAAGGAAGGTTGATATAGTGTGCGTGCAAGAGACTAAATGGAAGGGGAGTAAGGCCAGGTGGATTGAAGGTGGATTCAAATTGTTCTATCATGGTGTGGATGGGAGGAGAAATGGGGTAGGAGTTATTCTGAAGGAACAGTATGTCAGGAGTGTTTTGGAGGTGAAAAGAGTGTCAGGCAGAGTAATGATTATGAAGCTGAAAATTGGTGGTATTATGATGAATGTTGTTAGTACATATAAGTTGGGTGTGCAATGGATGAGAAAGAAGATTTCTGGAGTGAGTTGGATGAAGTGATGAACAGTATACCCAAGGGACAGAAAGTGGTGATTGGAGCAGATTTCAATGGGCATGTAGGTGAAGGGAACAGTGGAGACGAGGAGGTGATGGGTAGGTATGGTGTCAAGGAGAGGAATGAAGAAGGTCAGAGGATAGTGGAGTTTGCCAAAAGGATGGACATGGCTGTGGTGAATACGTATTTTAAGAAGAGGGAGTAACATAGGGTTACGTACAAGAGGAAGATGCACTCAGGTAGATTACATCCTATGCAGTGGAGTTGATCTGAAGGAGATTGAAGACTGCAAAGTGGTGGCAGGGGAAAGTGTAGTTAAGCAGCATAGGATGGTGGTCTGCAGGATGACATTGGAGATCAAAAAGAGGAAGAGACTGAGGGCAGAGCCAAGGATCAAATGGTGGAAGTTGAAAAAGGAAGACTGCAAGGTTGAGTTTAGAGAGGAGGTAAGACAGGCACTGGGTGGCAGTGAAGAGTTACCAGACATCTGGGAAAGTACAGCAGATGTAGTAAGGGTGACAGCAAGAAGGGTGCTTGGCGTGACATCTGGAAAGAGGAAGGAGGAAAAGGAAACCTGGTGGAGGAATGAGGAAATATAGGAGAGTATACAGAGGAAGAGGATGGCAAAGAAGAAGTGGGATAGTCAGAGAGATGCAGAAAGTAGACAAGAGTACAAGGAGATAAGGCGCAAGGTGAAGAGAGAGGTGGCGAAGGCTAAAGAAAAGACGTATGATGAGTTGTATGAGAGGTTGGACACTAAGGAGGGAGAAAAGGACCTGTTCCGATCGGCTAGACAGAGCGACCGAGCTGGGAAAGATGTGCAGCAGGTTAGGGTGATAAAGAATAAAGATGGAAACGTACTCACAAGCGGGGAGAGTGTGTTGAGCAGATGGAAAGAGTACTTTGAGAGGCTGATGAATGGAGAGAACGAGAGAGAGAAGAGGTTGGATGATGTGGAGATAGCGAATCAGGAAGTGCAACGGATTAGCAAGGAGGCAGTAAGGACAGCTATGAAGAGGATAAAAAATGGAAAGGCCGTTGGTCCAGATGACATACCTATGGAAGCATGGAGGTGTTTAGGAGAGATGGCAGTGGAGTTTTTAACCAGATTGTTTAATGGAATCTTGGAAAGTGAGAGGATGCCTGAGGAGTGGAGAAGAAGTGTATTGGTGCCGATATTTAAGAATAAGGGTGATGTGCAGGACTGCAGTAACTACAGGGGAATAAAATTGATGAACCACAGCATGAAGTTATGGGAAAGAGTAGTGGAAACTAGGTTAAGAAGTGAAGTGATGATTAGTGAGCAGCAGTATAGTTTCATGCCAAGAAAGAGCACCAAAGATGCAGAGGATGTTGATGGAGAAGTTTAGAGAAGGCCGGAAGGAGTTGCATTGCGTCTTTGTGGACCTGGAGAAAGCATATGACAGGGTGCCTCGAGAGGAGCTGTGGTATTGTATGAGGACGTCGGGAGTGGCAGAGAAGTACGTAAGAGTTGTACAGGATGTGTATGAGGGAAGTGTGACAGTGGTGAGGTCTGCGGTAGGAGTGACGGATGCATTCAAGTTGGAGGTGGAATTACATCAGGGATCGGCTCTGAGTCCTTTGTTATTTGCAATGGTGATGGTCAGGTTGACAGATGAGATTAAACAGGAGTCCCCGTGGACTATGATGTTTGCTGATGACATTGTGATCTGTAGTGATAGTAGGGAGCAGGTTGAGGAGACCCTGGACAGGTGGAGATCTGCTCTAGAGAGGAGAGAAATGAAGGTCAGTAGCAATAAGACAGAATACATGTGTTTAAATGAGAGGGAGGTCAGTGGAATGGTGAGGATGCAGGGAGTAGAGTTGGCAAAGGTGGATGAGTTTAAATACTTGAGATCAACAGTACAGAGTAATGGGGATTGTGGAAGAGAGGTGAAAAAGAGAGTGCAGGCAGGGTGGAATGGGTGGAGAAGAGTGTCAGGAGTGATTTGTGACAGACGGATATCAGCAAGAGTGAAAGGGAAGGTCTACAGGACGGTAGTGAGACTAGCTATGTTATATGGGTTGGAGATGGTGGCACTGACCAGAAAGCAAGAGACAGAGCTGGAGGTAGCAGAGTTAAAGATGCTAAGATTTGCACTGGGTGTGACGAGAATGGACAGGATTAGAAATGAGTACATTAAAGGGTCAGCTCAAGTTGGACGGTTGGGAGACAAAGTCAGAGAGGCAACATTGCGTTGGTTTGGACATGTGCAGAGGAGAGATGCTGGGTATATTGGGAGAAGGATGCTAAGAATAGAGCTGCCAGGGAAGAGGAAAAGAGGAAGGCCTAAGCGAAGGTTTATGGATGTGGTGAGAGAGGACATGCAGGTGATGGATGTAACAGAACAAGATGCAGAGGACAGAAAGATATGGAAGAAGATGATCCGCTGTGGAAACCCCTAACGGGAGCAGCCAAAAGAAGAAGGAGAAGACTGTATGTCAGGCACATAATGTAATATGTCATGAAAATGAAATATATTACAAATTGTATTATTCCCAATATTGACAGTCGGAATGAATTTATGCTACATCATGTGTATAAGGTAACAATTCATATGATGTTAGTCCACTATGTTCTAGGTTATGCTGTTGTGTCATCCACAATGCAGTTAATAGGAGGATCTATTTAGACATTCTGTGTACAGTGTTAGAAAACACTAGAACAAGATATTAGACATCACGTACATGATAATACAGCATGAATATGTTGGGCACACTAACATTTATCAAAATGTTCTTCCTGAGATACTTAAAAATGCATATATTAAGTCATGAAAGCTAAACAACTGTTTGTTGGCTATAAGGTTATAGCATCGTATTATGTACTGTACTAACCATCTAATGATTTTACTTTTTTTCCTTTCATGTATGTTTTTTTCAGTTTGGATATCATTTTTTGATCATGAGAACATTTTGTCTCACTTTGCTATTCTGTACGTTTTTTTGGATTGCAGTTACCTCCATTTTGTGTTCTGTTCTTTGGAGGACTGCCAACATTTTGTGGCCATCTGTTTGACCGTAGTCATTTTATTTACAGGTTTCTATGCCTTTTGCCATTCATATGACACTGCAGTCCCATGATATTTTGAGTTATCATTCTCTGAATATAAAACAATGGCGGTGTGGTAATGCTGATCACAAACAATTTCTCATGTGGTAGCTAGTGCCAACATACTTTCAGGGAGGCAGAAGTTTTTGGCATGATTATTTGACTTTCCTTTTGGTTTGGCTTTTGTGACTGGCATTTTCTTCTCTTGGTATTGACCTTGGCCCATTTTTTATTACGATTTTTGTCTTGCATATCCCCTTCCTTGCATCTGTTTGCTTCTATTGCTGACACCATTCTTATAATGTCAGTACAATGGCATGCATAGAGAAAAACTAGCAATAAAAGCATATTCTGCTGTGCAGTTTTTATGGCTGTAAGCACAAAAGAAGGTTGACAAGATAGATAAATACAGTAAGTTGTTGTCCGTGCGAGTGCTTAAGGGCTCTAGTTATGGTAATTACTGAACCGAACTAGGGGATGTCATTATTATGTATGACTTTTTTTCCTCCTCCCCCTGCAGGACAGAATATCAATGACCTCACCATCCCTGACATCATTTCTGTTAGCCCCTCTGGACCCGGCCCTTCCAGACTGGGTTGTATAATACCAGATACACCACCATTTTGAGCCAGTGTACTTGTTGACTCCCACCTGAAAAGACGTTTTTGGGGTTTTTTTGGTTTTTTTTTTTGTCTTTTACTTTCATCCAATTATAGAGGGTTCACCATCGCGCCCCAAACCTTTCCTCAACTTCTTTGAGCTTTGTTACATCGTATAAATACATGCTTCTTTATGTATGTTGCCAGAAACATATACTTAGGGGTTGTCTTTAGGACTCCAAACTAAACTGTAATACCACTCCAACATGTGAGGCGGTGCTGTCAGTAATGCCTCCTCCTATTTTGAACTGAGACATGAAGACATCTGACTGGAAGACTGACGTCACTTCCATCTCCAGCCCTGTAGCCCCGCCTTTTCGCAATATACATATAAAATCCTGTAATGGCGGAGGTTAGGGTTCATTATTGAACTGGCATCTGTGTGTGACAGACTTGTGAACAGGACCACTTGGCTGAAGAAGTCGCCACAACCGTGTTTTGTACATTTATGATTTATTTTGGCCCTTTTGGACCCTGCTCTGGGGTTTACCACAAGGTGCCCTTAAACTTTATCTTGTACTGTGCTTTTTTGTTACAGTATGTAACTTGTATGCTTAAATTCTTGTCATATATAAACTTGTTTGCCTACTTAACTCTTTATTGAATTAAATAACATGTTTAATCTTATCATACTACATTATACACAATATTTTGAGACTCTGAGCAAACACTCTGTCTCTATATGGATATAGTTTTCCTTGCTTTTCTCTATCAAGAACTTTTTACTCTTGAGGTTCCTCCAGACAAATTTTCATATTTTATCCATCTATAAAAACTGGTGACAATAAATAAATACCAAAAATATTTGAAGTTTTCCGAGTGATTCAGAAAGATGAAATGGCATACATACTTGTATGCCAAAATGTAGAATGAAAATATATTATGGTTATAAGCACACACATCTGCATCAGCCTTAAAATTTGTATTCTGTAGGCTGTTGTCCGAATTGGAGTTTCTGGTGTGTGTTTCGCATGTTGTGTAGCTTTTGCTATACGCTGCTTCAGAATATACGTGTGGCAGTCAAGTTTGTGAAATCTAAAGTGTCATCCATGAGCTGCACATAGATATAAGGAGTGAGAACAAGATAGTTCATTCAGTGCAATGCTGTACTATAAGTCCTAGAATCAAAATACTGTTCTTGTTACAAGTTAAGTGTATATAATAAATAAGACAATAGAAACATTTAGATATTAGGTAGTGATAATGTCATGCAGTGATCATAAGATACCAGCACACCAGGTGTGTTCCTTTGATGTTTCTAAAATTGTACATTTACTGAGACAGCAAAGATTAAAGCATTGGATATGTTGATGATCTATGATATGTATCACAAGAAAGTTACAGTCCAAGAAAATCAAAAAAAGAAAACCACTTTAGAAAAAATGAATACACACACACACACACACAAAACAAATGTTGTCTTCTCTGTGGCTTTGCAGTTTTAGGCTTCTGTGACTATATTGAATTTCATTATGTTTCATAAAATATGCATTTTACATATCTTATGGGTTTTGACATATTTTATGGTCAGAAAAATGTATGCTCTTATACTTTACCATTCGCACGCAAACAAAACCAAGTCTACTTTATTGGGTACGGACAGATAAGCAGGCTGGAACATTCCATTTACGTGTTAGATTGGAGTTAAGCTATCAATAGGAACAGTTTGTGCTTATCTTTTTATCTATGTATTCTATAGTCAAACACTCTTATCAGAACTAAGCAAATACCTCTGTGTGTATATAGCATGACCATTAGCTTACTCAGCATGGCTCTTATATCAGGCTTATTACAACATAAGTCATGGAAATGAAAATATTATTGTACTGTACAAACTCCCTGCTATAGCAATTTCTTTAATAGCGGTATTAAACAACATTATGTATCTGCATGTTACATCATGGTAAAGAGACAAGATGGCCAATGTAGGTTCCCACCTGAGTTTATATACTTGCTAGCTTTTCAGTAATTCGATGTGTTGTGGTTGTTCCACCACATGAGAACACAAGTGCATTCCTTTGAAAGTCAACAATTGTTTAAAATGTTAACATTGCCTTGACTTTAACTGTTCGCTCCTTGATTGAATCTGTTGACGGATAATAGAGAGCATGTTGAAAAGCAGAACAATAATAGAGCTCTTGTTTTTTAAGTTGGTAAAATGATGTGCTTAATGTAGTGTTTTTGCTGCCTGTGCCACATTAGTAAATTTATATTGTAAATAGTGCTATTTCTGTTAGTTAAAGCAACACCATGCTGGAAATTTAACTGGAAATGTTAGTGTGTTCTTTAAAAACACATCTATATGTTAACGCATGCCTGGACTTCCAAAGAACTAAGAATATGCCAGACATTTGCATTCTGATCTTCTACCCTAAGGTAGTTGCACTAAATCCTAAACCTCCATTTGTAGCAGTGAAAGAGTACAACACAATCAGACCCTCACCTTCAGAACCCTGATTTTAAATCTAGTGCCCTTGCGTTGCTCCATGAGGAGTTTCCAAGTTCTCCCAATGTCTGGCTGGGTTTTCCTCCCTTATCAAATTCCTGAAGATGTGCAGGTCAGGTTAACTGGTCATTCCTGAATGACTGAGTGTGCAATACTAGCACATGTTAAGGACTGGAACCTTACTGAGGGTTGTTCCCTGTCTTGCAGGAGCAGGTCTTTGCCCCCTATGACCCTGAATTGGATAAAGCGGGTTTGTAAATGAGATTAAATGAAGCATATGAAGTCAAAGATTATGCTATTAAGTCAGCATTTTCTGTTCATTTTATGTCAGGCACTAAATGTAACAATTCATAGGCATGCAATATGTTGTTTAATTCATGTTTCTGCTGCAAAAGTCAGGTACTGACTGTCAGAAACCCAGTGTCACTGATTATAGGCCATACGGATGTGTTAAGTAAATAAAAATACTGCACCTAGTTTCTGTTATTATAGGATAAGCACAAGTATCTTACGAGACAAATATGCTTAAAATGCAAATGACAGCCTAAATCGTAGACATAACAGAATCACAGGCCCAAGAGTCATTTATACTGGCCAGATACATCTATATGTCATGTTCAAAACCAGCCTTAATTTCTCATTTCCTGTCAATGACAAACCTCCCCCTGTAAATAACAAGTAGTGATCGTGAGGTATTTTGTCTTTCCTCATGTTGCCCTTCAAGGCTGTGTAGGCTTCTAACTCACCGGTTAGTCAAATTGCAAATTTGTTTTCACGGCTGCTGAAAGCCAGCTGTCAACAAGCTGTGATGACAGATTCAGACTGCTAGCTTATCATCATCTCTCGTGTACATCACTGGTGCCCTCCATTCTGTCTGTCACTTTCCACTGCTATCCAGTCCACAAGTAGCTGAGTAAATCTGGCTGACACTAAAGCCCTGTTCCTCCTTTCTGTTAAGGACATATGTTTGACAGCTTGGATAATCTTAGACTTCATTGTCTTTGCAGTTTGTTAAACTGTGCAAAAATTAATTTGTGTGAAATCAATTTGCTTTTTCATTATGTGGCAAGATTAAGAGGTGACATGATTGAAGTGTTTAAAATTATGAAGGGAATAGAATGGGAAGTTTTTGTTTACACAGAGAACCATAGAGACTTGGAATAAGCTATCAAGTAGTATGGCAGAGAGTAAGACTTTAGGGACCTTCAAAACTCAACTTGATGTTTTTTTAGAAGAATTAAGTGGATAGGACTGGTGAGCTTTACTGGGCTGAATGGCCTGTTCTTGTCTAGATTGTTCTAATTTTCTAATGTTCGAAAGTTGGTGACCATTTTTTACAGTCCAATGATCCACCCAAATGCAATGAGCCCATCTTCCGAGTGTTGCCGCTGCTGATTTTTCCTCCACCTAGACACTTGATCACAAAATATTTGCTTTCTGTTTAAGTAACAGTGAATCCTAAGGTGGCTATAATGTGTTTTCAGTAACATGTTTTTGTCTTGGAATTTGCATAGGATGAATTTGCATAGCCTGATCCAATGATTCCTTTCATATCCCAGAGAAATGCATGTCTGTTTAATTGGCGATTCTAAAGTGAGCATTGATGTGATTATCTGAGTGTGATCTTTTGATTAACCTGTACCTTTTCCAGGTTCATTTTCTGCCTTGTGCCATCACCTGAAGGTGGATTAAATAGTGTGGTGGCTGACATAGTCAGCAACAGAATTAGATGTGGGCAGGGATGGCAGAGAACAGAGATATGGTCAAGAAAAGCCCAGAGAAAATGAGATACAGACCCAGGCAAGGATAACATGTGTTGTCCTACCCAGCTAAAAAAAGGTGATGCCATGAGGCAGTGTTCATTGCAGGTGAGCTACATAATCTGGAGCGTCATTAGGTGAGGCACCAGAAGAAAAGGTACAGAGGTGTGACCTGGGTAGAATCAGGCTTGATGTAGATATTGTCTGAACCACTATCAGATTAAGGCCAGTGAAGGAATGCCAGAGGTAGTAACAACCTCCTGGCCTGCAGTGGGCTTACAAATCTCTCTGACAGGAAAATGCTAAAGGATCTGCCTTAGAGACCTAGAAATATAGGAGCAACAGAAGACTAAGTGGTTCAGACAGGTTGGCCCATTCATATAGGTAAACTGTACTATCTTGAAAGAAAAATAGACAGTTTTTAAGCAGAGCATAGGAAGATAAGATGCAGCGAAAATACATGCTAGGATTGTAACCAGGAAATCAAGACATACTTGCAGAGAAACCAAAAAATCACCAAGCAAAAATCAGTCGAAAAGGTACTTGTAAAAGTCAGTAACAAAACAGAGATCAGAAGTTTAGAAAACACTAACTACTTTTAGGAAATATATCCACAAACATGGGTAAAAAATGCTGAAATAATTACTCTTTAAGATTTCTTCATAATCGGCATCGAGGTCATGACCCTCCTGACCACGGTCATAACAACCATCTCACACCATAACGATGAAGTCACAAAATGTGTACGTTGTAAAGTAAATTTCAAAATGTTAAACTGAAGCTCAGCAAATATAATATCTACTGAAAAATACTCCTGGGAGTCTAAAAAAAATTGAAGAATGAAGCCATCTCACAACACAAACAAAACAAGTGCCTAGAGAGACACTTGAGCAACGGTGTGTTTTGTTACAGCCAAGTTTTGTTGTTTATTTTCTGTTTTGTTAATTTTATTATGTTTATTTATTATTCAGTATCTAGGCATTGTGTAATTATGCTGTTTGCCTATATTCCTTGTTTTCTGCAGATGGAAACCTAAAGAGGTGGGGCCACCACTATGTCACAACTAAACAACTCTTTCCAGCCTTTATATTTCAGGGTGGGGAGTAGTCTGTCAGAGATTCATTGATTTTGTGGAGTGTATTTTGTTTGTTTTCTTTGGATATTCTTGGTTTATTGACTTTTGCTTCGGATTGCTGGATTTTGTCTTTGTTTAACGTTTTGGCCTTGTTTGCCTTATTTTTCCTTTTTGACCATTTTATGTTTCCTTTGTTCATTTAAATAAACTCAATTTCTCAAGATTCTTTGTATGCTTTGTCTTCTCAAGCCAGAGATTTTACAGTTAATCCTGTTGAATCTGGGGTCTGGCTGCCTAGGGTGAGAATTATCTTTACGCAAGATAGTGAAGGTCCTGTGTTTTTGTTGCCATCTCACAAGAAGACAGTGACAGACAAATGTACTACTTTAAACTATTTTTTGACCTATTAGAAACTTGTCATCCTCTCTTATCATGTTGAATGACTAGAAAACATGCCAGGTTTTAGCTTGGCCAGGCCACCTCTGACTTTATAGCACTTCTGCAAGTTTTAACCAGTGGGGTAAACCATTGTTGATTGAGAGCAGGTTAAAATGAGCAAAAATGTCCTGCTGTGAATTCAGAAAATGCAAGATTGTTAGAAGAGCAGGCAACCCAAAAACACAACAACTAATTCTCAGAATACATTGCCTCAGAGAGCAGCATTTAAACTGCAGCTCAGCCTCTCAATTTCAGTGGCTTCAGGAGGATGCAGGTTCTCAATTCTAAAACTGCCTGCAGTACAAGTACACAGTCTTAATGGGTAGGCGGCAGTCTCCATAAAGTATGAACTGACACAGAAAATTGAGATAGAACGTGCAGTTAAAATCTTTGTAGCCATGAAAGTTCAGTGACCACACTTTCAAATGGCAAGCTTTATTAATGTAATAATATCATTAATGCAATCATGCTTTTTTTTAGTTGGTATGTAGACAGTCTGGTTTATGTATATTCCCTTCTCCTATAGAATTTACATTTGTGCTTGTGCATGCATGTAAGAGAGATGGAGAAAAACGAAGCATTAGTGAGAGATTTGCATGCATTACAAAATACATTCCAATAGATGGTGTGCTGCAAATGTCAGCATAGCTAGTGACCTACAAAGGTGTGGTGAGTTGTACTATGGTGTCTGTTTTTTGTGTTTATAGATTTTACTTGTAGTTATAATGGGAGCTTACCTTGAGCGTTGGAAGGTAGTGGTGGTGAGAGTTCCGGTGAAGGAAACTGTGGGGCAACTGTGCAGGTGTGTGTGTGTGTCTGAAGCAATGAGAGGGCATGCAGTGGAGCACTACAGAGTTCGCCCATGCCTTGATAGGAGGAGGCATCACAGTGCAAGTGACCAAGCTGCAAGGAAGTGAAATAAAGTTAGTGACGCAGTTTCTAGCAGATGAGCAGATGGTCCGACAGAAACGAAAGATTACTTACCAGAGAGTAATTGAAGTTGCAACCTTTTGTGGTTATACACGCGCGCAAGTTTGGGTCAAGAATTTGAAGGCTACATAAAGATGCATTGGATAACTGGAAGGGGCCAGGTGACACGTCCATGGGCGCATATGAAACAGGAGGATGGACATCAGGGATTATCTTCCTTTTTTCAGCTTTTGAGTCTGGCTTTAGTGAAAGGAGCACCATAGTTCTCCTGAGTTGCCTGAACAAGGATAGGAGGTGTGCACGTCACTCTTTGTTTATCCCCTAAGCTTGTGGGAGTGGGGATAAATGACGTGAACTGGACATTAAATTTGAGTTGAGTTATTTTTCTTTTTAGGACCATTAAACAATTCTGAAAAAAAGGATTTAGAAAGTCATTCCAGTGGCCTGAAGGAGGTTGAAGGGAAAAGGACAAGAATCATGGTGTTTTTGTCATTTATTCAGAGACAGAAACATTAATGTGTTGTAATTGTGTAATTTTTTTTTCTTTTACACTTCAACTTGTGATGTGTATGATATTTTTTGTTTATTTTTGTACCATGTTGTCTGTCTCTCTCTCTCAGTCACCCTGGTTTATCCTCACTACTAGATGCCCCAGTTAGACCGTTGTGAGGTAAGCAGTTGGGTACAGGGCATCACAAATAGTAAAAGGCTGGCTAGATGTGTCTTCTCTTTCCTGCCTATACCTATATTTCATCACAGACAAAACAATAAATGAGTGTAAACATTATTTAACTGGAATTTTCTATACACTGAAGGGATCCTATATGGCAAGGATACTCCCACAGATTTTTATGAATGCAAATGGTGTGACATCTTGGGACAAATTATGACATTAAGTCATTAAATAGATCTTTAATTAATAAAGGGCAGTAGAATAGGTATAGTGAAATAACACTTGTGTACAATGAGTATAATTACAATAAGTGTCCACATTAACATTGTGATTTATCCTAGTCTCTGCCTCAAGTATTTGACTGAATATTTGTATTGATTTTATCACTTTAATGTGTGTAAAAATATTTTTTATAGTTACATTGTCCTTTATAGGATGTGAGTGTTGCATATATTCTACCTTGCGTGGCAGACCGTTTGTTTGCTCTTACCACTATTTTCACTTAACTTTTGCTTCTGTTTCACTTGTATTTAATTTTTTTTGTTGTACATTTACTATTATTGTTATGTTTATTTTTCTTCTTTTGATTTGCTTACCACCATTTATATGTACTTTACAGTGTTTGGAAATTGGAATTGATTCTGTTTTTGAGCATGAAGTACTGATCTCTTTTATTTTAATTGCCATAGATGTAAGCTACCATTTTTCCATTTTGCATTTTTGTTTATTTGTGAGCCCTGTCGATTATGCATACACTTAACACCTGATGTTTCTGTTTTTTTTTTAAATATAGTTTGTTAATGCATGTATGAATGAATAGACACACCATAATCACAGTGTAAAGCCCTGAAGAAGGGAGTGACTCCTTTGATATGTTTCTGTTCAGGCTTTATACAGCATCGGAGAGAAATATTGAGCATTGCAATGCTTCAAAACAACACTTGAGCTACACTTGAGCAGGCCTTCAGTAATGAGTGCCTCTCTTCAGTTATTCATTTACAGATGTAATGGATGGCATGCAGGGACTGGCATCCTGGCCAGGACTGAACAAGGACCTTTATCCGGTTGGGAGGTCTGTACAATGGAAGGACAAGGGAAAGGAACTTATTTGGGTCATTTATTCCTGCAAGATGCAAGGTGACAGTGTCCCTGGGTTATGACACCTCAACGGATACCCACAGGGCATAGTGGGAACTGTAGTCTCATGGAACAGCCCTTTCGGTTTCCGTGGGTGCTGCCAGGAGGAACTGAAGTGATTAATGGTCTTTACTTTATGGGACCTCCACCTAACACGCAAGTGCTTCCGACAGACAGTCGGTCCTACATAAAGGAAGCAGCTTCGCTTCAGTACAGGCAAATCAGAGTTGGGAGAGGAGCTAGACAACACTTGACTAGAGGGAATGGAAGGAAGGAATGGAATAGAAAAACAAAGGAAAGAATTGTGCCTGGGCTTGTGATTTGAATAATTTGTAAAATAATTTTGTACAGTAAATCAATTGTTTGAACCAGGGACTTGTGTTTGTTAGACTGTGTTTGGGGTTTGACGTTCTGCGACACCCCCTACTTTGTCACAAAAACCTTGAGCTGTCTTCATTGTCTCACCCCACAATAATGATTATATGTTGCAATAATGTATATGTAATATCTATTTTTATTTAGATTTTACTTTTGTCATTGTCTTATTCATTTTTCTTTGTAATTATCATATTTCATTTTCATCTCTTGTCTATGCTTTATATAGATGTAATGTATGTTTTGATATTTTTCATTTATTTTCCAATTTATATGTTCCTTTTTCACTGTATTGACTGTACATTTCTATTATTCTTTGATTCCTGCTCTCCTGCCCTTTTGATTACTTTACCACAGGTTATCCGCTTTGCTTATAGGATGGTTGTGATGTGAGATTTTTCATTCCAACCATGTTGGGTTCTCTTTATTGGTGTAATATTCCCTTCAGGATTCAAGATGTGACCTCTCTTTCCTGAGTGAAAACTCTTTTGAAAATAAACCCTTAGCAGGTACGTTTTTATTATGTCCATCCCTAGTTCTTAGAAATGCAATTCTCTTTAGAACTTAGAAACAGCTTTAATCAGCTTCTCAGACTGAAGTTTCTTTCCTGTCTCTCTCATTCCAATCCCCCTTTATACCTTTCTCCCGTCATGTAACTGAAACAGCCAATGCACTCTCCTCTCTTCTGGCCTCCTCTTTGAGACTTTCAGTTGTCCTACTGGGATGTCTTCTTTGTGATGCACTTCCAGTCCATTCTTCGAGAGCAGAACAGGCTCTGAGAAATCTAGAGTTTATAATACTGCACCATTTCCAGTGGGTTCACCTGATCTCCCATGGGAAAGCAAAGTGGCCCACGACAGTGGCTTAACCCTTAGAACATCTTAGTCATCATTGTTATGGATAGGACTCTGATTGTTAAAGTAACTAGGCAGTGATGGCAACTCAGTTTAACTTAATTCACTTCACTTTATTTTTGTATAGCGCTCTTCACTGAGTACAAGCTCAGAGCACTCAGACAAGATCATAGGTAAGCTTAATTACAGACATTACAAATTATTTACAATTTACATAATGGATATATATAAAGAATTTTTTTAAACACACAATAAGACAAAGCAGTTCCAAACCGATAAGCATGAATGGAACCTAACAATATCTGTCCATTAAATAATTGTTGAGCTATGGCCAGTTGACAAAAGAGGAGAGGAAAACAAAAACTCCAATCAGCAGCATTTATGCATAAAATAAACCTCTGGAGGGTCCAAGGTCAACTATAACAGAGGGAGACAGACAGTCACAGTCCTGGAGACCTCAGCCAACTGGCTGTCCACACCATCCTCAGAACGTTATATGTAGAAGTCAATGTTGGGCCATCTAATTTGAAAACAGGATCATTCTATCTCTACTGTAGATTCTTAACTTCTGTGCCATGTTAAAAACTAAGCACTAACAAAAGTTATGAAAACTGCCCTTTTCCTTTTCTGTGACGTGCCAAAGCCACAGTGGCCTTACGATAAACAGCACAATGACAATCCTAAATGTCAAAAAGATTGTTTTTGGCTTGTCCAGCTTACGAGTGACCCCGCTCACGAGTGCCAGGATCATTCTAGCAGCTCACAAATGTATTGTTTTTGTCAGTCGTGACACCTGCTGGCATCTACTGAACCAGATATGATGCTCAATTTAGGCACACTGCTTCCTTAAGTTGGATGATTCACTAAAAATGCAAATGAAAAACTGAAGGTAATTTAATTCTTACTGACATTTCTTCGTTTCTTTCCCTAAAAATCATAACCTGCAGGCTGGCACCGGTATGGCTCTGCTAGTAATTGGTAATAGATTTTTATTAGGAAAAGAGGAAAAAAATGCAGTGACCTTTCAAAATTGTCATCTATCATTTGTAAGCAAAACAGATGGCTGCACAATTCCACAGTCATTTAATAGTGCCAGTACGGTTCTCTGCCTTATTCATGTAAAATGAAGAAATGACAAAATTCTGACTAATTTTCAGTGAATAGTGGAAAGTTGCTGTGGCTTAAGAAACAGGACAAAACACTAAAAATCTGAACAATCTGGATAGATAGTTTAGAAGATAGCCAGTGTCAGCACAGGCTCTGGACAGAGAAAGAAGAATAGAAGTTATTTGCAGTTTAGAAGTGATGTGTCATCATGTTATGCCGGGGACACACAACATCATCTGTTCTTGTCTCTGCTGGAGCTGCAAGCTATTCTTCATGACAACCACAATACCTGTTGACTGCCGTGTAAGCTAAGCCTTTTAGTTTTCCTCAAATATTAGAACATATAGTAAAATTCATTTTGATATTTATCCTCTATTGGTGTGACACACAAATAAATTCAAAAGCAAACAAGATAATATGAAAATTATAATGAGAGTAGCAGACATTTTGTGCTCATTGATAACATTTTGCACATGAACTACGTAAATGTCTATAAATAACTCTGGAGTGTGATTCCATCCACATGCTGCACTGGCTTTGCTAGTTGTATTAATTTTTGAATTTCTCACTCCATGTAAGTTTCTGAAGATTTAGACTTGGCAAAATATGTCATGAAAAAATGGTGTTTCACGACCAGTAAAATTTGCACGATTGATACAGGAAGAAACCTGTTTAGTCACCGAGTTTTCTTGCATTAATCCCTATATGTTTAGCTGTCATTTATTATTTAAATAAAGTTATCTGGCAAAAATAAATAAATAAATAACTGGTCCCATCTCCTGTCACATGTAGACATTTTGTTTAGCAATGAGATGTGAGTTATGGTTGTCCTGGTAGTTTGGAGCCTGCTTTGCCAAAAATGATCACATTCATGGTAATTAAAATCCTAAATCTGGCTTGGATACAAAAATGATAGTGGCACTCTACAAGCACCAAATTTCTATGTAGTGCATTTTTCTACAGCGAGTTATGAGCACAGTGGTTCATTTCGGAGCATCGTTGTGAGGAGAATATACTGCATGTCATCCATCATCCAACCCGCTATATCCTAACTACAGGATCACGGGGGTCTGCTGGAGCCAATCCCTGCCAACACAGGGTGCATGTCAGGAAACAAACCCCGGACTGGGTGCCAGTCCACCGCAGGGCGCACACACACACACACACACACACACATCAAGCACACACTAGGGACAATTTAGAATCGCCAATGCACCCAACCTGCAAGTCTTTGGACTGTGGGAACAAACTGGAGCACCCAGAGGAAACCCACGCAGACACGGGGAGAACATGCAAACTCCACGTAGGGAGGACCCGGGAAGCGAACCCAGGTCACCTAACTGCAAGGCAGCAGTGCTACCCACTGTGCCATCGTGCCACCTATACTGCATGTCATGTTGTTGAAAAATGCAATATGCTTTTTTGTGGTGATATAAACAAGAGCCATAAAATATAACTGATTTTAGGATTACCTGCACTGTGCATTTACAAAAAACCACAGGTAAACGCAGAAGTGTAAATGAGAATTTAGGGAGCAATATACGTAGTTTTCCATCCCAAAAAACATTTAAAGTGCCACAAAGATAGAATGTGGAACAAATTTTAGTGTTTATTTTGTGAATTTGTATACCAAACGATCCTTGGCTAATTTGGTCATGACTAGCTGGTTTTGACATTATTTTTATTTGGTTCTCTTGTGATTCTTCTTTGAGGTCATAGTTGTAGTTATAGTAAAAGCAGTAATAGACAGCAATAGGGTTATTATAGGAAGGTTATAGTTGATGGTGGGATCTTTCGATAGGCTGGGCTTGACAAATCGGGGACAATCTTTGTTGTTTGGTTGCACATCTGGCCATTCATGAAGGGCCTTTAAACAATTAAGTTCCTTTATTATTATTGATTTTAGATGAAGAAAATATCATTCCATATGATCAAGTCAAACTTAACAAACCAGAATTCAACCCCCACCCGAGAGAAATAGAGGAGAGCCAAATCAAAAGTAAATCTTTAAAAACAACAGCAAAGGGAGAATATCCTTGGAACCAATATAAGTGCTTATTCTAAAATGTTTTAATTAGATCTTCCCATTTTTTAAAATTTTTAAAGTTTTGAACAGATCCTGTTGGTGACAATTAGATTTGCTTCCAATTTCAAATAGTATAGAACATCAGTTATCCACTGACTTATAACAAGTGGGCTGGGATTATTCCAGTTGCGCAAAATAAGTCTATAAGCTAGTAGTGTTGTGTAAGCAATTACAATCAATTTGTCCTTCTGTACGTTGAGCCCATCTGGGAGTACACCAAACACAGCTGTTAAAGGGTTAGGACTGACTGTGACACCAAGACTGTCTGGCATTCAAAGATATTTGTCCAGAATGGTGTTAATTTGGTGCACGTTGAAAACATGTGGGCCAGTGAGACTGGAGCTACTGTAAATTGCAATATTCACAGGTTGAACTTTTGCCTCAATACTTTTTGGACAATTTTTTTAGAAAGTGCCTTTTGACCATCTTTTGGGGAGAGCTTCCAGATTGTACCCTATGACACACAGTCCAAGTACAGAATAATAATAGAAGTAGAATGCATTAGATAGATCAAAAATCAACCAATTTAGCAAACAGCGCATCTTTTATATAGCGCCACTCATTGGGACCACACAAGGTACTCTACAAAGCAAACAAGAATAGGATGCAAGACAAATAAATAAAAGAAACAAAGCCAATATGCTCTGTAGTAAATCACCATGCATGAGTGGAAAGATGAAATAACGCAGTTTGTGAGATTTGGAGAGATAAAGGAGTGTGCAGCAGCTGCTAAGAGTTACAGGCAAAAGATGTGACCTGCAGCAAACACATGAATAATGCAGGCAGGCTTGGCCTTGATAAAATGAAAGGATCTGGCCAAGGAAGAATTCATGCTGGTGTGTCTGTTGCCAGACAGGAAAGCATTGGAAATGGAAAAAGTCATCTGACTTGTCAAAGCTCATCGACTTTGCGTAGACTAAAAGCTAACATTGCAGATAACCCCCGGACTTTGGCTTTACGGGTACTTGAACATTTCCAGGTTTCCTGATGGTGCCATTCCATCTGTAAAAACATTTGGAGTTTCTTTTGCCCTCTGGGTAGTAAGGCTCGGCTGCCTTTAATCAGTAGGTCATATGCTGTTTGATTTTTGAAGCCAGAGTTTGGGGTAAGCATGTCGTGGTACCACCCCTAGATACCACTTAGCATTATTAACAAAAAAGCTGGCTGGCCAATCAACACAAGAACAAATGCCTAACTAAGATTACACAGTACCGTGTTTCCCCGAAAATAAGACCTACTCCGAAAATAAGCCCTAGCATGATTTTCAGACTGCTCTGTAATATAAGCCCTACCCCAAAAATAAGTCCTAGTCAAGATCGTCAGCTGAAAAGTAAGGTGCCTAAGGTCAGGTTTATACTTCACGCGATGCAACGTGTGTGCCCAAAACATCCATTAAATTCCGAGGACACCTTGCCACAATATCTCTGAAAAGGATGTTTAATGATTACATCCATCAATTCGGGGATGTGCCCATTCCAGCAGCATCGGTGCAAGACAGAAACAAAATCCCTGGACGAGGCATCAACTCATCGCAAGGTGAACACAAACACTCACATACACTAACGTCATTGGAGCTTCACCAAATCCCCAAACCTTCATGTCTTTGGTTGGAAAACTGAGCCCACTGTGGAAACCCACCAGGAAAAACATGCAAACTCTAGGCAGGGAACACCAGGGACGTGACTCCCTGCGAGACAGCAGCGCTACCGCTCTGCCACCGTGCCACCCCATATGTGTAACTATTAGCAGTATTCATTATTTAAACAAAGTTAACAATTTATCTGTAAAATGTAACATACATATTTTAATGCATTTCATCATGACAGTGATATCAAGTAAAAATCTAAGAATTCTAAATGTGCAGAGAGCTGGAATATCATAAATGTAGTGTGTTCTGTGGGGCGATTGCTGCTGTCAGTTCAGGAGGAAGTCCCAGAAGTGCATAGTGATTTAACAATTGGGTCAGTTTTAAGATGACATTTATGACGGTCTGCTTTAATGATAAAGTAATTAAAGTGAACATTTCGAGGTTAAAGCCGAAATTTTTACTTTAACTCTTTCGGGGCTGATGTTGACTTTTGTCAAAACGATGGTAATCAACTGTAAACTGTGACAAAACCAACTGTTATGTTTTAGTTGGAAACTCATTGCCTGAAGGAATTCATTGGTTTGACCGAGATTTCCTGCACTTGCGTGAGTAGCAAGGTGCAAACAGCGGCAAAAATGGGACTGACATCTAGCGAGAGATCAAAGCGAATGCACAAAGCAAAATACTCTGCAGACGACATTTTGCCTATTATCTCTGAACTGGACTATGACTTGTTGGACTCCTATTTTGATACAAGTGATCGAAAACATATGCGAGGTTCCAGTTTCAGCTGATTGGTCTCCAGCTAATCGTGGTACTGACATTGTTCACCAGGTAGAACTGCCACTTAACGATATGAGGTAGAAACCACATTGCAATGCACTGCGACCGTGTTCACTGCTACTGCTGCCCCAACCACGTGATGACAGCCTGGCAGCAAGCCTGCCGCACATTCTTGGCAAACTGGCAGCCACAGCATGCAGCAACAGACATTTTATGCTGTTTTCTGTGTGAAACCATTGCTTTTCAGAAACTGTTTTTTGGAAAAAATATTCAGCTCTCAAAGAGTTAATCACAAAATAGACATTTTCATTATGACCTTATTTTTTTTCTCTGTGGCTCAAATAAGCCTGCCATACATTCTGACGGTATTGTAAAGGTGCAAAAAAAAAAAAAAAAGACGGCACAGAAGATGGTATATGAGACTTTTAACATGTTTCGTGTCATTACTTTGGGGAACATGTGACGCTTGAATATAAAAGCACCACGAATGCATTTGTATGTTGACACCACATCGAACCATTCATCAAACACACAACGATCCTGGAGGTTCCTAAAAGAGGCTGGAGTAGCAAGAAATTCAAGCTGGAATTCAGAGTTGTATTGTGGAGAGTTAGGATGATATTCCAGAAGAAGATGACATGCCTGTATTTGGATAAATGTATATTGTTGTACAAGAATAAATATAAGAAGTACCCTGAAAATAAGCCCTAGTGCATCTTTAAAATGCACTAGCTCAGCAATAAAATCAAAATACATCAAATTATAAAAACAGTTTCAATATTTCAGTCTTACAGACCTGTTTAACAAACAAGTATTATGGAAAGCAGAGTGTATTTTGTCAGACAAGACTCATCCACTGCATTCTCAATTTCAGTTCAGTTCAAGGTCACAGGTTCAAGGTTCCAAGTCTGAAAAGCAGTCAGTTCAAAATTCTCTTCCATTCCAACTGCTATTAATCTTCTAAATAAGTTCAATTTTAATAAAAATCTACAGGCTTAAATCATAGGGTGAACAGTTAGCATTTGGATCAATCATCAGTCAAGTCTAAATGTTGGACTAATTATTATGTGTAATATTCTTGATCTAATGTGTCATGAGTATTATGCTTAATGCTACTGTATATTACATTTATTTTTAATTCATTTCCATTTAATAGCTGTGTTCTTTGTGATGTATTTTTATAGTTATGTTGTGGTCTCTTTTGTAAAATCTTGCTGACAAGCCAAATTTCCCTTTTTGGACAATAAAATTGAATTGATTTAAAATCTGCAGTTAACATTGTTGCTTGTTCATTGATAGATGTTAGGCATCTAAAACAGTTTTATTTAATCTATTTTTGGCATTTCTATATACCTTTGCTTACTAGAGATGATCGTGGAACAAGCCATGCCAACAGCCGAGCAGACCCAAATGCAGCCTACTACTTCTTTAAATAAAGAACAGGACCCAGGCAAGGATAATACTGTTAATAATGTTACTACTGTTTGCAATATAACTTAGAAAGCAAGAAAAGCTGCTGTTGCTGTGGAAATTGCACAATGTTGCAGTGCTCTAGTTCAACTGGATCACTACTTAAATTTTTGTGACGGTCAGAACAGTCTTCTGCCTTGGGCTTTAAACAAACTGAAACTCCCCTTATTGTTCAAAGTGACAAATTGAGGACTGGCAGTACTGAGCAGGTGTTTAGTCATGAAGGGTTGATAATGTAGCCACACTGTTCACACATAAGTGATAATATCCTTAATTTTACACTGTAAATGATAGGAAATTGTTGAAAAACTGTTTTTTATTAACTTATACAAAAATATGTAAAGATGCTATTTCAAAATTAGAATTGCTTACGTAGATGTATTATTATGAAGTGACATAGCCCTACAAAATGTATTTTCTTTAAACACAGTATGCTGTAGAAGCAGTGTGCTTATGAGGAATGCATGGAAAATTGATAGTAGTCTACATATGCAAATTACTTGAAAACAAACCATTAATTTATATGACAATTGTTGTTACTTCTTATTTTTCAGTCTCTGAGAAAGTCTATTCCAAGTTTAGATGTTTAGTATATGTTGTCATAATTAGATTAATTGCAAATGGTGGTGAAAATGTAAGCACATTTGGCTTCAAGTATAACCAATAATGACTTGACTTGCTTGAGTAAATTAAGCAACTTGAATTTACTTCTTTG
Organism: Erpetoichthys calabaricus; assembly: GCF_900747795.2. Classification (NCBI taxonomy): domain Eukaryota; kingdom Metazoa; phylum Chordata; class Cladistia; order Polypteriformes; family Polypteridae; genus Erpetoichthys; species Erpetoichthys calabaricus. The sequence goes on from NC_041395.2 coordinate 115,680,367, forward strand.
AATGGAATAATTAGTCATTTAGACTTGACTTAAAACTTAAATGACATGACTAGAATCTTACTGGAGACTTGCAAATATAGGCCTTTGTCCCATCTCTGATGTACATTATCCTCAACCTTCAGGAAGTCCCATCTCTCATGTATACTTAGTTTCAGTCGTTATACAGAATAAAGAATGAGGCTGATGAATGTTACAATTTATGTTGTTTCCCCCAAAAATTCTATGTTTATTCAACAGCATCTTATAATGGGCTGACCTGTCATCAATGCAGATGTCATGAAGCAGGATGTCTGCCAATTCATATAACCAAAAATAAGTGCAGAAAGCGCAGGCAGATGCTGCCTTACTGCTGGCAATGTGTAGATGCAGCTGTCCGTCTTGGCTGTGGCAGTGACACTCTGCTCACTGTCCTGGCTGTGTGTCTTAACAGAGAACATCATTTATGGTATTTCATTAGTGAGTTCAAAACAGAACTGAATACAATAAACAAGATGGTGATTACATGGTGAGTTATCAGGAAGAGGCAGGTCTAGAGACATGGAAACTGGAAGTGACGTCAGCTGAACTGGAAGTAATGTCAGAGAACTCAAGTTCAGTCTACTGGTCTACAGAGGGAGAAAGGGAGAAAAGATTAGTGGACAATACCAACCCCTGGTTCGGTGGGTAAGTACAATTATTCAAGCCCATAATTCAAGCTGTCTCCCATGCGCATGTGTGTGACAAAATATTAGTTCATTGTGTAAGCAAGTCCTACCACTGGGTGACCCATAACAGACAAGCCTCATGTGGGTTACCAATCACTTTTAAAACAGGACCTTTTACCTTCTTTCTCTTTCCCATAGTTTTTTCCCCCATCTCTTGCCTTAGATGCTGAGATGGATGAGGTTGAGAAATGCTAACTGCAGATATCTTTCAATTACCAGTGAGCAGGATATGTGAAAGTAAGCAGCACACTGACTTCTTCTTACTCTTTTAAAGACTTCATTATTTTTGAACTGATACCTAATTATTCCATTATTCTTTGAGCTTTCCACTTAGTTCGTATAGCTGGTCTACAGAACGACATTTATGATTAAGGCAGGATGATGGCAAACGTGACCCTTCCCTTCATTAGTTAGGAGGACTTTAGTGACAGAGGGCAGTAATTAAAGAATCCCAAAGACTAAATTGCCACTAAATGAATACCACTAATTGCTTTCAAGATTGGTAAATGAAAGAATCAAGAAGAAAATGGTGTCCTACTTCTGCAAAAGAGAGGCAAACTGAGGTGGCCCTTGGACATCTTGTGTCAGGCTTAGTATGAAACAAACGAGGAAATGATGTAAACTGATGAAAAAACTGGAAACATTTTAAATTTTTGTTTATCTACTTCATCAGAATTTCAGAATTAGAGATATTACATTTTTGTTTAAAGCATTTTTATAAGAGTTAATCGTATAGAAAATAGTGATACTAGAGTGTAATTGTAGTTTATATTTCATCAACACTAATCTTGTAAAATAAGTACCTAATGGAGAATTAAAGTCTATGTTGAAGTTCACCCACGCACAAACAGGTGATCTGACAGTGACTTCTCAGTGACACAGCGACTCTACCAATATCTTAATATCTTTTATTAGGAATTTGCTTTGCCATTGTTAGTATTTGTCAGATATGTAAAAGCGAAAAATACAGTTGCAGTAGCCTCTTTTTTAAGGTGAATTTGAAACAGAAAATGATCCAGTAACTGAAGTCACACAGAATGTTTCACAAGTTTACGATAAACAACTTCAAAAATTTACAAATGCATTTAGATCAGAAATTTTGTAATTTCAAAAATGTGTACAGCCCACTCTATTTGAGGTATCTCAATGAAAATGGTACATTCTTGACAAACTTTTAGTGCCTGTGCCTTAGAACTTTAGGACTAAGGATTCTATTTAAGGTCTATTCTCTCTGTGATTGTCCACTATGATTTCCTTCCACATCCTAACAATGTGTAGCTTAGGTCGAACAATGACTTTATCGTTTGAACAATGATTTATCCTCCATGAATCATTGTTTTAGTGAGTAAGATCTGTGATAAAGTGATGTTTCATTCAGAGATATTTCTTGTTTTTGTACCTGGTCACTGTCTCTTCTTGTCCTCTCTTCCTCTCTCCTCTTGAAAGTGTGCAGATTAAATTAGCTAGTGAATGTGTTTGAATGTGCCTAGCACCCCACACAAGGTTAGTTCCTGTCTTGAGCCCAATAATAATTGGTTTTGGCTCTCCATGACTCTGAAATTTGACTGGTATAAAACGGGTTCAATAAATGGATGAACACTGGATCCTCAGATTTTGGGTAGCTTTTACTTTACAGCCAGATATTATTTATTTGGAGTATATTGTGCATTGTCTGCACTGGCATTAGTTATGATTAATTATAAAGACTGTCCCTGGTATGGTGCACCCTGCTGTGGTGATTAACATGCCTATGTGCCCATTGACCTCACTGACATTCAATATTCTGTTTCCATACAAATTGCCTCAAAGAACCATACAGAGCTCCATTTATGTATTATTTTATATCTTCAGCCATGGACGCCCAAGGAATAATTTGCCATATAAGAATAATCCACTAGATGAGCAATGCAAATGACAGAAAAACTAAATTAAAATGCCACATGAAGAGGTTCTGATCCAGAAAAAACAGGGCCATTCCCCAGATAAATCCAGCAGAATCTTTATTAAACATAATAAAACATCACTCCTGAGTACTCTGAACGCTTTCAGTTCCAGTCCTAAACGAAAATGTGCAAAATAACTTTGGTGCATTTTGAAATCTTATAATCCTTAATATTTCCTCAAACTTTTTCTTACTGCTTTAAATATTTTATCTCTGTCTTCGGCAGCACTAAATTGTTTCAATGACAGTTTTACTTACCTTAAGCTTTGGTGTATGTCGTCATAATAATTTCTTTCTGCATTAACTGAAGAGTCCGTCAAATAAGTAGGCTGCTCACAGTCACCACTAGCATCCCACCTTTATATCTTACCTACTGCTCCACAGAGTCAAAATCCACATCAAAAATGCTGCTGCCCTATGCTGAGCCCGACCCCATACATTTATAAATGTGAGTTACTGGCTGAACTGCTCTCTGTAGAAATCAGCAATCTGGCCATGTGTGAAAATATAATTAGACTTAAGGATAAAAACATCTCACTCAGGAGTGGAAAGTTGGAACAAACAAGGCCTACTTCTGTCCTTCTTCCCAGGTACACCCCAAAGTGAATGATCTAAGTAAAGTGTCAGGTAGCAATTCTGACACTAGTTCCTACATTCAAACAGAAAAACAAAAGATGCTGAATGGCTATATGTCAAGGAAACATTTTACATTGAAAAGGCAGAATAAGCAACTAGAAGATTAGTGATTAATTGTGGGTAGCACAATGATTAGTGCTGTTGCTTCACAATTCCAAACTCTTTGGAATATTCCCCAGCCTGAGACTATGAAATTTTTAGTTGATATATATTAATCTTTTACAATTTATTACAAACCCAAGGAAAAGGATTTAGTTAACTCAAGGGTTAACTAAATGTAACTTAAAGGTGAAAGTGGTAGAGGTCTCTGCCTCGTTTTAGAGAAACTAATAAACGTCATTTTTCAAGGTTAGAATGAGGAAAATGAGTAATTACCACCCCTCTAGAAAGTGGGGATAAACTCATGGGAAAGCCTGTAAACACCTTCCTGTGAAGCCATGCTAAGATCAAAAAGGACAATCCACTAAACACTCCTTTTAACGAAACTGGGTTCAGAATAATCAGATAATCAAAATGAGTCAAAAATTACTGGTGGAGTTAGTTGATTGGAGGTGGTAATAAAGTTTTGCATATTAAGAGTCAGATGACGCAATATATTAGATGAGGTGATGGTAATAGAAAACCATAAATGCAGATGAATTGTTTGAGTGCTCACTCTGTGGACTGAGCCTTCTCTGAAGATACTGTAGATCAGGGCAGGTAAGGTCAGGTAGGGGAGCGCTGGTCACACTGGTTCCCAGACCCACCATACAACGAAACAGCTTGGGATCCCGGTTGGCTACTCCCCAGGCAGATACGCGGTACTGTTCCAACCTCCAGAAATGACCCCCTATCTGCTGCAGCCAAATGTTACGTAGGTGTACCCTGACCTGGTCCAGCCACTCAGGTCCTCAGGAATGAGGATCCTGTGAGCTGGATAACCCTTGGAGAATCATGCCAAATGCCCATAGTGCCGTAACTGACACTTCCCCACAATGCAGGTAATGTGCCTCATTTGGGACTCCATGAGCAACCGCTTCTTCGACACAAAGTCAAACCAGTGGTAGCTAAGGATTCTCTGAAGAGGCACTGTAACGAAGGACTGCAGGCTTTGTCTCAGATCATTAGATAGCGTCCATATCTCGCAACCATATAGCAAAACAGAAAGCACCAGATTTCTAAAGACTTGGATCTTCGTCCTTTTGCAGAGATGTCGGGAGTGCCACACACCTCTTTATATCGACCTTATGACCTGTCTACTAACTTCATAGGAAATGTCGGCAGAGCCATGAATATCGTTGCCAAGGTAAGTAAACCTGTCAATGTGGTTGACATTACCTGGCAAAGAGAGATGGAAATTTTTTTCCCACAAATCTCTAGGTAGGTTAAAAGTTCTCCCTGTGTTCTTGTTGGTCTGGCATGGTCTTCTCCCAGAGACATGCATATTAAACTAGTTGCACTGTGAATAAGTCCTACCTTTTGCCCACTGATATCAAAATAGGGATATACCTCTCTGAGGTGCTGAGTAACTGGGTTTTGAAAATACTGTAGATGGATGGACCATTAAATTGTGTGAATATATTAATATGTAAGGAACTTACTGCCTATGAAAGGACAGGAAATCACTTGTAATTTTTTATAGAGTGACTTTGGAGTTTCACATTCCTTGTTTCCTGAAGCACAACTCCAGCATTAATCATAAACCTAACAAGATTAACCTTCCTAAAGGCAAAATGACCTTTTACTCAATCCCTGCATCACCTCTCATTGAGGCCACTTTAGTTCAGTTCAGGGTAGTCCAGGCACAAGGCAAGAACCAGGCCTGGAGTGACAAGTGGGTGGCTGCTCATCAAAAGCAGACTAATGTGCACACCCACAATATGAAACTGAATTTAGTATAATTTGTTTTTATAATAATATAACACATTATAGGTGCAACTTGAAGAATATACAAAAGGTTAGACGTCATTTATGAGTGTCTTGGGATGGATGAGATGTCTCATATGAATAAAGATGTTGTCTTGTATTTATTGCTGCAGGATAAGAATGTATCTACATATCTCCTTGAAAAAATGAGATGCACGAGGTCAATAGAAATAGTTATTGCTTAATCTTCTTGCTGATCCAGTATTAAGATTCAAAATTGTTTTTCAGATGACTGACCAAAACTTTCTGAATTGGGCTTTCAAAAAGTAACTAACTACAGAGACAGAAATAGAGACACACGCTCAGATATGTTCTTCCACATGCTGCACCATCTATCTTAGTAAGCGGTGAGATAGATGGTAAAGCTTTTTTTGCATCCCAACCAAAATCACAGTACATTGCCAAGGTCAGCAAAAACAGCAGCGTTAAAAACTGCTGTGCTTATCTTAAAGCCTTTTCTAGTCTGAAATATTGGTCAAAGACGTTGCTGTAAATGTTCCAACAAGTGATATTTTAATTTCCTGCCTTCAGTGGAATCCTGCCCAATTACATATAAAATGTTATACTGCATATGCGTCTGTTATGCTCACTCCCAAGATTTTATTCCCTTTTCATTCTATGGGTCTCTCTCTACTTCAATTACAAAATACAAATGGGAAAGCCAGAATTCACAGTGCCAGACTTTAAAGACAAAATGTACAGAAAGGCACCATTAAATGTGTGGCAGCAGTAGGATATAGTTGCTCACTACCAAAATGTGACAGCTAGGTAGGCAGGTCTTTGAGCGTGGCATGCTGCCCAGAGCTCCTTTTCACACAGCTACTTCTAATAGTTTGAAATGAGCACTCTGATGATTTCTTAGCAGTAATCATTTACATGCCAACTATAAATGGCTTTGTTACTAACCCTCACTTATTTTTGTTACTAAACCTCACCTATTCTGTTTCTCTTCTCGGTACTCAAATGTAGCACTTAGTGTTACTGCCCTACTGCCAAGTTGTTTTGCCTGCCTTAGGTAAAGTCATCTCTGATGGAGGATCACAGGAATTTTCGGGTAGAGGGATCCTTTCATCAGATTGGCTGTCTCAGCTGTGGAATGGCCAATAGGGGGAGGCAGCTCGATGGCTAAGATGGCTAAGGTCTCCAGGACTCTGAACAAATCCAAATCCTATTATGTGATATCATCTACTGTTGAATTCTGCTCTGTACTTGAAATATTTCTTTTGCACTATTATATTGTATTGAGGATTACTTGTGTTCTGTTCTGTGTATTGTATTGTATTTACCCCCTTTTTTGACACCCACTGCATGCCCAACCTACTTGTAAGGGGGTCTCTCTTTGAACTGCCTTTCCCAAGGTTTCTTCCACTTTTTCCCTACTATGTTTTTTTTGGGAGTTTTTCCTTGTTTTCTTAGAGAGTCAAAAGGCAGGACCTGTTAAAACCCATTGCTGCACCCCTTGTGTGATTTTGGGCTATATAAAAATAAATTGTATTCTATTAACGGAACACCATTATCATAATATTTACTGACTGTGTGACACAACCTGTACAGACACACTACCATGGGGAAAGTTTTGCCAACTAAGTCTTGGAGTGTCAGTGTCAAGATTGGGCAGAGGTCCTTTCTTTTCATTCTAATTGGCCTTGGCATCTTCTGTCTGTGGCTCTTGCAGCTGCTTAAGTAATCTGACCTCAAAAAAGAGGAGAGGTAGGAGAAATAAAAAAGAGGAGCTTGTATGGTGAAATTACCTTTGTCCTGTGTATCTTTGGGTGTCAGGAAAATCCACCATTTTAAGCTCCCAAGTTGAGTGCTATAGTGCTGCTGATCATTGTGCTTGGACAGGTTCTACTTAATATTTTGAATTATGATTTTGTCTGTTTTCTTGTCTATTCTTGAAGATGAAGAATTTTGAATAATCAATCAGCCAGTCATTTTCTAACCCCTGTAGCCCTGAAGAGGGTCACAGGGCATGCTGGAGCCTATACCAGTTTGCATAGGACACAAGGCAGGAACAAACGCTGGAGAGGGTGAACACACACACACATTCATACACTTACACATCCCAGCCATACACTAGGGCCAATTTAGTACCGCCAATACACCTAACCTGCATGTATTTGGGCTGTGGGAGGAAACCGGAGTACCCAGAGGAAACCCATATAGGTCTGGGGAGAACATGCACACTCCACACAGGTTTCCACTGAACCCTGGTTTTCTTACTGAGAGACAGAAGCTCTTCCACCGCATCACTGTGCCACCCTGAATAATCAATCTTTTTTTTTTAATGTGTGTTGTTCCCCCATACTTGTGCTGAGTCCTTGTGATCTGATTGGGTCCCATCTTGCTCACTGTCCTCTCAGTTTAGATTATTTGTCAGAGAAAATACTTTTAGAAAGGTGTACTGAAAAATCATGGTGGGGAAGCACACACTTGATAGCAAACAGGCTATGACTTCTGGTTAAAGTAACACAACATATTGATCCAGCAAGTGGTTTTGTACATTTGCAAAAACATCGAGCTACAGTCTCGTGTTGTGAACTTATGACTTAATGGCTTGATGAGAAGAGCACATACTGTTGTGTACTAGTAATAGTGACTTGTCATCTCACTAACTGCGATAAACCTTAAAAGTGTAGAAGTGGGGCTCAGCACATTAAGACAGAGACACAGTCCAGTTTGAATGAGGACTCCAGCATTTAGTTATAGTGCTCTTTCTGGACGCTTAAAGTAAAAACTTCTAAATATGTTGAATAAGAATACAATGGAGAATTGCACTGAGAATTTGTGAAAGACAACAGCTAAAACCTTGTATCCCTAGTACAATGAGCCTAATGGAATGGAACAGACATTTGAGGAACAAGAATGAAGTGGATCCAGTAGGGAACAGGCAATGGGCAAATATGCACACTGTGGTAGAGGAGGTTGGCTATAAGACTCTCTGCAAGATAATGCAATACATAAGAGTATACGTATATATTTATATATATTGTGGGATATGGCCGGCCTTTAATCCCGACCAATACCCCCAGGCCACTAGATGGATCCCTCCCTGCAGCCTGCAGCATGGAGATGCCCCGAAGGCCAGCAGGGAATTCTGGACAATGGAGTTTTTATCCACAGCCCTGCTGGATACCACGGGGGCCACTACAGGATGCTGCAGGGAGGCCCAGAGACTCTTACATGCCCTATAACCCAGAAGTATGTCTTAGTCACAGCGACAGGAGGAATGATGTGCTTCCAGGATGAAAAGAAGACTTTTGGATTTGACCCGGAAGTGCTAAGAAGCTCACATGGACAGATGTTCAGGAGCACTTCCAGGTTACGGATAATAAAAAGACTGTGGGAGATCCCAGATGTGGAGGTGAGCTGGGTGGAAGGGTGTCAACGCGTCTGGGAGAGTGGAGGATTGTTTGTTTATTAGTTATTAGTTATTGTATGAGTATTGTGGAGAGGAGGGTGCTTTGTGCACATTATTGTAATAAAGTCAATTATTGGACTTTTACCTGGTGTCTGGCGTTTGATCGGAGGGTTCAAGGGAGCGATAGCGCCCCCTATCTGTCACAATATATATGTGTATATGGGTCACCATTAATAGTGGTTATATACCTCTTAATTGGGGAAAGAGTTTCAAAGGTAGTGGCTTTAAAAGGAGTGGTTTAATGGAAGGCTAGTGGGGTACAACGAGTAATGGAGCAACCAGGGAGACCCATTATGTTTTACATGAGCCCCTGCTACCCATTGTAACTGTCAGATAACCTGTGTGTTCTTTATTTAAGATAGGACACCTGAGGATGTTGGAAAGAGCTGTAGGCTAGCTAGCCCTAAACACCGGAGGTATCCTCAGAGGTGATTCACAAAGTACCTCCTGGCTGGGGCTTAAAAGGAAGGTGAGGTTTGGCAAAAGTTCCACTAAGAAGAGAAGAAGGGCATGGGATTTACATGTTTGGGCTTTGGTGGGAATATTCATTACATATTGGTGAGAGTGGTCCACTGAGCTAGGAGTTGACTTTTTTTCTGATATGATGTGAAAAGTTTAATGCAGTTAAAAAAATAGAAGTGGTAATGCAGGTAGGATCAGGGAAACTAGAAAAGACAAAACAAAGCCAATCATGCACTTGATATTTTTTGGAGAAGTTAGCAGTTAAGATTGGGAAGCTGTGTTGGTCTGAAATTTGAACAGAAATAAAAATGTGTCTATTCTATTCAAAACTTGAAATACAAATCTGAATCATGGTCAAAAGCAACATAGCAAAGGTCCTAAATATTCTTCATTTTTTCATAAGCTAACTAACTTTAGAAAAAGCTGTTAATTTTGTTAAAAGAATCCAGTACTCTGATACAAAATGTGTTGTGCTGCCATCCAGTATAGGCAGGGAATTACATCTCAGTACGACACATGACCACAATGTATATGTACATGTAGTTAAAAACGGGCACTGCTTGCAAAGAAAGAAGCAGCCAAAATGGTGTTGTGGTGACATTACCTTTTTAATGATTAAAACAAATCTTGCTAAAAATTCTAAGAAAAAATAGCATGGATAGAATCCAAAGCTACTAAAACTTGAATTCATTACACCACCAGGTCATAGTACAGTGCTAGCACTCCACCTTCTAGACAGGAGTACAAGGACTGCATAGTAAGGCCTGTTGGGGTAGTAGGTTATGTGTTTTTGCCTTGTTCATTTATAGTGTTCTCTTTTCCTTGTGTGTCATTATCTCTTGTGTGATTTATTTTATAATAAAGGCACCTTTCGGCTTTATTTTCGGTTGGAAAATGTTTGGAATCCTCCTCTAGTGTTACAACAAGTAATATGCATTAGGGGTATGAAGGTGCTGTAGGTGCTCCCTAACTTGATTATATTAAAACAATTTGAAACAAAACTACTAAACTCTCATATTGTCCTTAGCCCAGTGGGCGCTTACTCAAAATGGAGTGAAACTGAAGACTGGAGAAGAGCACTTCTTTGTGTTGTTGTCATTCTCCCATCTATGAAGATTTTCTTCACTGCCTAGTCACTAAATCTTTAACTTTTAGTAGTGTTTATCCAGGAGAAGCTTCAGATGGCTCATGAAGTGTGTGAGTTAGAAAGTAAGTGATAAGAGAATTTTTACATTTTTAATAATCTTTTCATGTCACTGACATTTTGGGCCTTCTTGTCTTTTTGTAATAATGTCTCATCTGCTTTCACTGGTATTACCCTATATGGCATTTTCTCTGGCAGCCAGCATTTATCTGCCTGTTGGCCTAGCAGTTACAAATTAAACACAGTAGATACAACATGTTGACTGTCATTTTACCAGAGCTGGTTCTGGAAGTCTACATTTATCAATAGAATACAACTGGTGGCATATGACTGGCCAGTGAAAGTGGATAGAAAGGCCAAAGATGTAACTGGTGCCTGAGGAGCTGAGAACAAAGACCAGTGCTTGTCAATTTTTTTCTGTGGTAACACTGCAGATTTCAACACTCCAGCCTAATAGACCTGTGTACTTACATTCCTAACCATATTTTAATAGAGGAAAAAATATGCTTACATTTACACATTTTAATGAAATATTTACTGTAGGTAATGACTCACACTTGACTGGGGAGTTATACAAATTTGTTTGATGTTAGGTCATATATGGAACAAGTTACCTTACATTTCTCCATCAAGGTTTCTGCATTTTGAAGTTGTTATACAGTACCATATTTCTTCTTTTTTGTTGTTATAATTGCTTTAAAATTAAAATTTTAAAGAGCTATTTTAATGACAGCAATGCTAATTTAGCTACCTCAGCCAACACGAATTAAACACACAGCGTCATACGTGGCTGCCTGCTTGACACACAATATCTAAAACAAATTTGTAATGAAAAATCAATGTTAAGTTTACCTGTGTTACATTTTACTGTAACTATAAAGAGGGGAAAACTGAGGCTAGTAAGACTCCTTGACCACTGACTCCCATCCACAGCGCTTAACATTCTGACAAGTAAAAAAGTTGGGCTGAGTTTCATCTGTTGTCAACTCCTGCGTTTCTTTTGCATATGACATATTTAAACACTCACACTCACAAGTTTTTTATTTTATTTTGTTATTTCTTTGTGTGAACTGTACCTCATTTCTTCTTTTAGCCTGTCACTTTTGCACACATGGAGAATCACATTTTTATGAAGGCACAAGTTTTCAAGTGTCATATTCATCTGAAGGCTGTAGTTTTTACTTGCCTAACATTCTTTTAACATCTGTGCACGGGTCATAAACATATCATGCTTTGCAGATGCCAAGTCAAGTCAAGTCAAGTTGGGGAGCATGCACTGGTACACCCACTAAACGTCGAAACAGCTCGGGATCCCAGTTGGCAACCCCCCAGGCAGACATGCGGTCCAGTCCTACCCTCCAGAAATAACCCTCAATCTGCCACAGCCAGGTGTTACGTGGGCAACCCCTTGGCCTGGTCCAGCCACTTGGGTCCCCAACAATGAGGATGTTATGAGCCGGATCACCCTCGGGGAAACGCGCCACATGGCTGTAGTGCCATAACTGATGCTCCCTCACAATGCAGGTGGTGTGCCTCATTTGGGACTCCATGAGCAACTGCTCATTGGACACAAAGTCTAACCAATGCTACCCAAGGATTTTCCGGAGAGACACAGTACCAAAGGAGTCCAGTCTTCATCTCAGGCCACTGGATACCGTCCATGTCTCACAACCATATAGTAAGACAGGAAGCACCAGGACTCTAAAGACTTGGACCTTCGTCCTTTTGCATAGATATTAGGAGCGCCACACTCCCCTTTCCAGTGACCTCATGACTCCCCATGCTCTCCCAATCCATCTACTGATTTCATAGGAAGAGTCACCAGAGACATGAATGTCACTGCCAAGGTAAGTAAACCTCTCAACAAGGTCAACACTCTCACCGCAAACAGACACACTGCTGATGGCTGTGCCCAAGAGGTCATTAAAGGCCTAGATCTTGGTTTTTATCCAGGACACTCGCAAACCCAGACACTCAGACTCCTCACTCAGTCTCTCGAGCGCCCTGATCAGAGCCTCCATTGACTCCACCAAGATCACAGCATTGTCAGCAAAGTCAAGATCCGAGAATCTTTCTTCACCAACAGATGCCCCACAGTCACTGGACCCCATGACCTTGCCCAATACCCAGTTCATACAAACATTGAACAGAGTATGAGCAAGAACACACCCCTGACAAACCCCAGAATCAATTGGGAAAACGCAGAGGTCCTGCCTCCACTCTGCACAGCACTCACAGTACCAGTGTACAGGCCAGTCATGATATCCAGCAACCTCGAGGGAATCCTGCGAACCCTCAGGATGTCCCACAGGGCAGCTCGATCAACTGAGTCGAACACTTTGCAAAAATTGACAAAGGCTGCAAAGAAACTCTGCCGATATTCGCGTTTGTGCTCTATGAGAACCCTCAGTGCCAGTATGCAGTCGAAGGTAGACTTCTTAGGTGTAAAGCCAGACTGTTCCGGTCGCTGGTAGGTGAACAAGTGCAGATGCCCAGCACGCAAAAAAGTTAAAACAATAAAAAGAAATATATAAAAGAAAATACAAAATGTATATGCAACACCCGCAATATTTAACCTACATTTGAATATATTCACCTATAAGTATTAGAAATATTATATTTTTTTGTCTAATTCGCCAGCCCTACTGTAGGTTTTTTAATTCTGTTTTGAAAATCAAAACTGATTATAGCAGTAGCTTCATGGCAGCCCTAATGCCTCACTGCAATACTCCTGTTTGGAAATTTCTGACCCAGACAGTGCTAGTTTAGCTTTATACATTTATACTGATTGCCATCTCCTCATGGTTGGGCCCTGCTTGAATTTAATGATGCCAGAGGACAGGGTATTATTTGCCACAACCCTAAAATAGTTAAGTTTAACTTAATGTGTAACCTACAGAAGAGGGCTAATTACAGGAGTGAAAATTAAAAGTCACCAATACATTTTTTTAGGGTTAGGGTTAAGGTTAGTTCAATTCAGTTCAGCTCAATTCACTTTATTCCAACATTGTAGTCTACACTGAGATGAGATGTGATTGCTTATAGAAATTTAAAAATCAATACAGAAACATAACAATACAACCATTACATACATAAGTACACAAATCAATTTAAATAAACGGCAAAAGGCAGCCAATTTCCACTGCCAAGGCCACGTCTGCCTGGATTTGTCCCACTCTAAACCTGCCACCAGAGTGGCCATCCCACTTCTTCAGATGCATCAGTGCTGCAGCAACAGTTTGTCAAAAATAATGAACTGGACCATGGCAGTGAAGCAGAAGCTTTCAAGTTACCATTCAGGCTATGTTGCTATACTCTACGGTATAAATTCTGGATAGATGTTAAAAAAATAAGATTGCTAGTACAAGCTGCCAAAATGACTGCTCTGCACAGGCTTGCTAGGCTCACTCTCTATGACAGGGTGAGGAACTTGCAATCGTTGGAGCAGAACTGCTGCTTCTCCTGATCAAAAGGAGCAAAGTGTGATGGTTTGGGCACGTAGTTAGCTTGCCCTCCAATTATCTCCCATGTGAGATATTCAAGGCATGTCCCAGTGGGAGAAGACTGAGGGACATTTAGAGAACATGCTGTAAAGAGCAGATCTTCCGAGTGGTCTGAGAATGTTTTGCATTTCCTCCAGAGGTTCAGAAAAATGTTTTAAGGATACAATAGCCTGGTGTTTGCAGCTCACCAGGTTGTCACTGTGATCAACACCAGAAAAAGCGGATTGAAAATGAAGTGAAGTGAAATAAATCCATACATTTTGATGGAAATGTATTAATAGCACACAACGAAGATTTATGTTAATATTCACCATTTTCAACTTAATGCAGATGAGATGAAATAGTTTGGAATAAACTATTGGATCAGGTGAATGCCTGCATGAGAGTTACAAATGCATTTTTGGTCCTATTACTCCTTGCCTTATCAGGTCATGAAAACATTATTTCTAAAGAAAATAAACATCTACAAATTGTGAAAATTGTCATGAAAAAGTGCAGTTATGAGGTTCTTGAACTTTTTAACTATGACCCCGTATCTCATGTCTCATTAATCTATTGCAAATTTCAGTCAATGATGTACTTCATATCACTACAAAAGAGGGTCCATCTTACTACTTAAACTACAACCTCTGGTAACCGTTTTTTAAAATGCATTTCGTAAGATAATGCTCATTCTCCTAGGTCTGCATGGACACTGACTCACTTTTTCAGGCTGTCACATTATTTTGGACATTTTGTTATGTTGCTAAAGTCTTATATAAGTATGTTTTTTCAGATTTTATATGCAAACTACAACATCTGCTCTATCAGAATAAGTGTACATTAGTGACCTTGGTTACTGAGGCACTTTATACTAATATTCCTCAAGATGTGACAGCTGAAGTGGTTTCTTCAATGCTCCAGTGGCGATCTGCTCACCAACTAGATTTTATTTAATTTGTTTCAGATATGCAGTACAGAGATAGAATTATTTTGTGATAGAGAGCCCGACAAAGACCACAATTGCAAGGCAATGCTTATATTGTAGGACAGGGATTAGGCCATAAAATACAATTGCACTGGCAATGGGAATCTTGCTGATGAAACAAGGTCAACATTAATGGTTGCAGGTTGGGCAGGTTAGGGCGCTATGCTCAAACATAATGGATGACAGCCAGAAGTAAACTACTATTAGAGCATAAATATGGATAGTAGACAGTGGAGGATGTATGATAGGTCACTGGGAGTTGATCGGCCCTTTAAGAGAAGGCTGGGGTCCAGGACTGAAAAGACACCTAAGACTGCTAGGAGGAGTTCTAGCAGGGTGACTCTGGGAGTTCACTGGAGCTTCCTGATCTTTGAAAATTACTAACTTTGGAGACAGTTCCTATTAGCAGCCGTAAAGTTCTTTCTGGTCACCAGGCTGGATTTGGAATTTCTGGTATGGACAATGGCTGGTGGGAAAAAGGGAGAGATCAGTGAATAGAGAGAAGGTAAATAGGAGGAGGAGCAAGCAGGAGTAGATTTAAAGTGATGAGTAAGAAAGTGCACTAGTCACTCTGCAAGCCAGGTACTGTAGTGTTGGGCCTGTTTAGTTAGGCCCTGTGTCACAGTTGGTGGTTTAATTTGCCTGTTATTTGAACTCCCATGTCCACCACCTTCACCCTTCTATTTTTATATTAATATTTTCAAGAAAACAAATTTTATTTTATTCTGTGTGGTCTTGACATTCTTTGGTTTTGGGCCAGCTTGAGAAGGCCCCCTACTGGTCACACTTTCTATTTATTAACAGTGCATCAGCATGGGTTACAAAATTCTAAAATATATATAATGAAAGTTGAAGGTATGTATATTGTTTCTTAATAATAATTCATGCAATAAGCTACTTCTTGGTTGGATTTTAATAGAAACAGCTTTACGGTGTCATGTGCACTTCCTCAGGGTTCTATTTTGGGACCTATTTTGTTCTTGTTATTTTGTTCCCATTGGGACAGGTTATTGGTAGTAATAATATTTCATATCATTTTTATGCAGATGATGTCTGACTTTATTTTTCTTTTTTCTTTTAAACCTGATGACCTTGAAAAATTGTCTTTTGTAAGTAGAATGTCTGACTGGTATAAAGTATTGGATGGCTGATAATTGTCTTCAGCTAAATGAAGATAAGACTGAGGTGCTGGTTGTTGCTCCAGAAGATTCCTGATTTAAGATAAGCAGAGGCTTGGTAACTTTTCTTGTTATATTCACCCTAAAATCTATATTTTTGACTATTATTATTCTGATTTTAATAGCATTACATTGGCTTCTGATTAATTTTAGAATCAGTCAGTCAGTCATCGTCCAACCTGCTATATCCTAACACAGGGTCATGGGGGTCTGCTGGAGCCAATCCCAGCCAACACAGGGTGCAAGGCAGGAACAAATCTCGGGCAGGGTGCCAGCCCAAGCAGTAATTTTAGAATTTATTTTAAAAATTTAGTTCTTACATATCGTGCTATGCATATCCAGGCTCCTGAATATGTGGTTGAACTTCTCCAGCCTTACTCTCTGAGCTGATCTCTTAGGTCCTCTGGTCAGGGTCTACTAACTGTCTCCAGGGCTCGTGAAGACTCGTGGTGAACAGGCTTTTGAGGTGGTAGCTCCAACACTTTTGGAATTCACTTCCTTTGGCCCTGCGCTGAACAGTACTTTAAATAACTTTAAAAGAAAGTTTAAGACATATCTTTTTAAACAGGCATTTGGTTAATTGTAGGCTTTAATTACTTTAAATATTCTACACATGTGATGTTTGCAATTTTTATACGTTCTTTTTAATAATAGGTTTTACATACAGTATGTATATATGTGTGCATATATGCATTTATATATTGTTCCAGTAACAGCGCTCTTTCTCTGTACGTTTAGCATTCATTTACTCAGCGGTTGATGTGCTTGCTGCTTTTTCAGCAGCTCTTCTTTTCTCCACCCTAGTGGCCTGCTTCTTCTCTTCTTTCTTCTACATCTTTTCACGATAAAACTGATTAACCCAGTGTTTGTGTTGCAATTACTTAGTATGTTTTCCTTAATTTTTCACTTTCACTAGACTAGGAAATTCCTTAAGTCACTAGACTTGAGTCTTCAATCTGCCTCAAGAATGATTTATGATATGAAGAGGTAAGGGAAGTGACGGCGAAGGTGGTAGGAATGAGAATGGCATCTGTATGCATGCGCCACATGGCCACCCTGCTGGCTGCTGCTGAGAGTTGATTCTACAATAAAATAAAATAAAAAAAAGAGGAATAACATTGGAGGTCAATCATCACCCCGGAAGCAGATAGTAGATGTCACGTAGTATATGTGTACCACATTTCAGGTCAATAGGTCAAACGGTTTGCAAACTACAGTTGATTTAAAATCCTGGACAGACAAACGAACAGCCACGGTAAGCGTATTATATTAGAAGATATGTGAAACATATATGACATAGAGGGTACCGCTGCTGTCTTATAGAATGGTGGTTCTAAAATTTTCCAATTAGTGATTGTGCAGAGTAGAATAGTTGATCTATTTATAAGTGGTGAGAAGTCAGTGGAATTCCAAAAGAGCAGTCCGTCAGGTTAGGTCAGAAGTATTAAATTCCAAACCAAAGCAGATAAGCAGGATTTGTGAAATCTTAAAAGGCAAAGTGCAAAACCAAAAACCAAATCCTAGAAAGCAAAAGAAATTGTGTAAGAAGCTTGTCTTCTTTTATATTATTCTTTTTTTTTTTTGTCTTATGCTTTTATAATCAGCTTATCGTGGACACCTGAAACAAAAACATTTATGCATAAAAGCAACCTAAGAAAGTACAGCTTCGTGAGAAATAAAACACACAATGGTGCTGGTGATGATATCCCTAGCAAAACAATAAATAATAACATAAAAAGTTGCTTAACATAGCTCCAGAGGACTGAGTTCAAATTGCTGTGTTACGTTTACACATTCTTCCCATGGTGTGAGTAAATATGTGTGTGCATATGCCATATGAGAAAAGCGCTATATAAATGTAATGAATTATTATTATTATTATATGACACTCTGTCTATGGTAGACTAATGCCTTACTGATTGGTGAGGTTTCAGCTCCTCTGACCCTAAAACTGAATCAGATAATTTAGAATATGGATAAATACTTAAGACTTAACATGTAGGACTTACAGTAGGTCTGACTGTGCTGCAAGTCACATTTGGCTGCAATGGCGGTACCAAAGTTTACTTTGAATGTCATATAGCATGTCTTATTGTAGGTAGATACTCTCCTTTTCAATTCCTTCCAGGTGGTGTCCATCACATTTTGGTTGTTGGGTGCTTTGGTCCAGAAAAAAGTGTCCATCAAAATGTATCCTGTATTCTGACACGGTGTTCTGCAGTCAGTTATTGTTAGTAATGTGGTTTCCAAGACTTTTTTGTAAGCACCACCAGTGGAATACATTGCGTTTCTGCACTATTTTTGCTGTGGTCTTCTATGGTTTGCAGAGACAAATTGCAGGTGGTAGGATAATAGTGTTAAAGAGTTGGATCTTTACCATGGTGTTATTGTTAAATAGCATTGGAATACTGCTGTTGCTTTATCACATCAACACCTTGGCTCACTTCTCAGTAGTCAGAAAGGTGCCAAGATTGTTGAACTGGTGGACATCTTCACTGAGCTGATCTCTGTCAAAAATGGACAAAATGCTCATATGTCTAGATGAGGCATAGTGGCATTCAGTGTCTGTTGAAATGTCATTATTTTGTTTATCAATACAATGCAGTCTTATATTTTACTTCTAGACTATTGTAGTTTCTATCAGAAGCAATCCATTGTAATTCTAGTTTTTAGAAAACCCACAAAATATAACACCTTTCTATAAGCCACAAGACATTTACAGTCTTTTATTCAGTAATGTCCATATTTTTTCTTTGTATGATGCGTGTGTTCTGATCACAAGAATAAACAAATATTAAAGAATAAAATGGTAACTCTAAATCTATTAAAAGAACATACTGTATAAACATGCTTTATATTCCAATAGGGATTGCATATTAATGTAAAAAGAGGTAAGTATAGGTTCATATGTTCTCTATGATATGCAATATTAAGAATGTATGATCCTAAAACTTAAATTAAGCTAAATATCATGTTGCAGTTAGATATGGTCTTTAATGCTGGTGTTATCCATCCTGGCAACATGCACAATGATGATTACATAGACAGCAAAATACTTGGGGAGAATTTTTGTTCAACACAGATTGCACTGCGGTCTTCGTATAAAAGGGAGCATAATAATAAGCATAGTGACTGTAGAAATGATTACTGAAGAGTGTTATATAATAAGCAGGCTTTTATAACTCATGGCACACAGTAATATACACGGCAAAGTATATAACCAACCCACAGGACTTTCATGAGCAGTAGGGATCTAAGAAAGGTCAAATAGGCACCTGAGCCTATATGTGTTCTACAATGAGAAATGAGTTTGCGGTGGACTGTTATGTGGATGATCAATGACGTCCATATTGCCAATATCACATCCTCCACTCTGACCCTCAACAGGGTAGAGTGTGATGCGAGACGCAACTCCAACTCCAACTGCATTTACTTATAGGATCACCATCTTATCCTGATCATCAACAATGATGAGACCTCAGAAAGTAGAAGACAGGTGACTACATTGGAGGAGATACTGTGTAAAGGCTGAGCAGCTTTAAATTTCTTGGAATGCCATCATTGATGAATTGAAGTGGGCACAACACATTTTGGTACTTGTTAATAAGGCTCACCAGTGTCTCTATTTCCTTAAAAAAGCCTTCAGAGTTTCCCACAGTATTCCTGCAGTGACCTCTGAGGATAAGTTTGTCTCTAAAAAAAATCGATTTGCTTGGATATAAATTCTGTACAGCTTGTGTCTGCTACTGAAAGTGGGTTAAGATGCCAGCTGCGAGATGAGTATGTGGGGCATAGTGATTTAAGCTCTATGATCAAAGGGGCATGGTTGGAGATAACAAAAGCGTTGTACTTACAAGATTTAATCATATGCAAGAAATTGTTATCTATAAAGAAATAATCAATTCTTGAGTAATAGTGATGCACTGGTGAGTAGAAGGATATTCATCTTGTGGTTGGGTTTAGGGGATCTGATAAGTTGTGATCAGTTACAAACTGTGTAATTGTTTTTGCAGTGTTAGATGTCTTGACCCCAGTGGCAGGATGCCTATCTAGGTCTGGATTTAAAACATAATTAAAGTCCCCAGCCATTATACTTTTATAAGTGTTCACATTGGGAATGGTTGCAAATATGTTGTGGATGAAGTCTGTATCATTCACATTGGGTGCATAGATGTTTATCAAAATCACTTTACAGTTAAATAAATTTCCCATGACGATCACATATTGCCCTTCAGACTCACATACTACATCTGATACTACAAATGATATTGATAAATGTATAAGAATTCCCACACCTCTCTTTTTCTTTGTAAAGCTCGAATGGAATATTTCGACAGGCATCTGAAACTGATTCTTGCTTAATAAGTGGGTCCCCTGTAAGAATACAATTTTAGTGTTTAGACCTGTTGGGTGAGAGAATACTTTCTTTCTTTTTAATTTGTGATTGAGACCTTTAACATTCCAGCTCACAAAGTTAACTGTTTGGTTATGGAGACATTGCTTCTGAGCTTTTCTGTTGACATTTTTTAATCTTAATTTAAGTACGTTATTACATAAAACAGCTTTGACCTTAATGTCCAATTTTTACAGGAATTAAAAATGAAGACTATTGTTATGTTGTCTCTTACAATTATAAGTAAATGAAAGTATTAAAAGTAATTTTAAAGAAAGTTTATGTAATACACACAATGTCCCAGGAAATGACTAAGAGATCAGATGTCCTGCAAACAATCAGAATGGACAGTTTTTATATATACAGAAATTTCAAAGGTGATGGCAAAATCCAAAGGATAGGAGAAGAATAAGAACATAATAAAATAGACTTTTCTTTTATATAAGTCATTTGAGTGTAAACCAACGAACCAACCAGAGTAAAATCCTTGCATTGATTGACACTGTATGCAAATTTAATAGTTTATAAAATGAACCACTACCCTCTGTTCCTTTCATCAATCTGTAACAGACTGCTGTGAAGGATGCTCCCTCTAAGGCATCTGCTGAGAAGTAATTAAATGATGCAATGAACAGCTTTTGTCCTGCCTGATTACTGACTCAAAAAGGTTTCATCAAACTTGTCCCGGTAGAAGATAAGTTTCTTTCTTTAAGTAGGATGTTGATTTCTGCCACAGAGCCCATCCTCACTGACAGCATAACATTGCAGGTGGTGGCGAAGGCGGTACAGCATATTACCTGAACCCAGCTGCCTTCTGTTCATGAATTACATAAATAACACTCACTGCCTTAAACAGGCAAACAGTGTAATTGATGGCCTCAAACATCCTGCACAGCCATTATTCTCACTCCTTTTTTGGCAAACCATATAGAACTATTGGCACAGGGTCTATCCATAGGTAGCAAGGTTACTGAACAGCCAATCAAAATAGCAAATATTGTAACATATCAAACACTGTATAAATATATTGATAAAGTGCATTCTGTGTGTCTTTTGATGGAATTGTATCACTGTCCTGGGGAGACATCTCAGTAAGAATTTAATTGTACTATGAACACATGACAATCAACTGAAACATGAAATTAAAGCTTTACCATTATGTGACACTACAAATGCCCATACAGGCTTCTCCATTTGCATGTTGAAGTCATATTTGAGTTTCCAGCTATGGGAATTTTCTTCTTCCTAGAGAAATCAATCATTGTAGATCATCAATGTTCTTGCCCTGAATTATGAACATGAAGATTTTTCATTGTTCTATTGCTCTAAGGCAACAAGCTGCTAGATACCAAGCATTTCTGTATTGTCAGGAATGTCTTGGCATTTTCAATAGGGTCAGTACGTTTTATAAAACCTTAATTTGATTGGTAGGACATTACAGACGTTTAAATGTAGAAATGCTTAACAATTGATTTTTCAACTCAATACCTGTACCTCCTTGAATCTACTTGAGTTTAATGACCTCATCCTACTATTTACCCTCACACTCTCCATCACTTCCTATTTTCCTAAGCTTTTAAGAAGCAGTTCACAGGACTTAATTTGAATTGTTATTCTGTACCCTTCTATAACTATATCAGAACAGTTGACATGCAAGAGTAGACCATCGAGTTCCTCTGGTATTCTTTAAATTGTTAATAATTAGGCTGGCCCAATGTCTCATCCTAGTATTTTTGAAAAAAGACAACTGCAGTTGTTTTTGTTAGTTTTTGTGCTAAAAATAGCTTCCTGCATTTCTGGTTTCTGTCTTGATTTTTTCTTCCATTAGTGTATCCAATTTAAGATTCACTTTTTAAATGAATCCAATTCTATGAATATATGCTGAATTACTTTCTAACTTTCTACATTTTTTGCCCTTCTTGTTGCAAAGTGTGGCAAGATCATTTCCTATTTATTGACATTGCCATTTAATTGTTGATTCTACTTAGTTTTTAACCAAAAATGTTTTGAAATGTTTTTACCAAATTGTTTAATTTATTCCTGGGATAGTGACTTCTTTTGGCCATATCCTTATATCTATTACTATTCCATTTGGATTAATCACCCAATTATCTTCTATTTTCGACAAACAAAAACAGCTCCCCACAGACACCTGCTACTAACTTCTGACGCAGTGGGCTATTAAGTGTATTCCTGGAATAGTGTGCCGTTAAGTGGGTTATCAATTTACTCCTGGAATAGTGACATCTGGTGACCATGCCTTTATACCTCTTTTCTGATCACCTTTCCATTTTGAATTAATCACCCCACTACCTTATATTTTCGACAGACTAAAGCAGCTCCCCAAAAACATCAGCTACTAATTTTTGATACAGTGGGCCATACAGACATATTTCACGGGTCGTTCACTCTGGCTAGCATTACTTTCTATATGTGAACTCTACATACATTTTTTTCTA
This sequence comes from Erpetoichthys calabaricus, assembly GCF_900747795.2. Taxonomy (NCBI): domain Eukaryota; kingdom Metazoa; phylum Chordata; class Cladistia; order Polypteriformes; family Polypteridae; genus Erpetoichthys; species Erpetoichthys calabaricus. Next base: position 115,703,081 of record NC_041395.2, read on the forward strand.
TATATTGGTTTTGTATAGGGTGCTTTCTTTTGTTCATCATTCTAGCCATCCTCTAACCAATGTCTTAATTCAGGGCCAATTTTTTGTGTTTCTGTCATATAATAATTATTCACACCATTATCTGTTTGTCTTCCTTTGCACTTTGCTCATCTTCCATGTTCCTTTATGAGTGTTTTCGTTTGTTATCAGGAATGTCATTTTTACTGTGACAGTTTCTGCAGCCTATCAGGATAACCAATGAAGCACAGTCAGACCAGGGAGAGGAATCACAGCTGAGAGAGATGTAAGCTGGAAAGGGTATTGATGAACCAATGCTGGATTATGGGGTTTGAGGTCAAAGGTGAGTCTTGATAACATTGTTGTGTGGAATCCTACAAGAGCCCAATGATAGTGCTCACTAAAGATAAGCTCTTCAATTGGAGTTTCATTGTTTAGACTGCCTCAATTCCTTGATGTTTTAAAGGATTGTCTGGGAGGTCTCCTTGAAGTCTGCACATTCTAAACCAAAGAAGTTCAGTTTCTTTAGCCAGTTAGAAAAAGTGACACACTTTGATTTTCAAGATGGTAGCACTATTTCTTGTAGCACAATGACAAGAATTATACAAAGGAATTTAAAGCTTTCTTAACTTGGCTTTAAAATGCATAGGGACAATCATGGAGCAGTGATTCCACAGGGCAAGGACTGATTGAGCAGATGGCAGAGAGATGAATACTTCAAACTCCAAGGCTGTTTTTTGAGACTGCAATGTGGTCCCTTACCTGACTCTCAGCTTGCCATGTGTCACCAGAGCTCACATGGGAAATGTTCTCCATTTGCACAAAATATCGACTCTTTACTCCTATGATAATCATTTTAGTGTTACTCTTTTGTGTATATAGAATCTTTTTTAGATGCTTGCTTTGCATTTTGAATTAAAGATTTTTTTTTACCATCGTGATTTTCATTATTTTGCAATGTTTCCAGTGTTGATTATATCACTGTGACATCATAAGATGATGTGAATAAATATAGCACTCTTCATACTTTCAAGTTATCAGTTGATGGATACAAAACTCTCTTGTTTGTAATAGTGCTTGTTAGTTTTTTTCTAAGTTGGTCTTACTGTAGAATTAGTTTTTCTCATTTTTTAATCTCTTTGGTTTTTGACTATAGTTGCCCTCTTTTTTCTGGTTTCCTAGACTTGTGTTGACTACTCATTTTTTTTGGCCCATGCTTTCCCCCTTTTGACTATGATTCTTTTCTGTTTTATCACCTCCTGGTCTTTTCTGAGTCACAAAAATCCCTGACACCCTGCCTGTCATAGCAAGTCCACACAATGAGTTTGGACTCAAAAGTGAATGCTTTGAGATGCTTTGAGATACTACCATAAAAGCTACATCCATTCTTTCATCTGTCACTGAACCTCCTTTAATCTAGTTTAGGGTTGCAAGGCCTAGATCCTACCCTAGTATCATGGGACATATAGCAGGAAGCTGCCCTGAATGGGGGGCCAATCCACTAATACTGTATTTGAATAAGCAGGTTCAGAAATTGATGGATCCCTGTGATAATAAATGACTAGGGCTTTGATCTCGCTACACAAATTAACTTTTGTGCCTGGTTTGCCTGTTTCCCAACCATGACACAACCTTTATGCTGCCTGCGCTTTAAATGTAAGCCCTGGTAATTTGTCCGCCTCAGTGGGTGCACGCCCAATTATCTAACAACAGACCCAATAAACAATCCCTCTCAAAAGAAAAAGTAAGCCAAGGCATTGCATGCCTTCATGGTAACTAGATCTTCATCCTGCTTTCCTTCCAGTCAGATTCTTTTGTTGATGCAGCTACAGAAACTAATCTCTTTTGTCCTTAAGTCCACTGTACTGCCCTGCCTATCATCCCCAATACAATGAGACACAGTGTTACTACCCCTCTAGGAAATTATCAGTCCTAACATTACCTGATTAGGAGGAGATTGTTTTATGATGACATTCATTCCAGGAAAGGCTTTCAAGATTATTTTTTACATGTTTTTTTAAATTTCCAAATTAGATTAAGTTCAATGTCTTTCTAAGCATTACCTGTAGTTGGAAAGTACCTCACACATGTTAATGGAGTGACTACATTGTTTTAAGTAAATTCTTGGTGTTTGAAAGGTGTGATGTTGTACCTTGACTCTCTGTTAATACGCTGTTTTATGAATCCATCCACTCAAACCACCTACAACTGAACACCAGCAAAACCAAGGAGCTGGTGGTGGATTTTAGGAGGCCCAGACCCCTCATGGACCCCGTGATCATCAAAGGTGTCTGTGTGCAGAGGGTGCAGACCTATAAATATCTGGGAGTGCAGCTGGATGATAAATTAGACTGGACTGCCAATACTGATGCGCTGTGCAAGAAAGGACAGAGCCGACTATACTTCCTTAGAAGGCTGGCGTCCTTCAACATCTGCAATAAGATGCTGCAGATGTTCTATCAGACAGTTGTGGCGAGCGCCCTCTTCTAAGTGTGCTGGGGAGGCAGCATTAAGAGGAAAGACGCCTCACGCCTGGACAAACTGGTGAGGAAGGCAGGCTCTATTGTTGGCATGGAGCTGGATAGTTTAACATCTGTGGCAGAGCGAAGGGTGCTCAGCAGGCTCCTATCAATTATGGAGAATCCACTGCATCCACTAAATAGTATCATCTCCAGACAGAAGAGCAGCTTCAGTGACAGACTGCTGTCACTGTCCTGCTCCACAGACAGATTGAACAGATCGTTCCTCCCCCAAACTATGCGACTCTTCAATTCCCCCCCCGATGGGGGGTAAACGTTAACATTTAACATTATACAAAGTTTTTGTCTTTTTTTCACCTGCATTATTATCATTCTTTAATTTAATATTATTTATTGTATCAGTATGCTGCTGCTGAAAAATGTGAATTTCCCCTTGGGATTAATAAAGTATATCTATCTATCTATCTATCTATCTATCTATCTATCTATCTATCTATCTATCTATCTATCTATCTATCTATCTATCTATCTATCTATCTATCTATCTATCTATTTTCTAACCTCTTTATACAATTCATGGTTGCAGGATGGCAATGTACTGTACATCCTGCCAGCACTGAGCACAAGGTAAGAAGTAGTTCACTGCAGGGCACACTCACACAAATACTCATAGCAGGGCCATTTTAAGTCATTAGTGAACCTCACATTGATGTGTAAAACATGGACAGTGTCCATGCCAGCATGTGAACTCTGGATCTTCTGAGATAGCATCACTAACTATAAAATAATTGAAACATAAGTAAAAATGGAAAGATAAGAAAAAGTAAAGTAAAACAGTGCTGTGGGCGGACTGTCCTTTCCAAAAGTTCTTCTAATTTGTAATGAAAACAAACATTCGGCTGCCTACTGCAGGGTTCTTTACCCGCTGTGAAGGAATGGTAAATAAGCAATGATAATTAAATTCTGCCATTTCCTTTGATTTCTGTACTGTACACACTGTCTTGACGTTCTTCAGATTGTCTGAGTAACATTATTAGTCGCAGTATGGACGATCAAACTAGTGACTTAATTGCTTGCTCAGAATTAAATTTAACCTCAGTGTCACTTACACACACCATGGGAGGCATTTTATAGATGTTATTGACTATTGAAATTACAATTCCAAGCAGCATGCCAGCGTCTGCCTATGTATCACTGATTGTGCATTATTGAGCCGCTTTTATTTTTAAATGGGGTTTGCTGGTGGGCAGGAGAGCTAGTATTTGAAATTCTTCAGCCTTCATTTTGCTAACACTCTAGTACAGTTATGTGTTACAGACAAGAGCTTAAAGGTGTTGAAGTGCAAGCAGAAAAATCCAGGTCAGGCACTATGAAAATTGATTTCAGTGCTTTGACCTCTTCTATATGCTTGAACAAAAATCTGGATTTGAAAGAATTTGATGGTCAAGAGCAACTCAAGAAATACCATAGAAAGCTCCATGGCTGTGATGTAAGAAGGGGGGCATCATCTCAGAATCTACAAAAGGATTTTTTGTCAGAGAAGAAAAAAAGAGAACTGGATTTTTCTGGTCTAAATGCCATGTTTTATATTGCCCTGAGCCCAGAAATAAGACTATCATCAGGAGCACCAAACCACGGGGACAGAATCTGCAGACACTGACTGAATATTTGAACGATAAATAGATAGGACAAAGTTGATCAAATTTACAATTTAAAGTAAAGTCTTCCAAAGCCAGAAGACAGAAATTAAATGTCCTTTTATTATCTAGATAATGAGATGGCTGATAAGCTCAAATCTGCCTTGGCATCTTGCCTGAAGAAGGGGCCTGAGTTGCCTCGAAAGCTTGCATATTGTAATCTTTTTAGTTAGCCAGTAAAAGGTGTCATTTTGCATGGCTTTTCTCTACATTCATAATGGCTAACACGGTACAACACCCTAGTACTACTCTTAACAGCAGTAAAAAACATGCCATGAAATGAATGTCATACACAATCTAGCCATTTCTTTAGCTTTTTATGGATGCCCAACCAAGTTGACCAAGCTTGATCAAGTCAAAGCTGAACTGCTTGTAGTAGACAGTTGATAGCCATGTGTATAGAAATGGAAAGGAATGCACCAAGTACGGGCAATGTGCATGAGGGGTACCAAGCCATTGAATATTTCATTACTTCTGCTGTGCCTGAGTAACATAATATCATTATTGTATTTATCTATATATACATATAAAATGCTTGGGTGTACTTATCTTTCATGAGAACTAATGAAAAGTGTATGACCTATGTTCTGGAAATTTAAGAAAATGTAGGTAGTTGCTACCTTGACAAATTAACCTGTGGTTGTGTATTTATTATGGCAAAGTGATCACAAAATCAAGTGATAAGGCAGAAAGAAAATGAAGAGCAGCGGCATCTGCTGACTGTCAAGCAAATACCAGAAGCTGATTACATGACAAATAATGCTATAACTGGAACAAGAAGAAGAAGAAAAACAGCAGTAATATCTGCTGAGTGCCAAGTGCATAATACAGACTGAAACAACAATGTATTGGAAGAATAAAAAACCTTAGTTAACGACAAACTGGTGGCCCTTCACCTGTGGTCATTTGTTTATGGCAAAGTGAACAAGAAATCAAGTGATAATCATTATAATGGCTGAGAGAAAAAGAAGAGCAGTGACATTTGATGAGTGTCAAGCACATCACAGAAAGTGATTAAGTGATGAAGAATGAAAAAGAATAAGAAGACAAGACACTGAAACACATAATCCTGAATATAAGATTTCAAGTAGCGACAGCCTGGTGGACATAAAGGACAATAAATTGACCCGTGGTAATGCGTTTATGGAAAACTGATTGAAAAACCATGTGATAACCACCTGGAAAACCATGTGATAACCACCAAAATGGCTGAAAGAAAAAGCACAGCAGCAACATCAGGTGAACATCAATCAAATCACAGAGGGCAATTAAGTGATGATGAAAGAGAAAAAATAAGGAGACAAGACGCTGAACCACATTGACATAAAAGAAGTTATCCTGAATATAAAGCAGTTGAGCAGTGGATAAACACAATGACTCATAGGATTCAAGGCGAAGTCCAGGATGCAGAATGCAAAAATGCCCCAGAAACACAAATGCACAGTGACAATCGAGAAGATCCTCAAATACTCAAAACTTATGACCATATGAAAGCATTGCTTTTAACTCCTTACATCAATGTTTCTTTGAAAAGCACTGCTTAGTAAAGTTACATCAGTCACATGATCATCATCAAGATGTATTTTTTTATTGTTGAAAATCAAAAAATGTGTTGACAAAATAGAAATATTCTGCTTGTTTTAGCTGTGCCACCACGAGTGATAAAATACATTCTGACTTCAAGAGGAACTGAGAGAAGTAACTAGAAAACATAAGAAGTGTCAACAGCTCCTTATCTTTAACTTGGTTTTTATTCTCATCTTATTTTAGAACTGTAAGTCCATGTGTTTCACTATAATTCAATAATTTAGCTGAAAAACATAAATGCTCACAGAACAGAACTACTGTACTTACGTAGGTAAACATCACACACACACATATATGTAGAGCAGCCCAGCTAAAAACATAATGACTCACAAATAAAAACTGTTCCAACTGTTTTTAATTTCTTTAACTGCTAAAACCCTTTGTTTGTTTGACTTCTAGATACTGCTGCTCATATGCAGAATTCCTGTGCTTTGTTCAGGCCGTCTCTCATGATCTCCATCCAGCGGAACTTGTCTCTACCAGCAAGCAGAGTGTTATTCTGAGTACACCAGCTTGTTACTCACAACGTGATGTTGACAGATATGGTGTGGAAGACAGAAAGGAACATGGGAACACGCAGCACTACAATACATCATTGGCAGATGACTCCGGCAAGTATCTCTGCTGTAAAAATGTGAATTATCACCCTTAAGGGAATGGAGGAAAAAAATAACAGTGCATGTTTAGGATGCATTTGAATGCTTCCTTACTTGCCTTGTGTAAATCCAGCAGACCTGACAACTGAGAGCATAACACATGTGCCGGCCTGCCATTCGGCAGGAAACTCAAATATTGACCAGTGTTAAATGCTGGCTTACATCATGGAACAGGCAATGACACAAATGGAAAGGATACCTTCAAGAGATAACCAAAATAACATCAAAAATCGGTTCTTATCTTCATTTCTTTCACACACTTCTGAACTTTTAGATAAATATTGATAGAATGTTATTGGGAAATTGCTAATTATTTGTCTTTGATTAACTTTTTCTGATATTCAAGACATTTTATGAAGATTTTTAACTTTAAAGAAATCAAATTTGTTATTAGGGCGGCACGGTGGCGCAGTGGGTAGTGCTGCTGCCTCGCAGTTGGGAGACCTGGGTACCTGGGTTCGCTTCCCGGGTCCTCCCTGTGTGGAGTTTGCATGTTCTCCCCATGTCTGCGTGGGTTTCCTCCGGCCGCTCCGGTTTCCTCCCACAGTCCAAAGACATGCAGGTTAGGTGGATTGGCGATTCTAAATTGGCCCTAGTGTGTTTGTGTGTGTCCTGCGGTGGGTTGGCACCCTGCCTGGGATTGGTTCCTGCCTTGTTGGCTGGGATTGGCTCCCTGTGTTTGGATTCAGTGGGTTGGAAAATGGATGGATGGAAATTTGTTATTAATATAATAATACAATTAGTTTAGAATTGTGTTTATTTTTGTTATTGTTTTGCTTTTTTGTGGATGCCTTCATTTTGTGGCTCTGTTACCATGACATAATGATGCATTGCTAGCGATGCTTTCTCAGATGTCATGTTGCATGATGTCACTAACATGATGTTTTATGAGGCAACGCCATAAGCTTTAGTAGCCTGTTTAAGACATTTGAGTATCTCCTCTAATAGATTTGTGTTTTTTTCTTTTAGTTCTTGCTTATTTTTCTATGACTATGAATTTTGTGTCGTGTTTTAGTTTTTTTGACACCTTGGTTTTGGACTTTTGCTTTGCATTTTGACTAACGTTCTTCTCCCAGACCATCCTCTGTTGTCCTCATGGATACCGTTGTTCCACTTCTGTGCAGAACACACTAGCTGTCACTGTCTGTGTGGAGTCTGAATATTCACCCTGTCACTGGGTGATACTTTTTTCTGATCTACCTTACACATCCCAAACACCTGCAGTCAGGTGAGCTTGAAACTGAACTCTAATTTTCCAGCTCTCATGATCCTGAACTGGATTAAGTAGGTTAAAAAAATGAATGATGTCATTTCCCTTTGAAACTGTTGTCTTGTCTTGTTCATTGGTGCACGCTTGTAACCCCCTTGATTTTTTGCTCCATACATGGTGTCTAGGATTTTTGTAAAAATTACTTGTGCGAGTGAGAATGCGTGGTGTGTGTGTAAATGTATTTGTTTACATATATAGAGTTCTTTGACAAGAAATTATAAAGTGACAGAGCTACTTTTTCACTGGACAGGGATTTGTTGGGTGGGCTACAGGGGAGACACTGCAAAATAACTGACAGTCTTATAGACCAGTAAAGCATTACAGGAGGGCACTATGAACCTGAAGAGTTTACTGGTTTGCTACTGTGCAGTTATGTATGTACACAAGTGAGGTAGTCATCACTGTTTAAAAATGATCATGTCTGGGGAGCTCATATTGTAGCATCTTATACTTCATAAGTAGGTGTCATTAGAACTGGAACTTCCATGCAAATGCATTCATACAGGAACAGAGTATCTGTTGTAGAGTAATGAGAGTCTGGGACCATCGTTGTAGGCAACAGGTGATACCACATAGCAGAGGCAGGACCCTAGACATCCCTATCCCTATCCCTGCAGTGACACTTGGTGCAGCAAAGTTGAATGTTAGGATGACATCCCTAGGAGGGCATTTATGTACACCAGTAGTAATTTCTGTTTAGAACTTAAAAGTACATTATGGCCAATCCATTATTGAGCTTGGGGTGGGAAAGTAAGTTATGGTAAAGGCTTGATTTATGGGAGAAGTGGCCAAATGGTCACACAAAGAACTTTGGGAGTCCTTATTGTGGTAGTTAGGTGGGAAGTGGATCACTACACTACATAAACTGGAGAACTCATAGGAAAGGCCATAAAGGTAACAACAACAACTTTTATTTCTAAAGCACATTTTCATACAAAACATATAGCTGAAAGTTCTTACTTACAGAAAATAAAAATAAGTGCAAAAAATAAAATAATAAATAGAAATACAATAAATAAATAGGAGTTTGCATGTTCTCCCCGTGTCTGCGTGGGTTTCCTCCAGGCGCTCCGGTTTCCTCCCACAGTCCAAAGACATGCAGATTAGGTGGATTGGTGATTCTAAATTGGCCCTAGTGTGTGCTTGGTGTGTGGGTGTGTTTGTGTGTGTCCTGCGGTGGGTTGGCACCCTGCCCAGGATTGGTTCCCTGCCTTGTGCCCTGTGTTGGCTGGGATTGGCTCCAGCACACCCCCGTGACCCTGTATTCGGATTCAGCGGGTTGGATAATGGATGGATGGATGGACAATAAATAAATAAATAATATTAATAATATAACAAATTACACAAATATCTCCAAACGTACATAATACAGATAAACATGTAAGTAGCAGAAAAATAAAAACTCCAGCTGGCATGATGCTGGAGAAAAAAAAAACATAGGGATTCCAAGGCCAAAAAAGCCTCCTAGCCCACACTAGGCTTATCTAGTTATCCTTTAAAATTAATCAGTCTGTGATGGCAAATACAAACACCACAAAACTTATTTTTAGGATTGCCTCAGTGCCTCACCCGTCTTTTCATTTTTCATTTTTTTTTGTTATTTGCCCTGCTCCCTTGCCTTTGTGCTTGTACATTTCATTTTGTGCTTTTGATTTCTTCCTGGTCCTTTGCCCCTCATACTCTTTGTTCATCAGCCAGTGCTGATAATAAAATCAATGTCCTCAGGTGCTGTGGTCTTTGGGGAAACCTAGAGGCTATATAAAGACACCTGTTGCCACAGGCGTTTTGCAGTCTTTTGACCGTTAAACCCTTCATTCTCTGATTTTGACTTATGCATTTGTAATATAATTGGCTTGGTAGTTTACCTTTTTTCAATTTTTAGTTGTTTTCTTTTGAATTTGAAACAAAGATTTCTTATTTTTTTAATTCCTCATTGGAAAACCATTAAATAATATGAAATTTTCAGTGTGTGGCTAGGCATTTTTTGATGGTTTTGATAATTCCTAAATTGGCTGTGTAGTGTCAACTGTGCTACACAGTGCTACTGAAAGTGGGACATTATGAGGATGTTGTGAAAAAGTCAAGTGCCTTTGAGTGGCATAAGAGGTTCAATGAGGGGTGAGAAGATGTGAATGACATCATCAGAAGTGGATCATCCATCATGACAATGTCCCAAGCCTTTTTCAACTCCCGTGTGCCTTCTAACCAGCTGTAGCTGAGACGTCATGTAGATTTTGTTCTCTTTGTCACTTTCCTATAAAGTTGTAACTAATGATGTACCTGGATAACAGCAGTTGTCTGCACAGTCTCTGCAATTTTAGCTGCTGTAGCTTGTGACTCCTTCAAAGTTCTCATAGGTTTCTTGGTGGCCTTTCACATTAGTCTTCTTCTTTCATGATCACTCAGCTTTTGTGGACTGCCTGCTCTAGGCAGATTTAAAGCTGTTCCATACTATTTCTATGTCTTAATGATTTATGTGGACTCTGGTATGCAGCGACTTGGATATTTTCTCGTTTCCTCCTCTGACTTGTGCTTTTCAATTAGACAGGGTTAGATTAGATACATTTTATTAATCCCAAGGGGAAATTCACAATCACCATTTCACTGAGTTGTTTAGAGTGTTCATTTGTTTCAGTGGATTGGTTATGCCACAATACTGACAATATGGCTTTTCTACATGCAGATGCATTTATATTATAATTAATTTTAACCTCTTGAACAGGTGATCTCCATTTAACTAGTTATGTAACCAATTGGTTTCACCAATGATGATTTAGGTATATCATATTAAAGGAGAGTAAAACCTTCTGGGATCCATTAGTTTGTGTTTTATATTTGTAATCAATTTAGACTACTTTGCAGATATCTGTTTTCACTTTGGCATTAAACAGTCTTTTTTCTGTTCGATTAATGACAAAAAAGTCAAATTAAATCCACTGTGATTCAATCTTGTATAACAACAAATTGTGAAAACTTCCAAGGGATGAATACTTTTTATAGGCAATGTATATAAACTTACATGGTGAGTAATAATTTAGACAAGAGAGACACATAGAATGATATCTTCACTCATGAATATACCTGTGGTGTTAGGATATCAAAGACTGGAGAGATGAATCTGCAGCCCTTTTCAGACAGTGATTTGAATTTTGATGGCTATACTGTCGAGGCAGTATAATGCAAAAGGACTGAGATGATGACCTATAATAATGGAATAATAAATCAATGGAATAGAAGTGAACAGACCTGGTTTGTCAATTAGAGTCTGCCAGTGGTCTGGTGGGTACACAGGGCCGTATCTTTGGTCAACCCTGAAAGTCCTTACTTTGAAATCTAATTGTGGCTACAATTGGAAAGAAGCAGGGTGACATTTTTTATTTTGTTTCATACTCTATCCTGTCCACAATGGTGCTTCACTTTACCCCTTTTTCTTATTATTTGCCTTCTGTAGAATTAATTTTATAGCATTAGGAGAAGAGCAAACAGCAGACAAAATAAAGGGCTAGGAGTGGAGCCCTAACCAATCCCTGACAAAATTAGTGAGGTCTAGTTGAGGAACAGAAACCATCTTTAATAATCCTGCTGTTTGGATAATTGCACTTGTCAGGCAACATCAAATGGGAGGTATGCAACAATATAAAATCACTTGGGAGGTGTGACAATATAAATCCCAAATTGGCTGTGTAGTGTCAACTGTGCTACACAGTGCTACTGAAAGTGGGGCATTATGAGGGTGTTGTGAAAAAGTCAAGTGCCTTTGAGTGTTGTAAGAGGTTCAATGAGGGGCAAGAATATGTGAATGCCATCATCAGAAGTGGATCATCCATCATGACAATGTCCCAAGCCTTTTTCAACTTCCTGGCTAAGAAATCAATTACCAAAATAGATCATCCACCCAGTTCAGCTGATTTAGCCTTTTGCGGCTTCTGGCACTTCCCAAAAATAAAAACTGAAATGAAAGGATAGCATAATGTGGCAAACTCAAGGATATTCCAGAAACAGAGCTCCATGTATGTTTACAGCAACGTTGTCTAACTAAATGCGTAGCTGCAGAAATAGATTACTTTAAAGGTGTCAGTAGCCGTTAGTGCACAGGTATGCACACATTTTTTCTAAATTACTTGTGACCATTGGCATGTCTGGGGATATGATATAAGGTAGGAGAGAAGATGGAAAGATGGAATGAAGCCCATTGACAAAAGAGTTGTAGGGGTCCAATCAAGGGCAGAGTAGCCATTGTCTTAAGAAGCCAGCCTCATCTTCTTCTATCAAGGTTTTAGTTTTTAGGCTACACAGTTCTGGGAGGGCTTGGACAGCTGCTGTCAAGGAACGGCTTCTCGTAGATTAATGCATATGTCTGAGCCCCACCTTTGGAAGAGACATCCTGACCAGATGTTTACTGGTGGAATGGAGAGGGGTTTGCAGTTCCCTTTTCAAGATCTCAATTCTCAGCAGTCTAGACACTGAAACAGTGATACAGAATCTGATCCCATAAGCTATTCCAAAGCAAACAAAATAATTCATTGCCATTTGATGTGATCATAATTTGATTACAATGGGTAAACATGTTTATCGGGGGATATCAGTTCACAAATAATTTCTGCAATGAAGGCAATTTTGAAATGCAGGTTGCGCCTCCAATAATGGAATACATCTTTATGGTAAAGTTAAACAGGAAGGAAAGTCAGAGATCGTGGGAGCTGAATGGACGAAGCCAAAAGGAAAATGCAATAAAACTGCCGAAAGCTGACAAGCCGTACTGTTCTGCAAACTATTTCTTGCAATTAATTATATCTGAAAATGGATGCCAATCTTCAAATCTTTCACACTAATAAAGTCGAAATATGATCAGCATATCACAGAACCCATATTAATAAAGCACATAAACAGAGAGAGAGTATGCAGTGTGCTGAAAGTACCTTTAAATAATAACGTCTAGTAGATAAGAAGTGTTTTGTTTGGCTGGCTATCAACATCGCCTAAATCCATCCTCACCCAAACCCACACAGACGTTTGTTAAACCGCTGTTTATAATGTGTGTGCCAATCTCCGAACCTGGATGCATTTTCTCTCTCTAACTTGCTGAAGCTTCAATGCAAAGACAAACCCTTGAGGCTGTTTTTGAAATGATGATTTATATAAATATACTCCCCAGAGCCTCTGGAGAAATAGGCCACCTTCTCCAAAGAGTGGAAATTCATTGGGAAGCTGCCAGCATGTCTGAAGTATGCAGAATGGGATTCATGTGTTACAGCATAATTAGGTGTTTTTTTGGATTCTACTGTTGTAATAGTTTTTTACGTTAAAAACTATGAAATTCCGTTTAACACATCTTTTTTCTTCCTTATTTATTAATTTAATATTTATAGACATTTTAGATCTTTAAGAGGCTTACAGAAATATAGGATTATTGCGGTATAAGGCAGAAATTCCATTCTGGCTGTTTTGGCATGAAGGAATACATCAGCAATACGCTTTTTTTTTCTTCCTAATAATTATTTGATTTTTGTCTTCTGTCTGAAGTCAAACGTAATTAACGGGTAATCACATTTGTCTTATCTGGGCAGGCGTGTAGCTATTGAATGTTGCCTATGAGTTACACCCTAATTACACAGCATTTACTGGCTAATTACATGACAGGTTCCTCTCCACCTCAAGTTTTACACCACTACTGTATTCTGAAGTGACCTAAGGCTGCCTTACTTAAAAGCGAGGAAAGAAAGAGAGACATTTTCTCAGGCAGCTAAGCAGACAAATTCCTTTGGCTCTGTTGAGTGATAGTTGTCAGGAGTAACAGCTATCTGTCAGAGGCTGAATAAAGTCTAATAAAAGAACAAGAGGTATCTGGGAGGCAGGAGGCTGTGAAATACAAGAACAGCAAATCTGATGCAAAGTTAGAGCTAAAGAGGGTGGGGGTTTAGGGGGATATTCATAAAAATTCCTGAAATCCAGAAACCAGTAAACAAGCTTTTCATTTTACACTATCTAATTTAGGCCCCATTTCTTTTTGAACTAGCAAGACCAGAGTGCTGGCCTCCCGTATCCATCAATAACCACTCCATCCAAGGACCTATCAAAGCACCAGATTAAAGACCCTTAAGAATTTCGAAGGGTTCTGTTAAATTACCTCTTCATTTCTCCAGGCTGAGGAGATTTATTTCCTTTGACCCATCCTCATAATGCCAATCCCCCCATCCCCTGTTCGCCTTGATAATATAAGATGAACTTTTTCCTAAAGCTACAGTGTCCTTCTGCAGGTTTAAGAAAAGGCTCCCTGTCATATGGGGATTTCAGTTGTTTCTTCTTATTATGTTCGTGAGATTTTATTGTTCTTATAGAAGTTTTTCCTCTGTAACAGAAATAGCATTGATTTAAACTTAATTCAGGCAATCCTAAGTACATCTTACACAGGTACAGTATGCATTGTCTATAGATGTATCTGTGCGTATGTTCTGAGTATGTAAATGAGCATGGGAAAGTCACTCTATTAATAAAATATATAATTTGGGTCATTCTTACATTGCAGATTTATTTCCTTTTCATAAATATCATCCAAATGATTTGAAGCCTAAAATGGATGAGTATTTCTCAGTCCTTTACTTTTTTCTACTCAGTTTCCTTCCAGATATTTTTTTAAGCCAGATAGTTCACGAGGACTACACACAGGTGTGAATGGAGGCGAACTGTTGGTTCCTTTATCTTTTGCACCTTATTGCTAATAAGAAACAATTATAAATATTGAATGCAGTTGTTTAAGACTAAAATAAGCAATTAAGAGCAGGAAATCTTAACAATCAAGACAACTAAAGTGAAGCATATAATCCAGGGATGTCCAACCCCAGTCCTGGTGGGTCACAGCGGCTGCAGGTTTTCAATCTAACCCTTTTCTTAATCAGTGACCAGTTTTCACGGCTAATTAACTCCTTTTCCCTTCATTTTAATAGCCCTGTTTTCAAGGATTCAACCCTCTGAATTGATTCTTTTCTTCATTAAATGACCTCCAAACAGAAATGAGATGAGAAAGGAGCCAACAGATAACCAGCTAAATTGGAACGTCAAACTCCAACCAGTTTCTTAATGAGAAGCCAGTTTTTGCTGTTAATTAAAGTCATTATTCAATATCATGGCTTGTTGCTGCTCTCACTCTGCCACAGCAGACTGTTGATTTTCTGTATTTTATAAGATCTCCATCAAGATGTGTTGGTGACATGAGCAGACCAACATGACCGAGACCTTCACCTTTCTTTATTTTCAGGTTAGCTGATCATGTGGTGGCTTATTTTGTGTCTCATTATTGATTGGCTGCTCAATTATGAAAAAAAAACTACTAAAGGGTCTGAGTTACATCAATTAAAACTAAGGTAAAAGAAGTTAATCAGCAGCAAAAATGGCTCACTAAATAAGAAGATGGTTAGAATGAAAACCTGCAGCCACTGCAGCCCACCAGGACCGGAGTTGGACACCTCTGATATAAACGTTGCTTGAGCAATAATTGAGTTCTCATTGAGAAATTGGGCTGGCAGAAAAACCTGCAGCCACTGCGGTCCTCCAGGATCGGGGTAAGTCACCCCTCATCAAGGGCATGGTAATAGCATTGCCTTTAGGAGAAACAAAATCAGAGAACACAGAAGAAGATGAGAAAGATGAGTCTCAAACCAGAAACTTAATAACTGTTAGTTTTCTGCATAATGACAACTTTTCTTAACTGGAAAAAGAAGGAATCGGATGCACAGTCAAACTTTGCCCACCTGCTGACTTAGAAAGAACAATCCATCTCAGAAAATGGCAGTTTGAGGACCCTGGAGGTGATTGGACAACATTTCCAAGGAGAGACGGACAATTCACACTCTGACTTAGACATTTTTGTCAGTGAGGTGTGCACTTTAGTGCCTTCAAGTTATCCCCCTTATAACTTCCCCAGATAAATGAGACTGCATCCATAAATGTTTGTGTTTGTTTCTGTCATTTACAATATTGTATTAAAATATCAAAATGATTTTGTAGAGACAATCATTATTTTCATAGGAATTAAATACAATACAATACAGAACATTCTCAAACCCAAATTCAGAATCACAGAGGCTTTGTAGCCATCCCAGCATCATGGGTGCAAGGTGGATATACATTTCAGTCCAGTCCATTGCAGGGTTAATTTACGCACACACCCATACAAGACAAATTTGGAATAACCATTTCAGTTGACATTCATATCTGTGGATGTGGGAGAGAAAAATTTGAATGCTTAGTTGAAAAATCATTCAGCCACAAATAATGTCTGGGAATGGGATTCAGTTTCAGGACACTGGAACAATCAGGTGGTGATATATGTATAACACAAATTCCAAAAAAGCTGGGACAGGATTGAAAATGCAAATAAAAACAAAAGGAGAAATATGTAAATTTACCTTACCTTTACATGTTTTACCAGGACAACTATATTGTTTTTTGAAGGTGTATGTTTATTCTGAAAGTAATGTTTCAAACATTCCAAAAAAGTTGGGACTTGGGTAGTTTAGGACTCATAACGATGTGACACGTGAAAACAACAAGGTGATATGAAACTGGTGAGGCAGTCGTATTATAGCATACTGCATAAGGAGCTTCCAAAAAGGTCTAGTACTGCAAGAGCAAGGATGGATTGTGGCTCGCCAAGTAGCCAACAGATACATCAGCGAATAATCCAGCACTTTGAGAACAATATTCTCCAAAGACAAATTGGTAAGATTTGGGGCATTTCCCCTTCTACAATGCATAATATACTAAAAAGATTCAAAGAATCAAATTTTGGTGTGTAAGGGACAGGGCCAAAAACCACTTCTGAATGTATGTGACCTTTGACTGGTCAGAAGTCACTGTCTTAAAAACCATCATACATCTGTAATGGATATCATGCCATGAGGTTGGGAATACTTCAATAAACCTTTGTAAGTCAACACTCTTGTATTTCAGCCAGGGTTCCCCCCCCACCCCAACTGGGGTTCAAATGCTGTTTTTATGTCGTGATTCCTTTATGTTAATATTTTTGGTCATTTACTTTCTATATACCTATGTACTTGTGAATTTCCCATTGGGATTAATAAAGTATCTATCTATCTATCTATCTATCTATCTATCTATCTATCTATCTATCTATCTATCTATCTATCTATCTATCTATCTATCTATCTATCTATCTATCTACTTATCTTCTTTTATGTTCCATGTATTTAGTGGGTGGTCTTCATTATGGTTCATTGCCAGTGTGCTGATGGTGTGTTGAGTTCTCCAGTGATTATTGTTATTGTACTTTTTACTGATTTCCTGGATATTCTGAACCTTTGCTCCATTATTTGAGTTCATCTTCTGGATTGTGCAGTTTGTTCATTGTTTACCTTGGGTTGCCTTTGCCTTTTCAGGCGTCCCTTGCTGTGCCTTTTGTGCTCTTCAGGGATTCACTGTTTAACAGAGCTTTTTGAAAATAAACCTTTTATTTACAAATATACTACATTTCCCTTTTTTCTGACCAGCTGGGGTTTAATGGGATTTTTCCCTCTAGTGTGCATTTTGAGTCATTATTTGGGACTTTTTGCCTAAGAACACTTTAGTTTATAGCACAACACCATGTACCGCTTCAACAATAGATACAAGTTAAGGTTTTGTTATGCAAAGCAGGAGCCATACATCCACACTGCTCAGAAGTGCCGCTGCCTTCTCTGGACTCGGTCTCACCTGAAATGGAAAGTAACAGAGCAAAATTGTGTTTTCTGGTCTGACAAGTCAACATTTTAGATAGCCATCGTGTTTTCCGCTGCAAAGAGGAAAAGGATAATCCAAGATGGCATATGCGCCAGCTCCAAAACCCAGCATCTGTCATGGCATGGGAATGAGTTAATGCCCATCACATAGTATGTTGCACATCTGTGAGGACACCACGAATACAAATTCTGAAGCAATGCTGCCATTCAGACCATATCTTTTCCAGAGATGTTCCTGTATTTTCCAGCAGGACAATGCCAAATCACATTCTATCAGGATTACAAGTTTATGGCTTTGTAAGCAGGAGTGTGGGTATGAGATTGGCCTGGATGCAGTCCGTGCCTCTCTCTGATTGTGATTCTGTGGTGTATTATGAAATGCAAAATGTGGCAATGAAGGCCCTGTACAAAAACATAATGGATGAATGGAGGAAACTTAGCCTGCTTGTGTCTTCAGTGCCCAAATGCTTAATAAGTGCTTTATAAAAGAAATGGTGACGCTTGAATGTCCCGATGTTTTTGGAGTGTGTTGCTCTGTCATCAGATTTTACATAAGTGTATATTCAAAAAAAAAAAAAATAACATAAAACATCAAATAATGTGCTGTTGTAGTGTTTAGAATGTAGTACATTTACAAATTACCCTGTTTTGATTATTATTGTCCATACTTTCCCAACTTTTATAGAAATGGGGTTGAGCCTGTAGAGTTAATGTATAAATATTGTGGAAGAAGCTGGAGATGTACATAGTTAAAGAAGTGGTGAAGCAGGTTTATCACTTTGTAAATAACATTCTAAGGAGAATAAAAACCTGTTGTAGGAATATTAATAATTGAAAATGCTTTGAAGTATTCCCTAACTCTTTCTCTTTCTCAGGTGGAGTCTGGCCCAGCTACCATGTTTGTCATCAGAGTTGTGACATTCTGTAGCGGAATCCCTTGATTGTTGGACTATTAAATGGAGATAAGGTATTATTTAAAACTGCAGGGTCTTTGGGGTCTTTTTCTCTGAGCTGGAAAGTAGAAACATATTAGATTTCTCAAATGAGACTCCATCCTTTGCTGTGTTCCCTTTAGAAACAGCTCTAATTAAGAAATTGTGAATGTTTGCATTCCTGAGTATAAATATATATTTTTTAATTATATATAATACCTACTTTCTGTGATGCAAAAACAAGAAAATATATAATTAGCTGTGTAATGTTGACCTTGATCTTGGATCATGAATAAGAGAAATACATGCCAGATAGAGTAAGTCAATTAACATGTTATACTGTATAAAGTACAGTATAACTAATATTTGCAAACTGAACTCCATATGTGAAATATTCAACATATCCATTTAAAATTGACTTTGTGTATTTTAAAATTGACTCTGTAAATATCAAACTCTATATATATCCACTCTATAAATCTTACTCTATATTTAGAACTTTTACACGTTTTCTACTAAATAAGTCTTATATATACACTGTAGACAAATGAAAGACACAAGTAGAATCCAAAGAAATGTTGGGGTGCCAACTGGTTCATCCCTTTTACTCAAACATTTGTCTGGACAAACAAACATGTGCTCAAGACCACAAAACAAAGTCAGAATCACAGCTTCCTTGAGTCAATAGCTCAGTAGAGTGGGTTTTGGTTTTGGAGCTCCGTTCTTTTGCAAGTCGGGGGTCCAAATGAGACACCTCCCTCCAGGAACATCTGAGTCTTATAGGGTGCTGACTTGAAGGCCCTCACTGGGCATCTTGTTGATGACTTGGGTGAGAAAAAGGGATGATATTGTTAGTGACAGAACCCCCTCTCATACTTTCAATGATCCTTGAAGGTGGTCCTCTGACATGCATGCTTGACAACACACACAAACAAATTTATGTGAGTATGTGTGTCTTTCTTGAAAACATGGAAACAAAAGATTATTCTGTGAGGTGTATCTGCCAACAGCAGTTACCCAGCATACAGATGCCATGACATCAGCATTAAGCACTTAATATAAATAATGTATATCATTTTTATACAAAACCAAACTTATCAACATAATCCTTTTGACCAAACGTTACTAATGTTAAAACTTAAGTATTTTTTTAATTACTCAATTTTTAAGGAATGTGCCAGTTAGGAAACACACAGCATTCATCCTTCAGGTCAGTCAGGGCAAGTAGGTGAAAGTGAATGGCATGCTAGTCTTGACAGCCATATTGGTAGAAAAATATTTTTGGATTTAAATCATATAATGTACCTTGAAGCCAATGCATTTGACATTGATTTCAAATAAATGGTGTTTGGACAGCACCCTGAAATATTTAGATTTGATTTAAAAGGAGAAGAATTAAAAATTGAAAGAATATGTCACGATGACCAAAACATCCGCCAGTTTTAGGTGTGAGTAAGTACAGCAGCATCTATCTAGTCGGCCTGTCACGCCTGCGTCTTTACTCAGTATTTCATTCTGAGCGATAGCAGCTGCCGACAGTTAAAAGTACTTAGTCATTCTGTCCATTTCAAGTTAAAGTTCATTGTCCTGTGTGAACAAATCTTTATTGATGAGAGTAAAAGAAATGCAAAAATAAACAGGATGTGTGAAACTACAAGATAAAAATGCTCCATCCCAAACTTTGTGAGGAACAATGGTAAAACTAAAATGGAGAATATGACTAAATGGAATCTTCATGACTAATCACAATGGGCAGCAATCCAGAGAAATGAAGGGCAAAAAGGAGGATGAATTCCCATCATCACTAACCACCAAATAATAAGTCACCCAAACATTTTCAAATGTAGCCTGAAGCTCTGTTAATCTGCAATGCCAACAGCTCAAAAAGAGTTATGGAAAAGAAGAATCAAAGAGACAGAATAGGAGGATTTCCATTGAGAGGCCAGTACCAGTATGAAAGCAGTATGAAAGCAATCTATGCTGGATTGGGTATTAAAAAGTCCAGGGGCCTCAGGCATAATGCAGTGCGTAGAATTCACACTAAAACATGGTGTACGGACAAAAGTTGAAATGTGCGTACGCACAATAAAATTCAGAGGCAGAAAACCGTGCATAAGCCAACTTCTACACACTTCCGCTACATAAATCCTGGTCAGCGTGAAATATAACGCTCATGCATGCGTCTGCCGCCCCTCCCAGACTCCACCCAGGATTAATAATTATTTGCATTTATATAGCGCCTTTCTCACTACTCAAAGCGCTCAGCAATTGCAGGTTAAGGGCCTTGCTGAAGGGCCCAACAGAGCAGAGTCCCTTTTAGCATTTACGGGATTCGAACCGGCAACCTTCCGATTGCCAGTGCTCAGAGCCACCACTCCGTCCATGATTATGCCTCTTTGAATATGCAAATCAATATAAATATTCCCTTAAGTTCAGCGTTCTGTTTAAAGACAATGGCAAAAATGTACTGTTTGTTGGTTTAAGCAGTTGTATAAACAATAAAAGGAAGTTGATCAAATGTGAATCCAAAAAATGTGAGGGATGTGAATCCCAAAAAATAAAGGGAGACCACACAGGAACAGTAGTACTGCTTTGACGCTGGGTGCCGCCAGTTTGCAAAACTGAGCCAAAATCGTACGTACACAATGGGTTGAGCTGGCGTGAGAATAAGCGTGGCTTTACGGTAAGTTTAGTTTTTATACATCACGAGTGTGAGTGTGGAAACGGGCGTACGCAACATTTTTGTGCATATGCACCGTTTGTACATGAGGCCCCAGGAGAAGGTAAGTATGAGGTGAGAGTGCAATCTGGACAGAGAGGAGAGAATTTCATCTTGAATACAGTAATCCCTCGCTACTTTGCGGTTCACTTTTCGCGGATTCACGACTTCGCGGATTTTATATGTAAGCATATCTAAATACATAACGCGGATTTTTCGCTGCTTCGCGGGTTTCTGTGGACAATGGGTCTTTTTACTTGCTTCCTTAGTTGGTTTGCCCAGTTGATTTCATACAAGAGATGCTATTGGCGGATGGCTGAGAAGCTACCCAATCAGAGCACGCAGTTAAGTTCCTGTGTGCTGCTGATTGGCTCAGCGACGGAGTGTTGCATTAACCAGGAAGTCTCATCTCACTCATTCATCATTAACGTGCTAATGCTTCAGGGGCCATGTCCAAGCACCAACAGAAGATGCAAATGATTGCAGAAAAGGTAAAAGTTTTGGATATGCTGAAGGAAGGGAACAGCTACACCGCTGCAGGACATCGATTCTTTTTATTTAAAAAGGAGGAAAAGCATATAAGATCTATGGCCACAGTGTCCTTTAACCAGGGTGCAAAACGAGTTGCAAGTGGACGTGATAAGGCAGTAGTCTGGAGGGAATCTGCTTTAGGAATCTTTGCAACAAGGTCGACGACGTCATGACCACCTACAAGCTGCTACGTGTACTTCGCTATACAGTAAGTGTAAACTTATCTACCGATTTCATTTTGCTTAGCAGTTGTCCCTGTTTTTAATAGAGTAAATGGTGGGTTGTAAACAATACAGGGAGGGTTTAAAAACGTCCAAATACACGTAAAATAATTAAATAAATATAGTGTCCCTACTTCGCGGAAATTCAGTTATCGCGGTCGGCCTTGGAACCTATCTCCCGCGATAAGTGAGGGATTACTGTATATACAAATCAGTTAAGCTGTGCAGTAAGATTGTTAATAAGATCGTTCCTTCTGTTACTCACATAAACTAAAGATGAAAGTTTGACAGGACTAAAAATATTTAAATCCAACAATAGACAATGATTACAAAGCAAAATAGTAATCTAGTGGTAATGGCCCCGAACCATTTTTGCTGCTTTTGAAAGTTTTTTTTTTCTTTTCTTAAAATTAATTGGTGAAACAGCATGCTGTATTGACTCCTTTAATTCCTGGTGTATGTGTCTTCAGCCAAGAGTTGCGTGTTCTCCTTGAACAGTGGATTTACTACCACATTTTGTAAAAAAGCAGTTAACTTGATTACTGGCTCCAGTTTGAGCCATTGCAGATGGGCATATGAATGGTCTGGTGTCTTGTTCTAGGTTGCTTAGTTCATAATTGTATCAAATAACCTCTGACTCTTTTTGACCCAGCACTGGAAAAAATCTGTTAGTGCAATTGATGGTGTATGGGGGATGCTTTAACCCAGCGTTTCTCAACCTTTAAGTATTTGCGACCCGGGTTTTCACAACAGTTTTAATCGCGCCCCCCTAACGTTTTTTTGAAACCCTAATAAAATTTATTCCTATATTTTTTGCTGCCGATACACTGCTACAAGTTTAAAATTTTCCTACGCATAGCAAAATTACGCCACATATGATAATATTCGCACCCCCTTTTTTGTTACTAGGGGGGCGCGCCCCACAGTTTGAGAACCACTGCTTTAACCTTTTCAACTGAAAGATTTAAGGGAAATTGCCGAAGCCTGAAAGACTTGTCAAGCAGAACAGGAGTGAAGTGCATTCTGGAAAAGCCGATTGGCAAAGCAGGACTTTCTAATGCTTTGTGTAGCCAGTTTGTTTGCAGCTCAGTGCAATTTTTAATCCCCATGGTAATCCATTTTAAGATTGTGTGGTAATCTTCTGTTTTGAGAAACTGTAAAAGTGTTAGCCACTTTGCTAGCGGACAGTAAGCCAGGTGTGTCTGCTCACTTTTGGTGAGAAGGGGATAGAGAGTGTCTGCATGTTATAATAACTGTCTTCAAAGAGTCTCAGCTTGGTTTTCAGGTCAGTTTTTAGTTTAGTTTTAGTTCTGTTGTAAATATGGAGTGTTTTAATTAGTTGCTGTCTTCCTGACGCTTTAAGAGGAACCACAGACATTTTATTGGAGCTTGCTATCTGCTTAGCTGCTGGACACTTTTAAAGGAGCTCTGCCTACAGCAAGAAATCTTTCTTTTCACTTTTTGATTAGAGATATAAATAAGTAAAGAAACTGTCCCCAGGACTGAATAAAGTCTGCATGAACCCATCCAGGTTGTAAAATGCTTTGCATTGCTCATATTTGCTGGTATTGTTCATAATGCAAATAAATACATCTTAAACTCAATGACTCTGTCTGATTATTGATTACTAGTTATGATTGCTTTTAACTTGTCTAGCTGCTGTGGTCCCTTAAAAGCACGAAGGACTCCTTGTGAAGTTCTCTATTGGTGGTATCCTGGGTTGAAGTTGTGATGGAAATCAGGGCGTCAACAGCCCACACCCCCAACATGACCACACAAAGAGTCCTGGGTGCAAATAAAGGATGATTTATTCAACCAAATTCCTTCAACTTTAGCACAAAGTAGCACAAGCACTGGTTTCTCTCTCCACAATACACAATAATCTCTATCCTTCAGCTCTTACCACCGCACTGCCCTCCTCCAGTTGAATGTTGCCTTTTGTCCTCCCAGCTCCGACTCGCCTGGGTAAGGGAGTGTGGTCCCTTTTATTAAGGACCTGGGAGTACTTCTGGGTCCAGGGCCACTGCTCGATGGAAGCACTTCTAGGTCATGTGAAAGTCCATTAGAACAGGGAGCTTGTCTCTCTGCAGCGCCCTCTTGTGGCACTCACTGACCCCAGCAGGGCTGCTCTGCCAGACTACATCTCCCGGCATGCCCTGCTGGCTTCCCACTAGGCACTGATATCCGGGGCTGCTGCCATCTAGTGTTGTGGGGGAGTAAAAGCCCCCAGCGACATCTTCCCTTTCCAGTGACCTGTCTGTCCATCCCTTATGGTACTTACTTCTGGGTCTGATCCCTTTCTCCTCCCTAGCGGGGATGCCTATCTGCCTGTTAAGAGCCTCCTGTCCGGGTAAGGAACCATCCCCTCTTCTTGCCGGGATGCATTGTCCAGCCCATGTGGCATCTACAAAGTAAAGGAGTGACAATAAAAAACAGTGCCAGTCAGAGAGGAGCCTGCCATTTGAGGTCCCTAGGCCTGTACAATAAGGACAGTGATACAGATAAGAGGTTACAGGAAATAGGCATAGGGCTGGTTTTGACATTTTTTCCTATCCTCTTTTAAGAAAAGAACCTAAGAAGTTGGAGGCTCAGTGGCGCAGTGGTAGCACTGCTGCCTTGCAGTTAGGAGACCTGGCTTTGGTTCCTGGGTCCTCCCTGCGTGGAGTTTGCATGTTCTCCCTGTGTCTGAGTGGGTTTCCTCTGGGTGCACCGGTTTCCTCCCACAGTCCAAAGACATGCAGTTTAGGTGTATTGGCATCCTAAATTGTCCCTAGTGTGTGCTTGGTGTGTGGGTGTGTGTGTGTGTGCGCGTCCTGCAGTAGGGTGGCGCCTTGCCCAGGATTTGTTCCTGCCTTTTGCCCTTTGTTGGCTGGGATTGGCTCCAATAGACCCCCGTGATCCTGTGTTAGGTTAAAGTGGTTTGGACAATGACTGACTAACTGACCTAAGAAGTTATATTGAAAAGAGAGAAGTCACAGGTGATTTGACTACATTATAAAAAAGATGGACAGGTGCTTGATTTCACAAAAGTAAAAATAGTATTTAGATTTGTTTTTTTGATTCCATATACTTTGTTAATCCCTGCAGGGAAGTTGTCTTCTTGCATGACTTTTGGTGGTCAGAGTGCAGGGTCAGCCATTGTACAGCACCCCAAAAGCAATTTTCAGGTTAAGGGCTTTGCTCAAGGACCCAACAGATTTTAAAATAAATAGAATGAATTTTTTTAATAAAGAATGACTACTATAGTACCTAAAAGTCCATCCACTTTGAGCCCACTTAGTCCTGTTCAGGATCATGGGCGAGGCTAGGATTAAAATCTGGCAGCATGAGGTGCAAGAATACATTCATGCAAAAATGCAAACACATTATACAAGTTCAATTTAGAATCATCAATCAATCTAAACATGTCCAAAGTGTGTCTGGTAGGACACCTGGAAAACTAAAGTTGGCATACACTAAAGAGAAAGCTCATACCACAGCAGCATCATGCCATCCTCTAGACTCAAATAAAATCAGTTAAACATATGCAGAGCATTCATTGAATTTCTAAATCCTGGTGGTAAGGAGCCAAAGGGTGTCACTGCAGTATGGGACTCATGGCAGGAATCAGTTCATTGCAGGAACATCCTCCCATACTAAACCAACATAAAGTTCCCATTTCATCAAAACTGCCGAATTATGAGAGGAAACTGGAATATCTGGAGTAAACCCATTGAGATACATAAAGAAAATGCTGGCTCAACACAGTAAGGCCTAGAAAATTAAGCCAGGTCAATGGAGCTGAAAGGCAACAGTGCTAACCACTGGGTAATTGTGCCACGAAGAGCATAAACCATGGGTTTGAAATGATATAAAATCAAACATCTACTGAGCACAGCATGCAGAAAAAAACATCCCCCTCTAGTGACTATCTTGAAGTCAATCACTTTGTACTAGGTGCTCACACAACACTTGTGCGACATGCAGTTTATCTCTTTATCATTTTCTTACTGTTCCCCTAATTCAATTTAGAAACAATATGGTGAAATATCCTAAACTGATAAAGTTTTTTTTTTTTTTTTAAAGTAATCGAAATATAATGAAACACCCACCACCAGTCTAACTATAATAAGTGATGAACAGAATTTTGGAGTAGGCTGCAATCACAGCTCTTGACTGCAGGGCAGTATTTCCACTATGCTGAACGTGTGATGAAACTTACCAGAATAAAACCAAAACACGATTCCTGAAACACCAAGCTGGGACTGACACACTCAGGCAGCTCAGGCTCCCAGGCCATCGTTTCTGTCAGTCCTCCAATGTTGCACGCAGGTGTTGATTCGTTTGCAGGCCCTGATTGCTCAGAGACGGGAGGTCAGTCTCCCAAGAAGTAAATTGATTTAGTTCCCATGAAAATGAGATCGCTGCCACTTCTTGTTCGCCTCACCACTCAGCCTTGCTGGTTACAAAAACCCTCAAGCAGCCTCTCTCCTGTTATGAAGAACCTGCGTGGTGCGAGGAAGGGCTGATGGGGGTCAGAGACCCCCGGCGGGTGAAGGCAGCGCACGGCATATTAAAAAGAGAATGCAATTCCGAGCGGAGTGACAAAGGATGGGATAGGCAGTCGTCAAGCAGTGTGAAAGTATTGATTCAATTCTGTCAAGAGTGCTGAGCTCTCGCCCTGCTTATTTAATCATTACCTTTTACTTGATCAGGAAATATATTGCCTGAGGAATCATGCAGGTGTTTAAAAATCCCGTCTGCTCTCATTCACAAGCATCTGCACGCTCACCTGTGATGTCATGGAATGACAGAACAGTGCACTGCCACTGGAGGGAAAACATTTTGAATTTGCAACTTGTGCTCTACTGTCCTGCAGAGCTACCCTCTGCTGAGCCTGCTCCTTTATTCTTTTGTTCCAGTGTTAACTGTTGTGTATGTCTAGTTACTCCAGTTACCATTTCCACACTATATTTCAAATTCTCAAGCATGCAGACAGCTTCCCTTCATATCTGACCGACATACTGTACTTTTGTGCCTGTACTGCTTGAAGCCCAAGTCTAAATTAAAGAGAACACCTCCAGTCTTGCTTATTTACTGTCCCTGTTAAAAAAGTCTTATAGTATGACTGCTCACGTGCTTTGGCATTGTGTCTTCTGCATGTTATACACTTTAAGATGATGTTTCCTTATTACTGACTTAACTTGAGGCATCCAATATTTCTATCGCAACTGTGGAAGCATATAATTGCACCCACAATGTCCAGTTTCTTTGTGGATGTGCTGCAATATAAGAGAAGGAATATGTGAACATTTGTGGAAAATTGTAGGATGTTTAGCTTCTTCTGGCATAGCAGCTTTGTTGAGTCTGCCTCCGATTGTCAGTTTGTACTTTCATATGTTCTGCAATGAGCATTTTTTGTTTTCTGAGGGACTTTCAGATTGACTGACTTCAAGTTGAAATGTCTGTCTTTTATCCTTTAAGTGAAGCAGTATTTGTTCAAACTTGAGAAACCAAGTCACAGCTTTCTTTAAGCGTAGCCATTCTGAGAAGTAGGTTATGAGTTGATTTACAGGTTCAGTAATTTCTTCTGCACTTGTCATGTTAACTGCACAGATTTTAATTTCTGGATCATCTTCAGTAAGTGAATCAATCATTTAATATGGTCTTTTCAGCCACTCATGTTCTGGCTTCAAAGAAAGAAATCTCTGTGTGTACGCCTCTCATTGTTAGGCAAGTGAAAATTACTCCATACCTCTTGGCTAGACATTATCCTCTTTTAACTTGAAAAGGTACAAAATTATCGACTCCAACATTGGTGAAAGGTGGTTGGTCAGGAAAAAGTTATTAGTCTTCAGAATGTAGCATAAAAAATCATTCTTTACATTCTAATAAAGTCATTCCCGGGAACTGGCCATAAGAAAGACCATCAGTGGGCTATCTTTGGCTTCTGGAAACACAGGCCATGTCAAGATTTTATAATTCAAATCTGAAATACTATGATAGCAGCTGAGAATTGGGCTGGTTTACTCAACCCATTTTTCCATCACACAGACAAAATTTACTCCAGTGACTTTGTGAACAAGATGGAAACAAGCCCTGGATGTGTTGCCAGTTTACTACAGGACACACTCACACATGATTCTACTGTACCAGGAAACTTAATTATCCTGAAAACTATCGGGACATAGAGGAGAAAGTGCAAACGTTATACAGGAAATGTGTTTGTATCCATTTCTTCAGGTTTCCTTCTACCCAGGCAGGCTTTGGATCATTCCGCCTAGCTTCTGGACCCTCTGAATAGATCTTGTTTTCCTTACCCAGCTTTCTCTTACATGATATAAATTTAAATATCCTTAATTGCCTTAGCTCGATGAACATTGGTGTGCTTCTTCCTTTCTTCATTACCCAAACTTGATGAAGCATGATGACCTCAGTTGCATCAGGAGGCTACACCTTTCATTGAATCTTTTAGCTTATGTCAAAAACTTAATAGGCTCAATCTATCCAAAGGGAGGCGATTAGCTCCATGAGTGGACCAGACTGACTGTTGAGAAAAGCATTGTGGAAAGGATGTTCAGCTTACAGTACTGCCTCAAAGCTAACACAGCGTCAAAATAAGAATAATAAAAAAATACATTTTATTTATATAGCACACAGTATAAACAATGTCATCTCTATGTGCTTTACATTAATACAGAAGTAAAACACACTAAAACATGAATTATATGTCAAAATTCATCAAATAAAATAAATATATAACCATTAAAAACTCACTAAAGGAGAATGAATGAGGTAGGTCTTACCAATAGAACAATCACTCACATAACACTTGACCAAAAACACACACTACTATATGCTCAAAGGCACTTTATTCTCACAGAGGGGTCTGCAGCACACTAACATTGGGAGAGGCTGGCTACAATACCTCAGCAGGGGCAAGGAGCTGCCCCACTCATAAAGCTACACGCCAGCCAGATTCATGAATATTTTGGTCTACTCTTGGATCACTTTCTCAAAAAGAACTACATTTCAGAATACCATAGCTTAGGCCTAGAGGTGCTTCAAGAGCTGCACTCCTGACGGAATTCATGAATGTGTCATTTTGTCCCCGATAGATAACTTTATAACTGCATAAATACCTTCCCATGCTTAGTCCTGGATATGGCAGTCTGCACTTGAATCACTACCCCTAAAAAAACTTAACCTGATTGAACACAGCGCATTATATTAACACTCATCAATCATTGCTAAATGTCAGTAAACAGCAAGTAGTAGTTCCCAAAGTTTATTTTAATAATTTTCTTTGTTTATTTGCAGTTAAAAAGCATAAATGTTAGATGTGATTAGACTTAAAATTTGAACAATTCAAATGGGGGTCACACAGCAAGCTTCGTATCGAGGGGCTATAGCAGCTGTGCGCAACCTGCGGCCGTACGGCCGCATGCGGCCGTGGGCAAGGACTTTGGCGGCCGTGGACGTGTATATTAAAGTGTACGTAATGGCGGCCGCTGTAGGGTCTCTGGACTCCAGCGAGTAAGGGGTCTCAACGCCGCGAAATCTTTGTCGGCCGGGTCGGTATGGTGACGCCGAAAGCCGATTTGGACTCTGGGGTCTCTAGACTCCCGCAAGTGTAGAATCTCAAACACCGCAGAACCTTCCTTAGCCGGGTCGGTATGTTGACCAAAATGTTGCCCTTTATATATTCATCGAGGCCTAGGGACTCTCGAGCTTACTCCGCATTTCCTGGGAGAAATGGGGTGAGATGGTGCAGCGTGGATAAACAAATGGAAGTAGCATTCGATGTAGCACTGCCATCTCCTATAGCTAGCTCTTGAATCCCCGCGCCTTGGACGTGCTAATGAGTTGACCTAAGGGTCAAGAAGACACGTGCAGAAATGGTACACAGACTTAGTGTGGAAATCTGCAAATTTCTCAGGCTTAGATTGCAGCCGACACTCCAACATCAATATATAAAATATAATTTTTTTGAAAATATGAAAATATTTCAAATCGATGCAGTAATTGCCCCATAACTGCTTTAAAAATTTTGCATACTCAAGAGAATATGCTTACTTGAATATTAAGTTCGGTGCAAGGAAGAGCAAGGAAGCCATTAATGGCGATGTTTTCCAAACTTCCTGAAACAATTGCTGTAAAGGTTTTTTGTCCTATATGACGTTTCGTAGACATTTTTTTACATATGTAGACCAGTAAATTGAATATTGTCAGATATATCATACTCTGTTTTAATGTGTAATCTGTAAATTTTTACATAAATCATAAAACATTATTAAGTTTACTTGGACTTACTGGCGGCCGTTATTAAAGTAAAAAGTCTGTAGTGCGGCCGTTATTAAAGTAAAAAGTCTCTAGTGCGGCCGTCAATAGCGGAAAGGTTGCGCATGCCTGGGCTATAGGATTACTTGAGTAGTCTTTCTTTTCTTAAGTCAGGTTTGATGTTTAGAAGTCGAGGACAGTAGATGGCAAATCTGATAGAGTTGTCTTCTGTTTTTGGCAGTTGTGAAAATACTTTTGAAATCATTTCCTTTATAGGGTGCTTTGGATGGATGGATATTTTATGTAAGATCTTGAATTAGGCGGAATTGGACAACTGATAAATTTCTATGGTGTGGTTAGTTGTCAGTAATGTTACTTTCAGCGAACTATGAAAAATACGTTGACTTTCAAAGTCCCACGCCCCTGTTTCTTCTATTCACTTACAAGCACATACACACTGGTTAGTTTCCTTTTCTGAATATAAATGTATGCATAGTGTCAAACATGCAAGCTTGGGGTGTGTCACTTGGGATTTGGGTCATCTTACTTTATGGGAAAAGATTTAGATGTAATGCTGCCTCCTAAAATGGAGAAGGACATTCCATAGGAATTGTAATTTCAGTTCTGCCCGAGGTGACCAATGCTCCAACCCTTATGGTCACATGATTCTACCAACCTGTCAGACGTGACTTTGGACTCATGAAGAGAGCATCTTTCAAAAAAAAGAAATCAATCCTCCATTATTGCTGATGTCATTGAGAAACCTCATGTTTTTTCCATCATATCTTTGTCTAACATACGTGACACACATGATGCTCAAACTCTTCATCTGTTTACAGTGTGCCTTTTTATAATAGGTAAAATAATAACATTCGTAATATTTACTTTTACATTTGTCTTCTCAGAATTATTTATTCTGAATGTGCATGCATTTCAAACTCTTATCCTATTTCTGAAAAACTTATATTTTACAGTTATTGTGTCTGCATATGTCAGGCACTTCACTGCTAGATCCCTGTCAAAAGTAACTCTAGCTTTAGTCACACAGGTTATTCATTAAAAACTAAATCTAAATGATCCTAAAATAAAACACTAAAATAAACTACATAAATTACATTTTACAAGTTGTATTTAGCAAACTCTACATTTGTCATCCTTGATACACCTTGATAACCTAAGGCAGAGGGCTTTGTGGGACAACCAGAGCATCAGAAGATGCAGACTGGAGAGAGGAATCAGACGTCCCAATGATTTATTGGTGCAGTACCAGTAAGACATTTGTATACGAGGGGATGAATCTTATATTATATTACCTACTTAACAGGCAACAAATGTAAAGAGAAAAGCACTTGGGGTTTATGGATATACTTTAGTGTACAATATCTATAAAGTATATTCACCCTCCTGGAAGTTTTCAGATATTATTTTTATACAACGTTGAATCATAATGGATTTAATTTGGTTTTGTTGACATTGATCAACAGAAAAAGAATCTTTAATGTTAATGAATTGTAATTTAATGTTGTAAAACAATAAAATATGAGAACTTCCAAGGGGTAAATTCTCTTTATAGGTTCTATATTAGTAAGCACACCTGCAGTGCCATTTTGGACATTCTGTAACGTCTGGATGGTCTGTTAGGGGAGACCAAATAACAGAGAGTTGCAGTAATCCATATAAAAGCATGGACCCGCTTCTCAGAATCTTGCTTGCATCAATAGAGATGATCTGAGTTTGGATATATTCTTGATCTTCAACACTGTATCTTGAAAAGAGGCAATACAGCAATAGAAAGTAATAGTGGGGTGAAACGGTAATCAAAGGTGGATAATGGTATCATCTGGCCATTTATAGTAACGTGAGTGTAACCAGATGTTTTCTCTGGCATGGAGTTCCCACAATTATTGCATTTGTTTTGCCACTATTTACTTGCATATAATTTTCCCTAATTCAGCATTGGATATCATTCAAGCATTTGGTGGCCTGGGATAAACCTATCAGCCCTTTGTGAAATCAATTTGTATGTCACCTTTGAAACAATGTCAAGCTACATTTTACTGGTATAAATTTTTACTGAGGGTAAGGACATAAAACAAGAAAAAAATCCAGCCAAGTACTGACCCCCAAGGAATCCTAGAGGAGACAAAATAAGGGGTTAATTGATGTTTTCCAAAGGCAGCACCAGAGATTTCAACATCACTGAGGTGACATAGTGAGATACCGTGGTTGATAATGCTGAAGTCAGTGGTCAGGTTAAGCAGAATAAACAGACTACATGATCCTGGACCTGGAGCCATAAGACGGTTACTTAACAACCTTAACTAATGCTGTCTCAGTACTGTGAGCAACTCAAAAGCAAATAGAAAGACTTCAGATAAAGTGTTTGAGTCCGGATGAGAATGCAGTTGGACAGCTACAGTCTTCTCAAGCATCTTAAAAATGAAAGAGATGTTGGAGATGGGCCTGTAAGTGGGTAGTATGACAGAATCAAAATTAGATTTTTAGCACTGGTTTTACAACAGTTTACAGGTACAACTACAACAATCATCACTCACCATACAGTTCATATCAGGATCTGCCAAAGAAGCCCCTTTTGGAATTCTGCAGAATAAATGCAGCTAACACATTTAGTGTTCTCCTCCCCTTTCTGTATCACTCTCTTTTGTTTGTCAGCTGAGGTGCTCACATTGCTCTGGCTGTTATCTTCTCAAGGTGCCGTTGGATTGCGCAAAAGATAAAAAAGGGGCCTCAATTAAAAAGTCCCAGGACTGAACAGGTCAGTAATTATGATGCTCCAGCATATCCAGAGTTCAGCTGTTGTAGGATTTCTAAGAGCTGAGGTGAAGTAACACTTTTTATAACTTTAAGAAAATATGTTTAGCACAATAAACTGATCAGCTGATTGAAATCTCTAGAAACAAAGACAGACTGAAACGTATGACAGTGAAAGCAAAAAAGTAAGAATCTATAATATATAATGTTAAATCTAAAAAAGAAAAGCAATATAACCTATTAATTATAATAATAACAATAATGAGTAGACAAAAATATGTTTTTTATATGAAAGCATAATATTTCATAAAGTGGCATATTGCATATTGAATGAACTTCTTTTCTCTTTACAATGAATCAAATCTATTTTAAAGAATACATTGATAATCTTTGGTGCTCTCATGTAAATATCTAAATGCACCCTGAACCCCAAAACAGTGACTGATTATTATTTATAAAGTGAAAGTAGAGGCCCCTATTTCAGTAGAACTGATCTCTATAAGCACCCTCACATTTTACCTCTGTGGGACACTGAGAGCACCTTTCCAACCAGAAGAGCAGAAATTCAACACACGCTATTTGACAGCATCATTTTATATGATGCAGTTCAATCCACCTTAATATAAGGATAAGTTCTTTGTGTCTTTGTATCTGTGTGTCCATCTGGCTTTGTCTCCAGCATTCCAACAGATGGTGCACCACAAACATCTCTAGCAAAAAAATGCATTGCATTTGTTATTCCAACAAATGGTGCAACACAAACATTAACACTGCTTTTATAAATCCCATACCCAATGGCATTTGCATCACATTTGTCAATCCAGCAGATGGCACATCAGAAACATTTTTAGCACTGAATTTTATTACTGCTAATGTTTGTGATGTGCCATCTGTTGGAATGATAAATCCAATGCATTATATTATTACGTGTCACGTCATTTTCCAACTCGTTTAATCCAGACCAGGGTTGCAGAATTTGTGTGGGTATTGGTTATATTTGTAGCAATGCATTTTATTACAATAAATGCTTGTGACCCACAAATCTATTGGAATGACAACTGCAACGGATTTTAGTACTACATGCATTACAAAATACATTCCAATATATAGTGCACTGTGAACGTTAACACTGAGGTTTAAGTTGATTTAATAGATTTCAACTCATCTTAGACAGGTAGCACAGTCTATGTGATCATAATTGGATATAATTAAAAGTTTAGATTTGGATGCTGAATACATAATTTTTCACTCATTAATTTTCTCTACTCATCCGTCCAATCATCCATCTGTTCATGAAGTTGTTTAGTCCACATCAGGGTTACAGGTGTCAAAGGGGTTGCAAGATTGGGTTCAAGGCACTAACTAAACTGGACTCACATCCATTAATTACTGATGGACAGTGGGGTGTCTTCATTCATTCATCCCTAGTCATTTCAGGGTCACCAAGGTTCCAGCTGCAGTGATGCTCACACTGTTTCGCTGTCAATGAGATCTTACTGTCAAACATACAGTACATTGAACTTATTCTGTTTTATTTCAGACCTGTAACAAGGCACTAATATGCGCCCGACCTGACACAGATTCACACTGGAGACACACGTATAAAATAAATAAACTTTTTATTTTCTTCAGCTGGAGGTCTTCCCTGTGTCTCCCAGCCACAACACAGTCCCAAAAGAACTAAGTACACCACACACTTCTTCTCCTGCACCACCACTCCTCCCAGGCAACCTCGTCCTCCTCCACCCGACTTTGGCCGCTGAGTGGTGGTTGCTGGCTCCTTTTATTGGGCACCTGGAAGTGCTCCAGGTGCTTGATTGCCAACATCCGGCTGCACTTCTGGGTGTGGTGAATATGCTGACCAGATGGGCTCAGGAGTCCCAGCTTCAGCACTCCCTGGCGGCACCTGCAGGACCCAAGAGGGCTGCACCCAATTCCAATTCCCATGGAGCCCAGCGGGAAACAGAGGCACCGCTCCAACCCAGGGGGGCTCCCATCCAGCATCCAGGGGGAGGTATTGCACCATCCGGGGCTGCTCCCCCTGAATATACAGTGAATGGGTGTCCCGTCCGCCACACCTGATAATGGATTTTATGTGAAGTTTCTTCTTTCTGCCTTACATCTTGTTGTCCACCAAGATATCTTCTATAACTTTTTATTGTAGTTTTGTTTCTAAAGTGCTTTGTGACAGTGAAAGACACTGTAAAAAATGAATTCACATTGATTGACGTGTATCCACTGCTTGTAAACAATGTTGTTTTCACAGACAAAGAGTGCAAGGTATAAATGAACCTCTTCCTGAAACTTGTGCTGGTGAACATGCTGGTTAAATGCTTTTCTCCTTCTGTGTTCACAATGCACAAATTCAGAAACCGTTTCTGGTGGTAATGTCTAGAAGCAAGCAGTGATGGCTCCCTGAGCTGTCTGACGGCACAGTTGCTTTGAGCCATCTGTTCCTAAAAGCAGTGGCGTAAGGAGAGCCAGGCGGATGCATGCCCGTCCGTCTGTCCATCTGCTCTACATTTACTTCATATCGCTGCTTCCAAAAACAGCTTTCCTTTTCTTGCTTCCTGACAAGTAATTGGCCTGGGTCAAATATTGTCTGAAAAGAATAACTTTGCAATAAAATCAACAGTTAAATTAATTCACTAATTCCCTGATAGTCTTCTAAGTGCAGAAGAGTGAATTGTACATGTAGAGTAAGGTTAAAAAATTTAACAGGTTCGTTGTGAGAGATAAATCCTCAAGATGACTCCAGAGGGACACAAACTACAGACTAAGTTTTGCATTATCAATCATGAATCCATCTGTCCACTATTTAAACCTGTGTTTTGCAATACAGGATATCTGGATGTTGGAGCTTAACTGAACACAGGGCACCCCAATGCATACATTCACACTGACTCATAGTAGGCCAGACCAGACACACACTGATCAAACAAACCTGTACATCACTGGGATGTGGGTTTAAAACCAGAGTGGGCAAGAGAAAATGAACACAGGGAGAACATACAAGATCCACACAGACAATGAACAGGATCAGTTGTTAAGAGCTATGATGCCTTAGATCTAATCACTGTGCTGCCATGCCCCCCCCCACTAACACTTGAGCTAACTGTACTTTATATAGAGTCTGCAGGTACTTTATGTAAGTAATTTAAAAAGGAAACCACACAACACAAGCAGCATGTTAGTGGGCCATGCATCATATTTGATATTGATGAGTTTGTTGGACTGAACAACTAGCTTTTACAAAAGTGACTCACTGTCTGTCATTCATCTTGCTTCCTAAAAGGTGAAAGATTGTGTCTGTTAAGTCATCGAACCTAACAGGGAACCTCTAGTAAGGGAAATCAGCAGTGGTATTTTTCACAGGAAAATTCTGGCGAGGCCATACCAAACTTTTCATATTATATGTGTGTATGAAGATTTCTCTAACATAAACATTAGCTGACCTAGCTAATAATATCTGCACTTCTTTTATCAATGTCTAGCAAAACATGCAAGTTCATGCCTTATATCACAAAAAAATCAATCAAATAATGAGATGCTGGTGCCTGGTCTGTCTCAGTTGGCATCAGATCATTGTGATAACCTTAAATATCATCATTAAATACTGCCATAGTGATGAAATATTATAAAACAGTGAAACCTCACAACCACCCACTGCTCAGGAAAGTATATGGGTGATATCTCAGGTGAAAAGGACAAACCATGATAACACAGAAAGAATACGCAGACTAAACACACTCAAACTGCACACTGCTTCCAGTAACGACACTACGTAATCTGTGGTCAAGTGTTAGCTGGTTAGTGCGAGGCCAGCCAACAATTAAAATATTATTGGCTACATGCATACCTGCCCTTTCCACTCCAGGATTCTGCTCACCCCTACTGCTTGCTTCTTAGAGGATGACTTTTTACTTTCTCGTATACGAAGTATAGGGAAAGTATTGGCATTGTCCAAAAATTCGATTTTGAGATTTTGATGAAGCTCGACGTTTTAGACCTCCCTCAGTCCAAAAATACTATTTTTGCAATTATGACTGTGTGTCTGTCTTTGTGTGTGTGTATGTAAACACGATAACTTCAGTACGCTTTCACTTAGGTCAGCCAAATTTTGCATACAAGTATTAGGTACATAACGTAGATTTCTATCAACTTTTGAGCTATTTCCACTAACCGGAAGTAGTACTTTACCTGAAATGTTTCCCCAAAAATATTAAAAATGTGATAGTTTCACATTGTATTATGGTAGGGCACCACATGCTAAGCTTTTTTTGTCTCTTTGCATTTTTCCAAAAAAATGACTGGTTTTCGAGATAATCACAATTTTCCGTTTGATGTTCAAATGGTAATACATACATATTTGAGAACATTTTTGCTTTATGTAAACGAAATTTTGTGTACAAGTATTACATTACACACACATTACTAAAGGCTCTTGCAACCTTTGACCCACTTCCACTTACTGAAAGTGAAAAATTGTTTGCCACAATAAAATTATCATGACAAGTTTAATAATAATATATTATTAATTTGATTTGATTTGTTGTTGATAACTCTTTAACGTACATAATATAAAAATATAATCATTGTCTTGTGGTTTACTCTTCAAATATCCATCCCTATATCTGAGGATATGAGAAAGTCTTGGGGAGACCACTCCCGTTTTTTAAAATTTACCACTGTGGGTCCTATGTTGATTGGACTGGCGTCCTCTCCAGGATAGAGGCAGGGTCCTTGCCAGAGCAGGAGGCTACAATCGAAGGACAAGGATGGTCCAGTGTCCATATCAAGATGTGTGCCAGTTCCTTGCCAGGACAGGATTCCTCCATAGAAGGATAGAAGATGACTGCTCCCAGGAGTTATGTCTTTCCCCCATGCACACGATGGCAGCATCTCACTGGTGGTACTCCCATATGGATACCTACAGGACAGGCTGGAAATTGCAGTCCTACAGACCAGCCTTCTCTGGGTTCTTGGGTGCTACCAGGGGGAGCTGCAGGGGATCATCATACCCTCTTGAAGGGCTTCTAGATGACCAATGTTGTGGCATTGGTAGTACTCCCAGGTCCGACATAAAAGATGAGTTGGGAGGAGAGTGGATGAGACTGAGGTGTGGAAGAAGACAAAAGGACTGTTGTGGAAAAGGATTTGGAGGACTGTGAAGGTATTGTAAAATGAAATATCTTCTGTTTGAACCTATGTTGTTGCCGTATAGTTTTGTCTCAGGGTTTAGGGGCTCAGTGGCACCTGCCTGCTGGTCACACCATGTACTTCCTCAGTGGTGGATGAAAATCAGATACAGTTATCTTGTGAACGATGTGTAATAGATTTTGATCTCCTATATATATTTTTGTTAAATTATAGTTGCTACCCTTAAGGGAGCAATTGGTACTGAATTTTTCATAGCTCTTCATTGGCATGTGCTGCATTGCCTGGGTAAAGCACAAAATGGAAATGCAAATGTGTGATTAAAAAAATAAACAAACAAACAAACAAAAAAACAACAACAGGTGCTAATCATTATAATGCAGGCACTGACTTTCAAGCCCCAATTGCTAAATTGCTGGCCAATTGATCCAGCCGCTCAGCCAGAAGCTGCAGCATTCAGAATAAAGACAATTTTATTTAAACAAACGATATCTTCCCAGATAAGTAATTACATTGAGTATATGACAGAAATGTGGGAAGAAAATTGTCTGACAAAGATGAAGGTTGTTCTAAACATTTTAAGAATTAGTTAAATTATGGAGGGAAGCCTATTACTATTTTGCACAAGAGCTGGGGGGCTGTGCTTTTGTCCACTCAAAATCAGGAAAAATAAGCTAATATGAGAAATCAGTTGCATTCAAAAAGTAATATTATCCACGCACTAAAATGGTCGGAGCATTCTAAACAGTAATCCAGAATGAATGTTACAACAATCTAAGCAGAGTATTTCTTAAAAATATGCACCACCCGTGAAAACTGCATGGATTTATTTTTTGGCAGAAGCAGGTATTCCGTTTACTGCTGTCTGTCTATGTAATTAATTTTTCAATGTCCTTCAGCAGCATTTCCAAGCTGTCCAGCAAAGAAAAGCCTACAAGAATTCATTAACAGCTATAAGTCCAGAAATTGGCAAATAAACCAATGGAGCATTTAGCAAATGAAAATGTTTAGGTTAGCAAAAGAAAAAGAGTACAGCTGATGATACAAAAACAATCAGACCTGTGCAGAAAAATTGAAAGCAAAGTGTGAAAAAACGGTGATTCTAAAGATCTGGGCAGATTACTGGCAAAAAAAGAGAGAGCATCTCTTAAGAATCAGAGCTCCACTCAGGCATTAGTGCTCATCTGTATGGGACATCATCTATGGGATGATGGAGAGTGTAACTGTGTTTGCTAATAACACAATACTGGCAGCATTCAAATTGGAACTAGCATAAGTCATGTCTTGTTCCCAGTTTATATCAGTTTTAGAGACATTTCCTGTGACCAGCAGAAATGGGAAAGTGAGAAATCAATAGCTCTTTGAGTTCAGTGTTGCTGGGATGAGCCTGAGGCAATGTTACTGAGAGAACTCCAATTCCCATCAGTCAGCAGGAGTGTGCTTTAAAGGGAGTTAGCCTTCAGAGGGAAATGGTCCGAGTGGATCTTTGACAGACTATGTGTAAGTGGTTATATGTCACAAAAGGAGGCTTTTCCAGTGATACTGATGTGTTTTATTGTTTACAAACTGCTTATTCCTGTATAATATGATTTGTCTACTTTACATATGCATCTCCTAACTACCAAATTGTTGTACATTCCATGGTACCAGAGTAAGATTTCAGTGTTCATCCAGTGGGACCCCCTGATTAGCATGGGGTATTCCGGATATTATCTGATATCATTAAAAACATTCACAATACAGTGATGAAGTTATCATAAAATAGTGGACGACAGATTACTAACTGCTGGAGTTCAAGATGAACACTCCGCAAAAATCCCAATGATAAAATGGCTAAATATATAAAAGATGGTGATTAGGCAACAGAGGTCTTAAAGAAAAAAAGGAGTTAGAGGCAATTGGACCAAAACACTCAGTGACGTCAATGACAAAATTGAAGGAAGAAAAATTAAACAAATTGTAGATGATCAATAGTCTAAGTGCTAGGGCTAGAACAAGAGCTTAGAAGGCCATCTCTTCATTTATGAGCAGGAAAACAACATGTACATGAAATGTACAGAATGTGCCAATGTACAAAACAAAATGATCCAAGCTGGCTGGCCATCAATTGATTATACAGCAAAGAAAAAGCAAAAAATACAACACCAGTGCAATTAATGTGAACATCAAAGAAGGAAAATGTGGAAAGTTTAAGGCAGGCAAGTATTCAAACGTTTGGAACTACTCTGACATTTTCAAGTTTTTCGATAAAAGTTAATACTCAAGGTAACATTTAAATGGATTTAAAAATACTGTCAAGCCATTATTAATGCTGTAAATGTCTATTAATGTGTAAAATAACTGATTTATGGTTTATTACTCACAGGTGATTGAAAATATGTCTTTTCAGTAGGCGT
Source organism: Erpetoichthys calabaricus (assembly GCF_900747795.2). NCBI lineage: Eukaryota > Metazoa > Chordata > Cladistia > Polypteriformes > Polypteridae > Erpetoichthys > Erpetoichthys calabaricus. Next base: position 115,743,489 of record NC_041395.2, read on the forward strand.
CACTCTAGTGTTTTAATGGTAAATTCTCGTAGCTCATCCTTATTTAATTATGTTTAAATGCTAATTTCTTAATAGAGAACCCTTTGTAATTGTGATAGCACAGCTGAAATCTGTCATTCTGTTCAACAAAGCAAGTAAATTGTATTTCCTTGGGTTAAAAAGTGCTAACATTCCTAAAGTTCTGTTCTGGATTCAAAAATGACTACAATGAAACAGTTTTCTCAAGAAACTATGTCTTTCTATTGCTTTTTTGCAGAATGAAAATTACTGACTAAAACAGACTGCTAAGAACATGAAGATTTTATACAAAGGTGTCCATTACAGTATTTTTAGAGAAAAAAATAAAATAAAAACTGCAAATTGGGTCTAACCAGGACAGAAAAGGAAATGAAAAGCCTAGATGCACTACCACATGAGAGGATAAAGACTTCACAGTCTGTAGTTTGAGAAACAGACATCTTACAGGTCCTTAGTTAGCTGCTTCTGCCAAATAGTACACACCAACTGTCAGTGGATCTGCAACAGTGAAAAGAAATGGTTAAAATGTGCAAAAGAACAGAGACATTGGGTGGTGGATTTCTGGGAACTTCCAAAGTTTTGCCAAAGCACTTCTGGTCAGTCCTTTTCCCACTTCCCATGAGCCTCAGCAAAAATTTGAGACCCATAATATACACTACAGCTGCCCACTACTGGTTTGGGGGAATTCCCATTCGTTTATAGTAAATCACCAACTGAGAATGAACTGATGAATCAACACAAGGAAACAGTTTCCCATCTGGGATGTGGCCTCTCATGCACATTGGATTGCTATTCCATTTACTTTCAGAGCTCTTATAATGCTCTGGGATGGTGCTCATCATTAAAGGCGCTATATACAGAAATCTATCTTTTATTTCAAGTGCCTCTAAAAGACAAAGATTCTTTATTTCCAGCAGCCAGATCCAAAAACATGAACCAATTGATGTCTTGTCTTCATTACAGAGACAGTGGGTATTGAAGAAGTACAAATGGAAAACATAAAAGGCATCTTCACTCCGGTGCCACCCTTGATCATCAAAGAGCTATACATTACAGGCAGTACAGTTTATCGATCTCTGCACACCTTCATTTGGAGATGCCTGCTTTTGTGGATGTTCTCTGTTCCTTTTTATTGTTGCCTTTAGCTTTTATCATATGTTAGATTTTTTATAACAGCAATCTATTTGCAGAAGGTGTAATTAAAAAAGAAATACTTCACAGCCTTTGTGCCAAACATGTCTAAGCTAAAGAAAATAGCTTTGAGCCTTTGTGCAATCCATGCTGAAAAGAAATGTTGGCTTATGCTGTAATTGTATCTGCCATTGTTGGAAGTTAAATGAGAGCAGCTGTCAAGCTCTGGTACAGGCAGCCTGGGCAAATGATGACTCTCATTGTGAAAGGCGCTACATTAAATAAAGATGATTGTCTATTGGTGTCATGCAAACTGCATTTCTAAACAAAATCAGCTCTGCCCATTGTTTTTTCCTCTTCATTTTCTTTACTTTTCAGGTCAGAACTACAATGAGCTGGGGCATAATGTACCAGTAACAGCACAAGATTGGCATCAGCCTAGTATGAAGCACAAGTCTCTTACAGGACACATGCATAGACTGGGTCAATTGGAGAAAAGAGTAAAGGACTACTGGAGAAGGCTGACATATCAGGGAACACCACACAAAAGGCTTGGCAGTCAGTGAATCAAACTGTGATCCAAGTGCCAGGAGGTTGCAGCACATTTCTCTGTGCCAAAATACTGTCCATAATTATATTAACAAACATTTATGCACTCATGATTGATTGCATAGATAGATAGACAGAACTCTATTTATGCCCAGAGGAGATTTGACTTTGTACAAAAGCTCAATAAAAAATAATTAAATATTCACACACACCATGGTCTGAACACACACGCAAATGTCTAAAAAGGAAAAAAAATAAAAAGAAATACTTCTGTCTTGGCTGTCACAGTCGCAGTGTGGCATTATGCATATTGTGTTTGTATAAAGGAGCCCCCGATGCACTTCTTGACAAACTTCTGCTGAATAAATCATTGTCTGAAAGTGTGTCAGAGAGAGGATGTGCACCGTTGTTCAGAATGTTTTAATGCTGTCTTTTACTACTGCTTCCAGGGGATCCATCATGCATCCCATAACCGAGCTTGCCCTTTTAAATAGCTTGATAATTCTTTGGGTTCCTCCTTAAGTGATGTTACCAGCCTATGGTGTAGATAATCACACTGGCCATCACAAAATTAAACAAGATATGAAGGATGTCACTACCCACATTAAAGGAAAACAGTCTCCAAAAAAAAGAGCCTGCTCTGCCCTTTCTTATAAAGTTCCTCTGTGTTACGAGAGGCACTTTGTTGCAGTGAAAGTCAATAACCAGTTCCTTGGTTTTGTTGATGTTAGGATGCAGACAATTCTCTTTGCACCAAGAAACAAAGATCTCCACCTGACTCCTATACTCTGTCTCATCCCCATTATTAATATAACTCATAAGTGCAGAATCGTCTGAAAATTTCCGCAGATGACATGTCCTGGTCTTATATTTATAGTTAGTGGTGCAGAAGGTTGAAGTGCAAAGGAGACAGAACCATTCCTTGTGGTGCTCCAGTGTTCCTCACATCCGTATCCACGCAGTAACTGTGGTGTGCTCGACAGATAGTCCATTATCCAGAACACCATATGCTAATCCCCCTACATATCTCTGAGCTTACCCATTAACACTAGAATCCCTGACGCCTATGAAAAAACTCGTAATCCTAGGCCACCTTAATTTCCTTTGCACCTCTCCATTAGCATCTTTTGTTTTGTAAATGCGACGATCAGCACAAGCAACCTGCTCTCCCATCCCACCACTGACACAGCTCAAATCGCAAAGAAGATTCTCAGTGCTCAAGTCTGTTTATCTCGGTGTGAAGTGCCTGGATTTGTAGAGGGTAAATAACATATCATCATTTGGAATACATAAATTTCATGTGTGTATGTGTGTTACAACAATCTACAGTATGTAAATGTAGAATAGCAAGAACTGTTGAACAGAAACATTTTTCATGTTTTAGTAATGACAAAATGTAGACATGAACTGTATAATGTGTGAAGACAGAGATGGCTGGATGGTGTTGTCTCTTCTTTCATTTATAATTTTGTCCCAAATAAGACTTCTGGTCTTCAACATCTCTGTTTACATATTTTTCCATAGTGTGGTCAAATGAAGTACTGCAGGTCCACAAAAAGAAATGTTGAGGTGCCAAACTGGCTCCCTACAAAGGAACATAAAAGCTTATAAAAAGCCGGGAAAATCTCTTATGCTTGGGATGCCTGTTCGGTCACTTAGCTAGGACCTCCATCCTGCAGTGTCAAATGCCCTTACTGGGTGTCTTCTCTGTACTGTGAAGGGAACAGAAGAGGACATGGTTAGCACCAGTGCCCCCTCTTGACCTGTGGGTGGTAGAAAATACATCAGATGAGGCTGGAGAGTGATCCGCTGACCTGCATGCATGACAATAGCTATAATTTAACTCTGGTTGCCCCAGTATGTTTTTGCATCACAGCCCAGGCACTTTCTGGGTGTAATTTGTACATTCTTGTCATGTCTTTTCTTCCTTTGAGTTTTCCAGTTTTCTTTTTGATTGCCACAGATGTGAATGTTAGATTAATTGGGGACTCCCAATATAAGTTTACAAAGGACTGGCATGTCACTTTATGACCCTAAAACTGGACAAGTATGAAAGAAAATGAAAGAATATATTAATTTTAATGTTTATAGTACATTTTCTAGTGGTATGGTGGTGAAATGGTTACCTCTTCTGCTTCATGGATCCAGAGACCTGGGTTTAAATGATGAACCTGGCCTTTGTGTGCGAGGAGCTTTCTATATCATCCACAAAGACATATTTTTTAAATCACTTGGCGATTCTAAATTGTGTAAAGTGTATAAAACAGTGATCTGACCTGTATTGTTGTATGATTCAGAAACATGAGCAGTTAAAAATGTGCATGAAAGGAAATTGGATGCTACCAAAATGGTGATATTAATATGGATGTGTAGAATAATAAAGCTTGATAAGATCAGGAATGAGAAAATTAGAACTACAGTTAAAGTTGGGGAAATGTCAAAGAAAATACAGGAAAAAAAGTTTAAAGTAGGATGGGCATGTCATGAGAAGAAAGGTAAACAACACAGGGAGAAGAAGCATGGATATGGAGATTTGTGGGATGGAGGAAAAGAGGACGACACAACAGAAAGTGGACAGACTGCATGAAGAATGTGATATCGAGTGAGGAAGAGTACAACAGATAAGAATGGAAGAGGCTGGTCATATACAGTGACTCCACATAAAAGTCAGAATACTTTTAGAAGAAGAAAAAAGTGATTCTAAATTTGTCCCATATGAGTGTGGATTTGAGTGTGTTAGTGAAAGGACCCTGAGATAGGTTGGTATCTGATCACCATCTTAACCCTGAACTGAATTAAGCAGGTTTGAGATGTTTTTATTTATTTACAGTATGCTAAACAGGGCAGCATGAGAGGTGAGCACAAAAGGAAATGGGAGCTGTTCATGTTTACTTTCCTGGCCTCTTCGTTCACCAGTCATGGGTAGTCATGGAACGTAGTCTTATTTCAGTGTGTACATATGGTCTTCCATATTATCTCTGTCACCTTTCTACAAATCTATCAGTTTAACCCTCTAGAATTATTAATACACTACAAGGATTACCCAGATGTGCAGATGAAGCCTCTGAGATTTAATGAAATCCTGGCCTCCTAAGGTCCCCTGGCACTGTGATCGACATGTCTGCTGCGGGACATCAATGGTGAAGTGCCTCAGGACTTAATAGGGGCATCTACTGAGACACAGTCGAGGAGCACAGAGGAGATTATCATGTACAGCAGGAGGTAAATGGATTGACTGATGTCACTGTTAAGAATGCATTGGTATAAAAAGGGCATCACTGATGTCAACGAGAAGGCTGAGACAGCCACCATGCTCGTGGGCTTATATTCCATAAAATCAGATCGATAATACCTGTTGTCTTGAACACACTTCCAGCCGGGGCACGGAGATTGCTTTTCTACCTGACTGTCTCCCATGCTGCTCAACTTTACAATGTGCCAGACAGAAGCATTTAAGGTGCAGAGGAGCCTTTTTGTATTGTGACAATTGGAAGAAAACAAAGATGAGCTTGTCTGAAATAATATTGTAGAGGCTTAAAAGATGGGGCATTAAAGTGTCAGGTTATTAACAGGGCACTGCAGTGAATTAGGAAATCGTATGCATATTTGTAAATACTATCTCTAGTGTTAGCTAAATGACTTCTTGAATTCCAGATTGTCAAAAGAGACGCTAGACTGAAAGCGCTTTATCCACGTATCTAATGCACTCATTTTAGTTAAACAGCACCTCCCAGACTTTTTTATATGGTTGAGTTCTTAAGGGCTGCAGGTATAATACAGTAATGTCTATGGGGGAACAAATGGACCTTTGAATTATTACACTGCCAGTCTATTCTATCCATCCATCCATCTATTATTCAACCCGTTATATCCTAACTACAGGGTCACGGGGGTCTGCTGGAGCCAATCCCAGCCAACACAGGGCGCAAGGCAGGAAACAAACACCGGGCAGGATGCCAGCCCACCGCAGCAGTCTATTCTGATGACTCCTCTTTACCTAGGATGTACAGTGCTTATAAAAAGTATTGACTCCTTGAAAGGTTACACATTTTTTCATTATACAATATTAAGGCACAGTGGTTTTAATTTGACCCTTTTGACTCTTGTTTTCACACGTGATGAAAAACTTCAAGCACCTCTGTGCTGTTACAGCCAATAGGAAGCACTAGAATACCTGAATTCATTTCTATGAGTGTACCATGAGCAAATACTACAAAAGCTTCCAAATATTATGCACTAGGAACTAGGCACAACTATTCTAATCAGGTTTCATTTATTTATAATCCAAACGTTGCCTAAAAAGTATATAAATTCTGTGCCAATGGGAACATTTAGCAAAGCCATAGTGCCATCAAAGTCACTCATTGGCTCATACCTGTGTTGCAATGAAGATGACAAAATTGTACTTCATCCAGTCTTACTCTGGATGTCATTTTTAAAATCTTGCTTTAGCTTGTTCTGTACTTTGAATGCAAACTAAAGACTGAAGTCAACTGGATGGCAAACATAGTGCAGACAATTTTTATTTTATTGATTTTCTAATTTTGTAAATTTCATTATAGTGGAGGGGAGAGTGTTCAGTTCTATGGCCTTAAAATTGCATCACTGCTGTTTACAGATAACGTGGCCCTGTTGGCAATATCGTGCTATGAACTCCAACATGCATAGGGACAGTTTGCGACTAGGTGTGAAACAGCAGGGATGAGGATCAATATCTCCATTGTCCTCAGAAGGAAAAAAGGTAGACTGTGCTGTTCGAATGGGAAGTGAGTTACTACCTAAAGTGGAGGAGTTTAAGTACCTCAGTGTCTTGTTTGTGAGTGAATGGAGAAAGGGATAGCGATATCGACAGATGGATGGGACAGTGAGTGCAGTTATACCAATCCATAATGGTACCCATAATGGGAGGCAAAGCTCTCGATTTACCAGTCCATCCTACCCTCACCTATGCTCATGAGTTTAGAGTAATGACTGAAAGAATGAGATTTCAGGTGCAAGTGGCTGAAATGAGCTTCCTCCCCAGGGTGACTGGGCTATCCCTTAGAGATAAGGTATGAAGCACAGACATCTGGAGTACAGCCACTGACCCTCTGCATTCAAAGCAGCCAGATGAGACGGTTCAGGCTCGACCACCTAGGATGAGACTCCAGAGAAGACTTAAGCTCCACTGGGAGGATTATATCTCCCAGATGTCCTGAGAATGCCCTGGAATCTCACAGTATGAGTTGGCAAGTGTAGGGATGTGTTGGCCTCACTGCTAAGACTGTTGCCCCTGTGACCCAATCTTGGATAAGCCAGGGAAAATGAATGAATGAATGAACATTACAGTGAATATGATACACATGAACATGGGAGATATTTTACTTCAATCTCATCCTCATCCTGCCCAGGGAACAATGGATTCAGATAGAGGAGGAGAGGAGGAGAGGTTTGGAGCATACGCCCAATAATAAATAGTCTCTCATAGATATTGGGCAGGGACTACTTGATACTGTCTCAAACCCATCCTCTACTCAAAGCTGTGATCAAGGAACCCATTGTGAAGTGGTCTTTTTTAAAGACAGGAGGTGCTTTATATTGCATTATGATCACCTATACGTGCACTTATTACAGTCTGTACTGGTGACTATAGTCAATGCAACTTAGACACGTTCATCCATATACATAAGCAAATATGAAAGAAGGCAGAAGAAATGGGCATCCAGTGCTGTATAAAACAGTGCTTCCCTTCTCTTAACTTTAATTTTTCTCATCCTAGTAAGGATCCAAAGGCCAACAGATTAAGTTAGATTGAAGAGGTCATCCCTATCAAATTTTATCAGGTGTACCAGAAGTGTCCAGGACAGTCAAGAAGAATAATCCCTCCAGCCTATCCTGGGTCTAATCCGGGTGTTCTTCTTCTGGTAAATTTTAACTACACGCTCATACGTCCTCAAATGATTCTTCTAAATCTGGAGAAGCAGTGCTTCTTCTACAACAACTCCTGCATTGCTAAGCACCTTACCCTATTACTGTCAGCACTGCTGTTCAGGAGACTCATTTTGGCTGCTTGTACTCACTCTCTCTTTATATTGATCGGTATCCAGTGCTTGTCGCTATAGATTTAGCAGTTTATCAAAAGTTTCATCTGAAGACTTTTAACTCCTGCTTCACTACCACAGCTTGTTTCATCTTCTGCAAAACTGCAACCAGTATGTCAATGTAATAATTTAAAAAAGTAAAAAGACCAATTAGTATTGCTAAGTATCTCCTAATCTTCCCTCTGGGAAAGTATGCAAATACCCATCTTTTACATTTGGTTTGGTAAATTTACAAATAGTCACATCTTTTGAATCTAAACTTCTAATAGAAACCAGGCTCTCAGCTTGGTTGTGGTTCAAAGAAGCTCCTAATGTTCTTGAAAAAAATGACTGTACTTCCGAGGAAATACAACAAATATGACCCAGAATTTTATCAAGGAGTAATGTCAATTCAATTGTTTCAGTTAAATGACAAAATGAAACTTCATTATACATTTCATATTTTCATTTTGTACGTTCACGTTTGGAACTTGAAAAGGTAAACAAGCATTACAATAACTTTGCAGAAAGGCAAAAATGAGGACAGCAGGAAAAGATATTTGAGAAGTATATCTGATATCTGATTTAACACTAAGAGCCTAAACAAGAAGCAGCTTTGCTTATTGATTCGTATATCTCGGACCACATGCTACAGTTTGTGATAAATGGCCAGGCTTGCAACCATAACGCTGAGATCCAAATTCCCTAAGTGAGTTAGTTACTTAACCTCCCTGCACTTAATTTGTATGTTCAAGTTCTAGCTCACCATGAAAGGCACTGCAGGACACAAAGATTGATTGCTTGGTCATGTGGGTTAGAGGATCTGAGGTCAAATGAGGAGCCGACATTAAAACTGCACAACTTTAACAGTAGTCTCTCAGGGTAAAAAACAGAAGATGACAACTGGGTGATCGATTTAGAAGAGATACATCAATTTTTCTTTGTGCTCTATGCATTCCTGAGCTGTCAACTATAAAGGAAACATTTCTAAAAGTCCCTTCTTTTATTGTTCTGCAGTTAAAGCTGTTCAAACCAGGACCTTATCAGATCCTGCACAGGGAGTTCTCTGGAAAGTGGCAAGCTAAACTAAAAGCTCAAAGGTACATTCCTTGAAGCCATGAGCTATAACTGGTGTATACATTATGAGCAGCGACCATGCACTGCTTATATTTTAATCTGAACCCAATAAACGAACCATTAAGTCTCCAGTGAGAGACTCAAAAACACTTCCTCAGCAGGTTTCAGTTTCCTTGAAACAAGGCTGTGGTCAGAATGTTTACTTTGTGAGATGTGCCCTCTCTCTGCATCTCTGTTTGGTTTGGGTTAAACTGGGGAGTGGTCCGATTTAAACTGCCTGACCATGAAAAGGACGGAAACAACCACCTTTTGTTATACATTATGATTTTTTCTTCCCGTGAATTATCTAGTATTAATATCATAACACCGTTAATACAGAAAAGGTGGAATTAAAATTAACCTCAGTAACACAGACTTGTAAGACAGAAGATTAATAGGCAACATTTACAGCACATGCGGTTCCCTTTATCGAGTCAATATTACATCCTGGTGCCTTGAGCTTTGCAAGTTCAGCGCCTTTTCTTCTGCGCACTGGGAAACTGATTGGAAAGGCAGGATGGAAAAGATTTCAAATAAAGTTTCCATATGATCTTCTTCATATGAACATCTTACAATTCTTGCGATTGAGAGTGCCTTTCATTGTCAGTATTACATTAGAACTCTTATGAGCCAGCTAGAATTATGCCATTAAAATTCATATGATAGATAGATAGATAGATAGATAGATAGATAGATAGATAGATAGATAGATAGATAGATAGATAGATAGATAGATAGATAGATAGATAGGCCAGCCTGTAGGAGTCTTCTCACAACCCAAAACACCTCCACAGGAGTACAAAAAATAACAATAAAATAAAACAAAAAGTTTTTAATGACAAAACCTAAATAATAATACAGTGGAACAGCACAGTACAACAAAAAACATAAAATGAAAAATACCTTTGCTCCCCAAGGCCTAACCAAACAGCAGTAACACCTGGTTACTCTATTACATGTTTCCCCTGCTCACTGCTTTGGATCTCCTTCCTCCCTCTGACCAGCTAATCTGTTGTCATCAGCTGCTTCCCAGCTCTTTGAATAAAGGAAGCAAGTGTCTTTAATACTGGACGCCAACCACATTCCAAATACCCTGCCGTAAGTATTTGTGGGGTACAGGATGATAATCTCTGGTAGGGCTCCATCTAGCAGCACCAGAGATTCCTGCATATTCGGCTCACTACAGAAATGTACTGGAGAGGGCCAGATTGGCTATCCCCCCTAATAGACTTATGAGGCTACAACACATCGCCTCCCTGTGGTTAGGGTGAACCTCAAATCCTGCAATAGGGTTTTTATTATGACCTACTGGGTCTTGAATGACATCCTACTTTGATGGAAGTGTCTTCTGATGGTCAATAAGGATATCACAAAGCAGATTAACTTCAAGATAGATAGATAGATATAGATAGATAGTGTGGATCAGAGAGACCAACCAATAATGATTTTTTAGAGAATAATGTAATTTATAATCCATGACAAAAATGCACAGGTAAACAATAAATTAGCATGGATGCAAAATTTACATATAGATGTCAAAATGATTTTATTTGGGAGGAGACATTCACCTTTGTCTGCATTGACTGTTCATTCTCATATGATGTGGATAAGCAGATATGAAAATTCATGGAAGATTGTAAAGAGACATTTAGAGACTTTTTAAAGGGAGGACAACATTGAGATTGGTCTTTATCTCCAAATCAAAAAGACCAGAACTAGAGATCAGCTTGCATTCAAGAAGATTCTCTTGGACAGTGATGTGAAAAAGGGTGCAAAAGAGATGTTAGCTTCTTTATAAGTAGTTGCTGAATGAAGGATTTGGCTCGTCAATTATCTAAAGGCAAAAAAGAAAAAAAATCACAGTGCTCATGCAACAAAAAAGCACTAATCTTGTTACAGTATAAGCTGGATACTTAAATGGATAGAGAAGAGGCTGTCTTGGAAAGTGAATACACCAGCTGTGTTCATGGATTACAAATTAAGTCTGATTAAACAGCTTCCAACTTTCCATACAAGAGGATCACAAATTTAATGGAAAAGCCCCGGAAGAAAAGCTGGGTGTAACCAGGATGAGAGAAAAAAAAAATAAAAAACTAAGACAGTTCAGAACAAAGGCTAATGAAACTCGTCTACCAGCGTGAAAGGTGCCACTACCCACTGAGGCAATGATGGAGTGCTATTTACAGTAAAAAGAAGCTTAGTCAGTGTCTGCTGCAACAGCCTATGACTATACCTAGACATTCCTATTACTCTCTTTAAACATTATCATTCTCAGGCCCATGTCAGCTGTAATTATTTGAACTAGAGGCTGTAGAGTGGCAAACGACGCATAAAAATGAGGAGGAATACACATATAACGTCTGCATGGCCTTGTGCTCAGCTTTGCTTCTATCTGTCTAACGATTTACTTCATTAAAAACGAGCATGTCTCTCTGGGACAGAGTTAAATCTAAAGAATTGAGGGTTATTTAGAGTACAGAGATCATTAAACATGCATGTAGAAATTAGTGATGGAGAAAGCATTGCAGCACACATTTATTTTCATATTCAATTATTCATTCATTAGTAATTAAAACATAATCAGCCATGTTTTTGAACGTTGAATAAATGTTTGCAAATGACATAAATTACGTACTGTATTAGCATGAATGAATAATACAACATGACAGATTGCAAGGAACTGCTGAAAACACAACAGTTTTTTCAAGCTACATATAAAATTAGGTTAGCTGATTAAACAAGTTAGTCTTTTTGGGATCATTATTGCTCAATTATATTATTAGATTGATAATAAAGAAACACTAGGAATTAGGTTAACAGTTGTGACAATATGAAATCACAAAAGGCCTAAATGACTTTAATATTAATTGTAAGTTAGTACGTTTAGTATTACAACAACAACAACAGCATTATTTATATAGCACGTTTTCATTCAAATGATATAGCTCAAAGTTCTTTACAAGATGAAGAAAGAAAAAAGAAAAATATAAAAATAAGATTAGGCAATACTAATTAACAAAGAATAAAGTAAAGTCTGATGGCCAGGACGACAGAAAAAAACAGAAAAAAAAATCCAGCGGGCTGGAGAAAAAAACAAAATCTGCAGGGGTTCTGAGGCCACAAGACCACCCAGCCCCCTCTAGGCATTCTACCTAACATAAATTACCGCAATAAGTTCTCATGGTTTACAGGCTTCACATGGAAGGATTAGACGATGATGATCATGTGGACATCTGGCCTTCAATCCATCAATGTAGGGACAAAACAGTGCTTTGATCAGGTGGTGGTGGCACAGATCGGCACCACAGAAAACTGGAAAATGAACAGCAGAGGAAGAAGGGGTGAGTATGGATTGTGGAGCCATGATAAAAATGATAATTAAATGCATATACAGAATATCAGGGTTACACTAAAATGAAGGTATAAGAAAGCCATATTAAAATAATGGGTTTTTAGCAGTTTTTTAAAGTGCTCAACCGTATTAGCCTGGCGAATTACATCACAGGGAGCCCATGACTACATGGTATCATTCCATGAAAGGCAGGAGTCAACCTCAGAGATGCGTCTAATCCATAGCAGGACATTCTCATGTGGAGCCAGCATGTAGTCTCCAATTAAACTAACATAACAACTTTGGGAAGGAAGATATCTAGAAAACATATTCCACCTTACCATGCTGTTCATTTTTAATAAGTACAGAAATAGATTTTATATACTAGAATTTCAATAATGAGGTGGATCATCTTTATTAGGACCCTGTAGTGAAAACAGTGTAGTGTTTAGAAAATGATTGGACAGAGAAAATAAATTCCCAGCATGAATATGTATGCACAAAGAATTGTTAATTCACTTATGTATATTATTTTTTGCCTTTCATAGTGAGAACTATCAAAGATGTAAATAATTACATTGGAATGTAAAAATGAAATGGTTTCCAATTGACTATAAATCACAACATTGCTGGCAGAATCCCCATTAGTTATGTTATGGCCCTAAGGAAGTAATTTACCAGGGCACCGGCTACAGAAATACAAAAACAATTGTAATATACACCTCTTTCCCTTCATAAATATACTGAATGGAAATTCATCGTCATGTTGAGGCAGACATAATCCTAGTAGCATTGCGTACAACCATGAACAGAGCACCAGTCCATTACAGGGTACCTTCAAGAACAAGCTCATAGTTATTCTTACTGGACCAAATAAGTGTTGTCTCTTATCCTATCACACATCCTTCTTATCTGAGAAATCAATGTACCCAGAGAGCAACCTGCTCAAACACAGAGGCAATGTGTAAATTGCTTTAAAAAAATTTTCAGACAAAAAGACTTGCTGTAGCAAAACTATTATTATATTCCTTAACAGATCTTTAGTAGTTTAGTAGTGTGGCTTTTTTAAGTACAAGTCATTCCCCTAAGTTTGGTGTTCCAAGATACTGTGTGAAGTAATTTGCAATGTAATTACCACAGATGATTGCCTTCTATTTATACTGCTAGTTTTCATCCAGCCTTAGGACTGACTAGGTTACTATGTTTCTTGTGCTCTAATTTTACAATTTCCTCTTTATTACTTTCTAAACACACAAATACTATATGTTATACTGTAAGTTGTCATCGCCAGCATGACAGACAGGGAAAATGCAAGCTGAAAATGGTGACGTAGAACAGAGGAAAAGCCCTATAAGGCCATAAAAAAGAGACAAAAAAATGCAATATACTGGTAGTGGCCAAATAGTCCCCATCAAGGTGTACCTGAACCCAGATGTGATTCTGAGACAAGATCTGAGGTGACCTGGGAATTGGGCCTTACAGCTGCCTTGATTTAGTAGTTAGGTGGTGACAAGGATCCAACTAGCAGCCAGAGACTAAGATCAGCAGAAGGAGACAGAGACAGTGGAGGTGAGTCCTGAGAGTGCATTGTTGGATGAGCCACTCCACCTTAAAGGCGGGGAGAAAGACCTGAAAAGAAAGGCACAGAGAGGCTATTGATTTTTGTTGTTTACTGCATTTTTTTCTACTCTCTCCCTTTAATTATTTTGAAAAGACAATTTTTGTGTAACTTAGATTTTTAGTGTTATTCTGGGGTTCAAGGATGCTACAACAGTTCCTCAAATATACACTAGTATATATACAGTCGACCCTTGATATACGACCGGCCTGACATGCGAACAACTTGCTTTATGACCAAAATTTTTGTTTTGAATTACGACCAACATCTTGCGTTACAACCTGAACGCGGTCACGTGTATCCACCTGTGCAATTGTAAACAAACAGCCAAGAGCGTTTGTAAGCATCAGTCGGAGCCCAGATACATGTGTTTGTGGACGTAATTTCGGTCAGTGCAGTGATTTATATAATTTATTTTGATAATTGCTAAGGAAGGAAGCGAAGGTAACGAAGGTAAAGAAAGCAATCACAATCGAAACGAAGAAGGAAATTGTGTGGAAATATGAGAGTGGCGTTCGTGTGACCGATCTTGCTAATATGTACAGCATGTCGAAATCCACCATCTCGACAATTTTACAAATAAAAGATTTGTATAAGGAAACTCCTTCCAAACAATAACCACCTTCCATTTCATTCTCCTCCTCCTTCCTTCCTGCAAGCCAAAGATGTCAACTTAAATGGTGAGTACAGTATGAAATTGTTGTTTCTGGTAGGCTAGGCACTTTTTATAACTTTTTGGTTAGTACATTAGAAAAATTATTGGTGTTTTTGGTAAATTATGCACATTATACAACCCTTTTCTATTAAAAAAAGTTAAGTAAGTGTTGCTGTGGGCGGTTCGGAACACATTAAGGGCATTTCCATTATTTCTTATGGGAAAAATAGTCTTGACTTACAACCAATTTGAGTTACAAACAGCCCTCGCGAACGAATTGAGTTCGTAAGCCAAGGGTCCACTGTAGATATATATATATATATATATATATATATATATATATATATATATATTGTAGGGTGTGAATAAAGTCACCTGACAAATATGTATTAATGACAATAACAAGTAAGCCCTGTCATGCATGTGTGCCTGAGCATCACCTTCATGGTTCAGCTAAATTATGCGATACAACTCCAAGACAGGAGGGGGCACTGTCGCTAACTGTTTCATCTGTTTCCTTCACAGCTCAGAGAAGACAGTCAATGAAGGCACATGACCCAGCCACAGTACCCAGAGAAAACCCTGCCTCTTCTGGTTGAAGACTTATAAGAACAGACATCGATGGAAGGAGGTATTGCAATTGAACAAGAGTCTGCTGAAGGAAGGAGCTCCTCGTAGATCAACCTTTGTCAAGTGAGATTTTTGAGACAGCCATTGAGTGTCTGCTTTTGTGTTGTGCCATTGTTCACATATTTTTTATTTCATTGCATTTTATTTTGTTTGCACCCTAATTATTCCTCTGGACTCCTTCAACTTTCTTGGGCATTTACAGCCCTTAATATAGTACCGTATATATGTGAGATTGCACCATATAAATGGACTCCCTTTCAGCGATGCTCATTTATCATTACTAATAGGATTCTACTTTATCATCTGATGGTCTTTGACTTATGTTAGTTCCTGATCCAAGACAAACTTAAATGTTGAGGTCTCCATATTGACTTGTGATTGTTGTATGTTGTAACCGATTTCTTTATTTATTCTCCTAGTGCCTCTTTGCAATATCTGGGAACAATTTATTGTTTATGGAGTTGTATTACATGAGGAATTCTTTTATTTTCTGGTCCAAGTCTTCCCGAGAAACTTGCTTATTTTTACCACTATGCAGTGATGCCATTTTGTTGTTTTTGTGGACATCACCATATTCTGGCAAATGCATTGATGGTTACAAGGGCAATGGGTCCCAGAATTCTCTGGGGATGTGCTATATGTGATTGAAAAATCCATATATGGTAAATATTGGACCATCATTTATGTTGTATATTCTTAGTGTTTTTCTTATTTTTTTTCTCTGAACTCTCAAATGCCATTCTTGTTTCACCCTTGTTCTGATGAAAGATTAGTTTGATTTTTGGTTTTCAATCCTTGCACATCTCAGGTTTATGGCTTTCTCCCCATCCTTTATTGTCTTTTATATACAGAACAGTGTGATACCTACTGTCATGATTTCCAGATATTTTTTTTAGCCTTTTGAATTGCAGGATATCTTCATTTGGTCTGGTAATCAAAATGTATTTTAGTATATTGTTTGCTTTGCTTTGGTAATGACACTTTAGAACAGTATACTTTTTGTCTCTAAATACTTTCTTGCTGCTTTGGTGACATTTGTCAAATGATGAGGTGTCAAATGCTCTGTTACTTAAGAGTGAAAGCTTATAGTAATATTTCAATATCTCTATATCTGGAACTTTACTGAAAAACTAATTTGCAGATTCTTGACATAATTTGTAGACTTAATTTAGGAATTACAGGTCCAAGAATCACCTCTTGTGACAAAGATTAAGAAAGTTTGCTGCATTGAACTCTGCTTTATGAGTAGTTACAACTTGAACAATTTTACAAACAGTTACAATTCCTGTTTGTTTCTAAATCACTGTCACTCAAAAAATAAAAAAAACTTCCAGTAAGTCACTTATATATTAAAGATATTGTTACTGGTCACACCTATTGTTCTAGAAAATACAAATGCTGTAGGTTATTCCATCTAGATTCTCTGACTGCCGTCTTATAGTTTTGGATATATTGCCTTGCATGTCTTGAAGGCCAGAGTGCAACCTCATTTTCACAGAGCACCACAGGATATTAACTGAAAGGGATCTGACTATGCAAATTATCACCTAACCATTTTCTGGTCAGAATTTCAAACTGAATCACACTAGATTGATTATCAACTATTTTTTCCTAGTTCCCTTTAATTTATAATTTGGCAAAGGAGTGGCCAGCTATTGAACGCTTCCTGACCGAGAAGGAAATGCAAATTCAGATTACACTTTAGATTATTCCATTTTTAGAAGGGAGCAATGAGTCTATGACATTGTTAGGCTTTATAATGATTTCAGACCTCAAAGTGTCAAGGGTATACATAGCATAATATAGTGCAGTGTATACTGGGTACATAGTGACTAAACATAAAATATAATATTCCTAGATCTGATTAATCATTAGTCAAGCTTCTAGTCTCCAGTCTTTTATAGTCTGGCACACACACACGCACACACAAACACACACCAACCCCTGCATTAGTCCAATTTTAAATTGCCATTGAACTTGGCTTTTATATCTTTGGAATATAGGAGGAAACTGGTGTAGCCAGAGAAACATCAACATATATAAATATAAATTTCTATCTATCTATCCCTTTTTTATTATAAAAAAAATCTTGGTGGAAGGGAGACCAGAGATACGAGACGTGATCTTCTCAGAAATAACTCTAAAGACCCGTGTGATGAAAGAGATTGGCCACAGAGCATCTCGCGGGGACCTTAAACATGAGACTTGGTGCCAAGAGATTGCAATTTGATGTCCCGCGAGAGACACTTTAAGGTCATGCGAGACAAGGCAGTGAGACAACATTTGAAACAAGTTCACGGACATCTAACCTAGCAGTTGTTGGAATGCTTTTGGCTGACACACTTCATGTTCTCCCAGCTCTTAAAACAACGACAAGCGACAAGCAGAGCATGCAGCTTGCCAGCAGTAGCAGCAGGAAGAGAGCAGATGATCCAACCGCTTCTCCTTAACGTACGTTCAGCCAAACCCCCACCCCCCACCCCACTTCACAACGCGAGCGGCAGAGACACAAAGTGGCAAAAGGACAGCTGCTGTACAGGCTTTGAAATGATCGATGCAAAGCTTGACAAGCAGAAAATGCAGCTCGACAGCAGCAAGAAGCTAGCAGAAGATCCAACGGCATCTCCTTAGCGTGCGTTCAGCCGCCCCCCCTTCACAACATGAGCAGCGTTATACGTCCTGCGAGAAAGAGATTTAACCACGCCTGGGGCTGGAAATAAAGGACAAGTATTGTTTTTACAAAAGTTTTAAACTAAAAGTGAAAATAATGCATATGTAACAATTCCCATGAAAATAACAATCTCTTTAAATTGTATATCCGGCAAAACCAAACCCGGGGGTGGGCGAGCGAAGTGAGCAGGGGGCGGAGCCCCCTAGTATATATATATTAACAATGGAAAGAGCTGCATGAATGCATTACGATGTGATGATGCAATTTTTTTTTTTTTGAACAAGGATTAAAAGTTCACAGGTCAGCTGTCACTTGAATTTACAATTGTTTGTTATGTGGCTTTTCAAGACTTCTTGGAGAAAGCCAGCACTACAGGGGCTTTCTTTTTCCTTGTAACTCGGAACCAGCCAGCACAAGAGAACACTTGTGGGCTACAATTTAGAGGACATGTTCACTTACATCTTTTAGCTTCTAGAGCTGGAATTTGCAAGGGTTACATCACATACGAATTTAATCTTCAAATTACTAAAAAAAGAGACGTTTAGCAGCCATATTTTGTGTTTAGTATTTTCCTTTGCCAGCTGAGCCTTTCCTCTTATAGAGTAAACTGTTTTTCCTTGTAGTATTAAAGTTAGGCATAGAGAGAAGAAATTTTCTTCTTTTTAGAATTAGTTTAACAATTTGGGATATGTTAATCAAAACATTAGGAAATGTATAATTTATACATTTATTTATTATAATCTTAACTGGAGTTTTCTTCACAAATTCCAAAAAAGCCAAATTCCAATAATTCCATTTAACATTATTTTGTAGGGTATGTACAGTATGTATATATTGGGTGTGTATGTATATATTGTATATTTATCATTGCTTTATTCTGGTATTGTTCCCTCAGCTCTTAAGATGGCTGCTTTATCTCCCATTTTAAAGAAACCAGGTGCTGACTCTGATAATATGAACAATTTCCGTCCAATTTAAACCCTGTCATTTTTATCTAAAATACTTGTGAAAACAGTTGTGGCACAGGTACAAGCATATCTGACTGATAATGATCTATTTGAGCAGTTTCAGACTGGTTTTCACCATTTCCATTTCCACGGTACAGAGACAGCTTTGGTTAAAATCACTAATGATTTGCTAATGGTCTCTGACTCCAGGCTGCTGACCATTTTGGTGTTGCTTGACCTGAGTGCAGAGTTTGATGCGGTCTTCCATGGTATTTTGTTAGACATAATAGTTTCCATTGCAATCTTTGATATTTCTTACACTTGGTTTGTTTTAAATCTCTCCGGTCATTCCCAGTCTGTTCAACTAAAGAATTTTAAATCTCAGCTTACCCCAGCCTCTAGTGGAGTTCTGTTTTGGGCCCTCTTTTACTTATTACCTACCTTCCACCACTTGGTAATATTTTTAGGAGATTTGGTATTTAGTTTCACTGTTATGTTGATGACACCCAGCTGTATTTATCTACAAAGCCTGATTCTGCCCTTCTTCCCCTCATCCTTTCTGACTACCTTTCTGAAATAAAAACTTGGTTCTCTTCTAATTTTCTCAAACTTAATAACGATAAAGCTGAGGTTCTCCTCATTGGTATTAAATCTACTCTCGCCAAACTTGACAGTTTTTCCTTGACAATTGATGGTTCTATAGTTTCTCCTTCTTCTCTGGTTAAGAGCTTGGGTTTCATCTGTGACAGCACTCTATCTTTCAAAGCTCACATTAACAATATTACCTGGTCCGCATATTTTCACCTTCGCAATATAAACCATCTCTGTCCATTCCTCACACCTAATAGTACTGCTGTTCTTGTAAATGTTCTGGTAACATCTTATATTGACTACTGTAATTCTATAATGGCTGACCTCCCTCACAAGTTTCTGTATATGCTTCAGCTGCTCCAGAATTTTGCTGCTCGAGTTATTACAAGAACCACCTCCATAGAACACATTACTCCGATTCTTTGTGAACCTCACTGGCTCCCTGTTAAATACTGTTTTAATTTCAAGATTCTGCTATTAGCATTCAAAGTTCTTCATAGCCTGGCATCTTCATATCTTTCAGATCTGCTACATTTTTATACACCTGTTAGTACTCTTAGACCCTCTTATTTAAATCTCTTGGCTATACCTTCTGCTCATTTATCTACCATGAGGTCTAGATCCTAAAGCTTGGTTGTTCCTTGCCTCTGGAACACCCTTCCTCAAGATGTCCGCAGCATTGATTCACTTCCTGTCTTCAAATCCAGACTTAAAACTTATCTTTTTAAACTCGCCTACTCCCCTTGATTGTACAGTGTTGAACATTTTTGATCATAAATATATATATTTATGTATTATATTATATTATTTTAATTAAAATATTTATTTTTCATTGTATTGCTTTTCTTTTTACTTATTGTTTATTTCTTTTTGTATTTACATTATTTTATTAATTCTTCAATTTGGCAAATTTACTTGTGACTTTTTGTAAAGTGTCCTCGAGTAGCCTGGAAAAGTTCCCTTAAATAAAATCAATTTTGTATATATATATATATATATATATATATATATATATATATATATATATATATATATATATATATATATATATATATATATGTACACACCTTCTAATGAGCACCTCAGCTGCATCTTAATTATGTCAAAAATTATCCTTAATTGAAAACAATATATTTTCTTAAACACAGAATTAAATTATATTTAATAAGTAAAGTAATAGGGTTATTTACTTAAAATATATTAGTACATTATTGCAATTATTGAAAAATAGTAAAAAAAAACAAGAGAACATAATCAAAGCTAAAGTCAATTCCAAGAAAATTTGAAATCAATGATTTGACAGAAAAAAAAAACACATAAAGCCAATACTATAGAATTAATAAAATCAATTACAAAAAATAACAGTGAATTCATGTATTAGAATAACAACAAGAAGCATTGGCAGTATGGTAAAAATTCTGACTATAGAAAAGAAACCACAAACAAGACCTCCCACTGGAGTAAGAGAACAAAAGCGAGAGAAAGTGTCAAAGAGATGGCGGCTTGTGAGTAAACCTGGCAGCAGAAGATAAAAAGCTCCAGTAATGCCAACAGCTATTGCTCTGTCTTTAATTTTCCACATCATCCCAGGAATGGGCCCTTTAATTGACTTGTACCCTGTTGTGTTTTAGTGTGAACGTATATGTATTTTATGTTTTGTTGTTTTGTTCATTTTGAGTTATTAGTTTGCTATGTTGTTATGTTATCATAGTTGGTTTCAATTGTAATTCTGTAATTATGTATTGCCCCTTTAAATATGCTTATGTTCCTAGTTGGTGGTTCCCAGGGAGGCATGGTCACTGTGATGTTATGAATCCTGAACTCTCCTATTGGCTGAGTCTGCTGAGAAGGTACAGGAGTGAGAGATCATTCGTTTAAAGTGGAGGTCTCTAAGTATTGCTGATTTTGTTTACTGGGTTTACTGGTTTTTGATACTTTCTTGCTCTGTTTTAAGGATTCTGAATTCTGCATTGTGTTATTGGACCTGTTTGCTACAGATTTCTTTTTAAGCAAATTTGTTTGTGTTTTTTTTGATTATTAGAGGCCTTCCCTTCATTTTCTATTTTGATATTTTTTTCAATTTGTGAAGATTCTTTGCAAGCCCGTTTTTTTAAACAAGTGAAGTTTTGATCATCCCTCCTCATTTGGGGCTTTTTGTGATTTTTTCTGAAAATTAAGTTATTTTGGAAGATTAAATCCTTTTTGAGCCTGTGAAGCCTGAGACAAGCCACTGGAGCTGGGATTAAGGACATTGCCCAGTGGAGTGAGGTGAGACCTTTGTGAGGTAGGCAAAGCAGGCCTGATATGGTCTGGTCAGTAAAGCCTTTTGGAGGCCTAGCAATGTCGCTTCACAACACATCCCATCTGGGGTTGGTTTCAACATTACTGCCACTGCTACTAGGGAAGGCTCTATCACCCTGAAAAACTGGATCAGGAAGCTTTGTGAAGATACACTATGTTATGATATTACATCTGCCTCAGACAATTTAAGTTCAAGAGGCCTGGATATTCATACATCGCTTACATAATTTCATTAGAAAGGAAATTATAGAGGGCTAGTGTACGCCATAATTTAAACAAAAGTAGACAGTGTTCAGTCCAAAAAACATGAAAGAGGTGCAGTTACAGGCAGAGCCCAGGCCTGATCCTTATAATTTAATTTCATCTCTTTATTCTGAGTCACTAGGCAGTAGTTAAATATGCTGCACTAAAAGTCATTGCAGAGCGCATATTATTTGAGATGAGCCAGCCAGTCACATCAAATTTCAGCACAGTGTATAACATTTGCAGAAAAGAACTCCCTCACGTGTTACATGTGCACTGAAATGCCCACAGGCTGAACATAGTTTTTGAAGCTTGTGTTAATGGCATATCGATGATGACTCCATTTTTTTAAATCAAAAAGAAAATTAACTTTTTTTTCCCTTTTGGCTGTCTATGAGCTTTTTTTTTAAATTAGAAAAATAACATTTGGTTCACCATACTGGAGAGTGCACTGTCTCTAGCTACAAAAATTGGTATTGAAATTAGTTTCCCTAAAAGGTAAGACAAGTTTGTGATATTGAAAGATGACCAACTAATAATGAACCATTGTTTCTAAGTTTAAACCTAAGACTGCACTCCCATTTTGGTTGAGACTTTTGGGGCTTGGAGCCTATGAATTACTGGCTGTGGAAGTTAGCATACAATTTTGTGTTTTTATAATTTGGCAATTTATATTCAAAAGTACTTCTTCTATCTGCCTTGTCTCTTTTAATCATTAAAATAACCTCCATCTCATTCATTCCTCACACAATGCAGAGTTTCACAAACAGATCAATTTGCACTAAGTCAACAATAAATGATTCCTTCATTTATTGCTATTATCCTGTTGCAGACAAAATGATCCATGAAAAGACTGGATGTATTTCTCTGGACACCTTTTAAGACAATTCTGTGTCCAGTAATCCAGTCACTATAGGCTCTCAGTTAAAAATCTACTCTATGTTTCAAATTTCAGCAAGTATGGTGCTTGCTTGGACAGACTGGGAACAACAAGCATGCTGGTTGTTTGGACAGAGTTTTGGGGGCCTAATGCTTTAAAAGCAACATAAATAAATAAATAAATAAATTCATTCATTCATTCATTCATTCATTCATTCATTAATGCTATGCAAGGTCTAAATGAACCCCTGGTTCATTGGTTTGGTACTTTACATTACCTGTGGGCCGTGGCAGCGTTGCAGGTGGGCCGTGACCAACACCAGGGTTAGATTCTGCATCCCCCTCACCCCTCTGAGGATCATGCTTGATTCACAGTAGCAGCATCGCAGACTGATCACGGCTGACCCTGGATGAAGCCTCATCCAAACATCCAATGATCCCACTCAATTCACATTGGCAGCATTGCAGATGGATCACTGTTAATCCTGGATGACTTCCCTCACCCCTGCTTTGATAATCGTGCTCAATTCACCAAGGAGGAAAAGCATTTGACATTCATGCTTGATTCATCTAATGCTCCAACCGTTTTGGTGATCTGATGACTGGACCCACTGCTCCCACTCAGATGATTGTGCTAAATTCATAGAGGGGGACAGTGTAGCTTTCAGATACACTGACATGTGAAAAACTGGGACCACAAAGGTTGGAAAAACTGCTCTAAGTCATTGGCTTCCTTTTCTCACTGCTTTGGATTTTTATATTTTAGTATTTTGCAAACCTTGACTTTTTAATTTTTTTTAGCTTTTGCGTATTTTATACTTTTGAAATGCTATGCCTTATATTGTTTGTATTCTTTAATTACTTGGTCTATTCTTCATTATTGTTTTTGTATTTTTGGAATTACTTGCCCTATTCTTTATTACTGTATTGAGATTAATTAATTGAACTTTTCATAAGATACTCACTTAATAAACCAATTACATTCAAGTTTAGTCTTTCTGGGGGCTTTTCCAGTCTTTGTATAAGCCTCAGTTCCTAACAGTTGATAAGGACTACTGAGCAACACATTTATAAAAAAGACAAATTCTAATGTTGTCCATATGTTTATAGACAAAGAATAGAAGGATAAAGAAAAGGAGAACACAAAGTACAACATAAAGAATGAAATAATGAACTCTCTGAATCCACTATAGACCTCCTTGCATAGTTCATGACCCCTTGTCATCTAGACGTGTTTACTTCCCCAAGGTACTTACCTTTTTTATTACACTCCTTGATGTCTTTCTCTCTCTCTCTCTTGACCTTGGTCTCTTGCATTCACCAATGATCTTTGCCCCACTCCTTTCTTCACTCTAGATTTACATCACCAATGGCTCTAAGTGTCTTTAAATATCGCTCTAATGATCCCTTCAGAAAAATCCCTGAGTCAGATATGCCTCTGAATCGTGGAACATTGGTTTAGAGCTACCCTAGCAATTCTGGCATGTCTTCTCACCTAAATGTTCAATAGCCTTGAAAGGGGTCTGTTATGTTTGTTGGAAACTCAACCAGAAGATGGGAAGTAAGCTGTTGTGAGATCCAATTCAGAAAATCAGTCCTATATTTCTTCCAAGCAAAAATCAATAAACAAAAACCAGAAAATGGAATTAACAACTCTCAGGGTCAAAACAAAGAGACAAATGAAGTTAATCACAAGCCAAATGACTGAGTGTTTGTATATCTGTAATCTTGGATGATCCAGAAATTGCTGGGACTGAACAGTAAATGTTTGTGTCGATGTGTGTCACATACAGTAATTTCACAGACGTTTCCAAAATGACCACACCACTAAATGGTGGAACACACTGAGTAGACAAAATGCTGTGAGATGAGAAAAATGATGATGTCTTTATACACTTAAAAAATTATTTTCTAAAGAACAGAAATGGATTTGGCAAAGTTCAAAACTTGAGAAAATAACAAATAAAAAAAATAAAAAAAGCGCAGAATTGGACCACAAAAAACATAACAGGGACCACATACTACAAATAAATGGCTTGAGGAGTAAAGCTTGCTGCCTATTTTCCTGGCTCTCACTCTGACACACAGCAATCTAGTTCCACCTTGCTTGTGAAGAACCATGCTTGGTCTTCTCTTAGCCAGGAAGTATTTTTCCCCCTGTGAACTCACCCTGTGTCTCACATTGACTCTAACATCCTCGGAGAATCTCTTCAGGTTACTCTGAGGGCACCAACATCTCTGTTGTTCTGGGGCCCCCATAACTAGATTTGGTGGACTTCAGTGTGACTTATACATGTTTATTTGATATTCAATGTAGGTTTTCTTTACTGTCCTAGGGCTTTATTAGATTCTCTTCTTGCCACCCTTCCCATTTGAACAGCCTCATTCAAACTAGTTAGCCCTTCATGATATGTAGCATATCTGCATATTTTTTTTTACAATAAATAGTTTTATTGTTTGGCTATCGCATGCATTTTACTCACAAATATTAGTGGAAATTGACCTCAACATGCAAAAAGTTTCATCATCTGAAAGTGAATTTGGAGACAGTTGGCTCTAAAAGACCATAGCATTTCATTCAGAAAAGGACAGATAGTTTTCTACCTCCAACAGTGCATGAATAAACCAGTCAGCTGAATCAGTTAAAAATAAGAATGTAACCTGAACAGTTACTTATTTGAAGCATTCAAAAGGACACTGTGTTTACATTTAAGCCTTAAGTTTGACTTCCCGACACTCAGATCAAGCATGTAACAAGGCTCATGCACATTACGAAAACATGAAGAAAATATGCCTTTTTTCCTCTTTTTTCTTTCTTTTTTCCAGCTACAATGTGTACTAGCATGACAAAATAAAAATGTCAAACTGATAAATGTGGCAGCTCTGCTTTTCTTCAGATCCACATTAGACCGATGATGGCAAAAGCCCAAAGATTTATCAAACTGACCTTGCTTCCTTTGCTAATGTTGCAACTAAGTGTACCGAACATGATGGTCTTTTTTGCTTGATCACAAAGCATAATTTTTCTATGCCAGTATTTCCAGATGAAGCAGTAAGTAAGCAATGCAACTAATGTGTTTAGTTAGATGCAGAGTTATTGTTATTATTTTTTTATGTTGAACATTTCATCCAGATGTGCACTGGGGTGTGGGAGGACCACAACTGGCCATAATCGGCCTCTCTTGTCCTTCTCCCTTTAATCATTTGCAGCCTTTTTATTATTTGTTTGGTTTACCGGTGATATGCACTGTTTTAATTACAAGATGGAAAAGTGGTGTCCACTTTCTAGGGTAGGTGAGGTCGCCCCCCTGGAAAGCTAGTCAGGAGAAGGGAGCTTTCATGTTGGTCCCTGAGGGCTGGCCCAGGCTGAAACTGGCACCGGCCTATACTTTTGTTTGTTGTGTTTTTGTATTATTTCAATGGACCATTGGCTCTCCTGACTGACTCTGGTTTGTGTTTGTAATGAGCTGAAGTGCATGTTCCTGCTCCCATGCCTTTCTTAAAGATAAGAAACTGTTAAACTTGAAACACAGCTCTTCAAAAAATGCCTGTTAGCTCTGAGGAGAGGTATAAAATCCAGAATTCTCTTTACGCTTGAGGAACAACATCAAACTTGTGTTTTCAAGACATAGTGGGTCTTCTGACTTGTGTATGTTTTACTTTATCCTCTGTGTTGGGTATTTTTCGTCTGTTTTTTTTTTTAATTCAATATTTTCTATTTCATTTCAAGGTGTGGACACAGACACATGGGCACCTTTATTTACTGTTTCACGTTTCATATATATGTGATTTAATAGGGTATATAGCTACACTTTCATTTGAATACAACTTGTACATTTATGACATCCCATTAAAAAATGTTGTTTTTTGATCATGTTGAAATGATCTGTTTAGCCATTTCCAAACCCAGTTGATCAAACTGAGGGTCACATGGGCCTATACCAGCAGTTATGTAATGCCCTTGAATGGCATGCTAGCTCATTGCAGGACACACTTGGACACACAATTACACTCCTTTACACAGGACAGATTTGTCTAATGTAGACATCTTAGAGAGAAAAGCTAGGGGGCTTTAATAAACAAAGATACAGATAAAGACAGAATAAATAAATTGTATACAGATAGTGCCCAGACTGGACCAACTGCTGCACCATTATTGTGCCATGACATTTTAAAAAATGATTAGCAAGGAGTTTTATCTAGTGGGGTTTTCCATTGTTTTTTTTATGTTGCAGAGTTACTGCTCTTACCTTTAACACTGGCTGGAATGCCTCTTCTCCTTCCTCCAATTATTTAGATTTATTTGAGTTGATTTTGATTCTCTCTCTGCTATCATGTCAACCAGGGCTGTAACATAAACTGGGGCAATGTACCTACAATATGTCTGCGGTGGTAGGTTCTACCTCCTTCTGGTCCTTAACAGTTCCTATTCTATAGGTGTACATTTTTTGTAAACAAGCACAGAATCAATCATATGCAAAAGGCTCTACTCATTTAATGTCTGTGTGGGTTAATCAGAACAGAATTCCATTTGAAAAATTGTACTTCATATTCTGTTTTTTAAACTCGGAGCAATTGTGTCTGTAATATCAAAATTACAAAACAAATAGGCAATAATATATAATATGGTGGTAGTAGTCATGGTAACCATATTAAACATCCTATTATATCCCATAAATATTTATTGGCCATGGCAAGGTTTTTGGGACATCACTTTGATTCTTATAGTTGTCTTAGGTAGCACTGCCGTCTGCAAATTATAGAAAACGCACAGGGAAATGAAGCTGTATATTTTAGCCAAGATCAGTTTTATGAATTTGAATGACAGAGTTTCATGTTTCAAACAGCATCCCCACTCAGATTAAGTGATGCACTCCACATGGAACACAAATCCAACTTATCCAGCTTCCAATCAGAACTGTCTCCCATAATGGTGGTTTCTCTCGGTATAACATGTTACCATATTCTTTAATAGAACCTTGCAGCTGTGTGCCCTTTTTATTTTAAAGACATACTATAAATAAGATACTTTAGTCCAGGAGGTGATACAGGCTACACCCTGACATGGTGCCTTCCACTGAGCAGTTTTATAAAATTCTAATTACATTAGAACAAAAGGATATACACAGTAAATTCTGGTTACAAGATCTGTGGAGAAGATTTGCTTAATTTTCACCCACATATATACTAACTAAATGCTATGTGACATTATGTGACTTTTCCTATGATTTTCAGTGTAGCCTTCATTTAAATAATATCAGGAAGTCGGAGGCAGTCGGCCAGTCTCGTGATGAGACGTACCCTGCGACTCACCCCAACAATATCAAACAGGTTTGATTTTGTCTTTAGTTGTAGGGGTGGGATCTGTGTGCATGACAGCTGACAAACAATGAATGCTCATCAGAACGTACAATGCATATTATTTCAGTGAAAAGAAATAAGGAACAGGGGTGCTTTGGACCTCACAAGATCTGTTGTTGTACGCTTTATGTACCACGGCAGAACAGAAAACAAAAGATAAAACAAAGGGCCAAGATTGTAGCTGAATTTGCCATAGATGTTAATACTTCATACAGCACCGGCTCCATTAGCAACATCACATTATTTTTGCTGTCAGAAAAGCAGTGATCACAACTGTGCTAGTATGTTGGCACTCAGTCAGTAAATGTGACATGACATTGACTTTGTCTCCAAACGGTCCAACCTGAGCTGACCCTCTAATGTACTCATTTCTCTTCCTATCCATCCTCGTCACACCAAATGCAAATCTTAGCATCTTTAACTTTGCCACCTCCAGCTGCGTCTCCTATTTTTTGTTCAGTGCCACCGTCTCCAACTCATATAACATAGCTGGTCTCACTACAGACATACTTGCAAAATTTGACATGGGGTTAAGACATTATAATAACACTATTAGGGCCACTTTAATTTCATTCCCTTAATTTATTTTAATTTTTCTAAATAGGAGTAAATACACTTCCATGTCAATGTCACATTTAAATTTGACAACTGAGAAGGGAAGTGAAGCAGTCTTCTTGAATCATCACTCAAAAGCATCCTCAATATCATATAACACCTACTACACATTTACTGGTTGCTGGGATTCAAGTGGGAGGACTACTATTGGGAAATACACATTAAGAGTGTGGCAGGGCTCAAGACAAAATGGACGCTCATGGTCAAAAAGCGTAATTAGAAGAATTCCCCTATTGCCTGATAAAACAACGTTTCACTTTACATGTGGAGAAGAGAAAAGCCAAGCAAAATGACACCTCTTATTGTCTAACTAAAAAGATTACAATATGCAAGCTTTCGAGGCAACTCAGGCCCCTTCTTCTTCTTAATTACATCTTGCCTGAAGAAGGGGCCTGAGTTGCCTCGAAAGCTTGCATATGTAATCTTTTTAGTTAGCCAATAAAAGGTGTCATTTTGCTTGGCTTTTCTCTACATTCATAATGGCTAACACGGTACAACACCCTAGTACTACATGTGGAGAAGGAATGACTTGTAGCAAAGGAGTCAGCAAGCATTACCAGTTTGTTAATGGGAGAATGCTCTTTACCACAGAGCATGGGATAGCGTACCAAGGCTCCATTGAGGTGGGCTGTCCAAGGCAAAATCTCAAATAATCACTTGCAGATTATGTATTAAGAAGGTTATTTTTCACTTTCCAAGCAGAGAACCAGGCCTGAGGTTAAGTCCTATAGGGAACACAAGTTTCAGTATGGATACAGGATTAATAAAATGGAACAATTACTATTACATATCCAACCAAATATAATAAGAGGTTACAAAACATGACATTCTCAAACCTGCTTAATCCAGTTCGAGGGAACTAGAGCTTATTCTGGGAGGACTGGACACAAGACAGGAAACAACCCTAAACAGACCACCAGGCCAGAACCCACTCCATAACACACCCACAGAGGACAATTTCAAACTGCCAATTCAACCAACTTCTAAGACTTTAGCTTAACTGGAAAATCCAGAGAAACATGTGTAAAAGTTAAACCCTTGACACTGAATCTATGAAGTTACCTTTGTTACAGTCATTTGGAATAAAAAAAAAGATTAAAGCAGTTCTTACATGATGCTTTATAATACAGTTTCTCCCCACATACAGTGAGACTGGGACTGCCCATGGCTGATTTGCTCATGGTGCCAGCTTGTCTGGAGAACGTAATAGAGCAGTCCAGTACCCAGGGAGCTAAGTGGAATCAGGGGAAATTCAGGGCATTCTGTTACTAAGGCAAGTGAGCCAGAAATTCGGCACATATGGTGTAGAGCACTGTCACTTAGGCTGTGGGATAAGAAATTTACTGTAAAACCAAGACGCTAAGTGAATCTCTATCTACTCATGCATAAGTGTGTCTGTCAAAAACATAACAATAAAACCTACATTATGTATTAAAGTGCATTGGAATGTAGTTTAATTTGAAAGGCACTATACAAAATAAAGAAATCTGTATTATTAGTAGTATATTGCTTCTCTGTCACAACATTATTCATTTCTTAGCCAGCATAATGTTTATCTGTCGATCCATTTTTTTGAAACAACTATTGTGTTCATATAAATTACTTATAGGAATGCTTTGAAATCACTTTATTTTTTTGTCTCCTGATTCAGTGGTACAAGAAAACCCCCACATATGATATACTGTTTGACTCGTCTTCAAGCCTAGTTATGCAAGATGTTAAGTTTTTTTAAATTTCCCCCTATTTTTGGCCATCTAGACCCCAAAAGCATTCATTTTTAGGCCATTTGAGTCTTCAGCAAAAATTCAACATGAAATTCAACCGACTCCAGAGATTCTTCCTCTAATGGGATACAAGAGTGTCCTTTTATGATATTTCAAGGCTGCTGATCACAAATTCGATAATATTTTGATATATGATTCTTTATTGGTGGTCCTAGCCCAATAAGAGCCACTCCCAGAAGGTAAAAAATGACAAATGTGAAATATAAGTATGTGGTGTACTGCGTTAGACTACTATAAGGTCAGTGGTTATGAATATAATGTTATATTTGAATTTTTGATCCTTTACTAGGGGTCCAGCCATCTATAGATCTCTATCATTGGATGAAGAATGACAAATTTCTTTTATAATCAAAAGAAAAGCCAAGCAAAATGACACCTTTTATTGGCTAACTAAAAAGATTACAATATGCAAGCTTTCGAGGCAACTCAGGCCCCTTCTTCAGGCAAGATGTATAATCAAGAATATCCATCCATCCATCCATTTTTCCAACCCGCTGAATCCGAACACAGGGTCACGGGGGTCTGCTGGAGCCAATCCCAGCCAACACAGGGCACAAGGCAGGAAACAATCCTGGGCAGGGTGCCAACCCACCGCAGTAATTAAGACTATTTAGACTTTAAACATTTACATTGAAGCACACATTTTAATATTTCAACTATTTAGCACAATGTCTCTTGTTTTTTATGTCATTCTTACTTTCTGGGTAGAGTTGTTGTTCTTAGATTTTTTGCTTTCACAACCCAATTTGCCTTTTTTGTATCTTCGAGATGCATAATCAGCAGCAACTGTCATTCCCGGGGGGTTTCCCCCATGGAGAATTTCCACCAACTGTCATACTCAGGTGGAGGTGGGGTGATTCCCTGGAAGGATCTCTGTCGACAGTCATCCTCATTGGGGTGCAGTGACGTTTGCTTACACTTTTAGCCATGTCGACCCATCGCAAGACACTCCAGAAATGGTGTGTGTCCCTTTCTCGTTGATTGTAATTGTGAATTGATTACAATTGCGACCCACAATTTAAGTACCTATGGTGTAGAGCATTGTCCAGTAGATCTTGAAACCTCTTACCCACTCTTTATGGCTCCTCTTTCTATCTCTGTGGAGCAAGTCAGGAATTCAGGACATCTGCTAGGTACCCATCCCATGTGGCATATCCTATTTCTATATATTTTCAAACTTTCGTTTTAGGTTTAGCGCCTTGTCTGACAAGACTTGCTGCCCCATAGTGCATTCCCACACTGGTATGTATTTCTGTGATCATGGATCTCTTTCACCTCTTGCCAGACTTTCCCTGCACTTTACCACTTTGGTAATGACTCTGCTTTAGCAAGCTTTTTCTACTGAATCACATCCTTCCATGCTGCAGAATGAAAAAGTTGCCTGCATTTTACACACTCTAATGCCTTCTAATGAGACCACTAAGTGAAACTTACATAGCGCTGGTTTGGCACTAAGGCCCAACCCTACAGACATGTAGTCCTAGCAAAACTTGCATGCACATGTCCATTTTCTTCTGTTCCAGATTAGCTTTATTAAATTGAAACTTTATTCTGTATTTTATATAGCATCTTCCACAAAGCACTATACAAAATAAACAATAGTATAATGCAAAGCAAGCCAATCCAAACAAAAGACACTGCTCTTTTTCTCACCAGTCCACTGAAGAGCACAGACACTAGGAGGTGCCTAGACAAACAGCATGTGAAAGATGAAATCTTTGGCTGTGCATATTTTATTCTTTCTGAAAACCATTAGGAATGACTAAATAAACACTGACTGACCAGTCATCAGATGAAGTAAAACACACCCCAGCGCCGTATGAACTGCATTACTGCAAGGCTGCTCTTTGCTATCTGACCTTTCTTCACTTTGTTTGAGTTAAGATCTGGCTGTGCCTTTTAACAAAAAGATACTCCCACTCAAAATCTTTATCAAGCAAATCCCTTAAATCTTCTTCTCCCCCTCCTGTCTGCTGAAAAGCCATCTGAAAAAAAAAAAAGATTTAAAAGTTAAAATGCGGAAATTATTTCAAAGGGAATTTTAACCCAGAACTGACTAGCGCTTGCTGCACTGACAAATTATATGATGTATTGGCTGAGAGCTTCAAAATGTTGCACTCATTAAACTTAAATAAGGGTCAAAACCCTCAGCAGCCTTTTTGGATCAAGCTTGGGATTCCGGCAGCAGGAGGCAGGACAGGCTGGTAATTTGAGGGGAAGAAAAGTCAGCTGATCCTGCTTTAGAGTCTTGTTTTAGCCTAGAAATCAATACCTTCAGAAAATTACTAGCACCTTTAGAACAAAAAACCAAGGGAAGCATCTTTTATTTTGCATTGTTACAAAGGTGGAGCTGCATTCCATTGCTATGTGACGGATAAGAAGAAGCTTTGTGAGGATTAACTAAACAAGTGCCAGGGAGGGGGTCAGTTTACCCTGTGGGAATTTTACTTTTGTTGTGTTCTGTGTTTCATTTAAATTTTTACTATCTTCATATATTCATTCTGAAACTGTAGAAGCTCTTTAAAAAATAAATAAATAAATAGACACAGACACTTTGGTCTGAAAACACACCAGAATGTCTATAAAACAAGGAAATTATAAAGAAAGGAAACTTTTGACCTGGCTGTCCCAGTCACATTAAGACATTAAGCAGACATATTGCTGTTGGTATAACGGAACCCCAGCAGTGTTTCTTCACACACATCAGCTGAAAAAAATCAGAGCCTGTCCTGGCAGCATAGGGGCAAAACGTGGGACCCATCGATGACCAGCTTGGCCACACATAACTCTCACTTGCATAATCCAGTACAGGGGCATGTAGGGCCAGAGTCTGTTCTTTTTGTGTAAGGCATGGACTGGGACATTGCAGGGCCCTCTTTCTTACAATATGAACAATTTAGAACCACACATTAATCTAACACATTTCTTTGGGAGTTTAGAGGAATACTAGACCACCCAGAGAAAAACTGCAAACATAAGAATGGAACATGCAAGCTCTTTATGATCAACACCTGGGACACTGGGATTGTGTGACACGAATGCTATCTATTACACTGCTGTCTAGATGATGCTACATTTCAGGTTCCAATCTTAGACAAATAGAACTTAATAAAGCGTAGTTATATTATTTATTTACTGAAGTCTTGGTCTCTTTCCACAATCTTAATAGAATTAAACAATCTTTCATACAAACTAGGTATTGTAGGAGGAGAACAGGCATCCCGGGTGACACAGGAATATAAACATTACCCGGAGAGGAGGCCAGAGCGATGACGAAAGCATACCGAAGAAATAACTTTGTGTCCAGCCAGCAGGAAACTATGAATGGACCAACAATAACTAGAAATTGGAAGTTGTTCCATCCCCTCTGTGTTATGTAGCAGTGGTCCTCATGTGGGAACCCAGTCAGGACACCTGCAGGAGTGCTTGGGAATTTGAGTGCGAAAGTGCAGCCCTGTCAAATCGATAGAGTGCATTGTCGGGGGATGACCTCCCTATTGTTTTATGGCCCAGAAGTGTTTCCTGGAGGATATGCAATGACACCAGAAACACTCCTGGGTCCAGCATAAAAGGGAGCCTGCTGCCACACACGGACGAGTCAGAATCGGGAGGCAGATGGCAACACTCAACTGGATGAGAGAAGGAGAAACAATTATAAGTTTATTGTATGATTTATTGTATTTTGTGGCACATTGCTAGAATAAAGATCCTTTATTTTATTCTATTAATGTGTGGTGTATTGCTGTGTTTCTGGTTTGGGGCTTTCTGGAGCCCCCTTGTGGATACACTATTAACTATGAACAAATCTCAGTGTTTGACTTTAATATTCATAAAGATGTGTTAATGGACACCCTCAGTTAAGGTTTTGTCTTCCTAAATGATTCTGTTAGTTTGAAGCTCCTACATTCTCATAATTATATTTTTGACTCTTGGTAATAACATTTAGAATTTCTCCATTTACTGGAACCATTTCAAGTCATGATTTGACTTTCTTCCTTGACAATCGATGCTTAATTTAGAACAGAATCTTTCAGACATTTAAATAGTAGTAGTATTTATATTTATTGACAAATAGAAATGTAAACCTGAGCTTGCAAACTAATAGTAGTATAAATGAGCAGTTAAACAACTATTGATTGTACTGTATATGAAATACACTTTAGATGAAGTTACTTTCATCAACTTAATCAGAACAAAAAGATGGATTCACAATGGTTTAAAGAGAACATTAGACTTTGCCTTAGGTCCTCCTGTGACAATTGACACATTCAACAACTAATACAGGCCATCGATTTTGATGTGATGCTATGTTTTCATGTCTTTCAATTTGATGCTGATAGATTGAAGATCTTCTTGGAGCACAATGCATTTCCTTTGTTGATCTGCCAGATTTCTGCTTGCCTTTGTATGGTGTCCAGTACATTGCAGTTCTTGGTAGGCACTTGGAGGGAGACATGGAATGTGTCCAGCTTGACACATTCGGCATTGTGTAAGGAGATCTTATAACTTCCTCAAGTCATTCTATTGCAGGATCTCTTTGTTGGTAATATAGAACAAGTGAGATCTGTGGGTCCAGCAAAGACAGAGCATTTAGAAGACGTTCACCTTCATAGCAGACATGACAGGGAAAACGTGTCATCTTAAAATAAAAACTAATCAATCAGAACATAAATTGGGATCAACCAAGTTTACAAGTCTGCCTGAATTGTAATTATTAAGCTTTATAAGAAATCTCTCTGCAAAGGATTTATCAAGTGTCTCAGAGTAGAAAAATGATCTTAACTGGGTCAAAAATCTTTAACAGGAGTAGGAGTAAAAAATTATGTGAATTTTGCTAATTCTGGGAGCTCCTCCTATCTATACCAGGATTTAGGTGAGCTCGTGAGCTGTCCTAACTTGCTAGGAGCTACCAGAAGGTAGTTTTTGGGAAAGGCAGAATGTTTTGGGAATGTGGGAAAACAATGAACTCATGTAAAAAAGATATAGATTTGACAGAGATGGAATAATACTCCTAATAAATCCAGTATATTACATGAACGCTCCGTCTATGCAGAGAGGCCAGGTGCTGTTTGTCAAAATAAAAGTGTTGATAACATTATGTTTAAAATGCAGGTTTGCCATAGCAATGATCTGGGTATGTCACAACCAACCATTTCTCAAATTTCGCACCAAACTTCGAGCACTCTCAAAATACGTGAGTTAATATGCAGATTCATACATTTCCCCACCACTACACATGAAGCAATGTTAAAGAAAGCACTCATACAAATCAGCACACCCCTTGAAGGTCATTGCATCAAATGTGGATGAGCATGTATAAGTGAATCGTAAGTGACATCACAGTATCAATGCATAAGAGGTCATGGATGCGAACTGTACCGTAGTAGCCAAAATATTAGCATAAAAAAAGGCAGGGCTGGATGGGTGACTGACGGTGAAATGACACACAGGCAGTGACTGACAGTAAAATGTCACACATCTATGTTGAGCTCTGTATTCCACAAACCCCTGGAATATTCATGTCACACTTTAAAATCCCAGAGTAGACACTCCAAGGGCATCAGCATAGAAGATAATGGGAATTATACAAAGAGGCATGGCACAGTGAAAGATGACAAGGAACACTTTACACGTAAATGTGACTTCCAAAACAGAGCACCAACAGCCATGAAAGGTTTCAGTATAACTATTACAAGCCGTTTCCCATAGCCATAACAGTGGGAAGGTGAGTCTTCTGAAAATACAACTGTGGATCATTCATTTTTAAATAAACATGCCCATTATCAGGCATAACTCTCATTCCATAGGTGTTCTCATTATGCCTGCTGTGAAATCTACAGATAATATCAGAAAACTACAAAGCATTGTCATGATTTCCAAGGAAACCACACAATGTCATCATGAGCACAACTTTGTGGCTCGCGGTGCTATAAAATCATGACATCATTCATTATGAAACATGATCTCCTACTCCTCGCTGGGAGTGGGTGTAGCAATTTTCATAACTACTTCTCATGTTCTACTCTTGGGTTGGACCAGTTATGGCTTGTATATCCAGGTGCTGGGTCACCCTCCTCAAATATTTTAAAAACTCTACTTAAATTAATTAGCTAATGCAAAACTATCATGAAATAAATTTGTTTATTTGCACAACATGCCTGTTGTCAGCACTTATCAACATCCAGTTAATATTGGTTTCATTTCTTTATGAATACCTATATTGTGAAGGACACCAGCCAAATGAAAGTGTATGTAAGTCCTTGATCTTTTGGTAATCAGGAGACCTGAGGCTGCCCTTTAATTGGTTGCTTTCAGAGTTTTCTGAGAGGCAACTCCCACATTTATTGGTAGCAAATTAGTATTGTTTTAGGTTTTTTTAATCTAATGTGATTGGACAATTGGTTTAGTGACAGGGGATGTTTTTGAAGTGAATTGTAACTATGAGAATAGATAGACAATACTGAAAATTCTAGTACATTAATTATGTTTGGTTAAACTGATTTAAAATGCAGGTATATTTTTTAAAACAGATTTAACTTTAGGTTGTTTATTTATACATGTATACTTTCTATATCTTAGATATTATTCAGAATTGAAGGTGGTCTGTTTTAAGTAGAACTGCAGCCAGGCAGTTTGCATCATTCACTTTTTTCTCTTTAGAAAACTCAAAATGTATTAGCAAGGATTAAAGACAGAATTAAGTTGTATTAGCATATAATTCAATTCTTTCATCACTTCTTTGACTTTCCATTAGGTTACAAGCCAAGTTTCAAATCCTTATTCTCACATATAAAAGATCACATATACGAGTTTTAGTCTCTTTCTTAACATTTTGAACTTATCAATGATTAAAGTCCATGGAGCATATTGTGATCTTAAGCTGTTGGCCTGCTTAAAATTCCAAGGATCTCAGCTTTTAATTCAAGACCGAAGAATCATTTCAGCATTGAATACTCTTGTGTGATTGGCTGCTGTTGCTGTTCAGAGTGTTTTCTTATGTTTTTTTTGATTACTTTCAAGAATTATTTCTATTGGCCATTACCTAACTCATTTTCGTTTTGTTCACAGCATTTGCAGCACTACATGATCTGTGTTCTGACACACATGCCGCTAGGCAAAACAGTGGGACCAGAAAGTGAAATCAAAAACCAAGGAACAAATGAGAGTCAAAACTGGGAAATCAGCAACATGTATCTAAGCCCAATATGGGAACAAAACAATAGAAAAAAAACCCAAAAAAAATCAATTACATGTGAAGTTTTTAGAATCGAATATATCAAACTGATGACATTGTGTGCTACAACTTCCAGGAATAGAACCCAAGCAAACAGTTTCCGTGACTTAATGACTGAGCTAGACAAATTATATAACAAAATAAGTAACAAGATTAATACAAAAACTAAGATAAATGAAATCAGAATCATAAAAATTTTTAACAATCTGAGTTGTATTCATAATTATTGAATGGAATATTAGAGTAACTGGAAGTGTGCCTAATAAGAACACATTAAACAGAGTTAAACTCAATTTCTTTCAGGCTCTAAACCTTTCTGAAATTTTTATTGATGACACAGTTCTATTGCCTTTTTCATTTAGCTTTAGAAAACCCAATATGATTGAAACCTTCACATAAAAATAACACAAGTAATCTCTTTAAATGATATTAATATACCTAACAAATGAGGACTCATATGTAGCTGATTGAAATAATGATAAGAGTGTAGTGAATTTACGTTAAAATATAAGCAGTCCATAAAGCAGATGAATTGAGGATTACAGCAGTTTGTGTTTTCTTTAAATACAAATGGTTTTAACAGAAACTAGTTTGATGTTAGGAGCACATTTGTAATGTGAGTATCTTATTAATCATTTAAATTTCTCCATATATTTTAACATTTTATATATACATATATATCTTATATATATTTCTCTTCTGGTTCGTCCTGCTTCCACTTCAAAACCGATCCCACCCACACACAGCAGACACGGCATTTCTCGATTCCTATTCGTCGTCTTCCATGTCATGCACTATACTGGCTTGCTGAGCGTTATAAGAGATTCTGCATGCAGCGAAAATGTACTTCTCCAGCTAGATTCCATGCTCAGAACCATCAACCCCTTCGCTAAATCACACATGCATGAAATCGCTCAGTCCAATTCAACAGCATCTTTACGAATGGTTTTCAAGGAAACCCCCTAGGCAGGATTTACGACGATACAATGCCCCCGACATGTCACACCGATATTGCAGTGATTTTCGTCAGAGAAGATGGCAAAACGCCTGCCGAAAAGGACATTTGCATCTATCCCATAGGCAACTCCTATAAACAGATTTCCATGCTCAATATGAATTGCAATCCTATGGTTTACCCACTTTTATTCCCTTACGGAGACATTGGCTGGCACAAAGATTTACAACATGTTCCTGATAAAAGAACCGCCAAGCGAATAAGGCTTACTCAATGCCAATTTTACGCGTACAGATTAGCAATGAGGAATACATTTAGTATTTTGCACTCCAGCGGCAAACTACTCCAACAGTACATCGTAGATGCGTATGTTAAAACAGAGGGCGCGCGTCTCAACTATCTCAGATTACATCATCAAGATCTGCGCGTCGAACTATTAGACGCACTGCAAGCAAACGCTGAAAATAACAACGTTCGTGTATGCAAAATTATCATATTACTGTCCACATTTCCAGAAAGTCCAAGATACATGCAAAAAAACTATCAGGATGCCATGGCCATAGTACGTAAATTCGGAAAGCCTGATTTATTTATCACTTTCACATGTAATCCTGCTTGGCCGGAAATTCTATATGCACACTGCATCTTTCAAGAAGTATTTATTTCTTCTTGATTTCTGAATTCCTTTCTCACCATTTTCTGTTCCTATTCTTACACGGCCGTATGCTACAGCAGGCATCGGCTAGTATATATATAAAATCCTAAGCTTAAAAATGCAGCGATTTTGTGTAACAATTTAATGTCACGTTTTTATGTCATATATATGTTTGGTATCATTTTTTTCAGAATTTATCAAACTTTAATATGATGTTCTTATATTTTCAGATTCTTATTCCGTTTTTAAATTATAAACTAAAAGAATATCAAGAATTCACATCCCGCGAGACGAGACTTTGTGCCAAAAGCTTTAACCATGCCTGGGGCTGGAAATAAAAGAGAAAGAATAGCACAGCTGCTGTACTGGCTTTAAAATGTTCAAAGCGCCGCGTGAGATGCAGATCACACGGCATGGCAGCAGCAGCAGCAAGCCAACAGCTGATCGAGCAAAGAGGAGGTAAAAAAAAACTGTATTTGTTTCCAATTGTATCACTGTTTAAGAGGGGGTTTTGGAGGAGTGACCGCGTCTCCTTGGGGTGTGTTCAGCCCCCCTCTTCACAACGTGAGTGGCAGAGATGGGGTTGGCAAGTGAAGCGAGCAGGGGGAAACCCCCTAGTATATATATATATATATATATATATATATATATATATATATATATATATATATATATATATATATATATATATATATATACACACATTGTCATGCACACATCAGAGGAGTCATCCGCTACCTCAGTTCAGATATGTAATACTCCGCTGAGACAAGATGGGGGCTACCACTAACTTTGTTTTCTTGTTCTTCTTTCCTCACAGCACCGAAAAACCACCCAGTAAGGACACATAGCCCTGCCCAATCCAATCCGTCCACCATAAAACTGGGACATCCCAGAAGAAGGCGTCTTTTGAGGAGACTAGAGCTAGTTGTAGGACGGAGCACTGTATCGCCTTATGCGACTAAGAAGAGAAAACCTTTTGTTTTGTTATTAATGAGAAACCCTGGTTTGGGGAGCAGCACTAAGCCTTTTTGTTTTCATTTTTCTGTTCCTTCCATCTCGTCTGAAAATGAATAAAAGAGGTAACCTGATTGTCATTCCAAAAATTCTTCCTTTTTGAGATATATATTTCTGTTTTTGTGACATCATTGTGTCACCATATTGTGCCTTTATTTTTCTATGAGTGCTGCTATTTTGTGTTTCTATAATGCTTTGTGGCTGCCTGGTATATGATGCATGTACCATGTGACCTATGACATCATGGCTATTATGACATATAAGATGGACACACTGGAACATGTGTCCAAACTTTAAAGTTCCAACATCTCTATTTACATCATTTAGAAACTAATATTCAGCATTTTTGTAGAGTTTTGTTTTGTGGTATCTTTTTCTTTTTTGCTTCTTTTGCTGGTGATCTTTGTGTCTTCCGGGATCCAAGATGGCAGAAGTGGTATGGATACATAAAACAGTTATCTCACTCTAAAAGGAGGTCCAGTAGCATAGCAAAATAGTTTTCTTGATTAATGTGGAATGCCAGTCTGGAAATTCTGCATTGTCTGTATTTGTTTCTTTTTATTTTTTGCCTTTTTCATATTGTGTTTCTGGGCATTTTTGCATGAGGCACATGCAAATTTATTAGTTATTTATTTAGTTTTCAACCCTTAGGTATTTTCTTTTGCTTATTGGGTGTACGTCCGAGATGTAGAAGATTTGTCAAGCTCAAAAAAAACAAAACCAAGCCTGTTTTTTTAGTCAAAACCAGAACATATACCAAATTGAAGTCAGAAAAACAATTGCTGGATTATTTGCCAGAAAATCCCAAATATGAAAACACCAAGCATTTCTGAACGTCTCCACAAATGTGGACACTGAGTGATCCGTGAAGCCAATATATATGTTGTGCTGATTATATCATTTCAGTGTGACTTCTAGGAGATATTCTCTAACAATCTGTGAAGGCATCCCTCACCACAGGTGCTCAACATGGCACAGCCCATACCTGAAACACGATGCAGTTGCTGCTTTTTCAAAATAAACAGAATTAATTTCTACAATGCCTTAACCATAGCCCATAACAAAACTACATACATATTTAGAATCTTCATGCTCAAAAATATAGAAAACAATCCTGAAGTTCATTAAGAAAGAAACTGTAGCACTAGGAAAAAAAAATTAAAAATCATAACGTTTGTAGTCTATGAACTGTGCGTACTATAGATGATGGTACTGTCCACGTAGGGTCAGATGAGTGAAGCAAACACTAACTGACTTTACTACAAGGCGGTTGAGTATTCCATTCTTCTTGACACAGGAAAGAGTTAAGGTTGCTATTTCTTTTTTACAGCATGAAAAATGTTATGTTTTATTGTTGCCGAGTGTTCCATTTATCTCAGAATTCTACAATGCAATTTAAATAAAGTCATTTTTATCAAAAGATCTTTGTAAGGATCAGTATGTTTGGAAAAGAGATGTGATGCCAGCAATTGTATGAAATTATATATTATTATTTTTTACCATTGACTTTTTTTGGTTTTCTTTTTTATGTTATTTAACTTTGTTTTGTTGCTACCAATGTCATAATGTTATAGATACGTGAGGACATGGAAGTGTATGTCTAGGAGTCTAGGTTCATGTCTGTTACTTCACTGGCTGAACTTTATTATTTCAAATAAGAAAAAAATAAATCCTAGGAAATTTTAGAGGTTTTTAAACTTTTTAAACCCAAGCTTTGTCCCAGTTTACAAGCTTACTTTGTTTTATAGGGTTTTGTAGAACTTCTGATTTTGATAAACCTGTTTTTCCTCACTTTTCTTTCTTGCCCCTTTCATTTATCTCAGGCATACTCATTTAAATTATTCCATTGTCTGGTACTTCTATTTAATGAAAAGATTTTTTTAAATTAGAGTGTTTTTTGTTATAAAAAATCATATTAGTGTTTTTTTTTTGCCTCCATAACTCATAGCTGTTTTCTGCCTTTTTGATATGTTGAATAAGAAAAAAGGTTTCACATCCTTTCTTATACATTTGTTCTTTTATTGCCTAATGCCCTATTACCAATGATTTATTTTATGTGTTGTGAAACCCAGAAACTAAATCAATGGATGGATATATTAAGATAAATGGAGAAAACTATTTCATATGGCCTACTGGTTCTCAAATTGGCGCCATTTCCCATCGAGGTAAAAAGTATATGTTTTTGAAACTATGCATAGATTTTCATGACCAGAATAATATTAGACAAGAATGATGATTCCTTATTTTTGTTATTATTAAATCCGATAGGGCAATATACCATCTTTTTTGATACAATCCTACAATTGTATTTGAGCTAAGTGAAAGATGACTTTTTAACACAGCAGCTTGAAATTAGGAGTATTTGGTGATAGTCTGTGCACATGCACATACAGAACAGTGTTCCAGTGTTCTATAGATTCCATTAAGTATGTTCTTTTTGGTAAATATGTAATGGCAGGCATTGATAAAATATTTTTTAATTCATTATTAAAATATGTGAGTTTATACAACTATTAACCCTTATTAACTTGAAGAAATGCAATGTTCATT
The DNA here is from genome assembly GCF_900747795.2 of Erpetoichthys calabaricus. Taxonomy (NCBI): domain Eukaryota; kingdom Metazoa; phylum Chordata; class Cladistia; order Polypteriformes; family Polypteridae; genus Erpetoichthys; species Erpetoichthys calabaricus. Next base: position 115,786,399 of record NC_041395.2, read on the forward strand.
AACTCATATGTATATTTAAAAATTGTAACAAGTGATTAATTTTAGACACCACAAACTTAGAAATATTCCTTAAGTGTATGCTTCCAAATGTATTCAAATGATGATAAAAGCTATAGTTCAATCATTTCCTGTTGAAACACAGAAAGTAGTGGCATCATTTTAAGAACATTTTAATTGTGTATAGATTTACAATTTGAAAAAAAAAATGGAGGTAGATTGAGCTAATAAAGGTGTGGCAGCAATTCTTTCTCAGATATTTCCACACTTTAATATAATTAGAAATGATTAACCAGAGAACTTACTTTAGAATATGGAGATAATTGTTGGAATATATCCCTATTTCCTTTCCTTATACAGTGCCTACTACAACCTTTCCTATGTTTAAATGTCTTAATCTAAGATAATCTAGGTGGACCTTATTGTTCCTTTCATTTTGAGTTTTTTCATTCTGTATCAGAACCTGTTTTACTGAGAGTGAATTTCAAAATCAGTTTTTGTTAAAGATATTGTAAATATAAATATGGCTTAAAGTATGTTCAGTATCGGACAGCTTGAAGAGCTGTATTAAATTAACTGACAGATTTTATTTATTTATTTTTATTGAGACCATTTATTGTTTCATTTAAGCCCTGACAGCTTTTTTATTAAATCAAGTGTCTGAGATTTTAGGATCCTTGCTGAACGGAAGTCAAATATAAAACACTGTTAAGACAAGTGATCAACAGTCATTTTAAAGAGAGTGTGCTAAATTCTTAGTATCATAACTAGATTTTTCTTAAGTGCTCACAAATAAGATTTTCTCATAAAGTCTTTTTTTTAATCTTCTACAGATTTTGGATATAACATGGCTGTCTTGATGTCACAGGTCATGTGGCATGTGTATCACATGGCTAGCAAATACACGGCATCATAGCGACCAGAAAAACAAAATGTTGGTTCCCATGAGAAACAATTCTTATATGGTGACACCAAAATTACATAATCCTAATAATAATAATAATAAATTAAAAAAATGATGATACCTTATAGCTAGAAATTAAGACGACATTTTGGTGGAAAACAGCATAACGGAAAATTATCTTATTTATGAAAGCTTGTGTTTAATGCTACATGTTCACAAATACTTATTACAGTCCTGTGCAAAGGTCTTAATGGTAATGTTATTGCATATCATTGATTTGTTCCATCCACAGTTTGTGACAGGATCCTGTGGCATCTTTGCATTTAGAAGGGAAGATGGCATATTCTGCAAAACTTGAATAAACAGTCAACTCATTTCAATATTTGAATGTGTTGTTAAAATATTTATAAGAAATTCAGCTTAGTTATCATAGTTACATTTATTTAGTAATTTAATCATTCTCCTTTTGGTATTGAGTGTTTAATATTAGTGTTAAGATTTTCTTATAATACTGTCCTTTGGTTGTTCTACTGTAAGACAATATGTTTATACTTGTAGACCTTCATTTTGTGTTATGTTTTATGGCATTATTCACCTGACATTTCATCATCACTGCTGCTGGTAACCTAATACATTTTGAATGCTGTGCATCTCCCTTGCTCCCTAATGTGACTGGTTTTCCACAACTATTCCCATGCAGCTACAGTGACGTTTTTTTTTCTGCCACATCCCCTGGCAACACATTTGTGATGCCAACCTCTGCCTCACGCTTCTCACTTGGGATCGGAGGAAACATCATCTGCCTTCGTCTTCCAACTATACAATCTAAGTTGATCCAAACCAGGATCTTTCCATGGTGGCCATGTACCCAGGTCATTGGATTTAAACAGAAGAAGCCGTTCTCATAAGTTCTGCTTTTTAAGTGCTTTTGGCATATCTTTGTTACTTTCCCTCATTCAATGCACATACACACCATCTGCGCAGCTTCTCAGGGTGTATCCATCCATTCTGAGAGTACCACTTTCCCACTATAATTTTCATACCAAAAATACTGCAGCGGTCCTCCCATTAAATCGTATTCATAGAAGGTCATGTATTCCTCGGTTGGCATTTGAGTGAAATGTTTCAGCAAATTTGGGCTTAAATCTTTCTCAGTGAGTGATTTCACAATGTGAGTATGTGGGTAAGTGTACATTTTCGTGGGAATCTCAGGTGATCTAGAAAAATTTAAGAAAGGTATTCAGAAGAACAAACATACAGAAATATTAGCTATTTTGCTCTCTCTAAAAGAGTTTTTAGTTTAATATGAGCAGCATGTTAGCTTCAAAAATTATTCTTTTTGAAGAAGGAGAATTGCTTGTAGATGCAAACAGCTTTGTAAAGTGGAACTTTGGCTTGCCCAGAATGAAGTTGATTGTGACTATATAAAAGGATAGCCATATTGTTACACTGCTTTTCATAGTCATTCTGAACTGGAGGTTCATCCTTTTTAATAAAATCCCTGTGTGCGTCCATGGTGTCCGTGTGTGTGTGTCTTCTGGTGAAGTGCGCATGCGTGGGGCACGGTGCGATGCGTGATATTACAGTCAGAGAAAATTACAGGCATTTTACAGAAATACAAACCAGTATTACTGCGAGAGGAAATTAAAGGTACAAAATACAGTGACTCATATTACAGCCACATACAAGCCAGTATTACTGTCAGAGGAGATTAAAGGCATATTACCGACGCGCACGCCTGTATTACCGCCAGAGAAAATTAAAGGTATATTACAGACGTACAAGCCAGCGGACATACAAGACAGTACTACTGTCACAGAAAATTAAAGACACACAATACACAGCGGCAGCCCATGAAGAACGGTCAGCTCAGCAAGTAAACATCAACAAAAGAAAGGCTTAAAGAAAGAAAAAATACGACCAACAAAAAGAATGAGGTCAAAGTCCCCTTGCCATTTAATATAGACTGTTCCTACTAATGTTTATGCACGACTGTTCTAGCGCCCGTTATTGTAAAGGGCTAAATGACTAGTATTATATAATTTGTGTAGAGAAGGTGCACTGTAGTTAAATCTTGTATAGCTAGTCCTTAAAATTCTTAATATGGATTTAAACATTTAGAGAATTTCTAGAGAATTGCCTTACAGTCAAATTGATATTTTGGAGGAGTTGGGATTGATCTCATCACTCTTTTTGTAACATTCTAATGGGAGATATTGGAACATACAGTATATGTGTTTGGAAACAGAAGTCATGAAGTAATTTTCAACATTTTCTTAAATGTTCTCCTTGTCATGTAAATCTCAACTTCTCCTCATGCTGTATGAATGTGTCAATTGGCACAAAAATCATCACACTTGAAACAAATTTTAGTATTTGGATACATATTCAAAATTTGTCCAACCAGAATAAATTAAATAATGCAGTTTGCAAGCACTTACTGTGTAATTCCTGGTAATTTAATGAATAGTATGAAAGCAAGATGCATCTTTAAATTTTCTTTTACTGTCATGGTTTATCTCCTCACACTTTAACGTATCTATGTTTTTCCCTTGATACAAGACTGAAACAGGAGCTGTATGCCCACAGCCCTTATCAGTCCTGCTCATCAGTATATAAAACAGAAGTGGTGCTTGATGAAAATATCGTCTTATTGCTTAATTGTATGTTCTAATTGCTGAATAAACTACTATTTTTTCCCTACCTAAAAAAAAACAGTATGCAATTTTCAATATTTTCAGAAAAAAAAAGATTTCTGATTTGTGCATGTAAACAACGCAGCTGCTTCATGGCTCCAGGCGGCTTGGATTAAATCTGAGCCCATTCATCACCTATGTGGAGTTTAAATATTTTTCCTGTGTCTGTGTGAAATTTTCTTCATGCACTCCAGTTTTTCTTCCATTGAAGAGATGATCACATATCTGGGAACTCTAAACAGGGTCTGGTGTGGGGGAATGTGCCCTACCATGGACTGGAGCCTCTTCTCTGGTTAGTTTCTGCTTTGTGCCCAGCCTCCTGAGATTCCTACATTTACATGAGTGAGCAGTTACTCGTAATGATCACAAAGCATTGTATTTATTTTCTTACACAAAGTATAATTTAAACATACTGTACAGCATAGGGTGTATTTAGATAAAATGCTTTGTGTAAGGAATGTGCAGCTGTGGATACATTCATTGTGAAAGCAATAAATGTACAGGAGACTATAATCTCCATTTTGGTGTTTTGCCATTTAGCACACCTAGTGCAAACATATTATTTATTTTATTATGTTAAGGTTTCTTTAAGATTGTAAAAATAAATAAATAAATGTTAGATCCCACCTGAGAAATGCTTTGGCAGAAATTGCTTTAGCTATGCAACCCAATGTGATTTTTGAGATGAAGTAGATAGACTGACAATTGTTCTCCATTTGGCAGGAATTCAAAGCATATAGTATTGGCAATACAAAATGAAAATAAAAACTTTGATTCTCATGATGCACACCATGGTTATTATTTTCCCGACACAACAGAAACAGTGAATATTATTATAATTTCAAAATAGTTTATGTGGAAAGCATTATGACCTCCAAGAAGTGGGGTAACCTGCAGTAGTCATTATCCTGAAACTTTATAGCCTAATAGCAACTTTTCTGTCAAAGTTGCTTCCATTCTCTTACTATTAACCATGTTTTGTTGCATGGCAGTGGTCTATTTGCACATAATTTTCTGTTTCTCAGTTACTATTATAGTTTTAAAAAGTGCCTGAGTGTTAGAAGTCAAGTACATTAAGCTCTGTACATATATTGTGGCCACATGTGGACATCGCAGAATCCCAAACATCCTCATGGACCTCGTGATCGTCAGAGGTGACTGTGTGCAGAGGATGCAGACCTATAAATACCTGGGAGTGCAGCTGGATGATAAACTGGACTGAACTGCCAATACTGATGCTCTGTGCAAGAGAGGACAGAGCTGACTATACTTTCTTAGAAGGCTGGTGTCTTTCAACATCTGCAGTAAGATGCTGCAGGTGTTCTATCAGACGGTTGTGGCGAGTGCCCTCTTCTACGCGGTGGTGTGCTGGGTAGGCAGCATAAAGAAGAGGGACACCTCATGCCTGGACAAACTGGTGAGGAAGGCAGGCTCTATTGTAGGCACAGAGCTGGACAGTTTGACATCTGTGGCAGAGCGATAGGCACTGAGCAGGCTCCTGTCAATCATGGAGAATCCACTGCATCCACTAAACAGTATCATCTCTAGACAGAGGAGCAGCTTCAGCGACAGACTGCTGTCAATGTCATGCTCCACTGACAGACTGAGGAGATCGTTCCTCCCCCACACTATGCGACTCTTCAGTTCCACTCGGGGGGTAAACGTTAACATTATACAAAGTTATTGTCTGTTATACCTGCATTTTTATCACTCTTTAATTAGATTTTTTTTTTATCAGTATGCTGCTGCTGGAGTATGTGAATTTCCCCTTGGGATTAATAAAGTATCTATCTATCTATCTATCTATCTATCTATCTATCTATCTATCTATCTATCTATCTATCTATCTATCTATCTATCTATCTATCTTTCTATCTGTCTGTCTGTCTGTCTGTCTGTCTGTCTGTCTGTCTGTCTGTCTGTCTGTCTGTCTGTCTGTCAAACGTCAGACACAATTGCCCAACAATCCCTGGTTTAATTATTTCAGTAAAGTACTTCTTGCTCCAAAATACAAATACTTTTCTCTCAGTCCTCCCTTCTCCATTCCCTACAGGCAAGTATTTTCGTCCGACTCTGACTCTCTGAGTGAGATGAAGAGGATCCTTTAATGCAAGATTTGGGTGTACTTCTTGTGCCAAAGTATTGCACAGAGAAAGCACTTCCTAGACAGGCAAAGCCTCTCCAAGGAGAGACTGCCAACCTCTGCAGCTCCCCGTGGCAGCACCTATGGAACCCGCAAGGGCTCTCCAACACAATTACAGTTACCAGTATGCCCTGTGGGTGTGTATACAGATGCACTGGCCTAGGAACGCTGCCACCTTACATATCAGGGGAGCATACCCTTTTGGAAGGCTGTGTCTACTGGTCTATTCATAACACTGGCCTCCTGGTTGGGTAAGGGTCTCCTGTTCACCCCTGCTAGGACATGCGTCCAACCATTTCTTCAATGATGTTGGAATCTAATGTCTGTCTACTGGCTGGAGAATGTCCTGCCTCTCTTTCTGACCACCCATTACATTGACCTATTGGCCAGGTAATGCAACGAGGTTCATCATAGTTGGAATGTCAGTCCATCTCTGCCATCCATCACAGTATCTAAACGTTCGTTTCAATTTTCTGTTTAGAATTTCCTGTGCTTCAGACCACAGCATTGATTCTTTATCAACACTTTTGTTTTATCTGTGAAAATTAATCCAAGCCATTTATTCACCATCACATAATTATGAAATCCAATGCCGATGCAAAAAGAAATATTGCAGGGGGTAATACTGGCACTGAAGGCTGGGATAACTTGCAAACATCCATCCATGACTGAAAAGCATCTTTTTAAAGCTTGATTTGTTTACCCAATATTTTGTACATTTTTACTTTGTCTCCAATGTTATTAGGTGATGCTCCTGGCCTTTGTGATTGTTAATTCTGTTCATGAAAATTAGTGAGTTAAACTGTATATTCTCTACATGGAAATCTCCTGTCTTATGCCGGAAATTGGGTTACTTTTCCCATCCTTTCAAACACAAATTTTGTTAAAAGGACCTGAGAATAGATACGTGGATGAATAGGGAGGCTGATGTATAAATTGTTCATGCATTGGGTGTTTAGCACTATTGCCTGGCATCCTGGGTTTGAATCCTGTCCCTGGTCTTTGTTTTTGTAGCATTTATAGTTTTTCTATATATGTGTGGGTTTTTCCAGATACTTTGATTTTCTTGCCATATCCATATTTTCTTGCATGTCATATTACTTGGTAATTCAAACTGTCTGGCACTCTATACAGGACTCGTTTCTGCTTTCCCTCTTTTCCTGGGAGGGTCTGAGCCCCCGTGACTCTGAACTGGATTAGAGTGGAATGAGAAGATGTGAACAGTGTAATGCACAAGCATAACGTTGCATAAGCTAAATACCTAACTTTGAAGAGCTTCTTATTATTCAGAATAAACAGATAAAATAATGGACATATCAGTCAAAAACATTATTGCTTTCACAAAGCAGTTTTCTAGATTTAACACTTAACTTATGCACTTTCAATTAGAGATACTCAGTCTAACTATAGCATTTATATACTGTTCATTTGTACACTCTGAGCACAGGCAGGTTAAGTGACTTGTGGTATGCCTTTGCTAGGAAAAAAGGCCTATTTTAAAAGGGCAAAAGGAGCAGAAAAATGCAGCAGAAAAGGAAATGAATGATTCAAAAAAATAGTAAGCACTCATAAGGAGGAAGTCAGAAATACTGAGATTGTCAAAATCACAACAAAATCCAAAACTAGAAGTCATAAATGTCCCAACCAAAGTCCTGAACTGCTAACAGACAGACATTACGTGATGTGGATATCATGATGCACAATCATGTGTAGCAACTGTAAACAACATAACACTGTCCATTAGGAATCCATTACAAAATGGCAGTTCAAATCATTGTTACAAAAATTAAAATAATAACAATAAAACCAACACTATAGTGTTCAAAGAAAAATCAGCTGATGATGACAACTTGCTTAGGTCCTACAGTGAGTCAGAGGCTGGAGCTAAACCAATAAACTTCTAATTTAGAGTACATTTTCGAGTTTAGATTTTACTTAACCTCCACAGAAAGTGTGTGAAGTTTACAAAGACTGCCATTCTGCATTAAGAAATGTGGATGGAAGGATTTATGGATACAATGATGAACATGTGGGCTGAGAAATATACACTGTACAGCTTAGCTGATTTTAATAATAAATAATGCTTGTCCACCTTCTACATTTTCATGATCCAAAGCCATTTAAATTAGAAGTCACTGCGGTCAACAAGGAATGAGGGCTTCAGATCGCCCACCCTTTCCTAAAAGGTACTGACCAGTGCAAGTATACTAATGTGAGTCCCTGGAGCTCTTAAACGTGCTTCATGGAGTAATAAGAGGCATATTGATTGCTTTTAGTGAATCAAGTTGATTTAATTCAGTTGATGTCAGTGAATTGATTAACTAATTCCATCAAAAATCTTCCCTTATATTAAATTTGATTTGCTGATGAACCAGATAAAGAGAAATGCAGGGTCAGATGAAAGTAAAGAATCAACAGAATTTTGTTGTTCAAAATGCTAAAAAGCCTCTGTGCCACCCACATAAAGAAAACAAGTGTGGATCGAATATTCATAAGTTAGGTTTTTCCCCATTAGGATAAATTTATATAAAATATTTCAACTTAAAGTTTGTTGTCATGTGCCAGATTTAACTATTTGTATTTATTTAGTGAAAACTTAAATGGAGTTTACATTTCAAAAAAGTGTAACAACATTATTAGATCATGGCAAGTAAAAAATCATTTGTGTTGCCTCAATAATGGAGTTATCCACCTGTCCTCCCCAATTCTTACCTACGGTACAACAGATTTAGCGTTCCAATCATCCATACGTTAAGGTTTATAACAAAGTAATTCTGTCTTGAACAATAATCACTAAAAGGCGATACTCTTGCCAAGATGACAAGCCTAATGAAACTAGCCTGACCTTTAATCAGCCTTAAACAAGCTTCCATTCCATGCTTTTCTCTTTCTCTTTTTCTTTTTTTTTTATTATCGCAGTCACAAACCTTATTGTTCTTTTTTTATTTCCCTTTGACATGTCCTGGTGGAAAACTCATTTCTGTATTACACAGAATGTGAAAAAAGGGAGATGGGATTAAGCATGAAGAACTGATTCATCAGCATTCTTCTGCAGCGCAGAGCCTGACGCTTGTGAATAAGGTTAATATTGCGTCTTTGATTCGACTCCAGGAAGGGAGACCTAAGCAATCAAGTATGCCTGTTACAGCAGAAAATCAAGCCTCAGGGCAAAGGGCCTGATTTATTTGCACTGGTGACAGCTTTGTTACTTCTTGACGCATTGATTTCTAATTCTATTAAAGCCTTTAATGGCACCAGAGTGCTAAACATACTTTTTTTTATTTTTCTTCTTACTATGGTAAGGAAAGAAAATAGCCAGCATGAATTTCTAAAAGAGCAAACAGTTACTTAATTACAATACTCACAATTAGACTTTCTTAAAATGAATGACAGCTTCCAGAAAGCATGATAAAGGAATGAAAAATACCAAATAAAGCTGCAGTCCTTCTCAAGTTCAGCATGCTCAATATTTCTCCCATCCATTCATGTGGTCAGTGTCCCTACTTGCTTTGAGAGTGCTGAAGGTCAGGTAACAGGCTGACCATAAAGCTTCTCCTTCTGTGACTCTGTCTGTCCTCTGCAGACAGCTCTTCCTCCTTCTCAATTATTAACGTTCGTTTATCCCATGGCACAGAATGACTTTTCATATTGGGGTCTGTTCTAAATGTCAGGGTCATCTTAAAGGGATATTGATGTTTTCAAGTCTTCAGAAATTTCCAATTACATATACACCTCAGGTACTGTGCTCCTGTCTTAATCATCATCAACTACCCTCTACATATCTCCTATCTGAAGACACTATTTTGTTTTTGTAGGTCCTATGCTACAAAACACTTGAAAAACTCTAGATAAAGACACCCTGCTGCATTGACTCTACAACAATGGTGCACATCATTTCTTAATTGAATTCTTCTTGATACCTCTACAGCATGTACAGTACCTGTAATGCCTTTTGGAACATTTAATGCAAGAGGGAAAGGAAGACTAAGTTGGATCTTACTCTCTTGAGCTTTGTGTTCTTTCTTTTTAATTCAGTCTTCGCATGGGTTTGCCCATCAACAATGGGTGGACTGAGGATGGCTTCATTAAGAGTGTTGGTAAATATGTGCATCTCTATTTATATAAATAACATGGATGTGGAAATTCTTTGGTCACTTAACTGTGTTATGTAGCTACAACAAAGAGATGAGATTGATAGTCTGGTAGTTAGAGCCGCTGCCTCTGAATCTTACAACAATATATTGAGCCATAGCCATATTTCTAACAGCAATTCCACTAACATCAACAAAGGACAGATCATGGTAATGAGAAAACATTTTCATGGCGCATAAGAAAGAAAATGGGATGGCATTAAAAATTCTAAACATATATAAATTCTAGTCAGAAACTGACTAAATCTGAGTTCTATTAAAAGGGAAAACCCTTTAAAAACCATGAAAGTAATGTGTATATCATACAAGTTGTCTCTTTGGGTTTTCCTCCAACATACCTAAAGATATGCATATTAAACTAACTTGTGATTCCAAACTGGTTCAATCTGAGAGTGGGTATCCGAATGGGCCTTTAACGGACTGATGTACTGGTTTGTGCCAATGCTGCCTGGACAAGCAATGGCACCCTTTGACCTTGAATTGGATTAAGTAAGTTTGGGAATGTGATGTTAATAGAGTTATTGATTTTGATAAGGTCTGAGAAGAAAGAAAGTTCTGAAAATATACATAAGAAGAGCAAAGAAAGTAGGTGTGGCAGTTAATTTCTGGTGCTCCTTTTTGGGGAAGCTCCACCTAAAATTGCTGAAGTTGTCTCTATTGGAGGATCCCTAACCCTGTCAACTTAGCTTCTTTGCTTCATATAAATGAATGAGGCCCAGTGGAAAAAGAGACTTGATGAATCTGACAGACCTTTCATCCATTTCCTTGAAGGTGACTGAATAAACATATTCCAACCACATGGACTTATACTTCCATCTCAGTCACTACGACCTTGGGCTCTGTACATTGAATATCCTTTTGTAGTCATCTAAGGTAGGTGATCCTTATAGACATTTTCTTGATCATGGGACAATATTTGAGCAGATTCATGTTTCCTAAGGAAAAGGGAAGAAATCCTTCCAGTTGTTGGTTATTTTAATGAGTTTAAGATTTCACTAAAGTATATGAAGAGTTGTTTTGTGGCAAATTGAGGTCAATTTTTAGCAGCACAGTACTCTTCTATGCAGTCATCCCCTATAACATCTTCCAAGTTACTCTACAGGTCTGAGGCCTCCTCAGTACTCAGATTGCGCAGTGGGGAAGACCAAAATCAAAAAGAATGGCAAGCGTAACCATGACTCAGGCCACTTATTGGAGCTCTGCATGTTTATAACTACAATGAATCTCTCTTGGAGAGCACAAACTTACCAGGACCTGACTTTGGGTGGGGCAGTGGGCCCTTACAGCACATATACTCACACATACACGATAGATACAAATGGGAAACTATGGGAAAGGCATGAAACCCACTTCCTCTAAGGTTAAGCAGACAAGGTATTGGAAGTGGGCTAGACAACATTTAAGTTTGTTCCATGTCATGTTCTATAAAAGTAAGGGCGTAAAGATGTAAAATTTAGAAAGGCAGCTTGTGTTTTGCCCTGTGACTCTACTGACAACACATTTCCCACAAAACTCAAGTCCAGAAGTAAAGTCGAGGGTCTATGTAATTGATATACAGTACATGTACTTCAACACATTCAGTACAAGCAGACAGACGAATATTACAGCCACTGAGCGATACTAATAAGTAAGTGCCGCTCAGTGAAATGGCGTGAAAGCCATTTTTTAAACTGTTTCACTTCTTACTATGTACTGTGTATATTGAAGTGTGTCTCTTAAACCTGGTATAAGCAAGTACCACTTAAATCCTACATCTCATCTGACTGTCACATGTCATCCTGCCACACATTTGTTATTTCAAAATGATTTGAGTGCAGATGCTTGTCACAGAACATTTTCTTACAGATCAACGGTTAGTTGCTCCTCATTTCACAGCAGATGTGTTTTCTGACAGCACTGGCTACCAAAGTAATAAAAAGGCAAAAGTCGCCCACCCGTTGCTGAAGACGCCTGGAGAAAGTGTATTGATTGGAGGAGCGGCTTTATGGCAGGAGAGCCCATTTTCAAGTTCACACTGCCTTTCTGCAGCCTGCTCTAATCACATCATCTTACTGGCAGCAGCTCTCCGTCTCCTGTTTGGCAGCAATGAGTCAACCATTCTTGCTTATTTGCAAAGCTATCAAGGCAAGGTAATTTCTCGCCCACACTGGTACATGTTTCGGCAATTTAAAGTAATTTCTAAGACTTTACACAGGAAAAAGGAAAAAATCAAACCGGGTTATGCTACTTATATGCCACTTAGAGAAAGCATAACTAACCATTTCAGTGTTGTTTTTGTCCATGTCATATCAAGCTGTAGTAATTTGCAATGGAGAAAACAAGTCCTGACTTTGTTCATCAACAACAAGAGTAAGTAAAAAATTGAACAACTAATAAATGAACAGGCTGTGTTTAGTCATTTGTTTTTATACTGTATAATAAATCAGTACTCTTTTATTGGACACAGATATCCCAGTTTCAGGTTGTGAGGTGTCTGGAGCCTATCCCAGCAATACCTAGGTGCAAGGCAGGAACCTTACTAAGTGGGGGTCCTGTTTGCTGCAGGATGCACTCAGGGACAGATAGCTTGAACACACCAAATTACCTTATATGAGTCTGAGAGGAAAACCAGAGCACCTGGAGAAAAAAAAAACTCCCTTCAGACACGAGGAAGACATTTAAACTCTGTACAAACAAGGGCCAGTTTAAAATATGAGACCAGGATTCTGCAGTTGTGAGGCACCAGCTTTAATCACTATACCTGTATGCCATGCTCTTGCCTAAAAATTCCATTCATATTTAAAAAACTTTCCTTTGCAGCAATGAATTAAATGTTCATTATTAGCTAGCATCAGCTCTCTGGTGTCATCCTGCACTCTCGGCCCCACTTTTTTTTTACATGTTTGTGACTATCTTTGACCCTACCCCTTATTTGATGAATATTTTAACCACCCATTGTAAGCCATATCACAACTGCAGTTTCAGGTTTATTGCATCATTCATGGGTTCATTTATTGAAACATGCCCCCATGTATGGTAACCAAGACAGTAAAGTATATCAAAAATGTTCATGAAAAAATCTCACATTTTCCATATACTCACAAACTCACAAACACACGTTTTAACAAAAATATTGTCAAATTAACAACTTCTGGAAAAAAAAATCTTATGAATGAAAATTGAACACAGTTGTAGACCCGCCTCCTTCATTACATGCATAGTCATATCCACAGCTGGAGGAAGTCAGGATTATTCAGTGGCAGGTTGTGAAACTACATGGGTGATTTGACCTTCTTCTTGTTGAGGAAGTCTGGATTCGCAGAAGTCCGAGGAATATTCTCTTCTTGATAATGTTTTCATTTTCTCTTCTTTAGCAGTATTTCAGTTGTACTTATTTCTCAGTGCACTTTACAGTGTTGATATCATGTGACGTGTACTGTTAACCAATGAATAAACTGTTACTGAGCTGGACTCATGAATAATGAATGAGGAGGGAGGTAGGTTTTTAATTGAATTGCCAAGTCATGTTTTAATGCGTTCAATTGTTGTTCCTGAGAGCATTTTCTGAAAGCGGTTTGTTTAAGTAAAAATACATGTGTTTAGGATGCTGTGAGCATACGACTGGATTACTTGACATATATATATTTTATTTTATTTTTTTCTTTTGTATTTCTTGTATATATTGTCACGCTTGGGTCACAGAATTGCACAGAAACACAGGAGATTGTAGAGACACTTTATTCAAACACTTCAAATATGTCTCTTTCAGAAGTAAAACAAGCTCAATATGCAGTTAGTTCTCGTTTAAAAGAATAGGCAAACATCATAGGGGAGCACAACGGGAGCGGGTCCCGCAACAGGAGCAGAGGATGTCTGGGGGTGAGAGAAACAAAGCAATTGGCCAAAAGGACAGGTGCTGTTCAGGCTTTTAGTTATCTGTACTGCCTCGCGAGAAACATATCACGCAACAGAGCAGCTGCAAGTAAGCTCAGCAAGTAAGGGAGCAATATGAAGGTAGTCTAATAGCGTTTTTAAGAGGGTTTTTTTTTTAGGAGCGTCCGTGCGTTCAGCCCCCCTGCTCACAATATATACAGTATTTCTTGTTTGCTTGATTGCTGTTGTCCAGCATTGCTCACCATTGATGCCTATTCTATCAGAAACTCTGCTATCTCCATTCTGTATGAAAATAAAAAGTTAAAAACTTTTCTTGGCCATAACTACAAACCACATGGGGTAAGTAACACATATAAAATATAATTTCTGAGTGTAGCATTCATTTAAATATTTGTGGGTTAAGTGAAAATAATTTCTAGGATTACTTGGTAAATCATATCTGTGTCAAGTGGCACAATGATTAGTTTTGCTGACTTATGGATCTGGGGTTCTGCATCTAAATTCTGTAACCAGTAACTGCTTGTGTGCAGTTTGCACACTCTCCATGTGTCCATGTGACCTTTCCTCTTAAATTCCAAAGAAAAGGTGTGTTAGGGTGAATGTAAGTTGACCAATTTGGTCTTCTCTTTAAAGTGTATGTGTGTGTGTGAATGGATAGCTGTATTCAGTTAATCTCATTTAAAACTGAATCACCAGCAAGAGATCTTTTAGGGTCTCACCCCTCTCCATTTCATATTGACACACAGAGAGAACTCTGTGTCAATAAACTAGTTGAGGTAAAGGAGGACTCCTCTGGTGCAGTGGTAGAGAAAGCTTCTCTGTAATCCAGAGTTCCTGTGTTTGAGGCCTACTGTCTCAGGACAAGAGCTTGCCTTGGTGTGTGTTACCCTGAATAAGTTCTTCAGGAAGTTTTTGAGACTCTGAATAACTAATGATTTACATATGGCAGCAGACTCTGGGCATGAAATCATATTAATTCTGTTAGATCTTAGTGTTTTATCTAATACTGTCATATTCTACTATCAGGTTAATCTGGTCAATACTGTCAAATTCTTTCTTGAATGTGTTAATCAACATGCAGCACATTGCTGCTCTCTGGGACCATAACCAGTGAGTATTACTACCTTATGTATGTTTTTCTATCATTTCCACATATGCATAGTGTCAAGTGTTTACTGAGTTTTGGGTCTTAGAAAAATAAAATCGGGTTACTGAATGGAAAGCATCTTGGGTGTTCCTAGCACTGCTCTCTAACTGACAGGCAAATGTTAGCCATTTTTGGCTACGGCAGGTAAAGCTTTGCACCAGTCACACAACGAGTTCCTCAACACCGTGTCCTTACCTGGCTGTTTTTCTTTACCTAAGACACCTTCTTGGCTATTTAATTTAAAGCTTTGGGATGGATCATTATCTTTATGAGGGTGATTCTTAGAATTATTTTAGTGTTTCATGTGAATGTTCATCCAAGATCTTCCAGAAATGTGGGAAGGGCACAACTCTTTAAAAGTAAATTGCAATAAAGAGGAACTTACACTAATTGGCACTAAAGCCAAGTTTAAGAAAATGAACTCACTCTAATTAACTATACTATCATACCATAATTGTCTGCAAGGAATCTTGGCATAATTTTTGAATCCTCTCTTTCTTTTTCAGCTCCCATAAATCAGATCAAGAAAGTTTCTTACATCCACCACTGCATTATATCTACTGGTTCCTATCTTCTTCTGATACCAAGAAGCTTGTCCACATTTTCATCACATCCCACACTGACTTCTGTCACTTTCTACTCTTCTGATTTATTATCCGAGCTCCAGCTGTTTCGCACCTCTGCTTTAGACTGCAGCAATCAGCACATAAAGCCTGGTCTCTTCCATCTCCACTGGTCCCTCTGTCTTCTAGCACAGAATCCAAAATCCTGTTGCTAACTTATAAAGCTTTAAATGGCCTTGCACCAGACCACCGCAGTAACTAAAGCCTTGCCATGCTCCAGACTAACCTGTACTCTATAGGTGACAGAGCTGTCAGCTCAATTGACCTCCTTACAGTAATTAGGTCTACTGACTCAATTCACTGTTATAAAAGGAGTTTATTTGGGTATTCTGTTTGTTGCCTTCTAGTCCTTTGAATTTTACCCCTGTTTGTTATGTCCTTGCTCTAACCCAGAGTTTTGTGTTTTTTTAGCCTTTATTTAATATTTAATGCTGTGATGTTAGTTTTTGTCCAGTGTTATTTATTGAGCATGCTTTATGCTTCTGTCCTTATTGTGCCCTTTTAAATATATGTGAAGCAAATAAAATGATTTATTATTAATGTGCATTTAGTTAATCTTTCACAGCAGCCCCCTCCAGTTCCTCCATTCAAACAAGTAATACTGATTCCTTAATTCTTTTAAAGAAAACCAGGTCTGAGCTCAAGCAAACCTGGATAAAACAGATATTTTCCAGTTGCTGTATAAAGTCAGTTAACATTCACTCCTTGGGTAAAGCATTTCTAACAGATTTAATATCAGTAGAGCAGTTCTTCATGCAATTTCATGTTTGATGAATTAAAATATAACAGTTTTACATACTTTACATCTGCCTCACTCATTTAGTTAGCTGATGGCTAAGATGTCACAATATGCCAAACATTTCTGTCTGATATAACCCATGCTCCCCAATCTGTGTATTATAACATTTCTGGAGAATGTTATACCAGGGCTTTGGATCTTCAGGTAAAACCCTTTTGAAGTTCATAACACTGGTTTCTCTGTTCCTTTTGTAAATAATCCCCGATTCAACTTTGGCTCATCAATTCCTTGGGTAAACCATTTATAAGACTACTGTTCTTAATTAAAGCATACTAACATAAGAAGGGAGAATGTGCAAAATATACACAGTTAGTAGCTAGGATGTGGCTCTGAAGTTGTGATACAGCAATGCCAACTAATACGCTAAGTTTCAAATACTCCAGAACAAAGCTGAAATATCCATTATAAAATCTGAGATTCATTAATATTCTAATACAAACCATGTATTAAATTGCTGACCACTGTCTATGTGGAGACTGCAAGATCCCCCTATGTCTATTTGAACATTTCTCTAGGTGACCCAATATCCCAAAGGGATATCGGTTAGTTTAATTGATGGCTGTAAACTGGCCTCATATGAGCAACCGCATGTGTGTGTGCATGTTTATGTGCACGTGTGTCTGTGTGTGTGCATGTCTCTGAGGGATTGTGTTCTGTGAGAGTTTGGCACCTGACTATCCAAGGTTGATTCCTGATTCCTTTCCAGTTCTGTCAAGACTTTGCTTCTTTCTTGACCCAAAGCTGGAATAAGCAGTTTTAGAAAGTGAATGAACAAATGAAAATGAGAATGTTTACAGACCAAAGGGAACCGATCAGTCTGCCTTGTTTATTTGTCTAACTGATAATTAATTCTTCCTTGTCTTACATAGTGCTAACTCCCTCCTCGACCACAAAGTTTCAATTTGGCATTATAAACCTGCCACCAATAGGGTGGAAGTTGAATACTGCAATTTTACAAGTGAATTAAATTTCCTTTTTCAGACCGTACTTACTTCATTATGGACATGACCTTTTGCTGAAATTTGCAATTTATTTCATGGATTCACTTAATAATTAAGAGTTTGAAAGAGCCAATGCACAAGCAAGTGTCCTCATCATGCCAGGGAAGATTTCAGAATAATGAATGCCCTGGCTACAGATTACAGAAGATATAACACGTGTATGTGAAGAGCTCCATGCGGCTGCCCACAGAAGCCATAATGGCTCCCCAGAGAGCGAGAGATCTTTTGGCGGCTTCATTTATATACTGCATGGAGTTTGCCTGTCAAATGTGCAGTGATACTGCGTAGTCAGTAAAACACCTAGTAACAGTTTTAAGAGATGCTCGCCTTGAGGAAGAAGTTCATATGTCTGCTAAGCACGCTGATGGACTTAATCACAGGCCTCCAATGCCGGCATGTCACAATGCATGAAAACTGCAGCACTGTAATGGATGTGCTGTTTTGCAATCGGTAGGCAAGCCGTGTCAAGAGACGGGAAGTGATAATTGTGCTTGTCAGGTGTTTTCTTCTATAACAAAGAGCTTTGAAAATATTACTCATGCTCAGGAGAAGAGACAAATGGCAAAGATCATTATGCACACCATCTAAAACTCACACACAGACACACCAATAAATGATGCTGATGAATCTGCATGACACTTTGTGAAAGATAAACACGTTTGAGATCCTGTAAATTTAACAGTGCAGTAGGCTTTAAAAAGAAATAAATATTGAATAGACAATGGAAAACTAATCATCTTCTTAGTGGTGAGACAGGAGAATTGCAGAAGAATGCTAAACTGAGCTCTTCTCATATGCTGATGTTTAACATGGTCACAAAATGCAGGCAATGACCAACAGGACAGGACCATGGGAGTTCTGCTAAAAATAGCAGAACTAACTTGAATCGAGGGCCAGAAGATGAAACACACTAAGTTCTTAAACCAGGAATTTCATCAAATCAATTAGCAAGTCTTAATTGTTTAGCCAAGAGAAGAGTACATAAGCCCAGCTAACAGACTCCTTTCTCAGAACACATTTTGATCGTGGAAGGAAAAGACAACTTCATATACTGAAGAACCCCCCCCCCAAAAAAGGAAATAATTCTCTTAGGGTAACCTGTGCTGAAATATACTGTGAATAGGAGAACTGTAAAACAACAAAAATAAATAAAACTGGAGAAGGACCTTAAATCCTTTTTTGAATGGATTAGTGAGGGATAGATATATTCTCCTTCAAAATTTAAAAACTTAAATCATAGTCAGGATAATGTTGCCAAAAATTCAAATATGAGGAAAAACTAACATAGAAAAACAGAGCACTGAACATCACTGAGATTATCTGTCATCAGATACTGGGAGCCCATTAAATTGTCACACTGTTGACATCATTTCATGACCTCCAACTCGATTACTATGGTGTTGAAGTATCAACAGTATCACAAAATGCCAGGACCTGTAAAAAACAAAATGATGTCAGAAATATATATTCCATCCATCCATCCATCCATTTTCCAACCCGCTGAATCCGAATACAGGGTCAAGGGGGTCTGCTGGAGCCAATCCCAGCCAACACAGGGCACAAGGCAGGAACCAATCCCGGGCAGGGTGCCAACCCACCGCAGGACACGAAATATAAATTGAACAAGTAAATTTTAACCATTTCAAAAATGAAAGTGAAACAAAGCCTAATTTTGCAGTTTGAGTCAGCATTCCAAAAAAACTACTACTTAGGTAAACTTTCAGGAATATGCCTCCAAATAGAAGTATGAAATATTAAAACAGAAAATAATCACATTATTGTGATTAATAATATTGTGATGTGAAATTTTGCATACAACTTGATAAATATTTTGTATGTCTTTATTTGTAACGTAGGCAAAGCAATGAAATATTAGTGTTACATTATTGAGAAACATTCATGTTTACCCACCCCCCCTTTTAGGAATGGGT
The DNA here is from genome assembly GCF_900747795.2 of Erpetoichthys calabaricus. Classification (NCBI taxonomy): domain Eukaryota; kingdom Metazoa; phylum Chordata; class Cladistia; order Polypteriformes; family Polypteridae; genus Erpetoichthys; species Erpetoichthys calabaricus. Next base: position 115,805,664 of record NC_041395.2, read on the forward strand.
CTCTTTGAATTTTACGACAGGGTTTGGGTTTGGAACTGGCTTGTGTCAGAAACCTTTAAGTACCACGATGCCCTATTGGCTCTAGGGGTTGAACAGAAAACCTATAAATTTGCTTACTTTACCCAGCTCTCTCTCTCGTACCAAACTGATGAAAGACCATCTCATACCATGAACTGAAAAGGACAACACAATGAAGAGCACAGTTCGGCAGCCATATTGAGACGGGCGGCCTATTCTGAAGAAAGCTGACCACAAATGATGCCTTAACTAGAGACATTTTAAGTAACTAACAAATCTGTGTGCTGCCTGAAACTACACATCACCATTTATCAGGTTGTATGGTTGCCAATATTCAAATGTACTTTGCATATTGTTATTATTTATGAATATTATCAATAATACATTATTTTATGTGTAACTTATCTCCTGCTTGTCTTTTACTACACCTAATTGCCTGAGGTTATAAATATAGAAGGGAAGGTGGGGAGAAGTTATATGGTACAATAGCTTATAAACAATGGCAAGTCTGTGAGATTTGAGGCATTCTGAGGATACATATTAATAATACAAAAGGGGAAAGTAGAGTAATATATTTCTCTACCAAGACAAAACACACAACAATGGGCATAAGAGTAATAAATTAGGTTTTACCACTGGATAGCTGTATTTAGTCTCTTAAAAAAGAGCTCAGCAGTCCTGGCATTGCTCCTCCAGAATGAAAGGCATTTTGGGCTCCATGTGTAGATAGATGCCCCATTCACAGGATTTTACTTAGCTTGTGCTACTAGAATGAAACCAAAAACACATTTTCAGGGTTCGACTGAGAAATTCTGTGAATTAATTCTGATGTGCTAGAGAAAGGTAAATCTTTTCTAGAAAGCTCTCCTTATAACAACAAAATCTAACAGCAAAAATAGTCTATCTATCTATCTATCTATCTATCTATCTATCTATCTATCTATCTATCTATCTATCTATCTATCTATCTATCTATCTATCTATCTATCTATCTATCTATCTATCTATCTATCTATCTATCTATCTATCTATCTATCTATCTATCTATCTATCTATCTATAATAAAGCTAATCTGGGTAGCGGTACCCTTATTTATCATCAGAGGACACTACCATCACATCAAGATGTCATTCTGGTTGGTCATAATAAAAGCTTCACCAACAGTGGTTAACGATGCTGTGATCTTCGTGGAGTCAATGGAGGCTCTGATCGGGGCTTTCGAGAGACTGAGTGAGGAGTCTAAGCGTCTGGGTTTGTGAGTGTCCTGGATAAAAACCAAGATAAAATATCAATGACACTAGTACTTGCCACCAACTTTTTTGTTTTTTTTTACTTTTACATTTAGATGCTATCTTACAGTATGCATGTACATGCAGGAGTTTTAAAAACACTACAGCTCTTTTTATGAAGTAAAACCCAAGGCGAGAGGAAACAGAAGACTCTTCCGGAACAATTCAACATCCGTCTGCTTCTGATATAATCACCTGAGTCAGTTTACCTGTGGTTTCTGAAATCTTGAGGCAATTTCTCTATAATACCCCCTCCACCCCCATGAAATTGCATGCTGTTTTCTGTTAAATCAATGGCTTTCAATTACTAATTTAATTTTCCACTTCAATTCTTCATAAAAGGCATTTATTTATAGGTTGATAAATTGTCCAATAGTAAAAAGGAGGAAGTCCTGCTAATAAAGCATTTCCTTAAAACATTTCCAAAGGTTTGCTTTTTTAATTTTTTTTTCCTTCACTGAATTTACTGATTACACCATATATCCTCAGAAAAGACATTTCTGCTGCATATGAAGAATTTCAAGTGAACAGTTTTGAAGCTTCATTAAGTATTAGGTTGAAGCAGCATAGACAATCTGTGCAGGTCATTTTTTTATTTATGAATCTTTTATACATTTCCTTTGAATATTTCAAAAATGAAAGGCACATACAACCATTTTCTAATGTGAGATTCCTTCCCACTCTTCATGGCCTTCTAAAGCAGTACCTGAAAACAGGCACGGAGCAGTAATCATCAGTAATGAATTTTGAAGGAATATGCTGCGCAGGAGGAGGACAGTTGCTGACGGCAAGTGATACAGGGTAAGAAGACAGAGCTAAAATCAATGAGTCAAAGAAAATAACAAAGAAAAACCAACAGAAAAATACACTGCTGTGTGCCTGTCTCACACAGGCTCTCGGTGACATACATGAAATTATGGCTGAAGATTTGTCCCTTTACTCTTTTCACATTAAATTTGTTGTTCAAGTCGTTATTTACTGTTTTGTGCTGGACACACCAAAGCCATGTTTGCAAGCAATCAAGTCAATCAATTCTGTGACTAGCATTTCAGATTATTTTTGTGCATCTGTTTGTCCAGATATCTTTTCATCTGTGTGTCCCTCCTTCAATGAAGTATCTATCTATCTATCTATCTATCTATCTATCTATCTATCTATCTATCTATCTATCTATCTATCTATCTATCTATCTATCTATCTATCTATCTATCTATCTATCTATCTATCTATCTATCTATCTATCTATCAATGCACTGTTATTTTTCCAAGCACTGGTTTTCTGAAAAAAGCAATAGTATTTAATCTCTCTTCCTGTGCATTCAAAATCTGGAACAAATAAACAAATTTTGATAATCATTTTTGGGCTGGGTAGTTCAAAATATGTTCTATTTTTGAAAAGACCAATATATGTATAATTCATTAGACCTGTAGACATACTGTAGTTCCACATTGACAACAGTTTAATTAATTAACGTATATCAACCAAATAACCAAAATTAAGACCTCATTAGAACAATTTCATCAAAAATAAGCAATTCAGCCCAACAAAGTCTGAAGTCTTATTCCCATAATTTCTCTGAAATAATGTCAAGTTGAGATTTGAAAGTTCTTAAAGTTCACCTCTGTACCTCTCTATTTGTTAATTTATTTTTTGTATCTATGGTTCTGTGTAAGAAGAAAATCTTTCCAGTGTTTGTGCAAAAACAAGTTTCCCACACTGTCCACATGTTCTTGTGGAAGAATTTATTTTAACGTAATGGCTCAGATCCACTGTACTAATTCTCTTCACAATTTTACACAATTCAATATGTCACCTCTTAATCTCTAGTCTTTCTTCATAGTTCATAACTCTCTGTATTTAAATCAGCCTAGTCTCTCTTCTCTGGACTTAGTCTAGTGCTGTTATGTCTTTTGTTGTAATACAGAGACCGAAACTGTACAAAGCACTACGGATGAGGCCACACTTGGACATTATTTATGTAAAAGCATAATCTTCTGGACTTGTGCACTACACCTCAGGCTATTTAACATAATATCCTGTTAGTGAAGAGTTCACTATCACTAGTGACAAAACAGCAGAGTTTAGGTTCATATACGGTTTCACATAATTACCCTAAAATTTGTCTTGCATTTGATTTCACAAATGTAAAAACATTATATTCACTAAAATTAATTTAAAAAAAAATGATGTTGCAAGGACTTTTGCTACTTAAATGTTATTCCAATGGCCAAAATTGCTGTTTCTTTCCTGCAGCCCAATCTTCCACAGTTCATTCCATGCATCTTTACACACTCTCATCTGCCTCACGCACTACCTGTCTTCACACTGTTCATTTCAGGTGAGATAGACCACCATTTGCGTTTACTTTCATCAACTCTATAAGCTGATCCAAGCCAGGATTCTTCCAGACACTCAACAATGGCACACACCCAAGCCAATGGATTTTAGCAGTGAAGAAGTGCTTACAGGTGTGTGCTGTCAGTGCCCCTAATTTTCCATATTTTGCACCTGAATAATATTCCCCATGCTTCTTCACATGGAGAAAAAGGCAGCAAATGAGAAGACAATACGTGTGGTAATGGTGTGAATTTCACCAGATGTGAAACATAATTTGCTTCACAAATTGATTTTACAAAGTTTAACTGCAAATTAAATTTTGCACATTTTTTTTCTCATCACTAACTATAACTCGTACTCTATGCTATTCTTTTACTTTGTACTTATGTACTTTTAAGTTTCAAACTCTCATTTTTTATTAAAATCTACCATGTTTACTTTTATATGTTAAACTTTACATTAAATTTCGTCTGTCACAAATGAGTCCAAGCAAGTGTTTCGTCTTGATCCCTCTGTAATGACTGGAGCAGATTCTATATTATTTGACTTTGCACCTGGTTTAGTATCATCTGCAAACTGATCCAGCTGTCTATTTTTATTTTTATCCTCATCATTCATATATCTAAAAATTAGTAATGGCCCCACAAATGATCCCAAAAGAAAATCACTTTTAACATCACCTAATTATGAAAAAGTTCCTTGTGCCATAACCCTTTGTTCACAGTGTTTAAGCTACATACTGTAAGTACCCGTATACACAGTGCCCTGAATTATCACTTCTTTTAGTCTGATGGTTAGTCTCTCATGTGTACGAGAAAGCTTTCAGAAAATCAAGATAAATAGTATCATATGCATGATTGTGGCTGAAAATAATCTGGGCGCACACCATACTCAAGATTCAATGCACTGTGCTCTCTAGCCTTCTGTAAGAGTTGGGATTCTTACCTGTCTGCTTTCTTGAATTCTGTCACCCAATTTGTCTGACCCTGATCATCACAGGGTTTCTCTACTTATCTGGCATCCTACTTTCACCCAATGCTTAGAAGAAATGATCACTAATAGTAATAGTACCACTTTGAGAATGGTCAGTTAATTTCAAGGTGCTTCCTCTAATGATACTGACTCCTAGATATCCAGTTAAATTAAAGCTTTATGAAGAATGAGAACAATGGAACTGGCTTTTGAAGTGGTATAAATGACGAGTAGAGGTATAATTGAACCACCGCCCCCTAATGGTAAGGACAGTACAACCACTTCCACAAACCAGACAGTGTAATTCTCCATTTTTGGCCAACAACAGCACTTCATTATTGCTAAAATGGCATTTCTCCTCTAAATCCGTGAACCTGCATTCTGGTGTTAGCACACTGACATTCCCCCTTTTCCAGATAAAGTCACCATTTGCAAATGATGTGCCTCCATTAAATACAATGGTGCACCATGGTGGCATTCTGTCCTTAATAGCAGGTGCGAGAATGCTTGTCATTTGCAAGGAGCCCCTAAACCAACACTGTTGGAAAGGGGTGTCTTCTAGTCTCCTAGGACCCAGAGTGTCTCCTAAAGTAATAATCTCTCTCTTTTTCAGGAAAATGGAATAAAGGCCAATAAATATACGAGAGTGATAGTAAAAGGTGAATATGTGTAGCTTAGAAAGGAGCAGCTGCACTTTATAAAGAAAAAAAAAGAATTCATAGTATTCATGAAAAGCAAATCCACAGGCACAGAGGGAAACAAATTACAGGAAATTCAACACTGATTTTAAATGCCGGCTAATTTAACAGTGGGACCTTACAGGAAAAGAGCGCCTGGCAAACGCAGACACATTTGAACGTTATTATCCCGCTCTCAGAGTGCGTGTGTTGTAATTTACTGAATACAAGCTTGTGTGGGGTAAATTGCAGGGACATTTTCATCACTTCGCAAAATGCTTCTTTCCTAACATTTGCATTTTTTCCTTTTCAGATGAGCATCACAATGAGCAATGAACTTCAAGCTCTGCAATAATGTGAAATAGGCAAAACAAAAACAGAAGCTGTTACCATAAATCGTGGGTGCTTCTGAACTCTAGTTATCAACAGAAACGGATCACAGAGAATATCCTAAGGTGATGGTGAGGTTACAATCTGAGTGAGTAATGGGTGACCTGCCATGCTATATATTGAAAAGGGATCCATCAGGATACAGAGTGAAGAGCTTTTGTTGTGGTAGGTCATTTGGACTCCAGAAATTGGAGTTAAGGGAGTCTAAGTTGAAAGGAAAAGCTAGCCTTGCTTTTAAGTGTATCACCACAGGGTGTTGGAGAAACTAAGAGGGTCTGCGCTACTCTTGCTATTCTGTGTGAGGCAGCAGTTAGGTTGGAAATAGTGGGTAGGCATTTTGGGGTAGAGGATTTAAAACACTCTCTGGAGGTCAGGATATCAATACACGTCTCATCCTTCCACAAAGAGACAACACTAACCTCTTTGTTCACAGGAGACTTTTTCAATAGGCCAGTTCAGCTTGGAATCAGTTAATGAATAGAGAATAGAGATAGGGAGTAGAGGTTTAGAATGAAGGTGCATACAGAGGAGGTATTGATATGACCTGTTACCATAAGTCCACTAATCCACTGATAGTTGTTGATTGTTCTTTGGGGGTTTCTTTTCCCTTTTTGGTCTTCATGCTAGAAGATCCTGCTATTTTGACATCTGTGGTTTTGTAGAATTGCATTGCGGTTCATTGACAACAGCAAAAAATGGCCATGTAATAAAATAATTTATACTGTATGTTAATTTTACATAGGCTATAATGGTGGTAATACCTTGCCAATCCACAAGGTGGCACTGTATTCTAATACCTCTTCTCTTCCTCCCGCTACTGACCAAGGGGCTCATGTATAAACAGCGATTACACACAGAAATGTTGCGTACGAACGTTTCCACGCTCAAATCGCGATGTATAAAACCTAAACTTGGGCGTAAAGCCACGCACATTTCCACGGTACCTCATACCCTGGCGTACGCAAGTTCTCTGCAGACTGGTGGCACCCAGCGTCAAAGCAGTGCTACTGTTCCTGTGTGGTTACCCTTTCTTTCTTAGATCCACATTCCTGACGCGGCTTTATAAATACACTGAAACTAGCTGCATATTGTTTATTAGTGTAATGCATCTGATTGTAATTAACCTGTAACAATATAATGGTGCAGGGAATAGCCATAGTATTCCAAATATCATAACTGCTTTAGCGTTGTTACACTCACTGCACCTTCTTTTTCTTCTTTCAGCTGCTCCCGTTAAGGTTTGCCACAGCGGATCATCTTTTTCCATATTACTCTCACTGCATCACTCGAAGTATTTATATCACTGTATCTGAGTTTGGAATCACAGCAGCAGCTGATCAGAAAGAGAATTATCGGTAAAACACTTCAGAGCCTTTCCTGTACGGACCTTGTGGTTCAGAAACAGTTTCATCCCAAGAATTTTAAACGCACTCAATCAGTCCATCAAGTGCTCCTTGTAGAACTGTTTGCACTTATAAGTACAATTACCTCAGTTATAATACTACTACAGTTATAATATTGCACAATGATGATGATATCGTTTTAAAGATGAAATGCAGCAAAATATGTTGATTATATTATACAGATAAAACTTTAACTTCATTTAAATAATCTATATCACAACCTCCTATGATGAACAAAAAATTTGGACGGCGTTTTCCCTCACCCGGACGCGGGTCACCGGGGCCCCCCTCTGGAGCCAGGCCTGGAGGTGGGGCTCGATGGCGAGCGCCTGGTGGCCGGGCTTGCACCCATGGGGCTCGGCCGGGCACAGCCCGAAGAGGCAACGTGGGTCCCCCTTCCCATGGGCTCACCACCTATGGGAGGGGCCAAGGAGGTCGGGTGCAGTGTGAGTTGGGTGGTGGCCGAAGGCAGGGACCTTGGCGGTCCGATCCTCGGCTACAGAAGCTGGCTCTTGGGACGTGGAATGTCACCTCTCTGAAGGGGAAGGAGCCTGAGCTAGTGCGCGAGGTCGAGAGGTTCCAACTAGATATAGTCGGGCTCACCTCGACACACAGCTTGGACTCTGGAACCAATCTCCTTGAGAGGGGTTGGACTCTGTACCACTCTGTAGTTGCCCTCGGTGAGAGGCGCCGAGCGGGTGTGGGCATACTTATTGCCCCCCGACTTGGAGCCTGCACATTGGGGGTTACCCCGGTGGACGAGAGGGTAGCCTCCCTCCGCCTTTGGGTGGGAGGACGGGTCCTAACTGTTGTTTGTGCGTATGCGCCGAACAGCAGTTTGGAGTACCCACCCTTTTTGGAGTCCCTGGAGGGGGTGCTAGAGGGAATACCTTCTGGGGACTCCCTCGTACTGCTGGGAGACTTCAATGCTCACATGGGCAATGACAGTGAGACCTGGAAGGGTGTGATTGGGAGGAATGGCCCCCCCGATCTGAACCCGAGCGGTGTTTTGTTATTGGACTTCTGTGCTCGTTACGGATTGTCCATAACGAACACCATGTTCAAACATAGGGGTGTTCATATGTGCACTTGGCACCAGGACACCCTAGGCCTCAGTTCGATGATCTACTTTGTGGTTGTGTCGTCGGACTTGCGGCCACATGTCTTGGACACTCGGGTGAAGAGAGGGGCGGAGCTGTCAACTGATCACCACCTGGTGGTGAGTTGGCTCCGATGGTGGGGGAGGATGCCGGTCAGGCCTGGTAGGCCCAAATGTGTTGTGAGGGTCTGCTGGGAATGTCTGGCACAGCCCCCTGTCAGAAGCAGCTTCAACTCCCACCTCCGGCAGAACTTCAACCATGTCCCGAGGGAGGTGGGGGACATTGAGTCCGAATGGGCCATGTTCCGTGCCTCTATTGTTGAGGCGGCTGACCGGAGCTGTGGCCGTAAGGTGGTCGTTGCCTGTCGGGTGGCAATCCCCGAACCCGTTAGTGGACACCGGCGGTGAGGGATGCTGTCAAGCTGAAGAAGGAGTCCTATCGGTTCCTTTTGTCCTGTGGGACTCTGGAGGCAGCTAATAGGTACTGGCAGGCCAAGCGGAATGCGGCTTCGGTGGTTGCTGAGGCAAAAACTCGGGCATGGGAGGAGTTTGGGGAGGCCATGGAGAACGACTTTCAGACGGCTTCGAGGAGATTCTGGTCCACCGTCCGGCGTCTCAGGAGGGGAAAGTAGTACAGTGTCAACACTGTATATGGTGGGGATGGTGCACTGCTGACCTCGACTCGGGACATTGTGGGTCGGTGTACTTCGAAGACCTCCTCAATCCCACTAACATGCTTTCCAATGAGGAAGCAGAGCCTGGGGACTCGGAGGTGGGCTCCCCCATCTCTGGGACTGAGGTCACCAAGGTGGTCAGAAAACTCCTCGGTGGCAGGGCCCCGGGGGTGGATGAGATACGCCCGGAGTTCCTCAAGGCTCTGGATGTTGTAGGACTGTCTTGGTTGACACTTCTCTGCAACATCGCATGGACATCAGGGACAGTGCCTCTGGATTGGCAGACCGGGGTGGTGGTCCCCCTCTTTAAGAAAGGGGACCGGAGGGTGTGTTCCAACTACAGAGGGATCACACTCCTCAGCCTCCCTGTAAAAATCTATTCCGGGGTTCTGGAGAGGAGGGTCCGTCGGATAGTCGAACCTCAGATTCAGGAGGAACAGTGTGGTTTTCGTCCTGGTCGCGGAACAGTGGACCAGCTCTACACTCTTAGCAGAGTCCTGGAGGGTGCATGAGAGTTCGCCCAACCAGGCTACATGTGTTTTGTGGACTTGGAAAAGGCGTTCGACCGTGTCCCTCGGGGAATCCTGTCGGGGGGTGCTCCGGGAGTATGGGGTACCGGATCCCCTGATAAGGGCTGTTCGGTCCCTGTACAACCAGTGTCAGAGCTTGGACCGCATTGCCGACAGTAAGTCGAACCCGTTTCCAGTGAGAGTTGGACTCCACCAGGGCTGCCCTTTGTCACCGATTCTGTTCATAACTTTTATGGAATTTCTAGGCGCAGCCAGGGTGTTGAGGGGTTTCGGTTTGGTGGACTCAGGATTGGGTCACTGCTTTTTGCAGATGATGTTGTCCTGTTTGCTTCATCAGGCCGTGATCTTCAGCTCTCTCTGGATCGGTTCACAGCTGAGTGTGAAGCGGCTGGGATGGGAATCAGCACCTCCAAATCCGAGACCATGGTCCTCAGCCGGAAAAGGGTGGACTGCCCTCTCAGAGTTGGTAGCAAGATCCTGCCCCAAGTGGAGGAGTTCAAGTATCTCGGGGTCTTGTTCACGAGTGAGGGAAGAATGGAGCATGAGATCGACAGGCGGATCGGTGCGGCGTCCGCAGTGATGCGGGCTCTGCATCGGTCTGTCGTGGTGAAAAAGGAGCTGAGCCGTAAGGCAAAGCTCTCAATTTACCAGTCGATCTATGTTCCTACCCTCACCTATGGTCATGAGCTATGGGTAGTGACCGAAAGAACGAGATTGCGAATACAAGCGGCTGAAATGAGTTTCCTCCGCAGGGTGTCTGGGCTCTCCCTTAAAGATAGGGTGAGAAGCTCAGTCATCCGGGAGGGGCTCAGAGTAGAGCCGCTGCTCCTCCGCATCGAGAGGAGTCAGATGAGGTGGCTCAGGCATCTGATCAGGATGCCTTCTGGACGCCTCCCTGGTGAGGTGTTCCGGGCACGTCCAACTGGGAGGAGGCCCCGAGGAAGACCCAGGACACGCTGGAGGGACTATGTCTCCAGGCTGGCCTGGGAACGCCTCGGGATTCTCCCGGAAGCTAGAAGAAGTGGCCGGGGAGAGAGAAGACCCGACCTCGGATAAGCAGAAGAGAATGGATGGATGGATGGATGTTAATAATTAAACATGTGAGGACACGGTGCCACAGCACTAGCTAGTTCACGGATTGTTCCTACCTCATGCTGTATTCTTGCTGGGCTGGTGTGACGCTGGAAGGATAGATGGATAGAATAATTAAACACGCACTACAAAGATATTTCAATGTTCCTTAAACGTTTTGAAGAATCGTCATTCTAAGCTTACAGATGGCTTAACATCTATTACAGAGCTGACTGTGTGGTGATTGGGTATTTGGAGAAAGAAAAGTAAGGACAAGAATTGGAGGTTAGTACGTTTGAAAGAGACAGTACTGCTGCAATAAATTATTTCATCGAAGGTTGCGCATTGCGCAGCAAGCATCTTGCGTGAGACATGAACAATCACTGCGCCACCGTGTTCCCATGTTTAATAACATGCTTTCATTCCTATCATCATGAAAAAGATATCACGTATACATCTCAGTATTTTAATTATTCAGAGAGCAGAGAGCGAATGTAATGGATTCTGTGTCCTGTCGGAGGAAGAGAAAGCCCGGAAGAACGTAGTGATTCACACACATAGTGCACATAGAAGATCAAATACAAAACAAAGCATTTAACGTGCTACTTTAGTTACGATGGGATTTGAGAAACTACTAAATTAAACGATTTTAAGATGAAGTTTATGATGTTCTACTTTAATGACAAAATAAACTACGTGAAAATTCCGAGATTATAGTTGACATTCTGAGTTTGTTTCCCACTGTGTGCCTATTTTTTTTTTCTCTGTACCCTAATAAGCTTTCATATGACACTCATACGGTGGGCTACGACTCGCCTTTTCACAGCGACTTTGATATGTGACAACTTCTTTTTTATTTTGGGCACTGTGCGACTTTGTGAACTTGAGCTTTCGAGTTTCTCCAACACTATATGTCACTCGATCAACCTCCTTTTGTTGATTATATCACTGTTTAAACCAACGTATAGTAAGTTTTTCCTTGCCTCCACTTGGTATTCGCTGAAATTCTTCTATTTTCCACCGTGCTTTTCCCATTGTCTTTTCACAGAACGTTGAGTTTAAGGGCTATTTATATTGATTTGCATATTCAAAGAGGCATAATTCTGGGAGGAGTTGGGGTGGGGCAGCAGGCGCGTGCACGTGCGTTACTTTTCATGCTGATCAGGATTTATGTAGTGGAAGAACATAGAAGTTGACAAACGCGCAGATTTATGTATCTGGATTTTTCTGCACGTACGCACAGTCCCGCTTTTGCACTTACGCCATGTTATAGTGCGAGTTCTACGCACGTCATTATACATGAGGCCCCAGATGATTGACAGCCTCACCTCCTCTGATGTCACTTCCAGTGTCCATTCCTTGGACCCGCCTCTTCCTCCCTGGCTAGCATTTAACCACAAGTGTCGCCATCTTGGATAGTCTGATCTGATACTTGTGCCCTTAGTTACATTTCTTTTGCTGAAAAGCTGCATTTACTTTGCTTTTATAATATACAGAGTTGCAGTGTCACCACAACTCTTTGTTTTGTCCTCTTTTACTATATATTTACTATATATAAATATATATATATGTATATATTGCTTCGGTGGGTTGGCACCCTGCCCAGGATTGTTTCCTGCCTTGTGCCCTGTGTTGGCTGGGATTGGCTCCAGCAGACCCCCGTGACCCTGTGTTCGGATTCAGCGGGTTGGAAAATGGATGGATGGATGGATGGATGGATGTATATATTGTGACAGATAGGGGGTGCTGTCGTCCCCTTGAACCCTCAAACACCACGTCAGACACCAGATAAAAGTCCAAATGATGAATTTATTATAATAATAATGTGCACAAAGCATTCTCCACTCCACAATACTCACTAAATAATCAATAATCCACTACAATAATCACAAATACAATAATCCTCCACTCCCAGCAGCTCAGTCACCCTTCCTCCCAACTCGGCTCACTGCTGGGATCTCCAGTGCTTCTGATCCCTCCAATCCATGTAATTCTTAGCACTTCCGGGTCAGATCAAAACTCTTCTTTTCTTCAGCCCAGAAGTATATCATCTCTTCCGTTCCCGTGATTGTGAAGTGCTTCCGGGCTATATGGAAAGTACAAGTCCCTAGGCTTCCCTGCAGCGTCTCCTGGCGGCCCCCACAGTATCCAGCAGGGCTGTGAAGAAAAACTCCAAGGTCCATGATGCCCTGCTGGAATTCGGGGCACCTCCATGTTGCCGGGAGGGCTCCATTTGGTGGTGTGGAGGTATTGTCTGGGAAGAATGGCCATATACCACAATATATAGATACAGTACATGGACTCATAGCCGTGATTAAAGGGCAGCCCATTGTGTCACTGATTAGATGTTTAATTCCTGTGCCAGGATATTGTCTGTGCAAAGTCTGCATTTCTCCCCGTGTGTGTAAGGCATCACTCTGGTTTCCTCACATATCCTTAAAGACGTACAGATTACGTTCATGATTGGCCTGATGTGAGTGGGTTCTGTTACGTACTGAGGCCCTGGTCAGTGTAGGTTTTTGCTTCATGCTCAGTGTTGTTGGTATAGGCACCATCTTCCACAGCCTCCCACACACACTTTCAAGAACTTAGCTCTACACAGTGGTACACCTTGAAAAGACTTCAATCCAAAAGCAACATTTTCTGATAACTTGTGAGCTGAGGAAACCCTCCTACAATGGCAGAAAAGAGATTTATAAATGTCAGAATAACATAAAAAAAACTTTTTGTTTTGCTCAGAAATTCTGTCTATTAACTTTTACAATAAATTGGCGTCCTCCTGGCTTCTTGGAATATTACACTAGAGGTTGCAGGTGAAAAGAAGAAAACAAAAGTCATGTTAACATCGGTTTTGAAGAAAACAAACCTCTAGGTTTCAGTAAAATTTCACTCCTTACTTGGATATTTTAAAAAGGTCCATTTGATGTATCTGACTAGAGTGTGAAGTGTGTTGTCTGATGTAGCGTTGCTTCTTCCCCACATTCCCATACTGACTGAATGTTGATATGGTTCCTGGGCCTATAGAAACTTGAGAAGAAAGTGAGACCAAAATTGGATAATACGTCAAAGCTGGTCCAATATGACCAATTCAATGATAGTGCAATGATAAAGCAGCCTGTCATGGCACATCAGCCTGGTTGTAAGCACTGAGATGTCTTTGAGCTCTGCTGTCACCAGGAATTCTGAAACGATCTGCATTCTGTGTTTTAGAATATGCTGATATGTTATTTAGGCATTAATAACTCAATAACATAGAAACAACTTTCTGTACAAATTAGTGCATGCAAGACACTTAAAAGTGAGAAAATTGTTCAGGATGGGCCAGTTAATATATTTTTGAGGACTGTGGTCTCAACAGGGAAGCCAAGATACTGGTTTATAAGGCCATTTGTATCAGTACTGGTGTCATGGTGTCAAACTAGGTGTCATGACACATTGGGTTGCTGCAACATGGATAAAGTGACATAAAGAAAGTAAAAAGGGACACAGTTTGCACACAAAAATCTTAACCAAAATTTTAGATGATTGGTCAAACACGTTAGTTGTAGTTGTTAGTTAGTTAACTGTTACAACAGATCTGGAGTGTGAGATCAAATCTTACAGCATAGGACATCAGTTGAGTGTGGTGGGTAGGAGCAGAGGGTAAATGAATAATATATTAAATCAAACTAAAATTATTTTCACATTTTGTCCTCTTTACAATTACAGCAAACACATAATAGAAGTGACCCTTTTTTATTATGCCTGTGTTTTTGGTATCAAGCCAGCAGCCATTTAAAATGTTGTACGTGGGCTGAGGTAGCTAAATGAGCATTGCTGACATTGAAATGACTCTTTACAATTGTCGCTTTTAGCCATAATAAAATGAAAAAGAAAGTCAGAAATATGCTACTGTATACTACAAACTTTAAAATGCAGATGTACACAAATTCTTGATGAAAAAATTTGAGTTTATTTGTGTTACGTATGACCTAACATCAAAGAAATTCCCCAGTCATATGTGAGTGCCTAATGGTAGAAAACCTCCCATCAAAGTATATGTAAATGTGGCTTTTTTCACCATTCCCTTTATAAAATTTAGCTATGTACTGTATGTACACAAACTTTTTATGCTGAGGTGTTGAGCAGAAAGACCATGTTAGGTCACTATGAAAAAGGTTTGGAAAGTACTGCTACTGGTAGGGAGACCTGCTCATCTAAAAAATTTCTGCCCATGGAAGCATCTTCATATTAAGGACTGCAACACTAATTCCAGTGTCCTCAAATGGGCAAAGATCACCTTATTGAAGCTATACATTATCTGCCTGCCCAAATATGTGCTCTTCTCTTCTAGTTGAGGCCAGAGAACACGGGGCATTCAGAGGAAGTGGTTGAAGGATGGCCTCAGGGGATACTTAAAGAGAGCCAAATCAATATTGCAGTAGGCAGGGAGCTTTCCCTTTGGTGCCATATGATTCATCACATGGCACAATCTATTTGGAAAGCAACAGCCTCCTTGATAAGGCAGTCAGAAGACTGCAATAGAAGCTGAAGAGAGAGAAATCAGATTTGCCGAAGGTGCCCTTAAATGGATCCTCCAGCCCCCACTGTACCAATGACCACCGAGAAAGAGAGAGAGAGAGAGAGAGGCAACTGTCTGCCTTCTTTGATGCTGTACTGACACTCATCACAGCCAGTGCAGCAGTAATATGTAAATACGTGGGATGCGCCCACACCCGAGTGTTTTTTGAAGCAGCCCAGCACAACAGCTGGGTGACTTGCAATGGTAATGCTCAGCCAGTGTGGCTTTGATTTCAGTTATCTGTTGCCTCATACAGCTGTTTCACCTTCAGGGATGCTTAATATTAACGAAGCAGTTCACACTTAACACCTCCAATTCTGTCTGGCAAAGTCAAGGAATGCATGGAGTTTTCCAAGTCAGCGATAACACAGCTGTTGTCCTTAGGGTGTGTGCCGCAGATCATAAAAGCTATCTGTTATGTGCGCCTGACATCCCAGGGGAAAGCAGCTGAGCCTAATGAGAAATTACAAAGTACCTTAAAGAGCAAACACTTGTTAAATGAAAGCTGTATCTGAGAGACACATTAAGCCTTAGTCGGCTTGTGTTAAAAAAAAAAAAAAAAAAGAATCTTAACAATTAAAGTGTACTTTGTGAAACAGGCGGTCCACTCACATTTTGACCCTCAGACAGCTTCTACTTCTAATATACAATTTCCAGTCATCTTGTGCTTTCGCCTTTTACTTTCTGTAAAGGGTGAGAAGCGTCATTAACATTATAATAAAATGGCAATAGTGTTGCAGGCAAGAATTGCAGCTGTTTCCTCACCTGAGCAGCATTCACATTTGACAAATTGGGGCCTGGCTTCACATTAAGCTAACCTAATTAGGAGAGTCTGCAGAGCTGTGCTGGAGACACTCACAAATTGAGCAGCACCCTGGAGCCTAAAGACAGGTAAGCGGGATATTCCAGCTGTTTTTACTTCAAGGCAAAGAGTCGATTTGTTAATCGACAGATGCATCCTAATTGTGTTTCTTTAATGAGGGATGTAAAAAAGATGTTTTTATGATTAAAAACTGAACCTGTTAAATGCTGGAAGAAAGTTGTTTCCTACTAGGCCTATCCATCCATCCATCCATCCATCCATCCATCCATCCATCCATCCATCCATCCATCCACTAATCATTCTTTCTATTCAATCATGTTTTTGTTCATCTATTCATATGTCCACCCATCTATCCAAAACCTTGTTTATCTAACTATCAACCCATCCATCTATCCATCCACATGTCTATCTATTTGTTTATCCAAGTGTCTGTTCATCCATTTTTTTTCAGAAATAATTGGTTGCTTTGGGCAATTCAAGTAACAAATTTCTAGTGTTTACCCTGCGAAAGTCTGTCCACGGATTGTTCCTGTCTTGCACATGTGCTTACTGGTATAGGCTCCAGTTTCCCTGCAACCCTCCTCATAATAATAATACAGATTTGGAAAATGTATGGATGAATGGATGGATGATTTAGACTCACAAATGAGAAACATGAGAGCAGAATTTGACTATTGACAGTCATGCATTTTCAATAATGGGGCAAGAAAGAATGGCTTCTGAAATGACTGACTGATCATCAATGATTGATTCATGGTAATTGTACCTGGACTCAGATTCCAGCCTTGTCACCATTTGTGCCCAGTTTGCTCATCCATGCCACATCCCAATGGGTATTTCTTGGGTGCTCCTACATCATAAAAATTAACTTGTCTGGTTAACTGGTGACTCTCATTAGTCCTGGTGTGGATGGATGTGGATATCCTCTTATTTAAGCAGTCACCTCCTTCAGTCCTCTCTTATATTGCTCCTGTTAGCATAGCTTCTGGGTGTCCATGACCCCAGAAGGACATAAGTGGTTTTAAGAAATATACGCATGGATACATACATATACTTTTCATTCAAAAATATTTAAGGTCATGGGAACCAAAGCATAACATATAAATATTTGAAACGAGGAATGGAACCACCCTAGATGAGATGGCAGGCAACTGCAGTCACTCTCACACAAACACCCTCTGCCTACGAACATGCACCACACCAGAGTGTGGATAAGGTGACTCGGCTAGAGGGAAATTACCTGCAACCATCTTGAAGGACTGATAAAATCCATTAGCCTCTGGAAGGATCCTGGTTTGTATTGGCTTATGGAAGATGGGAAAAGTGAGTGAAGATGGTGTTACCCCTGATGGCAAACTCATTATAATAAGTTTTGCAATTAATATTTGTGCAATCGCATGCAAAATTCATTTTAGGGGCAATTTCATGTAATTGTATGAGAAACAAAACGTGGTTGTTTTGTTCATTACTAACAATTAATCTTTGAAATTAAAGTTATATTTATTTGTATTTATTTCTATTTTTAATGCATGTTTAACATAAGAAGTGAATAGTGCTTTTGTTTCAGTTGCAGCATTGACAGCATAAGCGATTCACACAGGATAACACTATGAATCATGGAGTGGACTGAATAGGCAGCTTTTTATAGGCACACTATAATTTCTTAGGTTGTCTACTAAAAAGTTTTAAGTTTTTTAAAGAAAAAGAAATCTTCAAAGGATTGTCACAAGCACATGAGGGGAATATGCCAGGTGTACAGAAAAGGGACTTAAGCTGGAATTTGAAAAGGACTCTAAGTGTTGTACCCAGTGCATTATTACGCCATACATGGAGTTTTTTGCAAATTTATGACTGTTTTTATTCAGCCTTATTCAGTGGAACACAAGCCTCCAAATGAAGAATGTTAATGACCTCAGGAAAGCTTACCACCATCTAGACCACAGCAGCCATAGATTTTTTTTTTCTTGTGCAAGGAGTGTAAAAATGGCAAAACTCTCCATTTCACATCATTCTCTGTTTTCATTACCTAAAAGATGCAGCAATACGATCAGCAAAATACTGAAAGAGGTAAAGGAGATCAGCCTTGTACAAAACATCTGTCAGGTCACATTTAAAAAAAATTATATCACAGTCAGTTCAAATTTTTGGAAAAGATGCCTGGCTGACCTCGACAACATGGACCTGGAAATATTTAGCAGTCATCAAGAATGATGATGTAATTAGAGCAGGATATGGAGCAAACCCTTCAAAGAACTGCTCCGTGAAATCCAATTATACAATTTCGCACGCGTTTCAGGGATTCATAAACAGAGACTTTTGCTGACTTCACTGGTTGCCTGATTCCAAATTTATTGGTGGGAACAGCGGTAAAGTTGTTCATGTTGAGGACCTCCTATTGTTCTGTTTTTTGAGTAACAATTACTGTTGAGGGGCCTACCTGTACACTTTTTATTTGCAGTCTAGCCATTCAATTTTGAGTACTGGTGTATCAAACTCAGGCAACCATGAACACAACGCCCTGATAGTATAGGGCTCAAGCAAACTCTCAGTGAAATGAACATGAAGTTTCTTATTTTACTATTCAGCTATTATCAGGTTTAATGGATTAAACGATTTTCTCTGTTTTGTGATATATCTTAGGTTCTTATGCACAATACACACAGACACAAAATAATAAAAATGTGGTGTAAACAAGCAAGCAGTCACATTCTGCATGCTACAATAGGAAACAATAAATAAAACTCTTCTCAGGATGCTCTACAGTGCAGATGCTTGCACACAGACATCCTGACTCAAACAAATTCTTGGTGCTCTGGCTTTAATAAGTGCTTGTATGATTCTTACATATAAAGTTTTTGATTTAGTCTTCTGGTTGTGTTCTCGTGGATATGTGTGAATAAGCCCTTAAAAACTTCTAAAGAACATTAGAACAATTTTGTCGAGAACAGGCTATATCAATAATATTCAGCTAATTTCTCCAAAATAGCAACTAGTTGCATTTTGAAGGTCTGGAAAGACCAGGGGCCTCATGTATAAACGGTGCGTACGCACAGAAATGTTGCGTACGAACGTTTCCACGCTTAAATCGGGATGTATAAAACCTAAACTTGGTGTAAAGCCACGCACATTTCCACAGTACCTCATACCCTGGCGTACGCAATTTCTCCGCTCGGTTTTGCAGACTGGCGGCACCCAGAGTCAAAGCAGTGCTACTGTTCCTGTGTGGTTACCCTTTCTTTCTTAGACCCACATTCCTGAAACGGCTTTATAAATACACTGAAATTAACTGCATATTGTTTATTAGTGTAATGCATCTGATTGTAATTAACCTGTAGCAATATAATGGTCCAGGGAATAGCCATAGTATTCCAAATACCATAACTGCTTTAGCGTTGTTACGCTCACTGCATCTTCTTCTTCTTTCAGCTGCTCCCGTTAAGGGTTGCCACAGCGGATCATCTTTTTCCATATTACTCTCACTGCACCACTCGGAGTATTTATATTACTGTATCTGAGTGGGGAATCACAGCAGCAGCTGATCGGAAAGAGAATTATCGGTATACAGTTTCAAGCACACACTACCTCAGCCACGGAAAAATGCGTTAAAGCCTTTCCTGTACGGACCTCGCGTTTCAGAAACAGTTTCATCCCAAGAACTATAAACAGACTCAATCAGTCCATCAAGTGCTCCTTGTAGAACTGTTTGTACTTATAAGTACAATTACCCCACTGAAAACTTGCACTACAGTTATAATATTGCACAACCTGCGCCACTTTATAAAGTGCGTATGATGACGATATCATTTTTAAGATGAAATGCAGCAAAATATGTTGCTTATAGTATACAGATAAAACTTTAACTTCATTTAAATAATCAGTATTGTTAATAATTAAACATGTGAGGACATGGTGCCTCAGCGCTAGCTTGTGCTGTATTATTGCTGGTGCTGAAAGAGAAATTCAGCTGACGCGACACTGGAAGGATAGACGGATAGAATAATTAAACATGTACTATGAAGATATTTCAATGTTCCTTAAAAGTTTTGAAGAATCGGCGTTCTAAGCTTACAGATGGCTTAACGTCTATTACAGAGCTGATTGTGTGGTGATTGGGTATTTGGAGAAAGAAAAGTATGGACAGGAATTGGAGGTTAGTATGTTTGAAAGAGACAGTACTTCTGTAATAAATTATTTCATCGAAGGTCGCACATGGCACAGCAAGCCTCTTGCATGAGACATGAACAATCACTGCGCCACTGTGTTCCTATGTTTAATAACATGCTTTCATTCCTATCATCATGAAAAAGATATCACATATACATCTCAGTATTTTAATTATTCAGAGAGCTGTAATATCACGAATGTAATGGATTCTGTGTCCTGTTGGACAAAGAGAAAGAACGGAAGCACGTAGTGATTCACACACATAGAGCATAAAGAAGATCAAACACAGAACAAAGCATTTAACGTGCTACTTGAGAAACTAGTAAAATACACGATTTTAAGATGAAGTTTATGATGTTCTACTTTAATGACAAAATAAACTACGTGATTAAAGTGGAAATTTCGAGATTAAAGTTGACATTTCGTGCTTTTTTACCCACTGTGTGCCTATTTTTTTTCTCTGTACCCTAATAAGCTTTCATATGACACTCAGACGGTCCGCTACGAGTCGCCTTTTCACGCCGACTTTGATATGTGACAACTTCTTTTTTATTTCGGGCACTGTGCAACTTTGTGAACTTGAGCTTTCGAGTTTCTCCGACACTATGTCACTCGATCAGCTTTCTTTTGTTGATTATACCACTGTTTAAACCAACAAATAGTACGTTTTTCCTTTGCCTCCACTTGGTATTCACTGAAATTCTTATATTTTCCCCCGTGCTTTTCCCATTGTCTTTTCACAGAAGGCTATTTATATCAATTTGCATATTCAAAGAGGCATAATTCTGGGAGGAGTTGGGGTGGGACAGAAGGCGTGTGCACATGCGTTACTTTTCACGCTGATCGGGATTTATGTAGTGGAAGAACGTGAAAGTTTGCGTACGCACAGATTCCTGCATCTGGATTTTTCTGTGCGTATGCACATTCCCACTTTTGTGCTTTCGCCATGTTATAGTGTGAGTTCTATGCACGGCGATATACAAGAGGCCCCAGATGTTTGCCTCAATACTTTGTAACTCGTTCTGTTTGATTGTTATTCTCTGTGAAGTAAAACATTCCAACATTTGTGCAAAATTTATCCTTAACAGATTTCCACCTGTGTCCCCATGTGGCTGAAGAATTTACTTTACAGTAACATCCATTATCCACTATACTAATTCTCTTCCTAGATTTAAAGACATCAAGGTTCTTTTCCTTAATTCTTTCCTCATAGCTAATACCTTGCAACCCCGGAGTCAGCCTAGTTGCTCTTCTGTGGACTTTTCCTAGCACAGCTACTGTATGTCTTTTTGGAATATGGAGACCAAAACTGTATGCAGTACTCCAGATGAGGCCTCACTAGTGCATTATCTAATTTAGGCATAGCCTCCTTTGAGTTATTGGACTTTATAACATGAGATCCAATTAGCCAACCTAATGGATTTTGTACACTGTATGGATGTAGATGATGAAAGTCCATTACGACTAGATCTTTCCCATCAGGTGTACCTTCACCTTTTGAACCTGAAATTGTTTGTTCACATTTGACATTCCTACTTTCAACCCTTAATACTTTAAATTTATTCACATTAACTTTCAACTACCTCAAATCTTCCCAAGTTTGTATAATCTGTCCAGGTCCCTCTGTAATGATTCAGCTGATTCCATATTATCTGCTCTTCCACCTAGTTCAATATAATCATTGACACTGACATCCCATGTTCTGTAACTCTGTGACATTGCACTTTTCTATGCTGTGGTGTGCTGGATCAGTAATTTCAGTTCAAGAAAGGTCTACTGAATCAACAAACGAATAAGGGAGGCAGGCTCAGTTATGGGATGTACTCTTAACCCCATGGAGGTAGCAGAAGAGATAAGAATAAAGACAAAACTTACATCCATTATGATCAACGCTGCAACTCTTCTCTGTGACACAAATGCATTGAGTAATTTTAGCCAATTAATTATTTAACAGAAGAGTGTCAAGACATGCTACTGGGGCTCCTTCGTACCTACAGCAATACAGTATGCCTGTGTAATGCCTCACTGTGACTGCTTCTTAACAAAGTCATTTGTTTTTATTCTTTGCTGTAATTCTTGCGTGTGTTTGAGAAAGATTGGTGTTTTTATTTGCTATAATGTTTCTATATTTCCTGAAGTTCTATAAAAGCTAACATATGTAAACCTAACCAATTTATTATATAAGCTTTTATCAAGATCATTTGCATAAATTAAAAAACAGCACTGGGACACCACTTTTAACATCACCTAATTCTGAAAATATTCCTTTAGTCATAACCCTTTGATGCCAGTGGTTAAACTAATTTTCAATCTATCTACGTACTGCACCTTCAATTCCCACTTCTTTTAGCTTCATAACTAGTCATACTGTAGGTGGGTCCTTATCAAATGTTTTCTAAGTATCAAAATGAGTAATATCATATAGATTTTTTCTGATCATTTGCTTTTGTTGCTTTCTCATTGAATTTTAGCGTGTCAGTAAATCACCCTGTCTGAACCCATGCTTATTCCTCTCTAATTCCTACCTGCTTTGGCCATGTGAGTTCCATTCCTTCGCTTAATAAATGCTTTCATTAATTTACCCAGGAAATGTCTGGACAAGGTACTGTCTCTGATGTATTCCAATCTTTTCAGTTTAGCCATCTTTTAATAAATCACACTTTCCTGTAAAGGTGACATGAAATGTATTGTCCATGGTGAACAAATGCTGCATTACACTGTATCGTAACAGATTAGCTCAGACGGTTGCAAGATGGAATCTCATGCGATCAGATTGATTGACAACTCTAAATTACTTTGATGGAAACCCACTCCCTACATTGTACCCATTGCTTTTGTGAAATACTCCATAAAACTGACCTGAAAACAATAAAAGACTGATATTAGTGAAGATTTTGGACAGCTTTCTCTCATAGCCTATACTGCTTGCCTTTGGTTTCTGTTACTCTTCTGCTGCCTATTATACAAAAGGAGATTTCTGAGCTGGGAATTAGTGTGCATACTGGTGCATTCAGCTCTCCTAGTCACAGTCAGTTGAAAGAAGTAGAATGCAGGTCTGCAAAGGCAATGAGCTAGCTAAATGAACACAAGTTCCAGATCTCTGTACTGTAAAATCGGATCGGCATGATGGTTACCCAATCATTACTCATTCAATAGACCTTTGGCCGCCTTTCTCTATTAAGGGCTGACAGGAAGTGTCAATGCCATTCCTGCAACACTCTAACAGCAATTTAATTTCCAGATGAAATGCAATCCCCTTTGGTTTTTAAGTGACATCCATATTATTATTGTTAGAGGAGAGGAGCGAACTTTAGATTACATTTGCAGATAAGCCAGTACAAGCTCTAAGGAGCGTTCCATGATCTGACAAATACAAATTTCCTGAGTAGGCGACCAATGTGCTAAGCTAAGGTCTCTTGGGCTAAGTGGCGTCCAGAGTCAAACTCCATGGCCCATTGAAGGGGGGTGGGGGGTGTTTCTAAGTAGGTGGTCACAAATTTCTCTGACATTGAATAATGACCAAGCCTGCTTCTTTAAAGCAAGCTATATGCAGGTCACTTCATGCTTGACACTGTACAGTTTGAGCAGAGGAGACACTTCTCTATTAAGCTTTTTTCTTATATGTAAACCATCACAAGGGACAAAGATGTTTTGTGACACCTTTCATAAAGCCAAAGGTCTATTATTAGGCTAGTAAAGAAAAGGATATATTGATTCAGTCATTATTAGTTTCTTGCACCCAGAAATGTGACGACAGGCTCCACACAGTCTTAAACAAATTTAATTGGTTGGACTTCATGAATAAACTCTGTCAATTCTTGTACATTTACTTTGTACCTAGATGGGTGTTTCCCTACATACTCTAGCTTTCATACCATATGCCAATATGTGCATTAGGTAACTGTGAATGAATGTAGGTGTATGAGTGAATGAACCTTGACATGGACTAGAGTCAGTTTTTGCATTGCAGCTAATCCTGCCAGTATTGGCAATGACGCCCCGCAACCCTAAACTGAATAAGTGTTAGAAAATGAATAGACGGAAAATGGATTTACAGTTGTATCTTTACAATCTCCAGAAAGCTTTATGATCAAAGCAATTGCACTTATCCTAAGACACTATGGCTCTCCAGCTGACTCTAAGGAAGCAAAGGGGTTCTGACTTGCCTTGTCCAATGTACTTTAGTAGTTCATGCCACTTCATCTCTTCATTTATTAATTATTATTATTATTATTATTACGGAGTCCTGAATGAAGCACATTACCTGCATTATAAGCGAGCGTCAGTTACAGCACTACAACCATGTGGTGCGATTCCAAAGGGTGATCCGGCTCGCATGATCCTCATTGTTGAGGACCCGAGTGGCTGGATCAGGCCACGTAACACTTGGCTGCAGCAGATAGATGGTCACTTCCAGAGGGTGGGACTGGACTACGTGTCTGACTGGGGGGGTTGCCAACCAGGATCCTGAGCTGTTTTGTCATGTGGTGGGTGCGGCAACATGCTGTACCAGCGCATGCTCCCCAACCTGACCGGACCTGATTATTATTATTATTGATTCAGTCAATGATTAGAGAGGGGCATGACTTTGATGGACCTGTGAGAAGACTCCAGAGAGGACAGAAAACCTGAACTGAATTGTTCCTAGAACAGATTTGCTCTGTTTTTTAGGGCGTCTCCCAAGGCCAACATCAGGGACATGGTTAGGACTTCTACTGGCTGACTCCATAAATAACCAAATTCAGCAATAGACTTGGATCTTTGTGTTCAGGTGTCAGTTCATCTTCTACCACGCCACATGTAACACAGTTAGCCAAAAGCAAAGCATTAAAATGCATCTTACTTAAAATAATAATAATAATTTTCTGCGTAAAAACAGGTGATTGATTTCATCAACACTTTCCAGACGAGAACTTGAAAAAATCCTGCATTCAATTCTGAAAGAAAGAAAGAAAGGTGCACACATCTGCACATTTCGACTCAGCCTACAGCCCTGCTGGGATAATTAATGCTGAGATAATATCTTAACAAGCTGTTCGATTGAAACGTGACTGTAAATGAGGCGGCACCGACACGGAGGGCTGCTCCTCGCCCGCGAACTCGCCAGTTAAGCAGTCCCCCTCAAGCTCGTGTCCGCCTGCCAGCAGTCATTGCAGTGGAATGGAGAAGACTTGAAATGTTAAGGCACACATTTCATTTAGTATTTTCTAGAATCGGTCGGCTCTGCCTCTTAAATTTCATTGTTTGTCTTTCATTTATAGTCCAACCCTTAACAATACAGATCTGTTTGAAGTTGTAGGATGCCGAATTGTTCGTTATTTATTCGTTCATATATTTATTTTTGGTTAGATACTTTGGGAGTTTGCTCATAGGTTTATACGGTCATTATTGTCACGTGTACAGAGTACAATGAATTACTCAATTGCCTGTGCTAATCACGTATCGGCGCTAAGTTTTTTACCTTCCATCACGGCGGAGAATGATTCCCTCGCGTTATACTGCTGCTGCTTCATTATCGACTAATTAGGTTTGCAGTTGGCAAAGGGCTGAAGCTTAAAGTATGTGCCGCAAAACAGAATAAAAAATAACAACAATCACGAGCCAGAGTTGAAGTAGAAGAAGAACGGCACTCTGAGGCTTTGAAGGCTTTGATTATGTGGTGTGATGTGACACAGGCAGCGCGTACTGCGCACAAAGCTACCGAATTGTTCAGAAACTGGAATACAAATGCAGGCGTATGGTGTGGTAAAGTTTAGTCTAAAGTTCTCTATTATTAAGAGTTTTATTTTACGACATTTAGCTTTGAATACAGTATAAGAACTATAATTATTGATTGTCTTAGTGTGTAAAAATCTGGATCAGCGCATCAATTAATGGCATCTTTACTATAATCACTCGCATTGGACGCGCAGCTATGCAGGTGGGTTAAATTTATAGATGATAAAACAAGCAAAATGACACCTTTTATTGGCTAATAAAAAAGATTACAATATGCAAGCTTTCGAGGCAACTCAGGCCCCTTCTTCAGGCAAGATGTAATCATAGATGATAAAACCAACATCAACGTTCTTTACACAAGTAAAACGCAGTATGAGGAAGGCGTGATTTGAAGATGACTGCTGAGTGGAGCAATTATTACTTAATTGTACTCGGCTTATCAAAAGAAGGATGTAAATGCACCAATAAAAGTCCATAGGGTTGTTGAATGATTCCTTAAATTTGTAAAAGGGTTCAGAATTTCAAAATGTGTTTTAAATAAACACTGCATACCCCTATATATATATATATATATATGTGTGTGTGTGTATGTGTGTGTGTGTGTACACTTTAATTATTCAGAAATGACCATATATATATATATACAGAAATTCAACCTGTATTGAAAACCCATAATATACAGGGCTATTGAAAATGAAAGAGCAGATTTCAAAAATTTATTTCAAACAAACTGTTTAAGACAGAAACGCATTCTGCACATCACTGGATAGAGGAAACTTCAAAGTTTGAAAGCCCACCTAAAAGTACCACTGAGCGCTAACTTAATTTTCATGCAATATGGTGCCCCAACTCATTTCCACTTGGAGGTCCAGCGTTATCTGAACAACACCATTCCAGGACGATGGATTGGAAAAGGTGGATAACAAGATCTTGCTTATCATCTATGGCCTCCCAGGTCTCCAGACCTTACCCCCTGCAACTTTTTTTTTTATCTATGGGGGTACATTAAAGAAAGAGTGTTTGTTCCACCTGTGTCCGGTGATCTTCAAGATTTGCGACATCGAATTGAGGAAGCTGTGAATTCAGTAACTAGGGACCAGTTGACTCATGTGTAGCAAGAAATGGTCTACCGTTTTGATGTTTGGCGCGCTACACATGGTGCTCATGTTGAGTGCATGCAACCTCAAGGACCATAGGACTAAACTTTGAACTTTCCTCTATCCAGTGATGTGCGGAATGTGTTTCTGTCTTAAACAGTTTGTTTGAAATAAATGTTTGAAATCTGCTCTTTCTAGCACTGCTGCCTCGCAGTTAGGAGACCCGGGTTCGCTTCCTGGGTCCTCCCTGGATGGAGTTTGCATGTTCTCCCTGGGTTTGCGTGGGTTTCCTCTGGGTATTCCGGTTTTCTCCCACAGTCCAAAGACATGCAGGTTAGATGCATTGGCGATTCTAAATTGTCCCTGGTGTGTGCTGGGTGTGCATGTGTGTGTGTGTGTACACCCTGTGGTGGGCTGGCACCCTGCCCGGGGTTTGTTTCCTGCCTTGCACTCTGTGTTGGCTGGGATTGGCTCCGGCAGACCCCCGTGACCCTGTAGTTAGGATATAGTGGGTTGGATAATGGATGGATGGATGAATGGAATCTGCTGTTTCATTTTGAATAGCCCTGTATTTACCACCCACCAGGGTATGTTCTATTTTTACTGAAAAGGCTAAGTATTACTTTTTATAAAAACAACAAAAATTCAATGAGACTGTTGTAAAACAAAACATATAACACAAGGGGCAACATTTATACACTAATGAAGAGAAACCACAAAGCCATGTAATATAAAAGTGTAAGTGTACCATGCAGTTTGCAGCGGATACTGTATTAGGTCCACTTCCTTGCAGCAAGTCTAACAGCAGTGCCCACATGTTGGTATGAACTGTTGCAAGTTGTGATAAAGTGGAACATATCTTAATTTAGACATAGTCAAAAATTTACCAGTATATAAAAAAAAAATTCAGACAGTTTTGGTAAATACTGGTATAATGTATATGTATATATACCTTTCAGACAAAAACTGTTGTAACAAGTAATTCACTCCAGACATCATAAAGGTTTGGGCAGCCTCCTATATATTGTATCCTGGCTGTGAAAGTTTTAAATAATTGAACAGAGATCCAAAACAGAACTGCCAGACTGGACGGAAGCTGGTGGCGTTAAAGGCCCGTAGAGGAAGTGACATCATCGGGACTGGAACTGGAAGTGACATCATCCAAGGTGCCGGAACCAGGTGGGATTTCCTGGGAATGGTCTGTAAGGAACTAAGAAAGACAGTCAGCACATCCTGCCTCCCCCTGGTCTGATGTGGTATTACAATTACTCAAGCCCTTTAGCTGCCTCCTATTCGCATGTGTTTGACACCGTATTAAAAAAATTGGGGTAGAATGATCCATACACTACTTTCGTGTAAATTTTACTTTAGTGACACCACAGGAAATCACTTGGCGGAACATTTTACAATAAAATATAACTGAATGTACAGTGCAATTATATACAATCGAGTACATTAACATTTATTTATTATCTACACAAATAAATACAAAGTAAAATGAACAAGAAATGGAATGAAGTGAACAACTTAAACAATATTTCTTTTGAAACTAAACACATTGTATCAAATGAAGTAAGCAAGCTGCATACATAGACAGAGGGATGACTTGATGCCTCTGTCCACATTGACCTTTACAGATCTACAAGTGTGTTTTGTCTTCACTATCTAGAATGAGCTCTGATAGGCAGTGCCGGATTAACCAATAGGCACATGTAGCATATGCTACAGGCCCCGCAATTTCGGGGGCCCCCAAATGGTGGACCCAATATTTAATGAAAAAGTGTAGCATTGAAAAACTGGTCTTTAAAAATATTATCTTTACGTTTTTAAACTGTAAATTTCTTACACAACAAAACTTTAGGGGCCCAACACATAAAATTCACATAAATATTATAAGATTCTTATTATAATCGAGAGTAAAATAATTATTTAGTCCGGTTTGAACTGTTCAGAATCTAAACTTCAGATGATGCAGACCAAAAGGGCCCCCAAATTTGAAATGTGCTACGGGCCCCCAAAGCTCTTAATCCGGCCCTGCTGATAGGCCAAACAAGATGTCGGTTATCTTCACTTACAGATTTCTTTGAGTGCTGTGTGAGTGCGTGTGAATGTGTGCGCACATGTGCATGCTTGTATGTTCCTCTGTGTGTGTATAAATATAGATTTTAAGTAAATTGTTTATCTCAAAAACTACTCGTGCAAACATTTTTCAAATCAAAACTTCCTGGAATAAACAGAGGAGACTGCAAAAACCCCAGGTAAATTAAACAATTTGTATGGCTGTTATTGCTATGTCAAACATTTTTTGAACAATATGGTGATAAGTACTTAACCAAACTGGACCAAAAACAATGGGCATGCAGCCTGTAATAAGACAAACATGGTACAGCTTGTTTAAAAAGCATAGGTCAATTTATTTTTAGAAGTTAACATTGTACATAGGTTTCCACTGACACACACGTGCAGACACCATGCACAATCAACTTTCCTTGACATTTTGAACATGATAGAATAAGAATAGCAAATTTTTGACCCCATTACCAAATTTCCATTTGCAAAACATGGAAATGAAAATGACATATGTTTATAATTAATTATGCAAACAGACATGGCACTTTATTCATTGGAGCACTTGTTAATGTCATGCTACTCAAATATTTTCGATGGCAGGTATGCATGCTAACCAAACACAGTACAAGACGCTGCCTTTTCCAGACCTCTCTTCCTGTTTCAAATCATCTGCTTTAAACCAATGCAGACTTGTGGGGGGCCGGAGCCAGCTTTGACTGAAGAACTGGATGGACCCTTACATAATTCTGAGAATTCTTAAAGGGTTATTTATTATACATATACTTCGTAGTTTACAACCAAATCCATACACAAGGATATCACCATTAAGACAATAATATGTTGACAGAAAGTCACATTTTCTGTTTCCTTTTGTGTGCACAGATGTGCACATTTTGTGTTAGGATGTATTTTATATTAAAACATTTTTCAATTTTTTCCACTATTTTTTATCATAACAGTAAAACAAAAAAATTCACGTGCCATACTGGATCAACTGATTTATTGCCCACTTCTGTTTAGATGTTTCCAAGTCTGGAAGGAAAATATCCACAAGCTCTTCAAAAGCAGGAAGCACATCATCGCAAGACACAAAGCATTTTAGCAAAGCTAAACTAAAAACAAAATTCTTTAAAGAGATTGTCTGAGATAGAAAGAACAAATCATCCCCTTCACACATTGCATTCAATGCATTCATTTTTCCTGCGTGCATTTGTCACAGTGTGCTTTTGTCAGTGGGCTGTTGTGAATGTGCTTTTGTCCCACATATTTTTATCAGTGTGCCTGGATTTATACAACCAGTACACTACAAGCAAAAGAGCTTTTCCAATAAAAACAACAATAATAAGTGCAGCGTGCATTTAAAAAAGTGAAAATATTTATCTAAATATAATTAATGTGAGACTAATAAATAAATAATATGGAAATAATTTAAATATTGTAATAA
This sequence comes from Erpetoichthys calabaricus, assembly GCF_900747795.2. Taxonomy (NCBI): domain Eukaryota; kingdom Metazoa; phylum Chordata; class Cladistia; order Polypteriformes; family Polypteridae; genus Erpetoichthys; species Erpetoichthys calabaricus. The sequence continues at coordinate 115,836,002 of NC_041395.2, forward strand.
ATTTCTGGCACAAGGAGCTGTGAGGTGCCTCAGCTGAGTCTCAGAGCATAATATGCTGCTGCTGGATTATGTGAATTTCCCCTTGGGATTAATAAAGTATCTATCTATCTATCTATCTATCTATCTATCTATCTATCTATCTATCTATCTATCTATCTATCTATCTATCTATCTATCTATCTATCTATCTATCTAAGCCATTTAAACAATAAGGAATACAACGTCAATGCAGAAGTTTGCCTTGTATGTAAATGGTTATAAATAAAAGACACAAGCTATTCAGGGCTTATTGAGTGGTAGGGCTGAAAACCTTTGGATCAACCAGCATTGAACTTCAATGGATAAAACCTTAAAACCCTTTAATGATATGTTTTGGAATGGGGATTAAGAACCCCTTGGAGATTTTACAGACATACAGTACTGGGTATGATTATAATGATTACAGATTGTGCAGAAACAGAGGCTTTAGTACTTTCCGTTCAAAAGATGCTCTATATCAGCATAAAGACTCTTGTGAAAAATGTTGCTCTGCTAATTGCCTCCATTTCTGCTGTACACTATTTTTGTTGTACACTTCCAAGAAACAACAGATTACAGGCATTTTGCATAATCGTTTTTGTACAAACCAATCAGCAAAATGACAAACTGTTTAATTGCTTTGAAGGCTTCTTCTCTGCTCCAATTTCTTGTTACTGTTTTACCTCTATCTACCCAAAAAATAAGCATCTGTGATAAATGAGTATTACTTATTTGCAATGGTGCTATTCATTGATTGCTATACTCTCTGCTATTTGTAGTAGCTCAAGCTACAACCAGACTGAGATGTAAAACAGAGAGATATTAGATACCATTTATTTTTCTTCTGGGACACAGAAAAAACACAACTCTAATACAGATTAAGGCAAGAATAATGTTACTTAGGATATAATGATGAGAGAAAAACAAATGTTTCAATAAAATCCATCCTTCTATGTGTGCGTCTGTCCATCAACTTTCCTGAATCTGCTTGCTCCAGTACTGTGTTGTGGAGAACAGAACCCATACTAGCGGCTTCAGGCACAAACTAGGAATAAGCCAGGTAAGGGGGGTCAGTCATGGCACATTTTGTGCACACACCCACATTCATAATTCCACTTAGCACAAATCTTTGAGGAAAAAAGGAAAACATGCAGGAGGTTCACACAGGCACAAATTCAACATGAACACTGCACATGGGCTCCTATGACACAGTACTCAACAACTGTGTTACTACGCCTCCCATAACTGAATGCAGTACGATGAGTTCCAAAATTTCAAGTCAAATTAGCTGGGATCCAAATGTTAAGATGGTGTTATCAATTAGAAATGGAATTAAACAAATAAAAAAGCAATGGATTGCCTGGCCCTCTAATATTATTAGTAGAAAAGCAGCTGACCTGTTTTTGGATTGGATCCTGTTGTGTGACTATTGCTTCTGGGATGGGCTTCAGCTTTCTGTTTTAATGTGTTGGCCAGAACAATTTAAAGAAATAAATGGATAATAATAAAAATATTGATTATATAATTAACTAATTTTCCCCCGCGGCTCCGCCCGCGTAGTAGTAAAACAGGACAAACTTTAAAAATCAATAAACAAACAGGTATCACTAGCTAAGCGGAGGCAAGATACGCACCAAAACGTGGCCAGAGGTAGACTGATTTGAACAGAGGCTGGCGCGTAAAGAGGGCCAGCATCCTCTGTCTTGGATTAGCGCAAATAATTTGATCCTGCAAGCGAACTGTGATACTTAGTAATATGGCAGAAGTTGCAAAATCAACCGGAATGTTCAAACAAATTATAGAAAAAACCAATGTAAATCCATTAAGTAGTTCTCTTGTGAAAAGCAGGTAGACAGACAGACATTGGATTTTATATATATAGAGAGATACAGTATAGCATGATTTTGTCTTTTCCTTATGGCGCCTGGGCATACTGCTCTTTTATATGGAACTTGTTTTTTGTAACAGAACCACTGTACTTCTGTGAGGCAAGGACCCTGTTGCTTCTGCCCTAGACATATGAAGCCTGGCTTGCTCTCAGCCCTATCCTAAATCTAATATTAAGACAGTTATTATCACCTTGTTATTTAAAGCTGATAGTAACAACGGCCTCAAATTTCAGTTGTCCTTTTAGTTATAGACAGTATTCTTACCTTGAAGAACTAATATAATGGTATTTCTGGTATTGGTACACTGTTTTCATATACAGTATACTGGCTTCTTTTGTGATCTTTCTGGCTACTTGATTTCCCATACTTTCCTTGAGGACTAGATTTCCTAATGTTCTGCTGCATTTATGCAAATTAGACATACAAAGACCACCCACATTGCTCAATGGAGGCAGTTTAAAGTACTGCAGTTAACTGAGTAGATTTTTGACATGTGTGGGATTTTCTCTAAGTACACCCATTTTTTTCTCTAAGTACACCCATTTTCACCTACATCAAAAAGATATGCATGTTAATTAGCACAACATTGAAAAATATGAAATAAAATTGCTTTTGTCCCACTTAAATATGGAATTAGAAACTGATGTAAAATCAACATGAATGTGTACATGTTAAAATTTTAATAAAATACAGTATGAATTCATCAAAAGTATAATAGGTTACAATAAATTATACACCTCTCTATATATGTAGTAATCAAAAATAGACAATAAATATAAAAAGGGTTGGGGTACCAGCCAGTAGCCCAGTTTAATTTTGTTGGGGTGAAAAAGAGGCAAAACAAGAGTGTGCAAACAATATACAGGTAGTCGAAAGAAAACTAGTGTGGGGGATCCATCTCTCCACCTTAAGCAATGGTCCTCAAATGAATGCCCATTTGCGGTAGCTTTGAGGTTTTTACATTGGAAGTGGAAACTGGATTGTTTGTCATCTTACTTGTTAGTGTCTCAAGTGAAGATGAAAAATGAGAAGTTGGTGGCAGCACACCCTCTCTGCTTGGAGCTTTGAAGATGTCTCCTAAGCACATGTGCATGACAAAGTATATACTAGTCAAAGTGGCCAGCGTTTATTGCAAAATAGATTAAGATAAGGAAGACAACATATTTATGTGTTTTTTTAAATGTTGACTCTTTAGTCATTGTTGGCTGAAATGAAAGTGTTCTATCATTTCAATTACTTCTCTAGCTATCAGTTTCTCTGCTCTCATGAGAATTTTATATTTTTGTGTATAACTCGATTCCACAATTGCAGAAAATCCTTGCTGGGTTGGAGCTTTGTGCAAGTCACTTTGGATAAAAGCATCTGCTAAGGAAATAAAGGGTAATTGTCTGCTGGTTTCACAAATAGATGTTTAATCCTACATTAACAAGCTGGTTTTGGCTTGTAGAATAACTCCAGTTTTTGGGTTGCTCCCCACCCCCCGGCATTTTTACAAAACCTTTTCAGTTGTTTTTGCATGATTGGCAAACAGACAAAATGTAATCTGAGGCTTGAAATGAAGTCATTGTTGTTGGAAAATAGATAAATGACATTTACAATAGCGTAAAGCAAACTAAAAAATTCAAAAGACAGAAAGAGAGTATGAGAAAAATATAAATAAATTATATATTGGTGTGCGTACACACACACACACACACACACACATATATATATATATATATATAATGTCACACGTGTGCACATAGAAGCCAGTTTAAGGGCTTTGGTGATGGTAATTCTCCACCGGTCCAGGGTTGGTGCTGTGTGATGACATTCTCTCTTTTCCTCTCTCTGCAGCTCTGCGATCTGAAGCATAAGACTGACAGCTGTCTTTCACCAAAAAACGCTGATGGAGAGGTGCGAAGGGATTTAAGGTGGGCCGGGATTGTGTGTTTTTTCTTGGGCTTCAGGAATTCTAGTGTTAAGGTATGCAGATTAATACTGAGAAACAAATCAGTAAGCACTCCTTCAGTGTTAGAAATGGTGTGAGTCCTGGCTGTCAGGTGCATGACATTATGTAATGCTGATCAGAGTTTTGCTTGTCTGTTTAATTGGGTGCTTGAATTTCAGACTGCAGGGACACCTGAGGCAATTAAAGGATTTTAGCAGCTCCTATAGTTTCAGAGGTCAGTCCTGTCCCAGGAAGTAGTTTGGCAGGCCATCCCAGAAGGATAAAAAATGTTTCTTCCAGCGTTTGTGGCATTTGGGGAAGATCTATCTATCTATCTATCTATCTATCTATCTATCTATCTATCTATCTATCTATCTATCTATCTATCTATCTATCTATCTATCTATCTATCTATCTATCTATACATAAATACTGTATATAGACATGCTCTATTGCTCTCATGCTTCTGTAACAGAGTTGCTGTTTACATGCTGGTTGTTCAGCGGAGAGAGCATCCATGTCTCAGCAGGACTCCCAGATTTTCCATTTTTGACATTTGTAGAAAATAGAAGGAAAGTCCTTTTCAATAATTTCCTGAGTACTTTCAAGTACAGTTTGTTAGATAACTACTGTTTCCTTTTAAAAATTATATGTTAGGTCAAAGGGCACAGAGAATGGCTGCAGTGATACTTGATTATTGACTTTACTGACATGAAGCTCAGTCTCGAAAAGCTGTTTACTTATTCTTCCATTTTTAACTTATCTGGTGCAAACGTGTGATAAGACCCCCTAGATAAGGTTTTAGGTATGTGAGAAAACTGTATAAACAATAGACTAGAGACCTCATTAGAGCCGCTTGACTGTTTTTCAGAGTCATGGCAAGTCTGCTGATAAACTAGCTGACATCTCTAGCTTTTCTTACCCTTATCCTTTTCATTTAAAGGAAATTGTTCAGAAGCAATTGTTTTGACTCTTGATGTTTAGGTTTCAAATTGCCTTTTGTGAAAAGAAGAAATGTGTTAAGATAGAGGAAAAAGGCTATTACTGTTCTTAATCCCCAAGGTGCTATTGTATAAGCCAGTCACTAGGAGGCACTCCTAGAGTAATAACTCCATACCTCCCCATTTCCATCAATAATATGTGATACAACTGGATGTGATTTTTTAGATAATAAAATTTTAAAACTTAAAATGCCTTAGTGTAAACTTTATAAGAGTTTGAAAACCAGTAACTGGTATTTTTATGCAACTACATTGACCATTACATAATACATTTATTCTCCCAAAATGTTTTCTTTCTCCCTCCCATATTTAAAACCACATTCCTCTCCATATACAGTATGTTTTCTAGCAGAACCTTTTCCTTTCATCCTTTCATCCTTTCATAAAGCTGTTGCTCTGTGGTTCCAACTCAATATTGATACTATAGCACATCCCCTATTAAGATGTTGATACAACTGATCACAAAGCCACTAACATGCATAGCCCCAGCCATTTTTGGCTTGAAGGAACAAGCATCCAATGAAGCCATGACCTTCGAGCATCGAGGTGTCCAACTCTGATACTGTACGGCTACAGTGGCTGCAGGTTTTAACATATCCTGCCTATTCCTGATCTGTTTCTCTTGTTTTTTAAAGTGATCATATGCTCTGATCATAATCATTTCATGAAAAACATAATGCAAAGGGGCTTTATATCCACTAAAATCATCTTGTGGGTTTTTTTTACAGACATAATGGGTTAAAATGCACTACTTCCAAAGAATATACACCACTGTTGACAACATATTTGTACTCAGCATGAAGGCCTCTGAATGATTACGTGAATGTTCATTATGCAGTGATGGCTGCTCCTGAGAATTACTGAGCATGTACATTATAATGAAATGTGGCAGCATTAAATTGTTTATTACTGTATTGGCTTAGTATTTTGGTGTAGGAAAAACTGATGTAGTCATTGCATTGATACAACTCATGGAGAAACATCGACAAAATCAGAAAGGTTTGCATATGGTGTTTATTGATTTGGAGAAGACTGCTGATAGAGTCCCACATCAAGAGGTGCATGAGGGAGAAAGCAGTACCAGAGAAGTATGAGACGATTGCCCAGGATTTGCACGAGGGAGTGAGGACTCAGTTTAAAAGCAGCGTTGGGGTAACAGATGAGATACCAGTTAGAGCAGGTCTGCACCAAGGATCTTCTTCCTTACCTCTTTGATCTGGTTATGGATGTGTTGAGCCATGGGGTAAAAGACCAGTCCTCAGTGTGCTTGTGCATGTTTTTTTGCCAATGACATTGTGTGGTGTTGCACCAGAAAAAAGGAAGTGGATAGTAAGTTGGAAGAATGAAGAAAGGCTTTTTAAGATAGAGAGTTAGAGGTTTAATGATGATCAAAAACTTTAGGTTTCTGGGATCCACAATTTCCCAGGACCTAAAGTGGGAACTAAACATAAACACAATTGTTAAAAAGGCCCAGCAGAGGTTGTACTTCCTGCGCCAGCTCAGGAAGTTCAACCTGCCTCAGGAGCTGCTCATCCAATTTTACTCTGCAGTAATCCAGTCTGTTCTCTGTTCATCTATCACAGTCTGGTTTGGCTCAGCCACAAAACAGGACAGGAACAGACTTCAACGGACAGTCAGGATTGCAGAAAAAATCATTGGTGTTGATCTGCCCTCCATTCAAGACTTATACAGATCTCAAGTCAGGAAACGGGCAGAAAACATCATTGCAGACCCATCACACCCTGGTTACAACCTTTTTCAACTTCTTCCCTCTGGTAGGCGCTACAGAGCACTGTACGCCAAAACTACCAGACATGTGAACAGTTTCTTTCCTCAGGCCATCACTCTCATGAACACTTAAGTCAATCTCACAGCATCAGGGACAATACTAGGTAAAACCGGAGTCCAATTCCTTGTATGTGTACATATACTTGGCCAATAAAGCTGATTCTGATTCTGATTCTGATTCTGATCAGGATTCAGACGTAAGAATTATTGAAAATAGTGGAAAAATTGAAATATCTAGGATCAATGGTAGCCCAAGATGTAAAACTAGATGCAGAGATAATCCAAAGAGTACATTGTGGATGGTACATTTGTAAGGTATCAGGAGTATTGTGTGTTTGAAGAATTAAGGTGAACGTTAAAAGTAAAGTTTTTAAGGCAGTGGTAAGACCAACAATAATGTATGAAGCTTAGACATGGACAGTAACGGGGGCACAGGAGAGGAAGTTAGATGTGGTAGAAATTAGAATGTTGAGATGGGATGTGTGGAGTTACAAAAAGACAGAATAAGGAATGAGATAATCAGGGGTAAACAAAAGTGGGGGAGAAACCTACAGGAAAGTAGGTTGGTAGGTCTTTACTGCCCCTCCATTGCAATTGATTCCCATCTAAGAATGGTACTAGAAATCACCCCTGCCCGCAGTCCAGTCTGTCCAGACTCACCTTTGTATAGCATAGATTTTGCTTACCTTTATCCACAAATATACATGTATTTTTGCTTTTATTTTATTTTAAATGATATATGATCTATGAGACAAGGCTCTTTTGTATTTTAAATATCCAGAAATAAACTAAACAATAAAATTAGAATTGAAGAACAGGTGCAAAATCTTTTATACAGCCGAGAACATGCTGCAATATTTTGAGTGCACAGAAAAAATAGTGAGAAGAATGAGTGATTATGGAATTGCATTTTTTATTCAGCTAATTTTGTAAACAACATTTGAATAAGTTAATAAGAGATTGCTGCTGCTGACTCACTTACTGACAGACTGTCCATGTCCATGTTGGTGTCTGAGTGCTGTTTTGTTGGAAGCCATCAAGTCATTCCACCTTTGGTTTCTTATCTCCAAACTAAGTGATATCTGCACAGCTTCCGTTGATGGGCTGCCTTCCTGGTCATTATTACGTGTTGGTTTCAAGACGTTAACTCAGCATAAAAAGTCAAACTAAAAGCTAATGCTTGAGTGTTGCGTCCTTTTATTGTGTGTTAATGTTTTTGGGCTAGCATTAGGCTGCAAGATAAATATAGGTATGTGTGTGCCCTATGCAAAATATATGATTTCTGGTATGAAAATCCTATACCTAGAGAAAAATCCTTACTCATGCCATTCAAGCAAATAACAATTTAAGTTTAGACTTGGAAAGGTTTCAGAACTTCAATTAAAAGCACAACTACTCCACTAAAAAAGTTACATTCATGTGACATAAGAAAATACCCGAGTCAAAAACTAGATGACTTTAGTACAATACAATACAATACAATACAATACAATACAATACAATACAATTTTTATATAGCCCAAAATCACAGAAAAGGAGTGTCGCAATAGGCTTTAACAGGCCCTGCCTTTTGACAGACCCCTAGCCTTGGCTTTCTATACTGTAAAAAATAAATCTTGCATGTGTGATAATAATAATAATAAAAAATAGCTAACTATACACAAAATAATCATTACTTTAATTAATAAAAATGGGTTTTACCCTTTTTATTGATTATTTAATTCTAATTCAATAAGCAAATTAAGGATAATGTTAACTTATTATTTTTCTTAAAATGTAAACATTTTTTATAACTTATTCTAAGTAAAAAAACTATGCTGTGAATTGAACACATTTAAGTTAAGTTAAATTTAATGACACTGCACTTCCTGTCACATTGATTTCTTGCAGCAATGCATTCAGCTGTAACGCTTATCCATAATAAGAGCTATTTTACTACGAATGTGTAATTATAAAGCATATTAATTCCTTAATGAATAACTAGTACTTCATTTCGTATAATTACAGATGTAAGCATTTGTTGTTTTCACAAAACCTTTCCCTTCATGTGGGAAACATGGCGGGCAAGGTAGCGTCTTTCTAACAACCTACCTCGTTTGTTTACTTTAAAAAGCAAGCACATTTCTCGGATAGTTACATATGTTCATATATTTTTTTTTTATCATTTAAAACTTTTATTTTACACAGAAAAAGAAAATGACACTTTGAGATAAGTTTAAGGACGCTATGGCGTTTGTCCTAAACTACGACCTGTACATAACATAAAAAGACGTTTGCCTAACCGTCACGGTATTATTTGACCTCTTATTTAATTAGTGTTCTGCATAGGTAATGTATTTTCTGGTTAATTTTTAACACTGTGATTTATTTAGCGATGTTTAATTTCCTACGTCCTATTTTATTTCATGATTTTCGCTATTGCATACTGAAAAGTAGTGGAAAAGGCGGCCATTCATTTAAGCGGATATGTTGGCGTAAATGCAGGACATGTCTGAAGAGCACCATCTGCCTCAGGATTTCACTCTTTCACTCTCTACGTTTCCTTCCCATTTACCACTCATTCCTGGGACATTATTTGATTGAGATATACTTTTGAAGAAAGTTTAAAAAAAGAAAAGAAAATTTTCATTGACATTTGAATGTCAGTAATTCAGTAAAAATTATCCTCAGACATTTGATTTAATTTTCCTTTGAAAATATAACTCAATTGTTGTGACTATCTGTGTATGTTCAAATAAATAAAGATATATGGAATTTTAGCATGTATTTGTTATACAGTCATTACTGTCCAGTGTTGCATTATTACTCTTTTTTTTTTTGAGTACTGTAATTCAAATAAAAATTGGAGTAAAATAAACCATTTTTGCCACTACTTATATTTAATCAAACTCATTTATTTTAGGTAAATTTGAGTAAATTAATAAATTAAGTTTACTCAATAGTGCAGTATATAACATCTATTTAAAAATATTGCTTGTAATTTGTTGCCTTATTTTTTCAAGTACTTGTAATGCATTATTTTTTACAGTGTAAGAAGACAAGGAAAAACTTCCAAAAAAACCCTTGTAGGAAAAAAATGGGAAAGGCAGTTTACACTTGGAGACCCTTTTCCAGGTAGGTTGGACATGCAGTGGGTGTCAAAAAAGGGGTAATTACAATACAATATACAGAACAGAACACAAGTAATCCTCAATACTATATAACACTGCAATACAAATATTTACAACTACAGAGCAGAATTCAACAGTAGATGATATTAGATAATACGGTTTGGATTTGTCCATCAAGCTGCCTCCCCCTATTGGCCATTCCAAGCTTAGTCAGCTCTGGGCCAGCCAATCCGATGAAAGGATCCTTGTACTTTAGTGAATGTAAAATTCAATAAATGTAAGCTAAATGATAGTAATGGCAATGGCTGCCCTTTGTCAGGTCTTTTTTGTAAGTTCCCATTCAGCTTTTACACATTAAAACTTACCCACTGTGTGAACACATCATGCAATTATTTTGAGATATAAGCAGTAGCAATGCCTTTTTGTACTGTGCATTAACAGTTGTATAATCTAGTACAATTAATGCTAATGGCTTCTAGATTTTATTTCACTTCTTTTTGTGGAACTGAATCAAAGATTGTTAGAAAATCTAAATACATTGCACTGAATTCCCTGGTTTTGATTAGTAGATTAACTCCCTGTAGATTGTGTGGCATGGTTCTCTTCTTCTCTCAGGCTTTCATTCAGAATAATGTTTTCATGTAAGTACTTCTAGTTCATTTCTTACTAGAGTTTAAATGACTTGAAATAGACTGAGGCTTATTAGTTTATGGTCACTGGAAAGCAGTTTCCAGATTTTTATTCTGTAGTTCTCCAAGGTAAAGTGATTGGTGGAATAATTGGAAATTGAATATTTGACCTCATGACCCAGTTTTTCTTTTACAGCAATGAACTTTAGCCATTTTTTGCCCAGCTCATAAGCCTTGGATTTCAACTTCAAAACAGGCTTAGAAAAAAATCATACCCACTTTTCCATTGACAGTTTTATATCTTCTCCAGCAAAGATCAATGAATCTTCAGTGTTACTGACAAACAAGCAGATAGGTAGAGGGACATTTGTTTTTGATATATACGTGTGGGTGGCATAATGGCACAATGGTTAGCACTGTTACCACCACCCAGATCCAGCATCCTAGGTTTATATCCTGAGCCTGTTCACTGTCTGAGTAGAGTTTAAATGTTCTCATCTTGTTAGTGTGAGCTTTTCTTCGGGTATTCCAGTTTTTCTCACACATTCCTAGAGACTGATTTATATTTGTGTGTCGAGCTTGCGCCATAGCTATGTGTGTAGGCCCCACACTTTAGGCTATGTAGATTATACATCTGGATCACAGAAGAGCATGCCTGAATGCTAGTTGGTGGATGTTTGTAGCATGCAAGAAAAGTGAACGATCCATTAAAATGCAAGCAGTTTTTGCTTTTCATGATCACTGCACCACTTGCACGTTTTCTGCTGTAGACAAACGTATTTGTCCCTCACATTTTTTTACCCTTTTGATACATTTGCTAACTTCCAAACCAATGTTAGCAAATATTTCAAGCCATCAATTTCCCACCATCTGATTGTCTTTGCAGTATTGTGATGAGGTATCATATAATTGTGTATATTTTCTTACTTCTTTGGTAAGTTTTTTCTCAGTCTACTGCAAGTTTACTTTCGAATAGAGAAAGATGAAAGGAAATGTGTTTCAGGAAATACATAGTTACTAAACTAGGTAATTGAAGTCATAGGGGTCTGTGTTGGTTCTGCATCTATGCAACTCATCGTTTTTTAATGATGTACACATCAGGGAATGGCGCATCTACGGTGTAGGCTGAATGCAGAAAAGATACATGCATAATGAAGACTCTAAACTGACCTAGTGTACGTGGGAGTGTGAATATGTGTGTTTGTAAGTGGCCCCTGTACACTGTCCAAGACTTGTTCTTGCCTTATGCAAAGTGCTGCCAGTGGATGCTCTGGCCACCCACAATTCTGAATTGAAGTAAGTAGGTTTGAAAGTGAGATGTTATGCACATACTGTATGTATACTGTTGTCGGGTCATACTTTCTGAATTGTAGCATGACAATTTTAAACCTATTAATCCAGTGAAGAGTCACAGAGAATGCAGATCATGGGCACTGTGTGCAGCATTACCACTCATTGGCATGAGAAGACCATGCATAGTTGCCTCCTATATTGACCTCATGTGCGGTGCATGAGTGCCTATCTTTGCTTCACTGGCACCTTTTTCCTGAGTGGTAGAAGTCCATTAATTACAAGAATTTTCAATGTGAGTGAAGCAGGCGATGTAAATGGATGGATGGAGCATTTATTTATTACTGCATTATGGCATGTTGCTTGCCAGGGCCTTTAATTTCGAGAAGCAATTCAGAAAAGTCACCCTGCGGTTGGCTGGCACCCAGCCTGGGGTTTGTTTCCTGCCTTGTGCCCTGTGTTGGCTGAGATTGGCTCCAGCAGAAACCCCCGTGACCCTGTAGTTAGGATATAGCGGGTTGGATAATGGATGGATGGAATTCAGAAAAGTCATCATGAATGAAACACATATGACAAAAACTGAACAGGCCAATGAGAAAGGAGTAATGCAGTGTGTTACAGGTTACCATATCTTCCAATATTATTATCCCAAAGAAAGAGTCGCACAGCAGTCACCCTGAAGCCACAAGTCAACATTGAAAAAAAACCTCCATGTGAATTGAGCTGCTGATAAAAGAGAGCGTGACCATGAAACCATTTCATCCCAAAACAAACAATTATCTTCAGGGCAAGCAAAGTCCAAGCATAGAGGCTTTTCGATTTGTTGCTATGGTTCAGATTACTTTCTCCACGTACACTTGCGGCAGTGTGAAAGTGTTGCTCCAGTCATCGTTGCAAAGCCAAATAAACAGCAAGTCAGCCTTGATGGCAGGCACACTGAGCTGAGAGAAGGGAGAGAGGGAGAGGAGATAAGTCATCACTTAAAATATGATACTCTTCATCTTGACATCATCTGTAAATAATGCTTTTTGCAAGTTGTGTAATAAAGCTGTAGTGGTTAGATGTTGATGAATAGAAGCAGAATGCAGGCTTTTTTTCTTTTATTGAAATAAAGTAGTGTCACCAGTATTGATTGATGTACAGTAGACAGAAGTTAAAGAAAGGTCATTATCTTTATTGTATCCTATGTGACATAGAAAATCCAAGTTGTCTAAGGTTCAGACAGATGTTCCCCAGCTAAATCCCCAGGGAAATCTGTAGATTTTTGCTTGTTTGTTTGATCTTGTTACCTCCTTTAATTCAATTCTTTACTTAATTAATTATGTTGCTTTTATTTCTATGGTGGCACACTGATTGATACACTGTCCTAACTTCTCAATAGTCCTGGGTTTGAATACTGTGCCTGATTGCTGTATGAGGAGTTTGTGAGGGTTCTACCGCAGGTTATATATGCATGTTAAGTGAATTAACTATTTTACACCAGCCTGATATGTGTGTATGCCCTTTGATGGACTTACTGTTCTGTCCAGCTAGGTTCTGTTTTGCTCTTTATGCATCCATAATAGACTGCAAGTTCTCACTGTGGCCATGAGGTATATGAAGGATACTCAATTACTGATATATGTGTGAATCTGGGGGTTCCCAAAAGTGCGCAATCAATTTTTTAAATAAAATGTGCAAATTGCAATTTCTAAGTATTTTCTTGCTTTTTGCAAATTATGATTTTTGTTTTACAAACATACTTCTGAAATGTGCTCATTTTGTGATCACTCGTGATGATCTCACAATGGTACACTATTGATGTACTACTAGTGATCTAGTGATCATTTGCATGCAGTTTCACGAAAGTGACAATAAATTATTATTGTAGGCAATTTCATAGTTGCACAACTCAAAACTCAACAAAATCTTTTGGGGTCTTAAAGTTTTTATGTAATAAGAATACTACTTCCTAAAGCCTCATTCACACTTTGGTGTTTACCTGTGTTTTTTTCCTGCAGCAGTGAAATGCATGTAATATACACCACACCAGCAAAATTAATTATGTTTAAGCTTCTTGTTCACATCATGACATTTTTTTTTAAATGTGAAATTTTGCCTATACTTCACACAAAGGCACACCACCATGCACATTACTGTGTTTTCTCCAACAGTAAAAACCTTACTGCACCGAAAGCCGCCACTACCAAACCCCAAACCCAACCCAGTTTCCTTACCCTAGTAAAGGGTACTTAATGACAGAATTAATGTAGAATTAATGCAGTAAAATGCTTCCAGACAGGAACTAAATGTCTTTCTTTTCATTGAGAATTACACAATTTATTTTCAATTTTCTGAGTATCACTGCAAATTCAATGTTGTGCAAATCATTTGACTGTGAATTCAGTTTCGCACAAATCATTTCACTCATCAATACCCTGTTTCTCCTCACCATTGTTTCTGTTCACCTTTGAGTTATTTCATGTCAAATCCATCTCTACTGTTTGTTGCGAAAAAGCTCCATTGGTTTCATCTGACTATAGAACCCATCTCAATTCCAGAAATGTTTAACAAATTACAGTTGACTTTGTTAACATTTTGAGTTTAGCAGAGGCCATCTTCTGGTAAGCCAGTGAAATAATTGGTTGGTATGGAAGTCTTATGAAGACTATGTAACTCCAGGATGTCATGAAGATAAGCACTCTCTCAAAAGAAGGCAGTCTCAGAGCTCAAAGGAAAGTGCAGAAAAATCTTTATTATACAGCAATGTAACAAAGAGACTTGGCTTTGAAGCAAGTGCCCATACTAGGAAGTTCATCGGTTTACATTATACTTTTTATCATCTATGCAAAACACTTATCTCCTTCCAGTTTGTCCCACCATTACCTAATGTGTATCACTTGACTGAAACTGGCCTTCAATACTTCTTAGCCTATGCAGGTGTTCCCATCAGTTTACTGAAACTTAATCATTGATGCAAGCACTCTCAAGGTTGAAATCTTACTCAGCTGCATTTCTAAGACAATGGCCTGTTTAGTTTATTCACAGTATACATCCAGTCTATTCAAATAGCAGCCCACAGGCCACATGCAGCCTAGAAGCAGCCTCCTAGTGGCCCAGCCCATAGTCCTGCCAGAAATGCAGAGAAAAAAATGAGAAAAACATATTTCAGAAGCCTTCAGTAATTCCTACAGTAGTACCATCCATTACCTGACACAAGCTGGATGAAAGAACCGGGGGAGAGGCCATCTGCAAGGCACTACCTCCCCGAAACGTTAGAGGGCAGCCCTCATGGGCAGCTGTGGCACCATGGATTCCTGCAGGGCATGCTGGAATTTGGAGTTTGGCACAGACCTGTTGGATTCCATGGGGTCTGCCAGTGGGAGCTTCAGAGCCCTACTTTGGGCTTTCACCACACCTGGGAGTGATTCCAGGTAACACTAATAAGCCACCTGTAATCACTCCCTTTGCCTGCTTAAAAGGAGCCACCTTACTCCATTTCAGTGAGCCAGAATCGGGCGGAAGAGGACAAAGCTTGCTGAAGGAGGAGTAGAGGCAAGAGAAAGAGTGTGTTTTTTGCTTTGGACTGTCTTACTGTGGGGAGTAGGAGAAAAGAATTTCCCCATGGAAATAAAAATGTGTGTTGTGCAACACTTGTGTCTCTGCCTGTCTGTATTGGGTTAGGGTGGTTGTACGTGCCCCGGTGGTCCACACAACCCTCATTGCAGTGTATTGTTGTATGTCTACAAGTGGTGGTACTAGTCTATGATACTATGACAACCTATCGAAGAAGCCGCTTCTCTGAGGGAATCACTTCCTACCTTTTTACCATTTGCTTCCCTCTCACCCTGATTCTATCACCCAGCTTTCTCTCTAGGGTGGTGCCCTAAGCCCTCACAAAGTGCTTTCCCCCAAGACTCCATCTCCCACAGCCAATGCAGTAGTGAAACACATCACAATATCAACACACATGTGGCGATTTAAAAAGAACCTCTGTACCCTCAGTGTGCTGTAGATGTTGTATTCATGTGTGCTAGCTACTGTTATCACTTGTTATGGCTAGCTTTGATAGTGCTGATAGTTTTTTTTAATTCTGTTAAATGCACTTTGTGATGTAATTGGGTCATATACAGTAGATATACAGTATATATGAAGTGGCGCAATCATGCCTCGCATTAAAAAGATCATGGTTTCACAACCTGCATAGAGCACATAGTGTGAAGTAGTGAATGAAAAGCCATGAAAATATAAAGAATTGTTATTATTATATGACCAAAATATTTGTTCTATTTCAAAAAGAAAACAAATGTTATTGCTAATACTGTGCACTATTTTGTTTTTATGCACTTTGAGATGTGCCTAGGTCAGATATGACCAAAAAGTTTTTTTGGTTTTTTTTCAAAAGTGGAATAAAAGGATTGCTACTACCTCAGGTTCTGTTCATTTACAGCTTTTTATTGTTTTTTTATACACTTTTTGATGTGACTGTGTCAGATGTGACCACATTTAAAAGAGAAACAATGAACAAACATTACTTGTTTTTCAATGTATTAATTTGTGTTGGTTTAAAATTTGTCCTTACCTGCTGCTTACCAGCTGCTGAAAATGTCTGGCCCAGCTAAACTTCTTGTTTTAAATATCTGGCCCAGCTGAATTTGTAATTGAATAGCCCTGGTATACTTTGTCCTTGACTTTCATTACATCATATTGGTGATTAAGCAAGCAAGTGAAAAAGCAGGGCCAGTCCGCTGCATGTAAAAGAAAGTTTAGTTTTAAAGCCATCTTTCATTATGCTTAATAACAAGAGCTATATTTTTACTTATTACTGTGTAAACGACATATTATGCTAATTAAAAATACCGTATATTTCCTAAAAATCCAGAAGGATGCAATCCACTGCTGCAGTAGTCCAGCTGTGATCCTAGGAGAAAGTTTTGCTTCTCAAACTGTCTTCTTCACTGTGCATGAACATTGAGGCAAAATATTTAGGTTTGTATCCCTTTTGTATCCTCAGGTAGGTCCAACACAGCCCCAGTTGTTTCAGACATATTAAATTATTACTATATATATTTCATTTGTGTATTTTCTGACCTTGTTGACTGATGAATGGGGGAGGGGGCAGCCTGTGGGTTCCTTCATATTTACAACCAAGTGGAACAAAACATCATGAATCGCCACTTAGGAGCTCTTGAGTAGTCGAGCATGCTTTTAACAGGTATAGTATGAATGGGTATATACACTCACTGGCCACTTTATTAACGACTTGTTAATGCAACTATCTACTCAGCCAATCTCACAGCAGCAACTCAATACATTTAGGTATGTAGACAATGTCAAGACAACCTGCTGAAGTTCAAACCAAGCATCAGAATGGGAAAAGAAGGTGATTAAAGTGACTTTGAACGTGGCATGGTATGGTAGTTGGTGCCAGATGGGCTGGTCTGAATATTTCAGAAACTGCTGATCTACTGGGAGTAAAATAGCCAGACTGGTTTGAGGTGATAGAAAGGCAATAGTAACTCAAATAACCACTCGTTATAACCAATGTATGCAAAAGAGCATCTCTGAATGCACAATATGGCAAATCTTGAAGAAGATGGGCTACAGCAGCAGGAGACCACTCCAGGTCAGCTAAGCACAGACAACCGAGGCTACAATTCACATGAGCTCACTAAAATTGGACAACAGAAGACTGGAAAAACACTGTCTGGTCTGATGAGTGTCAACTTGTGCTGTGACATTTGGATGTTAGAGTAAGAATTTGGAATCAATAACATGTAAGCATGAATCCATCTTGCCTTGTACCAGTGGTTCAGGCTGCTGGTGGTGGTGTAATGGTGTGCGGGATAAATTCTTGGCACACTTTGAGCCCCTTGGTACCAAGTGAGTATTGTTTAAATGTCACAGCCTACCTTAGTGCTGTTGTTGACCATATCCATCCCTTTATGACTGCAGTGGACCTATCTTCTGATGGCTACTTACAGCGGGATAATATGCCATTTCACAAAGATCAGATCATCTCAAACTGGTTTCTTGAGCATGACAATAAGTTCACTGTACTCAAACGGCCTCCACAGTCACCAGATCTCAATTCAAAAGAGCACTTTTGGGATGTAGTGGAACAGGAGCAGACCCCCGTGACCCTGTGTTCGGATTCAGAGGGTTGGAAAATGGATGGATGGATGGAACAGGAGATTTGCATCATGGATGTGCAGCTGACAAATCTGCAGCAACTGCATGATACTATAACGTTAATATAGACCAAAATACCCGAGGAATGCTTCCAGCACCTTGTTGACTCTATGCCACAAAGAATTACGGCATTGCTGAAGGCAAAAGGGGGTCCAACCCAGTACTGGCCAGGTGTTACGAATGAAATGGCAGATGAGTGTATGAGAAATATGGGTTTTTTTCATGAAAATTCCCAAGCATGCCAATAATTGTGACACATTTTTGATGTGTTTAATTTTTTCTGGTGAGGATTCTTTTCTTGACTAATTTTACCTAAGTGAAAGGTTAGATTTCTGTCATAGTTTTTGTGTAAGATCAAACTAACTAACTGTGCCAAAATGCTTAAGGACATTGTAATAAGTAGAGTGGATTCTTTCAACAAGAAATGAATCTATCAAAGGAAAATAACTTTAATTTTAATTAAATGCTGTAATGTCTTCCTAGATAGCCTTATTTGGCACCCACAATGCTTAGTATCCTGGTGCTTATTAAAGGATTTTCCACAATGTCATCCACTACCTCACAAAGATGTTACTAATGTCTTATAATGTTTGTCTTTGCTCAATATAATTTTGTGCCTCCCATTCTTTGTTAAGCAATGACATCATAACTGAAATTGTGTTTGGTTCCCCTTTGAGGGCCATGTCATTCTATAGGGTCCAGCCAACTGTGATCCTGCACTGGATTAAATGGATTTGAGAATGTTATATTATTTTATGTTATCTCTAGGTACATGGCCTTCTGCCAGTAATAGCTCACTATACTCATATTATCTCCTAGTTTTTTTTCATGTATCACTGTAACACTACTCACAACTATGCAGGATTTCTTTATCATATCTGGGAAATGTTAATTCTCAAAATAGACTAATGCTGTATGAACAAAGATCAAAACTATAATGGTTAAGAACAAAATCATAAGGGGTGGTTGCTAAAAATAAAAGTAGTGGCCTGACTCATGAGAAGTAACCCTCAGCACCAATCACTGACTATGCATTCCTTTCATAGGGGCAGTTGGCTATTGCTGAGTGGCACTATGTGACAATAAATGTTTATATGCTTATAAATTATGGCTGCATGCACAGCCCTCAAATGTTGAAGTGACAATCTGCTCGGTGAAAAATGTGTATTTTATTTAAAAACCTTTTTTGAATTAAGGTAAATAAAAATATGAGCTAATAGGAAAAGTATAAAAACAATCTTATAACATTTAAATGCCTTCTGCATCTAATCAGCATGAGGACTTTGGCTTGCTGCATTTCAAGCTGATAATCACTCACCCCACTCTTCTACAGAGAAACTAAATTTAGCAAGGTTGCCTGATCTACACTTGCCACTACTGCCTAATTCTCCTGAATTCCAGTAAATTTTGCAAACTCAGTCTCCGAAATGACCATGTTTAAGGATGTGGGGCACTGCACCCAAGAAGATAGGAGATAGTGGCTCAAATTCATGTAGTGCCAGTTCTCTCCTTTAATCTGCCATAATTGAGGATATGTAACATGGCATCCAGTGAGACAGCAGATTGAAGGTTGTATTCATGAAGCGCCACATCTCTCTTTTGTATCACACTGTTGAAAATTATAGGGTACTTGATGCTGTGCCTCAGGTATAAATAGAATAGTACAGAACAATGTGCACAGAAATAAAAACTCTTCATTTTTTATCAGAACATATATGGTAAAAGATACATCCGAAAAATGGCCTTAACTGATGTAAAAGTAAGTATTGGGAAAAAAGTGCATTTTAGTACATTTACTTCTACCTTTACCTGTGTCTGATGCTCCTTAAATTTATGAACAGACATTTTATCATTTCTGTTGTGGGTATTTTCACCTCATCTCAGTAGCGTAGCGTGGGTGTCAGCCGCCCGGGGTGGAGGAAAATTCCGCCACCCCTTTATTTAGGTATGGTTCAAATTTTTACAAGATATTATTATTATTTATTGTGAAATTTTGCCGCCCCCTAAAAGTGCCACCCGGGGCGGGCCGCCCCTGCCGCCCCCACTACGCTACGCCACTGCCTCATCTCACTAATGGTCATCCTTCAATGCTGTCTTTTAAGCCCTTCAGATTAGAACTGTCTATTAGAAGCAGCACAGTAGCGCAGTTATTAGAGTTGTTACATTACAGTACTGCAGCCATATGCTCAAACCCCAGTCCAATCAATTTGTCTGCATAGGTTTTTTGTAGGGTACTTTGACTTGGATTCATTTCTAATGGTGACTCTAAAATAGGCCAGTGTGGTAATGAATATCACTAAGCAGTGACTGTCAAGGGAGGGTTCCTGATATTTAAATTTTACATAAAATCTCATTCTCAAACCTGCTTAATGAGAGTCCCGAGGCTTTGGAAAACATCTTGTATCACCCCAGTCCCAAAGGTATCACGTCCTAGTGAGCTGAATGACTTCCGGCCTGTCGCTCTGACGTCACATGTGATGAAGACCATGGAGTAGCTGCTGCTTCACCACCTGAGGCCACAGGTCCGCCACGCCCTCGACCCTCTGCAGTTCGCATACTAGGAGAAGGTGGGAGCGGAGGATGCCATCGTCTATATGTTATACCGATCCCTCTCCCACTTGGACAGAGGCAGTGGTGCTGTAAGAATTATGTTTCTGGACTTCTCTAGTACCTTCAACACCATCCAATCTCTGCTCCTTAGAGACAAGCTGACAGAGATGGGAGTAGATTCATACCTGGTAGCATGGATCATGGACTATCTTACAGACAGACCTCAGTATGTGCGTCTCGGGAACTGCAGGTCTGACATTGTGGTCAGCAACACAGGAGCGCCGCAGGATACTGTACTTTCTCTGGTCCTGTTCAGCCTATATACATTGGACTTCCAATACAACTCGGAGTCCTGCCACGTGGAAAAGTTCGCTGACGACACTGCTATCGTGGGCTGCATCAGGAGTGGGCAGGAGGAGGAGTATAGGAACCTAATCAAGGACTTTGTTAAATGGTGCGACTTAAACCACCTACACCTGAACACCAGCAAAACCAAGGAACTGGTGGTGGATTTTAGGAGACCCAGGCCCTTCCTGCACCCCATGATTATCAGAGGAGACTTTGTGCAGAGGGTACAGACCTATAAATACCTGGGAGTGCAGCTGGATGATAAATTGGACTGGACTGCCAATACTGATGCTATGTGCAAGAGAGGACAGAGCCGACTATATTTCCTTAGAAGACTGGTGTCCTTCAACATCTGCAATAAGATGCTGCAGATGTTCTATCAGATGGTTGTGGCGAGTGCCCTCTTCTACGCGGTGGTGTGCTGGGGAGGCAGCATAAAGAAGAAGGACGCCTCACGCCTGGACAAACTGGTGAGGAAGGCAGGCACTATTGTAGGCATGGAGCTGAACAGTTTGACATCCGTGGCAGAGTGACGGGCGCTCAGCAGGCTCCTGTCAATCATGGAGAATCCACTGCATCCACTAAACAGTGTCAGCTCCAGACAGAGGAGCAGCTTCAGCAACAGACTGCTGTCACTTTCCTGCTCCACTGACAGACTGAGGAGATCGTTCCTCCCCCACACTATGCGACTCTTTAATTCCACCTGGGGGGTAAACGTTAACATTATTCAAAGTTATTGTCTGTTTTTACCTGCATTTTTATTACTTTTTAATTTAATATTGTTTTTGTATCAGTATGCTGCTGCTGGAGAATGTGAATTTCCCCTTGGGATTAATAAAGTATCTATCTATCTATCTATCTATCTATCTATCTATCTATCTATCTATCTATCTATCTATCTATCTATCTATCTATCTATCTATCTATCTATCTATCTATCTATCTATCTATCTATCTATCTATCTATCTATCATATAGTGTCTTTCAGTCTATCTATCTATCTATCTATCTATCTATCTATCTATCTATCTATCTATCTATCTATCTATCTATCTATCTATCTATCTATCTATCTATCTATCTATCTATCTATCTAATGCAATTCAGGGTGGTGTATAGTTGGGTGGGGGACAAAGCATATTCCAACAGCACTGGGTGGAATTGTCAACTAAGCTAACACACATCATTGGGAAGTATTCCCAGAAGAACCCACACAAACAGGAACAATGTCCCAACTCCACATAGACAATGACTGGGTGTACAATTTGAACCCTGGGCACTGTATATGAGAGGCAATAATGTAAACGCCTGTACCACTGCACTACCCACCATATATTCAGGATTGTGTATCTCAGGCATCAATGGATACAAAGAATTTAGGCATCATAGTGGACTCGTCACTATCATCTTCGAGAAAGTGTTCAGAAGCCATTAAATGTTCAGTTATAAAGCACGAAATGTAGAGTACAAGTCCAAGGAGGTTATACTCAAGATTTATAATGCACTGGTGAGGCCTCATCTGGAGTACTGTGTGCAGTTTTGTTTTCCAGGCTACAAAAAGGACACAGCAGTGCTAGAAAAGGTCCAGAGAAGAGCAACTAGGCTGATTTCAGGGCTGCAGGGGATAAATTATGAAGAAAGATTAAAAGAGCTGAGCCTTTTCAGTTTAAGCAAAAGAAGATTAAAAAGAGATATGTTTGAAGTGTTTAAAATTATGAAGGGAATTAGTACAGTGGATCGAGACTGTTACTTTAAAATGAGTTTAAATGGAACACAGTGACACAATTGGACACTTGTTAAGGACAAATTTTGCTCAAACATTAGGAAGTTTTTCTTCACACAGAGAACCATAGACACTTGGGATAAGTTACCATGTAGCATGATAGACATTAGGACTTTAGGGACTTTTGAAACTAGACTTGATACTATTTTGGAAGAATTAAGTGGATAGGACTGGTGGGCTTTGTTGTGCTGAATAACCTGTTCTCGTCTAATGTTCTAAATAAGCAAAAAACAACCCCGGACAGAGTGCCAGTCAATCACAGACTTCACAGTCTCACTAGGCCAATTTGGAATCATCAATTTGTTTACCTTCATATCTCAGACTATATCAGTTGAAAGCCAGAGTCCCTGTAGGAAAAACCAGACAGACATGGGAAAAATCTTAGGTCAAGCTTTGATGACTGGCCTGACACCTTAACAGCTCACTTCATTTTTTTTTTATTTGTGATGAGATGTACAAAACCACCACCGCCAGGGTTAAGCAATGTTTTTTATGTTCTTTTCATTTATACATTTATTTTTTTGGCTGCCTGACCTCATGTGTCTCTGAGGAGAACTTCATATTCCAGTATTTGAAACTGAGAGGTGGGCAGACGTTTCTAAACTGATCCGATATGGAACAGGACTAAAAGATGAAAGAGAAGCCTCCCACTCATTCCAGTGTTAAACAACCATGAAGGATAATGAGCAGAGCCTGAAGAATATCAAAAAGTAAAAAGGGGGAAAGGAAAGAAAAGGCCTCAGAGGGCTTCAAACTGTTAAGAAAAAAAAAACACCAAAACATTGAAACACTGAGTTAAAAATGACTTAAGAGAGTTAAAAGAGTCAAAACAGATAATAAATAAAAAACGCTAAACCGCAAGAAGTATGAAGACAACCTGATATTGAAATTACAGAACAAGATATGGCAGAGAAATAAAATCATATAAAAAATGACCTGCACATCTTTGATGACGTGGGTGGAAAACTGGGGTACCCAGAGACGCAGAGAGAATGTAGAAACTCCACACAAGCAAATGATCTATCCTGAAATTTGAACCCAGGAGACTCTAAATTGATCTTGCCGTACAGTAAGTGAGTGTGGTTGTGAGCCCTGTTATGAACTTGCAATGCAGTAATGTGTGGGAAGTGTCAGATTCTAAGAATTAATAAGGAAAACGAGTTCAAAGAGTGAGAAGGAGAACGCTGGTCTTTTAAACACTTTAATAAAGGAGGGAAAAGAACAGACCTTGAGAGTGTGATTCAAATGGAAAGATTAACCAAACTAAGTGAATGTTCATCAAGAGTTGCATGGGACAATAAGAGCAGTTTTGCAGATTTTTGTTGTCTCAGGGGTTTTTAAGGGTTAAGCAGTGTAGACAATATGTTGGAGTTTTAACCTTAACAGTTTTATAAGTGAAAAGATGGATTTTACATGAGAAGCCAATGCAAGTCTCCTGAATAATAAATTAACAAAGACAACAAAGGAGTGGGACTACTGTTTGCTTACCATTGATGTCTTTCTAAATGCAAAACACACCCTGTCACATATTTGTAATCATTAGTCTGAGAACATAAGATACTCTTTCATCATAACAATGCAAATGCCAAGAACAAACATCAGCAGCCACTTGGGACCTCTAGGAGTGCTTTCACTGCTTTGTTTTTTCCTGAAATAATTCTGTTGGTTCCACCTTTCAGATGAGGCCCACTTCAGACAAAGCAATGGATAAATTTATGGCACCTGTGTCGGACTTATTTTAAGACTGCTGGTGTACTTTTGGATTTCTGTCACATACATTTTAAAATATTTCACAATTCACCCATTTGATTTTATGAAAATCAAAGCTTTTTCCAAGTTTTGCCATCACATTACATTAAATGCAGTGCAGAAACCAACTCTGAATGGGACTCCAGCCTATCACAGGACACACCTAAACATAACCACATGCAGCTATCGAGACAATGAACATGTACTGATTAAATTGCACAAATCTGTGGGAAAAATTCAGAGAACTCGGGAGGGAAATACGAACTCCAGCTGGGAAACACTGCTACCTGTGACACCACCATACCTTTGACTTCAATATTATGTTCTTGAAAATGACAGGTAAGAGAAGTAAAAGTAGTAGGTGTCTTCTCTCACTGCAATGTAGAACAGAATGCTTTAGAAGATCATCTGATGCTATTGCTGTGAAATTTTATAACTCTGTTGTCACCACAACTGATTCAGGACCTTGTCACTACTCTAGCTTCCGACACTGTAATAACTGACCGTTTGTACCTTTTTCTTTGCTCCCTCCCCCACCATAACCTATTGTCTATGGGGGAGGAGCGAAAGCTTTAAATTCATCAAAAACTCTGGTTTTCGATGGATCTCATCATTTTAGGGTCCCCTGATACCGAAAACATCCATGTGCGTGTCTGTGTGTCACAGTTTCTTGAGGACAGTCTAGAGCTAAACCAGCTGCATGGAAAAATACCAAACTCGAAACTTAAACTTGTTGTGAGATGACAATGTGCTGATTAGTTTTTCAGCCAAATCGTGCAAGAGAAAGAGGCACTCTAGAGGAACCCTCAAATACTGTAATTCTGCAATTAATTATGAATTCTTCTCATCAGATGCTATCGTAATGAACTATTTTATGATCAGAAATATCAGCCTCAGAGTGGAAAATAATTACTGAAATGTTATAGAATATTTCGGGTAACTTGGTTCCTAGGGCGCAAAGCCTACTGATGCGCATGTCTGATTTTTTACTATTTATGTATGTAGTACTAGGGTGTTGTACCATGTTAGATATTATAAATGTAGTGAGAAGTCAAGCAAAATGACAGTTTTTATTGACTAACTAAAAAGATTACAATATGCAAGTTTTGTAGCAACTCAGGTCTAGATAGATAGATAGATAGATAGATAGATAGATAGATAGATAGATAGATAGATAGATAGATAGATAGATAGATAGATAGATAGATAGATAGATAGATAGATAGATAGATAGATAGATAGATAGATAGATAGAAACTTTATTAATCCCAAGGGGAAATTCACATACTCCAGCAGCAGCATACTGATAAAGAAACAATATTAAATTAAAGAGTGATAAAAAATGCGGGTAAAACAGACAATAACTTTGTATAATGTTTCATGTCCAAGTAGTAAAAAGTAATAAAAAGTGTCCAGGGAATGAGTCCACATAAAAGAAAGTGGTAGGAGTGATCAGTGAAATTTGTCTTTCTATAGAAACTTTTTAAATAAACAAATAAAAACATAAGCAGGTATATAAATAAATAAATATACTGTAAATTCTACTGTGGAAAAGAAAAGTGTCCTTCGCTGCTTTTTGAACCACAAGTTCTTTGAATGTAAGGTGAGTTAAAGTGGCGTAACTGCCCAATGTAAAATTGAACCAATGAAAACAAAAGCTTTAATAATGTCTGACGTGCCAAGAGAATGATTCTCTCTTTTATAACAATTAGGCCTATTCTGTACATTGCTTTAACTTAATTAAGGGGAATGAGAAAAATACACAAATAAATAAAACAAATAATCAGTTTGCATGTTAGGAAGTTTTAATTAACATTAAATTTCAAAAGCGACTGGAAGAGAAGACATTCCTGTAGGGACAAATAAATTAGAACAAAATCTGTTTATGCAGAAGGAATGAATCAGTAACAGGCATTAGCAGAAAAACCTCAATGAGACTGTGTGAAGGCCCAGAGCTACATGTTAGGTGCTGGCATCAACTAATGGTGGAGGCGTCACTTTCCCAATGCACACTGCTGCAGTTAATGTGGCTGTGACCTGAGGAGACTCCAGCCTAACACTTCTCTCTTTTTTGGCATTGACATTACTAAGTACACTAGTTACTGTGCTGATTTGTTTTGCTTGTAATTCACTTAACATGACCAATCAGACAATTCACCTGAGCTTTTATTAAGAATATCAGTGACACGTTTATCATCTCTGCCTGATTTTCTTTTTTAAAATACTGCCAATTATACACGCTCTATAAAGGCAAGGTGGAAAAGCATACCTAGATCATCCACTTCTAACTGGCCAGCTATGTTTTTTAACACTTCCAGGCAATCAGTTTTGGTTTTACTTTAAAAGGAAAGAAAGCACTGTTACAGTATCTGAGCACCTCTTTCCTTGGCATGGAGCAGCAATACTGTAATTTAATTTTGTGGAAGTCTCACTGACCCATCTATTTACTGAACATGTTTAATCTGATTTTTGGATTGCCAAGGGGAGTTCCGTTCCTGGTAGTATTTTGCACAATATAAAAATCAAGAATGGGAGCCAGTACATTACAGGGCACTTACTGTCATCAGTTAAAAGAATCTACACGTGTTTACCATGCGGGAGCACCAAGTCTTGACAGTGCACCACTCCCTTCCATTTTATTCTGAGATACATCTTGTGGATGTTACTTGGGGTCATCAGGTGTTTCAAGTCTTTCAACAGATCATCCCTCCTAATCCATAGTAATCTGGAGGCTCTATTAGCAGCCTCCATGGTGGTCCTAAAGGCTTTCCTCTTGCCAGCCCCAGTGGTACCAAGGAGGGTGTAGAATCTGCAGACCTTCTGCACCCTACTTCTATGGCCTCACAGCAAACCTTCCAGCCTTTCCTCCAGCACAGGTCCACCAGCTCCTAGTACCTGAAGTGTTTTTGCTCATTCACCTCCTCAAAGTGGTCCTCTAAGGAAAAATATGAGCTTGATGGGGGAAGCCAGCTTCAAAGACACTGAAGAAAGGACCACATCTAGCTTAAATGAAGTTGTTACTATGGGGTCGGGAAACTTCAGTTGCCTTTCAAAGTTATCTTGAAGCAGCCTGTATGACATGGAGTTGAACAGACCTGATGATGCCATTGGTCTAGACAGATTTTGGGGCTGTACTCTGAATCTGATGAAGGAGATGTACTCCTGACCAAGGTGTTTACTTGTGTTAATGGCCATTGAAATGCTCTCTGCCACTGCCTGAGGTCCATTGTCATTGTCCCACCAGTAGCAACCTTCTACCAAGTCTTAAAGGCAGCTGCTGATGATGCACTCCGTTGATCATTTTCCTGGACATAGAGGACAAGCTTGGATATCACTTTGGCCCAGACATAGATATTTGTAGGGCTTGGCAAGACATTGTACACAGTCTGGATTATGAATTTAATGCGCTGGGCTTCTGCCTGCCAGATGTCAGATCAGGAGATCTTCTGCTCCAGAGCACCCTCTCAGCTTGTCCATGGTCCCTGCTGCTGTATGCCACTCTTCAGTGCCAGCCAACACACTGCACTCTGTCCAGAATTAGTTAGCATCTGTCATTGCCTTTGGCCTTGTCATAGCGGGATTGTGGGAAGGAGCCCAAATAAAGCCAATGATGAGTTGCCAATGGGCACATTGTTGGGAAGTGGGAAAAAAAAATAAAGCTCGCAATGAAAAGTGACCAAGACATGAAGAGAGCATGCACACAACCCTTACAGAAAGTGATTATCCTGTGATTTAAATCTAGTTTCTTGGAGCTGTGAGGCAACACCACAAACCTCTGTGCTAATGTACAGTACAGAATGCAGACTTTCAAAGGCTGGCATATTCACACATTTTGTTTCTACTTAGGTACAAAAACATGATCCTAACATTATCTTAGGATAAAGTCGAGGCATACATTAGATCACAAAGTGTAATCAGTTTTTGATTCCCAAGATGCTTATAATGGCTTTTGGGTAATCAGGCCACCATGAATCCAGTACTGGTGCATCTTAAAGACAAGCCACCCATCTGGCCTTCTCAACATTTTGTAACAGCTAAATTCAACAGAGAGTGTAAATAACTGACCTGTGGTTACCTTACCATGCCACTGTAGAACCATCTATTTGCCTTCTCTTGAAGTGATAAATACAGCCAAAGAAGCCGAAGGTGATTAAAACTCCTCATAATACTACACTTCTGAGAAGGCAAAAATGCACCATATAAAGTATAGAATAGGTCTGTACACTGACGTAAGTGCAAACAATGAAAGCTTGTTGCTCAAATTACTGTGCTAGAACAAAGCATGAGGACTGCTTCTCAGCACAGCGAGTACAAGTTAGTTACCAGATAAGCCTCAGTTGTAGATTAGTTGTATTCATTTATGAATGGGATTAGGTGATGAACCATAAGTCACAATGTGCTCTATTCCACATTAACAATGAGCTGTTGATCTCAGCACACGGTATGGTCTGTATGCACCAGAGTTGTCAGGTCCATTCAAAACTCTACCATTGCTCCCCCTATGCCTTGGCTCATACTTTGTGTCCTTAAGGAGACCAAACCCTCACTCAAAGGGGGCTGAGGTCTTGCTGAAGGCTGATTGCAATGGTAAAAAAAAAAAAAAAAACAACACTCCAATTACTAACATTTTGGCAAAGAGTTAGCCCCAAATGTAAGTTGTGCCTTTTAATAAAAGTCAAGATTGGTTAAAAAACAGGATATTAAGTCTTTATTAGCAATCTATTAATGTATGCCAGGTTTTAAGCCACGTCCCAATGTAACTTGCAGCCTTAAATATAACATGTTAACCAAAAGAACACACACATTTGTTTTTGTTTCTCTATGAACTCAGTCTTAATGCCGGGTTCTGGAAAGCAGTTTCTTTTCCTTATGAAAGGAAATTAAAAACACAGCAGAGTTCCATAACAAATGTGTGGAATAAAAATGATTAATGATTTAGTCTTGCCAAATCCTTAGAACTGTATTTATTGCTTTCAGTCCACATTCTCATACCTACAGAAAGTCACAGAATCACTGACAGTTTCGTGCAGCCTGCCATACTTCCCAGGACGAGGTCAGCTAGAAGAGGCAGGGGACGCTTTGATACTCGGGCAGCTTCTACTTGGGGTTCTTTTAGAATGAGTCTTTTATTATCTGCCCATGGCTGCTTTTAGGGCTATCTGATTTATTTAAAGACCAGGAGGTCAACATCCGGTTTTAGATTCTTGGCTTTTCAGAAGCAAACAATCTGTTTAGCTGTTATTATAAGTTTCTAAAATATTGAAAAAAAATACTTAGCTCCAGAAAAATGACTGAAAACTGAATAGATAGGGAAGGAGCCATTTCACTCTACTTAATCTTGAATGATGCTACAGTTCAGTTTGACTTAAATGAGTGTACTCCATAGTAGTTGGCATTTTGGCCAAAGAGTTTGTTTTTTTTTTTGTCATTGAAGAAAATAAAGTTATATTCATAATGTGCTGTGTTATTATAATGGGGATTAAAAATATACTCAGGTATGAGAAGAAATGAAGTGATTTAAGGACTGCACAAAATGTATTTGTTTTCTTTTTGTAATATCCAGCATTTTGGATATCTGCCTGTAAAAATGTCTTTAAAGAACAAGTTTGAATTGGATGTTTAAAAGAAGGAAGTGTCCTTTGACAGTATGTATACTTTATTTCATTATTACCTAAGTGTTGTAACCAGTTGGGTGCACCACCAAGAACCCAACCCCAGACCCAATAATACCCAATGCAGTCATGCATTCAAATAATGGATTTTTAATTGTTCAAGCACCCTGTACCATAGCCAATTAACATAGAAAATTCAGACACTTTCTTTTCCTCCCACCTCCAGTTCAGTGTCACCCGCTACTTTATCTCAAGGAGTCAGAGTCAGGAGGCAGTGGGCTCCTTTTATACTAGACCAGGAGCGGCTTCTGGTAACCTGGCATGACTTATGGGGAGATATAAGGCAGTTCTCCCCCAACACTACCCTCTTGAAGCAGCCAGGTAATCTGACAGGGTTGCCCTTATGGACTCCAGTTCCCATGAACCCCTGAAGATGTCCGAGCTGGGACGTCTCCTTTGGACCACTGCCACCTAATGTATGGGGGATGTAACTGTTCCTGGTTTCTGGCTTTTGCTTTTCCATTCCCTGACAGCTTCCATCCTATCAAGAGGTGATGCCCTCGTCCAGTTGGGAAGCCCGTATGTCCTCCATTTTCACTCACAGTGTATTAGATTAGAATTACCAGACAGCTTACAACCTAGCATTAAAGGGAACTGGAGAAACTTGCTCCACTCACAACACACCGGATCAAAACCAGTATAAACTTTGTCCTAGCCTTAGGGCTATGGTGAAAAGCTGAGTTGGTTAGTTTCAAGGACATAAATCATGCCTAAACAGAACTGGTCAATGGAAATGAGTTCTGAACCGGGATAGCAAACCCAACACTATGACATTCCATTCACCAGAGAATTATATCAAGGGAGCACAAGGCTGGCATGAATTCAGGCTAATAGAGAATCCCAGAGTCTCTGTGTGTCTATCACTCCATCCATCTAGAGACCTTGTCAGATCAGAGGCTAAGTCTCTGTCTTACTCCCTAATTCCCCCCGGAGACCATGCAGGATCAGGGACTAAGCAGCTTGCTAAAATGAAGAGCATCCCTTTAGTCTAGGCATATTAGGTGCCTAGACTCCTAGTAAGACAGGTTGCATTGGTATAATCTTGTCCTGCTCATTATTTCACTTTTGTTCTGTGCACATTTAGGATCTTTAAGTTAGCAAATATTAATCTATAATGTAAGAATGTGAATGTAAACCTTCTGCCTTGCTTTTTTATTTTGTAACAGGCCTTAAGTGTAAATATACTGTAAATGCTATAGTGGGTTCTATGTAATAAAGAGTCTGAAGGCCCAACCTCTCATGTGGCACCTGATCAAAAGCTTTCTGAAAGTCAAGATAAATAATATCAAATGCACCAGTCTGATTATATTCACTTGTTGCTTTCTCATAGTATTTCAGTATGTTGATAAAACATGACCTCACTCTTCTGAACATATGCTGACTTTTCAGTAAAACCCCTGTTCTTGTCATGTGTTGTTCAATCGTTAATAATTTCTTCAATTAATGTCCCTGTGATGCACATTAAGCTTACTATCTTATAGTTAATTTTTATATTATCATATATCAGGATAATAGTTGCCATTTTGTAGTCCTTTGAGAATTTCCCCAGTGACATCCTAAAAATATGTATCATGGGTTTATATATGTACTTGCTAACTGCTTTAAGCACTTGAGGATAAATATTATCTGGTCCTGGTGATTTGCAAAGGGTAAAATTTACTTTTAGTATTCACTTCATGTGATAAGTATTGCCAATTTGCCTTTTGGTTCCATTGGGGACCCATAAATTATTCAATATCTGAAGAGCAAACACGTAGCTCTTTCAGTGTGGTATATTTGAACCATTTAAAAGCATATTCCTTTTAACTTAAATGAAGTAAGGTATTTAAGTTCAGAGACTACTTTACCAGTTTTGAGTTACAGGAAATTGAAGCCAATCTGGGCACCACTGAGTATAAAATACAAAACAACTCAGCACAAGTGACCAATCTATTGTACTGCATGCTCGTTCATACATTAAAGCTTGTTCACTCACACAAGACCAGTATATTGCCAATGATCATGTGCGGAGATGTGGAAGGAGAACTGGACTATCAACAGAAATACTAATGCAGATACATGGAGAAGGTATAAACTCCACATATACATTCACATTGCCTGACCACACTTTCAACCCAGTCTCTTGGAGCTGTAGGGAAGCAACATTAACACCTAAGCCTCCATGCCTCACATCATTGTGTTACATGTTGGGGAAATATATACAACTAGGCACAAATGTCCAAGTCAAAGCATAATGGCTTAAAGCAGTGAATATGTACACTATAAAGATTATACTTTTGGGATATGTGACCGACTTTTCAGAGAGGATCTATTTTTCTTAGTGAATTATTAAGTAAATAAATGTGACAGAAGGCTTAAAGACTTTATAAGGGCCAATTGTTCAGTCCCTGTGTTGACCAGGCTTGATTTTTACTTTTTTTGTTGTTGTTCAGCCATACAATATTTTTAATAAAAAAATTCTACATGTGCCAAGTGAACGCCATGTAAATGTGAATTAGAACCTCTCACTATTATGCCCCGTGGGTACTACTTAATGGATAAGCAGTTTCCTCTGGTCATGAGCCATACCAACAGATAACCTCTCAACTATTTCCTCCACTCTTCGGACTCAAGAGTTTTCCTAATATATATATGACACACTGTCACTTGCAAGTTAGCCTCAGGTGCCTCTAATTTCACATATTCTGCTTTGAGCACTAGCATGGTTTTCCCAGACCTGCTCTCATTTTTCACTCCCTTCCTCATCATACCTTTCTGTCTGTCTCTCTTGTCCTTCCCTTTAATTTATGATACCTACTTTTCTCCATCACCAGTGCATCTCAGGATGTCTTACACTTATAACTAAACTCCTCAGCTGGAGTCTGGTCTCAACCTTCCTGAAATGTTGTGTAGCCAACTAATTGGGGGCTTTAAAAGAGACTTTGCTTTTAGAACTGAGTGACTTCAAGTAATTAGAGATTATATCTTAATGGTAGGATGAGACCATTTTGAAGAACAAAAACAACACACTGTGTTTCATTGACATGTTATGAAGTTAGAAAGATACTGTTACAATTTAGAACACTTATGCTTGTTATGTTTAATAAATTTAGTTTAATGTAAAAGTAATTTTTTGAGGTTTCAAAGTAAAAATAAAATAGATTTTTTTCTTCTATCAATATTTTTGTTTAAACTTTGTTAATATTATTGTTATGTTTTAAATATACTATGACATCAGTTTGTTTCACAATGAGTGCCATCATTTTACTGAGTCATTGCTACCTGTCAGACCTCAGTATATGCGTCTTGAGAACTGCACGTCTGACATTGTGGCCAGCAACACAGGAGCGCCACAAGGGACTGTACTTTCTCCGATCCTGTTCAGCCTATATACATCGGACTTCCAACACAACTCTGAGTCCTGCCACATGCAAAAGTTCGCTGATGACACTGCTATCATGGGCTGCATCAGGAGTGGGCAGGAGGAGGAGTATAGGGACCTAATCAATGACTTTGTTAAATGGTGCAACTCAAACCACCTACACCTGATCACCAGCAAAACCAAGGAGCTGGTGGTGGATTTTAAGAGGCCCAGACCCCTCATGGACCTCGTGATCATCAGAGGTGACTGTGTGCAGATGGTGCAGACCTACAAATACCTGGGAGTGCAGCTGGATGATAAATTAGACTGGACTGCCAATACTGATGCTCTGTGTAAGAAAGGACAGAGCCGGTTATACTTCCTTAGAAGGCTGGCGTCCTTCAACATCTGCAATAAGATGCTGCAGATGTTCTATCAGATGGTTGTGGAGAGCGTCCTCTTCTACGCGGTGGTGTGCTGGGGAGGCAGCATTAAGAAGAAAGACACCTCACGCCTGGACAAACTGGTGAGGAAGGCAGGCTCTATTGTTGGCATGGAGCTGAACAGTTTGACATCTGTGGCAGAGCGACGGGCGCTCAGCAGGCACCTATCAATTATGGAAAATCCACTGCATCCACTAAACAATGTCATCTCTAGACAGAGGAGCAGCTTCAGTGACAGACTGCTGTCACCGTCCTGCTCCACTGACAGACTGAGAAGATCGTTCCTCCCCCAAACTATGCGACTCTTCAATTCCACCCGGGCGGGTAAACGTTAACAATATATAAAGTTATTGTCTGTTTTTACCTGCATTATTATCAATCATTAATTTAATATTGTTTTTTGTATCAGTAAGGTGCTGCTGGAGTATGTGAATTTCCCCTTGGGATTAATAAAGTATCTATCTATCTATCTATCTATCTATCTATCTATCTATCTATCTATCTATCTATCTATCTATCTATCTATCTATCTATCTATCTATCTATCTGTAACTGGGAGGCGTGGTCACAGAAGTCATGCATGGTGACATCATCGGCATGACCATATAAAGCTTTGTGCCTTGGACAACAGTTTCTGCAGGATTGTGGATTCTGTTTCAAAAGTCTTTAGTGTGCTTTTCTTGTAGTTTTGATTGATTAAGACTTTGACTCAGGTTTTCACAACAAATATTTTTAATTTACAAATAATTTGACCCAAATAACCTTTTGACTTTGATTTTTTGCCCTACCCAAATCATGATCGTGAGTAACATTTGTCCAGTGAGACCAGATGTTGTAAACACAATTAGAGTCATAAGAAATCTTGCAACAATACTCTTTTTTAATATTCAGAAGAATATGAATGTTGTTACACCTATCTAATATATAATAAACGATAAAAACTTCATTAACTAAACCTAAACCAGTCCTAACCTTAACTGTTCTGAAAATGCAATACATTTAAAGCAGAAACAGTCAGAATTATTTATCAAGAGTTAGAAAGTGGCGCAGTGGGTAGCGCTGCTGCCTCGCAGTTGGGAGACCTGGGGACCTGGGTTCACTTCCCGGGTCCTCCCTGCGTGGAGTTTGCATGTTCTCCCCATGTCTGTGTGGGTTTCCTCCGGGCACTCCGGTTTCCTCCCACAGTCCAAAGACATGCAGGTTAGGTGGATTGGCGATTCTAAATTGTCCCTAGTGTGTGCTTGGTGTGTGGGTGTGTCCTGCGGTGGGTTGGCACCCTGCCCGGGATTGGTTCCTGCCTTGTGCCCTGTGTTGGCTGGGATTGGCTCCAGCAGACCCCCGTGACCCTGTGTTCGGATTCAGCGGGTTGGAAATAGAAAATGTTTATGCAAGAGGCTGCATTTGCCCAGAGTCTCATCTTCCATAAGAGCAGGATTCTCTTAATATCTGAAGGTGTTGGATATCAAACCACCAGCTGGAAGGTGGTCACAGCAGGAGAATCCTGTGACATAATACAAAATATGTGTGGTTCATATGTTTGAATCTAACATAATAATCTGTTTGATGTGCAATATTTATGATAAAACAGCACAGAATACTTTAAACCATTATTTACCAAAACGGCTAAGTGTATGTCATCTTATATTCATTCATAAATGTGCCTTTCCCTTAAAAGATTGGGTGACTCATTTGGGTAAATGAATGTCCCATTCCTACTTCAAAGCTTTAGTCTCAATGTTGAAAGGCCTTATAACACACTCTTTGGGCATTTGATTTGCATCTTAATAATATCCATTTTTATAGTTGTTAATAATACCTACTTTAAACTTTAGCATGATATGTATACACAGATTATTAGATTGCTTTTCATTTTGACATGATAGCTTGTCTGATGTGGTTGCAGTGAAAATGATAACATTATTAAAAACATCTTGTTTATCTTGCCTGTAGTTCTGCTTTGAGCATTACAGCTAGGATTCAAACATTGCAAGCCTGGAACATGAACCCGATCTTGATTAAATTATGTTAACAACACACGAAAATATGAAACAAATGGTAGAGAAAGGTGGCCTGGTGGCTTCCAAATCCTTGACTTCAAGGTGAAGAGTGACCTTAAGCTCTCCGACTGTACAAAAATACACATATTATTTTTAAGCATATATATTGTAAGTTTCCTTGATAAAAGACATTAATCAAATGTACAATATAGTGAGTAAATCCAAAGACATGTGAATGCTTACCATATCACTTAACATCAAAAGGCAGTTAGAGTTTACAATTACAACATGAAACTTGGTCCAAGTACTGTTTCATCACACACTGTATGCCCTGCTTCTGTTACATCAACAATTTCTTGTTTTCATCTTTGATAACTATTTTAAGTTGATCTATCATATTAGATCTCAATGCTGAATTTAATATTTGGTCACAGTCATGGGTTCAGCAAAATCATTGAAATGTTCGGAAACTTCACCAGATTGTGCAAAATCCATTGAGTTCAATTGGAGAAGGGGGAACTGAGGTGCTTCTGAGTGGAATATAATGGTGAAATTGTATTTTAAGAGTTTCTGTGGGTTAGGGAAGTATCTGCCAACAATGCTTGACTAATTATTGTGGCCAAAAATGTCTAAACTTTAAGGCAGTAGTGCTAATTATTGAGCCACCATGACTAAAACAAGAAACGATGCAGACAGAATAAACACCACTACCAAAATACAACAAATGACCACAAACTAGCAATAAGTAAATAAAAAATACATCATTGAGCACACAGAGTTCCAATTTTGGTGCACATATTGGTGGTGCCATGAAATGGCTGTGTGGAACTCGCTCATTCCATTGTTTGAAGCTGTGGCTCAGGGTGCAGATGCTTTGCACTTTATTGTGCCATCAAGAAGAAAAAATCTTGCAAAAATTAATATTTTCATTGTTATTATTATTTAATAGGATCTCACTTTGAAAGAAAAGAGTTAAGGCTTCTTTTGAGTTGGGCAAATGATTAATTATGTATGTAAATTAGCAATGCAGTGCAGTTCTGCCAGCTCACAGGTTCTAGGGTCATATTTCAGGTGTAAGTACACATAATGTTCTCATTATGGTCAACTAATGCAGTATTTCTGAACCTTTATGGTCCTGTGACCCAGTTTTGCTTATTTAAATTTATTGACGATCCACTAGAAGCCAATGCAAACCACTTCCTTGGTGAAAGAAGCATGATTGGAAGAGCATGGGGAGGGATCACCTTTTGTGAAATGAGCTCAATGAGAAATTTGGAAACATATCTCACGTGCTATCAGCCTCTTATGCAACCCACTGCACCTCAATAATGGCAACCCAAGACACACCAGTTGAGAAACACAAATGTACTCCTTAAATGAAAATATCGTGGGTAAAATATGTTTGCCTATTTTACACCAAGGCAAATTTCCAGGAAAATATTCACTGAACTTGGTCACCAGAGAACACAGCATATTCGCTGTGGAAAATGCTTTGGCGAATTTCACCGATCAACACTACCTACTATCCTGCATCTTTGAAATAACACTGATGGAGATGACTATCATCCACTGCATCATATATCTTCAATAATTAAATGTTTCATTGAGTGCAACAATTATATGTTTCACTAATTCCCCAAACACTAAGCTCCATCTAGTCCCTTTCATCTGATATAAGTGATTTAAGTAACACTCCTAATACAATAAAATAAAATAAATCTCTCTTAAAGAATTATACATGCAACCCCAAGAGGGAAAATTTCTCTAATAGTATAGTACAAGCTTGAACAATCATTTGTTAACTTCTTATGCTTTTATTTTAATTCTTTGTAAAGTAACAGCTTACATATTGGATATATTCTAGACCATTGTTTGTTAGAGATAAAATAAGTTGAAAAAGTGTTTCTGTATCATGCATTTTGTAAATTTGTTTCTAGGCAACACTAAGCATAAAATTTACTTCATCATTTAACAATTCTTCTTATGAGGCACTTTGGTTTATATCCAATGTTATGTTTTCTCAATTGCATGACCATGAAAATGTTTTGAGTGCTGGGATGAAATGCAACACTTCTAAAATGCATGTCCTTGGGACTCATTTATAAAGACTGTGAAGACAGCAAAGTGAAATTGTTTTCAGAACAAATGGTAGACTTGCAAACATTTGGTGTGAGGTCAATTCAAGGAAGAAACAATATCACCTCAATTTCATGCAGATAATATTTCTTCTGTTGGAAAATTACAATGTAAATGTTGTATCAGTGGTTGAGTGCTATTGAAAAGTCCCTTGTAGATATTTCTGATGAACACCACAATACAGCCTGTGAATTGGTATCTCAAAGTATGAGTGCAAAATCTGCTGGATAATGGTTCACATTATTAAGGCATCTTTAGAAATAAATACCTCAGAATAGTATAAGAATTATGGTCAGTCTGAAAACATATCAGTGATTATGTGACATAAAACACAGCTGAAGGAAATATGGAAACAGAAACAGTGCCTCCAGTCCACATTGAGAAAGGCAGCATCCTTATGGTTTATAGGGTTTTCACCCAGTGCTGTCATAATCTCTGTTTACGTTGTTCATGTCCTTATGAGAGAAGAATAAATTGATAAAAAATTGTGTCTTGAACTCCAAGACACAGAATCATACACAGAGTATAATGTATCAATTAGTATAATCATGGCTTTCTTTAGTGTTGAAAGCTGAATTCTTGTTATTGTTTTTTTCTTTGCACAATGCTTGTATACAGTGTCCAGCTTCTGTCTGGGCTAAATATTCAGAGAGAAGGCATTCTTATCAACCAAAGTCTTTTCCCTTTTTTATATAATGAACAAAAGCAAACAGTTGCCCAGAGTATAACTGAAATACTTCTTCACTAATTTTTAATTTCTGTTTCACAGAGTGGTAACCTAGAAGCAGAACATCATTTACCCCATGTCTGAATGCCAGAAGCATTGCACGCTAATGTGTGTAGTTAAACTTGTTTAAACAATAATTGTCCTTGAGTGGCTACCCAGACTCTATATGACCTACGATTGAATCAATTAATCAATTCCTCTATTCATGCATCTATCCAACAATCTTTCCTGTTTTGTATAATTCAAAAATTGTCAGTCCTTTGCAACTCACTCACCTATGTTTATTGACATAGGGTCGTTTTGTGTATCAACTCAACACGCTCATCTTTGGATTTGATAGGAAAAAAATAACACCAGAAGCATGTGATTGTCTGAAAATATACACACATACATATGTGCACACATACACATACATTTCAGCCATAATACACGCATTTCAGAATAGGCCATCCACCTAAAGCTAAGCATATTTGGGCCCGGCCAGCATTTGGATAGGAGACCATCTAGGAAAAGCTTAGGTTGCTGCTGGAAGAGGTTTTGGTGAGGACAGCAAGGGGGATTTACCCTGTGGTCTGAATGTGGTCCCCAATGCCCCAGTGCAGTAAGAAAAAGCTCTATATAAATGTAAACAATTATTATAATTTATATGTATCTATATGCAAATGGGGTAGCACGGTGGTGCAGTGGTAGCGCTGCTGCCTCGCAGTTAGGGGACCTGGATTCGCTTCCCGGGTCTTCCCTGTGTGGAGTTTGCCTGTTCTCCCCGTGTCTGCGTGGGTTTCCTCCGGGCGCTCCGGTTTCCTCCCACAGTCCAAAGACATGCAGGTTAGGTGGATTGGCGATTCTAAATTGGCCTTGGTGTGTGCTTAGTGTTTGTGTGTGTCCTGCGGTGGGTTGGTTCCTGCCTTGTGCCCTGTGTTGGCTGGGATTGGCTCCAGCAGACCCCCGTGACCCTGTGTTTGGATTCAGCAGGTTGGAAAATGGATGGATGGGTGGCTATTTGCAAATGGCTATTCGTTCATGGAGATGTGGGTTTAATAGAGGCAAGGCAAAAATCATCCCAGAATGTGATATCACTGTTTGAGTGTGTGGTTGTACATCTCTTTCTCTCTCTCTCTCCCTGTGTATATATATATAAATAATATATATATATATATATATATATACAGATAATGGGAAGACAGAATGGAAGAAGCTGCAACCCAGCCAGGATGTTTGCCAAACCGTATCCCATTCGGGGTAAAAAGCTAATCATTGAACTGGACAACCATGGATACTGGAGGCAGTTCATTCCCCCACACAATAGGTGGTAGTGTCCATCCAGGCTGGTCCCAGTTTGGACTCCTACAGGGTTGCATATAAACTGGAGTTTAGAAGAGCAGTCCTGGCAGGGTCCTTGGGTGCTGCAAGAGGGCGCTGTGGGGAGAAGACTACTGGTTTCCATATGACTACTGCTGGCACACACAGGTTTAAAATAAACCTGCCTGAGTCAGAATTGGGACGCAGTAGGTGAAATATTTGGCTGTATATATATATATATATATATATATATATATATAATATATATATATATACTGTATCTAACAAATATTCATGTTAATATAAGCAAACATGTGTTTTATTCAGCTATTATGAGTTTTCTGTCATCGCTGAAATTGCACTCAGTAATGAGTTTTCTTTATATAATGCAATGCATTTTTTCTCTGGTAAAAAAACTGAAATTGCTGTTTATGGCATTTTATTGCTTGAAACTTGCCTTTTCGATTTATTAGCAAGGGATGTAAATTTGCTCCTGTAGGCATACTGCTTTTAGCTAGTGTTTTCAATTGCTTTAAAAATAAAATGTGAATGTCATTTACAACTGCATATATGAACTATACTCAAAGTGCACAAAGGGGAAAATTGGAGACATTTCTAAAATGCAAAAGTATTTCTACAGCTACTAAGGATTTATATTATTTGTTACAGAAAATTAGCATGTTTAGGAAAAAAAATAAGGTAAATAGGTATATTCTGTAATGTAGTATGTTTCTCTATTTAACAGCATATGGCAGCATTTTATGTCCAAGAAGGGCAGGAGCTGCTAAATATAGTCAGTAAAAGTCAAGAATCAGGAATTTTGCTAGAGACAGACAAAGTATGAGAGAATTATTTAAGTTTATGGTTTGCAATGTTATGTCATAATTCTGAAATGATCAGTGGTTAATTATGTTTGGTGTATGCAGTGAGCTGTCATTTGCACCTTTTCTTGGCAGGCGGCAGAGAAAGAGAATTGTAAAAAATAAAATAAAAAAGCAATTAAAAGTGAACACATTTTTGAAAAGCTCAATGATAATCTCATTTACTCACCTAATGATTCAAAGGAGACAAGTGAATTAACTAATTTATTACAGTCAATCATGTATGCTTTACAGAAGCTGTGGGAAAAAAATTAAATTGCATATTTATTTGAGCTTAAAATAAAACAGAGCACTTCAGTACTGCTAATAATGTTACCTGAAATTCATATTTAATGCAAAGGAAACAGCTGACAGTTCACTAAATCTGTGTCAACACTTCAGTTTCCTCTACTGTGGCAAACTGCAAGTGCTAAGGAAAACTTTAATTAAAACATTAGAGGTGGTGATGTCGCAGAAAACATTCTGTGCTTAGAGTCACACATCAATTAGGCCTTTAATTACTATCATTAATGTTAAAGTCACACTTGATACACTGTACCCGGTTGTGTCTGTTATCCTTGATGACATCCCACATTGTCACTGCTGAGCTATTTTTCCAATTTTAAAAAAATTACTGAATTTATGTTATATTATATCATGCTGTTAGTGACGATATATGATATATGATATGATATTAC
Source organism: Erpetoichthys calabaricus (assembly GCF_900747795.2). Classification (NCBI taxonomy): domain Eukaryota; kingdom Metazoa; phylum Chordata; class Cladistia; order Polypteriformes; family Polypteridae; genus Erpetoichthys; species Erpetoichthys calabaricus. The sequence goes on from NC_041395.2 coordinate 115,877,430, forward strand.
ATTTTAAATTTCCAGTCAAAAATAACAGGTCAAAATGTAATAATGAAATATGATTAAACTTAAATTTCTTTGGTGTTGAATTCTGTGATTCAGGCGCTTCTGGTTTTGTGGTTTCTTTATCTCATGAGAGGTATATTTGCCAAGTGATTAGTTGTGCCCATACTGTAATGACTTCTTCAGGTGCTTTACTGATAAACCATAACTGGCTGAGCTTTAGACTTTTGAGAGTACAAGGCAGGAACTCTGTTTTCACCCATTGTGATTGACTCTAATCCTCAGGTACAATAAGATATTTGTTTGACATGAGTATTGCAGCTTTGCAGCTTTCCTGTTATAATCTTTAAGAAAATCCTTTCATCTTCAGCCTTCAGCAACACCTTCCATGTGAAACAGCAAATCTGGACAACACATTGATGTAATCACACAGGCAAAAGTCAGCAAATTACACATATATATTATACCATCATCTAACATAACATAACATAACACTCCTAAACCTACTAATCCTCTTCTAGCCCGCAAGGTGCTGGAACCTATCCAGGCAGCTTTGGACACAACTCTGCACGAAACATTAGCATATTGCAATGCCCACACTAATAAGGCAATATTAGATTAGTTTAGCTTTAACTTATAGAATATAGATATATATTAAAGTGTACATGGGGCAGCACAGTGGTGCAGTGATAGCGCTGCTGCCTTGCAGTAAGGTTTGCTTCCCGGGTCCTCCCTGCGTGGAGTTTGCATGTTCTCCCCGTGTCTGCATGGGGTTCCTCGGGGTGCTCCAGTTTCCTCCCACAGTCCAAAGACATGCAGGTTAGGTGCATTGGCGATCCTAAATTGTCCCTAGTGTGTGCTTGGTGTGTGTGCATGTGTGTGTGTGTGTGTGTGCCTCTGCAGTGGGCTGGCACCCTGCATGGGATTTGTTCTTGCCTTGCGCCCTGCATTGGCTGGGATTGGCTCCAGCAGACCCCCGTGACCCTGTGTTAGGATATAGCGGGTTGGACAATGACTGACTGACTAAAGTGTACATACCAATTTTTCTTTGACATGTGTGTCTCACGAGTCTTACAAATATTTATATATTTGAGCGTCTCCTTTGGGTAAATTTTATTTTTAACTTTTCAATTCTTCAGCCATGTAAAGCAATGTTGCTTTTTTGGTAAAGTTTCCAAGATATCCTTAAAGTAACATAGAAGGACCTCTAGTGGTTACTTTTAATTTGTATCAATCCACACTGCGATCCTAATGTCCAGTGTAAATTTCCTTGGAATTCTTTATTGCCAAGTACATGTTGAAAGTTTGATAGGTATGCCACAGAGAAGAAGTCCAGAAAGGAGTTTTTGGGACTGGCATTGTGTTTAAGGGGTTCTCCTTACCGTCAACCAGTATTAACAAGATTCTGTGGAAAATGCTTGCACAGAGTTTAGTAAAAGGAGGAAAAAATGCAATGGCAAAAAGGTTCATCTGGAAAATAAAATATATAGAGGCCTATGGTATAGTGTGCAATCAGCTCCGGCCTGCTCTCCAAATGAAAAGTGCTGTTCTGACATTTCTGACCTCTGCTGATGTGGCTATTAGTGCAGGTCTTGAGTCTTTTCATTGGCTTGAAAGCATATTTATAACTGGTATCTTTCTAATCTTTGAGCTGTTAAAGGTTTAGTTCCACATTACCTCACAGAATTTATTGCAGTTCATGAATGCAGTAAGTGTATTCTCTATATTATATTATCCATCCATCCATCCATCCATTTTCCAACCCGCTGAATCCAAACACAGGGTCACGGGGGTCTGCTGGAGCCAATCCCAGCCAACACAGGGCACAAGGCAGGGAACCAATCCTGGGCAGGGTGCCAATCCACCGCAGGACACACACAAACACACCCACACACCAAGCACACACTAGGGCCAATTTAGAATCACCAATCCACCTAACCTGCATGTCTTTGGACTGTGGGAGGAAACTGGAGCGCCCGAAGGAAACCCACGCAGACACGGGGAGAACGTGCAAACACCACGCAGGGAGGACCAGGGAAGCGAACCCGGGTCTCCTAACTGCGAGGCACCGTGCTGCCCATATTATATTATATTATATTATATTATATTATATTATATTATATTATATTATATTATATTATATTATATTATATTATATTATATTAGATTAGATTAGATTAGATTAGATTAGATTAGATTAGATTAGATTGGATTAGATTGGATTAGATTAGATTAGATTAGATTAGATTAGATTTCAGGTAGGTCCACTTATTGTACGTCTAACTTAGTGTGATATCATGAATATAAGTTTGTCTTTGTGTGATACACCATCATCATCACCACCTGTTTAAAGGAAACCTTTCTCTTCAGTCTTGGACGTCCCTCGTTGTGAGAATTATACTTTTCATATCAACTGATAGAACCACTAACAGTGATTTCTTTCAGGCTACCTCTGGACCTGATCCCCTCCATCTTTATCTTGGTACATCTCTTCACCAAATCATCCTATGCATTTCATTCCATATTCCACATAACCAATCCATTTAAATCTGTTTCTCTTCAGCACAACACCTCTTGTCTCAAACACCCAATCTTTCTCTTAATTCGCCATTTGTCTTCCTCCCACTCCATGATGCTCCATACTTCCACCTCATCTGTGTACATTCCATACAGCTTTCCCTTTTATTCCACTCCCTTATACATATTACTCTTTACACTGCTGTCATTCTGCTTTAATACGAGTTGAACACAGCAATTATTTCATATGGTATGGAAGGGCTACTGACTCACATCTGGTGATGAGTGAAACAGACAAATTTTGAGTCACATAGTTTTGTGAAACTGTAACTATAAAATTTTTCTGTGAAACCTAAAACTCACTAAAGAGTTTGTTAAGATATAATTTTTTTTTGGGGGGAGAATAAGGAATATTGCTCACTAATCGTAAGGCATATAATCCATACTACACCAGCAAAATCAATTTTATTTCTTCCTGTCACTCACATCAATGTAGAAGAATGCAGTATGTTTTTTTTAAATATGCTGTGCTGCATATTTTCCATACAAAGAAACACTAAAACACACCATTGTGCACATCTCTGTGTTTTCTCCACATGAAATCCTGATACACAGAAAGTCGCTTCTAACCAAAACCCCCTTCCCACACTGTTACCTAACAACCGTCAAACTCTAGTTGAAGATATGCACTCTTCCGGTGATTTCTTTTTTTTTTCACTAGAGATCTTAATTTAAATACTAAATAACAGACAGGAACATGTGGAATTAATGCTTGAAAATGCTTCCAGACAGTAACTAAGTACCTTTCTTCTTGTGTTTTGGAAATGAAACACAATTTATTTGGTGATTTTTTCTTTTTTTTTTTGAGAACCAAACCAGAGTTCCATTACTAATTCAATTTTTGTGAATTGTTTTGCTCATCACTACTCAAATCTAAATGGTTCACAGCCTTGTCACTCTCTGTGGAACTCACAAAGTGTCACTGGATCAACACAGATTTCCTTCTGCTGGTCCAGTTGCCTTTCACACCTCACGCTTGGTTTATTGACAACACCAAACTGGCCATGTATGAGTGACTGGGGGTGTATGCATGAGCTGGCCCCATGCTAATCCAGTACATAGTCCAGTGCTGATTAGTCGAACATCTGATGTTGAAAATCTAGACGTGATTTTCAACAGCATGGTAATGGAATGAATAAATCTAAACAAATGGATTAAATTTAATTATCCATCCATCCATCCATTGTCTCCCGCTTATCCGAGGTCGGGTCGCGGGGGCAGCAGCTTGAGCAGAGATGCCCAGACTTCCCTCTCCCCGGCCACTTCTTCTAGCTCTTCCAGGAGAATCCTAAGGCGTTCCCAGGCCAGTCGAGAGACATAGTCCCTCCAGCGTGTCCTGGGTCTTCCCCGGGGCCTCCTCCCGGTTAGACGTGCCTGGAACACCTCACCAGGGAGGCGTCCAGGAGGCATCCTGATCAGATGCCCGAGCCACCTCATCTGACTCCTCTCGATGTGGAGGAGCAGCAGCTCTACTCTGAGCCCCTCCCGGATGACTGAGCTTCTCACCCTATCTTTAAGGCAAAGCCCAGACACCCTGCGGAGGAAACTCGTTTCAGCCACTTGTATTCGCGATCTCGTTCTTTCAGTCACTACCCATAGTTCATGACCATAGGTGAGGGTAGGAACATAGATCGACTGGTAAAATGAGAGCTTCGCCTTGCGGCTCAGCTCCTTTTTCACCACGACAGACCGATGCAGCGCCCGCATTACTGCGGATGCCGCACCGATCCGCTTGTTGATCTCACGCTCCATTCTTCCCTCACTCGTGAACAAGACCCCGAGATACTTGAACTCCTCCACTTGGGGCAGGATCTCGCTACCAACCCTGCGAGGGCACTCCACCCTTTTCCGGCTGAGGACCATGGTCTCGGATTTGGAGGTGCTGATTCTCATCCCAGCCGCTTCACACTCGGCTGTGAACCTATCCAGAGAGAGCTGAAGATCACGGCCTGATGAAGCAAACAGGACAACATCATCTGCAAAAAGCAGTGACCCAATCCTGAGCCCACCAAACCGGACCCCCTCAACGCCCTGGCTGCGCCTAGAAATTCTGTCCATAAAAGTTGTGAACAGAATCGGTGACAAAGGGCAGCCCTGCCGGAGTCCAACTCTCACTGGAAATGGGTTCGACCTGCTGCCGGCAATGCGGACCAAGCTCTGGCACCGATTGTACAGGGACCGAGCAGCCCTTATCAGGGGGGCCGGTACCCCATACTCTCGGAGTACCCCCCACAGGATTCCCCGAGGGACACGGTTGAATGCCTTTTCCAAGTCCACAAAACACATGTAGACTGGTTGGGCAACCTCCCATGCACCCTCCAGGGCCCTGCTAAGGGTATAGAGCTGGTCCACTGTTCCGCGACCAGGATGAAAACCATACTGTTCCTCCTGAATCCGAGGCTCGACTATCCGATGGACCCTCCTCTCCAGGACCCCTGAATAGACTTTTCCAGGGAGGCTGAGGAGTGTGATCCCTCTGTAGTTGGAACATACCCTCCGATCCCCCTTCTTAAAGAGGGGGACCACCACCCCGGTCTGCCAATCCAGAGGCACTGTCCCTGATGTCCATGCGATGTTGCAGAGGCGTGTCAACCAAGACAGTCCTACAACATCCAGAGCCTTGAGGAACTCCGGGCGTATCTCATCCACCCCCGGGGCCCTGCCACCAAGGAGTTTTTTGACCACCTCGGTGACCTCAGTCCCAGAGATGGGGGAGCCCACCTCTGAGTCCCCAGGCTCTGCTTCCTCATTGGAAGGCATGTTATTGGGATTGAGGAAGTCTTCGAAGTACTCCCCCCACCGACCCACAACGTCCCAAGTCGAGGTCAGCAGCGCACCATCCCCACCATATACAGTGTTGACACTGCACTGCTTCCCCTTCCTGAGACGCCGGATGGTGGACCAGAATCTCCTCGAAGCCGTCCGAAAGTCGTTCTCCATGGCCTCCCCAAACTCCTCCCACGCCCGAGGTTTTGCCTCAGCAACCACCAAAGCCGCATTCCGCTTGGCCTGCCGGTACCTATCAGCTGCCTCCAGGGTCCCACAGGACAAAAGGGACCTGTAGGACTCCTTCTTCAGCTTGACGGCATCCTTCACCGCCGGTGTCCACTAACGGGTTCGGGGATTGCCGCCACGACAGGCACCGACCACCTTATGGCCACAGCTCCGGTCAGCTGCCTCAACAATAGAGGCACGGAACATGGCCCATTCGGACTCAATGTCCCCCACCTCCCTCGGGATGTGGTCGAAGTTCTGCCAGAGGTGGGAGTTGAAGCTACTTCTGACAGGGGGCTCTGCCAGACGTTCCCAGCAGACTCTCACAACACGTTTGGGCCTACCACGCCTGACTGGCATCCTCCTCCACCATCGAAACCAACTCACCACCAGGTGGTGATCAGTTGACAGCTCCGCCCCTCTCTTCACCCGAGTGTCCAAGACATGTGGCCGCAAGTCCGACGACACGACCACAAAGTCAATCATCGAACTGAGGCCTAGGGTGTCCTGGTGCCAAGTGCACATATGAACACCCCTATGCTTGAACATGGTGTTCGTTATGGACAATCCGTGATCAGCACAGAAATCCAATAACAAAACACCGCTCGGGTTCAGATCGGGGGGGCCATTCCTCCCAATCACGCCCTTCCAGGTCTCACTGTCATTGCCCACGTGAGCATTGAAGTCTCCCAGCAGAACAAGGGAGTCCCCAGTAGGTATGCCCTCTAGCACCCCCTCCAGGGACTCCAAAAAGGGTGGGTACTCTGAACTGCTGTTCGGTGCATACGTACAAACAACAGTTAGGACCTGTCCCCCCACCCGAAGGCGAAGGGAGGCTACCCTCTCGTCCACCGGGGTAAACCCCAATGTACAGGCTCCAAGTCGGGGGGCAATAAGTATACCCACACCCGCTCGGCGCCTCTCACCGGGGGCAACTCCAGAGTGGTACAGAGTCCAGCCCCTCTCAAGGAGATTGGTTCCAGAGTCCAAGCTGTGTGTCGAGGTGAGTCCGACTATATCTAGCCGGAACCTCTCAACTTCGTGCACAAGCTCAGGCTCCTTCCCCTTCAGAGAGGTGACATTCCATGTCCCAAAAGCCAGCTTCTGTAGCCGAGGATCGGACCGCCAAGGTCCCCGCCTTCGGCCACCACCCAACTCACACTGCACCCGACCTCCTTGGCCCCTCCCATAGGTGGTGAGACCATGGGAAGGGGGACCCACGTTGCTTCTTCGGGCTGTGCCCGGCCGAGCCCCATGGGTGCAGGCCCGGCCACCAGGCGCTCGCCATCGAGCCCCACCTCCAGGCCTGGCTCCAGAGTGGGGCCCCGGTGACCCGCGTCCGGGCAAGGGAAAACGCCGTCCAAAATTGTTTTCCATCATAGGAGGTTTGTTTAATTTAATTTAATTATATAATTTTTAAATTCAGTATTATATATAATATTAAATATATCTGAAAATGCATTAAATTGACATGTTGAATTATCAGATTCCTGCAAATGTTTAAAATAATAAGGTATAAAATGTAATTGTCTTAGAAGAAAACACTTTTTTATCTGACACCCCAGTCTTTCCACATTTCTATTCCGTGCATACCATTAGTTTAGCGGTGTTTGTCGTTAGATTAAAACCCCTCTTCCCAAACACATTCACTGTGATTAAAAGGAGGATCTGGCTAATATTTGCATTGCTGTATTGATGCATGGTAATCTGAAAGAAATTCTTTCAATTAAGAAGACAGGAGAAAAGATCCCAGTAGAATGGAATTACTGCTTCACTATGCCAGGAGTGTTGCACGTTTGAATTATAATAAATTTACACAACTCTGTTTTGCACTCAGGGTGGCGCAGTGGGTAGTGCTGCTGCCTCGCAGTTAGGAGATCTGGGTTCGCTTCCTGGGTCCTCCCTGTGTGGAGTTTGCATGTTCTCCCCATGTCTGCGTGGGTTTCCTCCGGGTGGTCTGGTTTTCTCCCACAGTCCAACGACATGCATGTTAGGTGCACTGGCGATTCTAAATTGTCCCTAGTGTGTGCTTGGTGTGTGGGTGTGTGTGTGTGTGTGTGTGTGCCCTGTGGTGGTCTGGTGCCGTGCCCAGGGTTTGTTTCCTGCCTTGCACCCTGTGTTGGCTGGGATTGGCTCCAGCAGACCCCCGTGACCCTGTAGATAGGATATAGCGGGTTGGATAATGGATGGATGGATGTTTTACACTCAGCTTCATATTGTTTTCTGCAATAGGGCTAAATTATGGTTGACGATGTCCGTTCTCATTGTTGCATTAAGGATCACGAGCAGTTTTCAGAAATGGCAACATCCAGAAAAAGAAAATTATCAGAAAGTATCTCCTACAATACCAACAAAAATCAGTTTAAGCATCTTTTCCACAGCAGTGTCCTTTCATTAAGAATGAAATGGATACCAGAGCAAATGCAATGTCCTGAGTCTGAGTGGCCATGTAAACAGTCAGATATTCAGGGCCGTGGGCAGGCTGCTCACTCTCTTCCTCTCATGACCTCATGGTTCCAATTTAAGATTTTATCTTGAATATCAAATGCTGAGCCATAAACAGGAAGATGCTAGACAGACTGCTCATTCTGTAAAGAATTAGATGTTTGGAGACTGGTTTGTCCTTTTCTCTTTCCTTTTCTGTTATACAATGCTTTGTGATGGGGGGCAGTTCACAGGCTTTTTGAACCCACACCCTATTGGAATTTCAGGGGATCCAGTCCACTGTTGGTTATTCTTCCTTAATCCAAGGAGCTCAAGCCTCATCTAGCTGAATAATTAGACTGAAAAAGTGGCCTGCACCCTATACATCACTCTCTGATGCATGCAGTTAAATCAGTATCTCTAACACAACATTTTGGGGAAACAATATTTATATAGTCAGTTGGCCACATTGGTGCTTTGATTAAAGAAAAGTGTCCTGAATCACTTCCTAGTTCTGGGGTAGCTGTAACAGAGTGGTGATTAGGAACAGTGACCTAGGTGACCTTTTTCATTAAAAAAATAATGTCAAAATCAACAGACAGCACCAATCAGGAGAACTCGATAACTCAAGCCATTCCCTCCGCAAAATGCTGTGGGTCCACCATCCCCTGAGCGGAAGGATCAATTCCCAGGGTGAGGGTTAAGGTTACATTTTCCACTTCCATCCATCTTGTTCACTGCCACAGGGTTTGGAATGTCCACCAGTCATCACTCTGTCTTGTAGTCGCACGGTTCACCTCTCAAAAAAATGCAGAGCTGAACTCGAAAGGATTTACTTCACTATTAGACTCTTTACATTAGTGAATGGGGTATACAGTTAGCATATCTAATTTCATGTCATTTCAAGCTGTTTGTTTTGTATTGGGCAGCTGTCTATCCATTCATCTAGTACATGAAACTTAAGGAACCAGCTTTAGATAGGAAGGGAGTTCATGTCAATGGACACTCACACATAAGCCCATATTCATGTATGTCTAGGCCAATTTAGAGTTGGCTACTAATTTAATATGCATTAGGCAAAGTCCAGAAACCAAGCCTGGGCAGAGTGCCAGTCCACTGCAGGGAGCACTTACTCATGCCTGGCTAATTTAATCCCATGTATTAACCTAACAAGCATGTCTTTAAGAAGTGGGAGAAAATATCAAACTTGCAACTACATGCACTTCAGAACAGGTAATCCACCTGAAGCTATGCATTTTTGGGCCCAGGCCTGGGGTCTGTGTGTGGAACCCAATGCCCCAGTGCAGTGACGGGGACACTGTGCTGTAAAAATGGCGTTGTCCTTCAGGTAAGATGTGAAACTGAGGTCTTGACTCTCTGTGGTCAAAAAAGATCCTTTGTCATCCTTTGTATAGAGTAGGGTGTTTCTCGATGTTCAGGCTAAATTGTCTGCCACAGCCTAGTCATTCTGACCCCTTAGTGATTCCCTGTCCTTAACTGGCTAACTGTGTCTCTCTCTCATCACTTCACCACCAAATAAATAATGTGTGGTGAGCATACTGGCACAAGAATGGCTGCCATTGCATCTTCCAAGTATATGCTCCACATTGGTGATGGCTGATGTGGCTCCTCACTGACACTGTAAAGCACTTTGAGTAGTGAAAAAGTACTATATAAATGTAATGTCTTCTTCTTCATTGAGTTATTTTCTGGAAGTAGTGCCTATCCTGGGCACACTGAATGCCAAACCATCAAAGTTTACAACCATACCCACATAAGGGGCCATTTGAAGCTTAACAATCAACCAATTTTTCTCATATTTTGGATGTGGGAGTACCCAGAGGTAAAAAAAACTACTGACATATGAAGAAATGTGTGATGCAACACCACAAAGCACTGTCACAATGATGCCCACATTCAACTTCTTCTTCTACTTCTTCTTCTTCTTTCATAGCTATTCAAACTTTTATATGGGGTTACTTTTTTATTTTGACTAGACTTCTCCAATAGAGGTAAGATTTTAACAGCTGGATGTGTTTCCCTGACTATCCAGAGATCTGATCAAAATAAATACAAGGGTGCTAGGTAATAAATATTCTAACAGAAGGTGCAAGTCCAATGAAAGTTACTCTGAAAGATACCGTCAGTAAATTACCTGTTTGCATATCTTTAGAATCTATATATATATATATATATATATATCAGAGAGTTGGCCGAGTCTTGGCTATCAGATGAAAACGGCATCAACAGACACTTGGACATAAATCCAGCATATGCTAACTTAAGAAGAACATGTACATAATAAATAAACTATACAACCCCCCCCCCCCCCCCCCCCCCCTTGATCATACGGACTTAGTCACCTCTTAGGTTGTGGTAACCTGGTTGACAAAATCGTTTATTTTAGTTAAAGCACGACCCCTGTAAGTGCATCTATTGATAATCCCCCCGTGACACTGTACAAAATTGTATGTGTTCAGAATTTATTAACAAGTGTAAGTTCTTACGTTTGTAAACAACAGGCCAAGAGTTTACTGTTGTTTATATCTAGCATTTTGTAAAATTTTATTTTAGGACTGTAGATTTCCGTTAAAGAAAAATCCTCACCCACTGTAGACCAGTATGGTATCAAACTGGAAGTCAAGGTGATGTAAGGGGGTAATCCTGAGAGTCATGTCAGACCACTCTGGTCTGCTCTGGTATCTGGTATTAATATTTAGCAAGCTGATAATAGAATACCACGCTCACATCCAGTTGCATTACTGTCAGGTCTCAAATGTACAGCCTACTTGCTCTGTATGATTCAAAAATTGTCACACTTGTATTCCACAAGAGGGGTGAAAAATGGAGAAAAACAAACAAGATCTATGTGATCCCAGAAGGGAGGTACAGTAGTTAGTGATGCTGCCTTACAATTGCCAAAGACTGAGTTCAATGTCCATGTGGAGTTTAGAAATTCCTGTGTCCACGTGAGTGCTTCTTGGAGCCCACTTACATCCTAAAAGTGTGGTGCATGTTGTGTCAATTGGCAATTTTAAACTGGCTCTGTGTGCATAGAGGGATCTTCCTGTTTTATGCCTGACATTGCTAAGATAAGATCCGGCCCTTAGGACTCTCAATTGGATTAACTATGTTACGTTATGTTGCCATGATAGGCCCTGTTTCCCTGTGACACATCAAATATGCTCATAAATGGGCACAGCAGCAGGCAGTGCCTCATCTAAACCATATGAACAAAGCACAAAGTCTGCACATGAGACATACTTTATAGTACAATTTAGTTTACATGCATAGTTTCAAAAAGAGTGAAAAAAAAGCTACAAACAGAAACTAAAACAGAAAGAACGTTTCACCTTTAAGCACATTGGTGCAGACTTCACAAAAATCTGCTCTCCTTGGGGTCACTCAAAGCCGAAGGCAGTGTTCTTGGTGTTAATCAGCATCAAAGGTGGTCGGCCCAGTCGAACTTATCTCATTAATGCCTCTTTTACGTACATCCAACATACGGCTAACTGGAGTTGACGGTGACAGGTTTTTTTAATTAGGACAGTGCCGAAATTTGTTGTCTGGAGTCTTTTTTCTCAGGCAAAGGGCAGGATGTCGGGTCAACATCAGATAGATATCACAGACGATTTTTTTCAAAGGCTTCTGTGTTTCTAAATATTTATTACCACTGCTTTGATTAATGTCTACAGTGAGTAACGTAGCAACCCTCTTTGGAATATTGCAAATTTGGAAGTCTTATTTTAGCTTAAAGTTAAAACCGCAGCAGTGTACTGATGGGTCCCTTTGATAATCTTGCATAAACAGTTGAGCATTTTTCACAAAAAAGAAGCGGAAATTGTATAAATGCTGAAACACTTCTTTTTTTTATTAGCAACAAAATTTCACTTAGTGGAGTGTGTCGCAAAACAATAGCTGCCCTCCTCTTATCCACATCCCAGTAATTTGTTGAAAAGGATGCCCAAACCCCCCCCCCCCCCCCCCCCCCCCCCAAATGACCCCTGCCTCTGCGTCACACAGGACAAGTAGCTGTGCCAGAGTTAAGTTTTACTGACCAAGCATTTACATTATGCGGCGCACGGTGCCCAGCTTGTGGCAGCATTCCCAGGCCTGGCATCATGCCTGTCACTTTCAGTTCTAAATTGCCGAACAATTCCTTTCATTGAAATGAGAATTGGCACACTTCAAACTTTTAAATGTTTTTAATTTGCATGTCTGTATTCTTCACCAGGCCAAATGATTTAGGAAATTGATTTTTTATTTAGCTGATTTTATCCATAGCAACTGACAAAGCGGAGGCATCAAGCAATTCCATCCATCTTTGAATTTATTGAACCTGTTTAATAGAATTTAAAGCAGCTTGAGCCTAATCCAGCAAGAATCAGACCCTGGACAGGATGCCAGTTCATTGCAGGGCACAGTCATTCACTTACACTCACACATACCAGGCCAATTGAGAAGCACCAATTAACCTAACATGGACATTTCTGGGTTGTGAGAACAATAAAAGAGTACTGGGAATAAGGCCCATACAAACTTGGTGAAGAGCTGCAACCTGCACAAAGACAATGACTATATCACAACTCAGGCCCGCTCACTTGGGGTAATGAGACAGCAGTGCAAACCACTGTGCCATTGTGGCACTCCTAGTACAACTCATTCTACATTTACTCAGATGGATCCTTGACAGCTGAAGTGATTCAGGCTAGTGTAGTCTATCTAGGAGAAGGTATTTATAGACACAATGAATTGGTAATGGACAACTTTGTTGCATAGTGATTAATGCTTACCTCACACCTAGAGGAGGTTTTGTAGTGTGTATGTTCTGCTTGTGTAAGTGGCCTTTTCCTGCAGGGATTTTGGTTTTTCTTCCATGTCTCAAAGTTATACTTGTTAGATTATTTGGCATTTCTAAACTGGCTCCATGTCATTTGTCCCTTTAATGGATAGATGTCCTCTCTAGGGTTGCAGTCCCGATTTGCTTATGATAGACAGACTCTGGACTCCTCTAACTCTAAAATGGAATTATTGGCGAAGTAAATAGATAAGATATCAGATGAATCACTGATTTCTACTTAAATATGAAATCCAAAATGATCCTCAATCATCCCACCACACTAATAAGATGAGATGTTGCCTGCATGCATTTTTCACATTCTCCCTGCATGTGTATGGGCTTTCTCTGGGGACTCTGGTTTTCTTTCCATATTCAATTAAATTCAATTTGTTTTTGTATAGCATTCTTAACTGAGGCTGATTGTGTTTTACCAAGTGTACAGGTAAAATATAATTACCAATTTTAGAAAATACATAATGTGCACACATAAAATACATATTTAGCTAAGCACACAATAAAACAATGCACTTTGAATTGATTAACATAAATAGATCCTAGCAATATTATTGTTATTGAGATACAGCCAAATCACAGCAGAAGAGAAGAAACATAAATCGAGTTAGAAGCATCTGCTGAGAAAACAAATGTCTGGAGGGTCCACATTCAGGTTTTAATGCAAAGTTAAAAGACAGAGTCAGACACGGACAGTGTCTTAAAGATCTCAGCCAACTGGCTGACCATACCCTCATGGATATCCTACACTAAAAGCCTATGCTGGGCCATCTAATAAGAAGACAAAGTCCTTTCATTTTTGGATTCATCCTTGTATTCCGAGACTCCCAATTATTTCTGGTATCTTGAAAGGCATTTTGATTAAATTAATTGTTGACTCTAATTGGGCTCTGTGGGAATGTGTTTATGAATGTGTTCTGTTTTGGAAGAGTGCCCCTTCCGGGACTTTCTCCTGCCAGGCTATGCTCCAATATGCTCCAACCACCTAGAATTTAATTTCTTGGGCATGAAAATATTAACATACACTGGATCCAGAAAGTATTCAGAAATTTTCAGTTGCACCCTTGTGCTAAAATCATTTGAGTTCATTTTTAGCCACACCAACTAACACTCAAAAACAGCACTTTAGAATTTTTTGCAGTTTTTTTTAAAATAGAAATCTGAATATCACATTGACACAAGTATTCGAACCCTTTACTGAATACCTCAATGAAGCCCCTTGACAGCAGTTAGAGCCTTGTTTCTTCTTGAGTATAATGTCACAAGCTTCACACACCTTGCTTTGGGGATTTTATTCAATTATTCTCCCACCAAGCTCTGTCAAGAAGAATGGAGACCCTAAATGGACAGCTGTTTTAAGGTCTTTCTGGAGATGTTAATGTTGTCCTGTTGGAAAGTGAACCTTTGGCTCCGTCTGTAAATCAGAGTGTTGTGGAGCAATTTATCTCTTTACTTTACTTGCTTCAGGTTTACCTCAATTATTCCTGGTCTTGTAGTCCTTGCCACTGCAAAACAACCCAACAGCAATGATGCTGCCACCATGCTTCACCATTGGAATGGCTTTGCAAAGATGACGAACAGTTCCTGACATGACACTTATCTTGGTTCATCAGACCAAAGAATCTTGCTTCTCACAGTCTGAGAGTCCTTCAGGTGTCTTTTTGAAAATTGCAATCAGGATATGAAGCGTTATCCAGCCACTCTGTCATAAAGTTCAGATCAGTGGAGTCTTGCAATGATGACTGTCCTTCTGGAAGTTTCTCTACCCTTGTTCTATGGACCTCAGCCACTATGATTATCGGGTTCTTGGTCCTCTTTCCTACCATGGCTCACAACTGTTCAGTTTTTGTCAGGTTGCCAGCTCTAGAAGGAGTTGTGGTTGTTTGTAATTTCACCCACTTAAAACTGCCACTGCCACTCTAAGAAATCTTCAATGCTGCAAGAATTTTTGGGTAACTGTCCCCACATCTGTGCCTCAACACAATCCTGTCTCTAACCTCTGCAGGTAATTGTTTCAACCTTGTAGCTTGGCTTTTTCTCTGATACTATGAAATTTTCACTTAATATACGGGGATGGGCAAAAGTAGTTTTACAGTATTATGTATGGAGAAAGACAAGCAGGTCATAATTATTACGATAGCTTTATTAACTTTATTAACTTTAAAGAATGTCACAATGGCACAGAACAATTAGGTACAATCTCGTAAGTGCTCAAATTGCCAGCCTCGTGTACTCGCAAATGTAAACCTACTTTTTCCCAACCCGTATAATAGTCTTTCACAATCTATTACAAGTATATGTATATGAATATGAAGCTATAACAGAGTGAATTATTAAATATAAGGAAAGGATTGAATATACTGTAACTCAAGGGTAAACTAAATGTTACTTACAGCTTAAGTGCATGAGGTCTTTGCCTCTTTTTAGAGAAACCACCAATGTAATTTTCCAAGGTCAGAATGAGGTAAATGAGTAATGAACAGCCCTCCAGAAAGTGGGGATAAACTGATGGGAAAGCCCATCCACCCATCCTATATGAAGTGGTGCGAAGATCAATATGACAATCAGCTAAACACCCCTCATAACAAAGCGGTGTTCAGAATAATGGAAGAATCGACAAGAGTCAGAAATTACTGCTGGCTTTTGTTGACTGGAGGAGGTGACAAAGTTCTGCATATTTAAAATCAGAAGACAAGATGTATTAAATAAGGAGATAGCAATTAGAAAAAAAACATAAAAAGAGAAGAATTGTTTAATTGAGGGCTCATTCCATGGACTGAGACATTTGAGCATAACTCTGTGCAAATAACAAATTGATCTGCATTCGCTTTTGAACCTTTTCCTAATCATGCACAATCAATTAAACTGACCGCAGGCAGACTCCAAACAAGGTGCAGAAATAGCACGATGATGATCAATAGAATGGGATGCACCTGAGCCACATTTCAGGTTTCATAGCAAAGGGTCTAAATACCTGTGTTAATATCATATATTCTAATTTTTCGCTTTGTAAAGGACAGCCGGGTTCCATGCCCGGCAGGGACGCCTCTGCTGCATCTCTTCCGGGGGAGCTACCATGGACAGCTCAATACCTCCCCCGGGACGCTTGGTGGCAGCCTCCCTGGCAGACGATGATTCCCCAATCGGGCCCATGGCTCCATGGGAGATGGAGTCTTCCACAGCCTGGTTGGGGGCTTGGATGGCCGCCAGGGGGAGCTACATGGACTTTCCAGCCCGGCTGGTCAATTCCTCAGCCCCACCCGGAAATGCAATTAGGCCCAGGTGACCAAGCACCTGGACTACGTCCGGGTGGGGTATAAAAAAGGCCAGCCACCACCACTCGAGAGAGCCAGAGTCGGGAGGAGGAGGACTAAGCCTGAGGAGGAGTGGTGGTGCTGAGGTGGATAGAGAGAGAGTGTGTTAGTTGTGTTATATGCAAGAAGTGCTTTTGGGACTGTGTTGGGCCTGTGGGACACGGGCAAGGCATGCCCCACGGCTGAAGAAATAATAAAGAGAGTCTTTATTTAAGTACGTGCCTCTGCCTGAGTCTGTGCCGTTCGGGCGTTATATAGCGCCTTTTACAGCTTTTAATAAATTTGAAAAAATGTCTAAAATCCTGTTTTAACTGTGCTATTCTGGGGTATTGAGTGTTGCTTGATATAGGAAAAATAATTTTGATAGTTTTAGTATAAGGCTACAACACAGAAAATATGAAAAAGTAAAGGGGTCTGAATAATTTTTGAATGTAGTGTAAGTATTTTTGATATGCTGTAATTCCTTTTTGTAATCCTTACACCCTTCTGCATAACAATCAATCATTTCATCCATTCATATATATATATATATAGAAATCCTTTCTTCTAACCACTGCCGTGGCTACAGGTTTTATTGGGAACTCTGCATAACCAATGATATTTCATTAGTTTTTTGCCTATTTTGGTATTTAGTTGCCCTTCCTACACATCCAAACGCCTACCCCAGAAGGACATTCTGATAACACCACTGCTTGTACTGGTTTTTACCAGTCAGGGATAGCGTAACCAACACATTTCTTAGCACCACTGGGGACTAGGTGGCAACCAGCCATGTGCAGAGTTGCCCAACACAGCATTATAGGCCTCCGGGCACAGCTGTGCACTGGGGCCCCTGCCTAAACAACCACTCAGCAAGTCACAACATACATAGATTAGCATGGTACCCCTATGTCTGTGGGGCCCCTGGGCAACTACCCAGTGTGCCCATTCGTTAAGACGGCCCTGGCCCACCACACACTCAATCCCACATGGAGTCTCCAATTAGTCTAACGTGTATATCTTTCGGATATAGTGTGTATACTCAGCAACAGCAGGGGTGCCCATAGTTAAAGTGCGGGAATAACTTTCCTTTATCTGTAAGTAGCTTTAAAAATCTTTGAAATTAGCTGCCAACATGAATAATGACATTCGCGAATGTGTTTGTATCCTGTCCTAGAGGATTCCAGTTCCCACATGTGTATTCTTAGTGATAAAAGGAAAGGCACAGTTGAGTGCCCACCTGCGGGGCACACAAAACGCCCACTTTAGATTGGGCCACCCGTTTCGATGGTTGCCGTCGACGTAGCAAATTGGAGCAGTGCGTGCCTGATTTTTGGCACTCAAACGCGCTCTCCGCAGGACGCTTCCCTCCGTCCAGTGGAGGCGCCGGATCACAGTCTACATCCCAGATAATTAAAAGCAAGGGCAAAGTTTCCCATACGCTAGTTCTGATTTCAATGAAGGAGGCACTTGTTGAAATGAAAAGCAGCAGGCAACGCTGGCTTGGGTCGGGACGCCGGGGAATGGAAAGGGCTGCTGTGAACTGCGAGTTTCCTCGCTGACGACTAACGACTTTAAAATGAAGGCGCTGCGCGATCGCTTAGGCCAGATAAGCCCTCCCCCCTCCTTCCCAAAAATGCGGCATTAGCTGACAGGTCCTGTCTGACTGGCAACGAGCGGAATCCGCGATGGGGACATCGTAATCATTTTTCATGCAATGCTAGAAGCATAGCTGAAAATCAAATTTTATGAGGCCCCTTAAAATAGTTTAACCTAGGTTCGTCCATTTAATGGCCATGTGAAATGAAAGCTTGTCGAGTTTTAATAGCTGCTTCTTTGTGTGTAAGATGGCAATATCCTGAAACGCCAGTGAGTTTAACGGGCTCGTTTAAGAAAAGCCGCTCATACACGCGCGGCGCGTAACGCAATTTACTCGCAGCAGCCATCTCACCGCAGCCCTCCCGAGCCTGTCGCTGTGTTGGGACCTTTTAATGCAATTACCCTGTTTGTTTATAGAAGGCGGTTCCTTTGGATGTTGAGATGTTTCACTTTTTTGCAGACTTTTAATTCAAAGTCACCCGCTGTGCTTTATATATTTTTTCTCTTCCTTTTTAAAGTCACCATAAATATAGACCCGAAGAACTAAAACAATCCGTGAAAGGTTATACAGCTACATCTGGTGCAAATCCTAGCCGCGCTGAGTTATGATAAGACTTGGATCAGAATGCAAACCAGATTTGGAGTGAAACCATCCAATGATCACCTTTCATCGCGTACTGAACTTCCCGTTAAAAGCGGCCACATTCTTGCGTATTGTGTTTTTCCTACACCCCGAACTGCCAGGACCTGCACGGTACTGTACAATTTTTTTTGCTGAGTTAATAATTTTAAAAACATATGGCTTTCATTTCATTAAAAAGATGTTACCGGTCTAAAAATATTTACATTTTTGGGAATAATTTTACAACCCACTTTCACACTAAAGTAAGCAGAGCCATCAGATAGAATCAAAGAGACTAAGAATGCTTCCCTTTTTTCCGATTTCGAATATCATATCCCCATATAAACAAGAGGTAATCTGATTCTACACTGTAACAAGGGATTCAGTATGAAGCTAAAGGGACGTGTTATATACAAGGGGCACCCACTCTTTGGTGTATGGGAGAGCACCAGGGTCTGTCTGCAATTGCAGCTTTATTTCAAGCCATCAGAGGGCATTCATTAGACACCTTGGGGCTAATATTGTTTCACCCACAGGTTCAGAGGTTAAGTCTGTGCCTGGAAATAAGTATGTAGCTAGTAAGCTTAATTCTGTATAGCGCCTTTAATTCATGATTGGTCGTGTGCGCAACCTGAGATAAACAGACAAGTTATAAAATCTAGTGAGGAGGTGCTTGACAGAGAGCCATGATAGAGCTTGATCTGGAAAGAAATGGAATCTCATTAACAGAGCTCTTGTGATGTGTACAGTGAGTCACTTTGGATGAAAAAAGGAAGCACCCATTAAATACCTATTTAGAAAGTAGGGGAAGTCAGAGATAAAACAAGCCTTTTAGTGTAGGCTAGTTTAGATTTATTGATACTCTGTTGTTTGGTTATTTTATTTAGTCACAGGCATAGAATATACACTATATACAAACAATGATCTGAATTGTTTTTTAATTGTTTTCCCTTTTAGACTTCTACATATAAATCTGTTATATGTGTTCAGAAACACAGAATTTCTAATTTATGTTTGTGAAAAGATCTAATTAAAATATATCTTGAGTCTAAAGCTGGTCTGCTTCATTTCAAAATAATAAAACATAATTCATCCTCATGGGAGACTTCCAAACTCCAGCTGAGCAGATTCTTCACATGGCCCTTGCATGGTTTTTCATTTACTTTCCCCTTTAATTTTTGGATCATTTCAATCACTATTTAAGTGTGCAATGTAAATGCATTTCAGATGTACCCCCCATTAATGTTTTTCTTTCCTCCTTTTTTAAATATATTTTATAAGTAAATCCAATACTTTTGCAATGACCGCATTTGCACTTGCACTATTGCCTATCTCTGTATCTTGCAGTGCTGTGGATTCATTTTCATTAAATGCCTTTGGCAACCAAATGTGTAAAAAATTCAATGTTAATAAGTCAACGCACACATTAATTGATTTAGCGATTTACCAGCAGGAGGAGTCCACGTCAAGTCAAGACGGGGAATTTGCTAAACATTTTCCAGGTGGCTGAGCAGCATCACGCCGGCTTCATTTATCCTTCATTTGTTACTTTTTTTGGATAGATGAGTGAGGGGAATGTGCATTTTGAAAAGAAGATGATGTCTTTAAAAACTCACGGTACACAAATTAGCCTATGCTTGCAGCACATAGATAGATAGATAGATAGATAGATAGATAGATAGATAGATAGATAGATAGATAGATAGATAGATAGATAGATAGATAGATAGATAGATAGATAGATAGATAGATAGATAGATATGAAATGTGCTATATAAATATACATATGGAGACATCATGATATGAACTAGGAGAGACTGACCTGACCTACCTGCATGAAAGAACAGAGAAACCTCTATAGTGATTTGAAGGTTGGCAGTGTGGCCTAGCTGTTGAGGTCCTGGGCTGCAAACCACAAGAATTATGGTATATAAGCATTAAAACCATGAGTCACTATGTGATCCTGATAGCGTCCTATCTTGCCAGGCCTTCAGTTAAAGAAATATGGAAACAGTTAAAATGAAAATATATGATTTGTAAGATGATTTCTTGGAAGAGGTCAAATAAATATGAAAGAAAAAAGAAAATGTGTGTGTGTTTTGGGGGGGGAGGAGGTAGAGTTTAAAGCAAACCCTGAATATTTAAACAATGATTGAAACAAACATGACAAAAGTGAACCACTGTATTACACACAGAAAAAAATAAAGATGTCTAGTTATACATACAGTGTGTATTCCCAACCAAAATAGAAGTATATATACATTTTATATATAGGTTGGGGATATATATATAAGTTTGGAGACTTGTAGATCGTCTAATTCGTGTTGCCATCAGGGAAAAGTAGTGCCTCTTTCCAATGAAGAGGTGTATCCACGAGAATTAAAAGATTTGCTGCTTGGTGAAAGTGAAATCCACGTACAGGGGCGGCAGAGATGCAAAGTGGCTGGCAGGCCGTAGGAGGGTTTACTTAGGTAGACGAGTGAAGCAAGCAGGCCCCCCTAGTATATATATATATATATATATATATATATATATATATGTATATATTCATTGCATTCGTAGTCTGAGTCTCGACGACCTGAGTTGTGTGGGTGGTTACCTACCAGGTAACGCTTGTGGTTGGTCTGCCATTCGGCAAACATCTGCCACGGTGCCCTCTTTCAGTTGCGAGAAGCAGGTCATGGAATGTTGCATAGTTTACTGTCAAATAAAGCAAAACTATGCAACATATATATATATATATATATATATATATATATATATATATATATATATATATATATATATATATATATATAGTAAAAATAACAAAGAGGCACAAAACCAGGTTGATTCACCAAAGAAAAGAACAAAAAAAGGTATGAGTATAGTCAACATATGATTGAATAAGTAATGTCTTGTTCAGATGCAAGTCTAAAATGACTGCCTACTTCCAGCAGTTCTGAAAGAGGTCTCATGGTGGAAGAGACAGAACTTCTAGTTGATGAGCAGAAGTGATGTCAGAGCTCCTCCATTCTTGGATCTTCGAATCTGAGGGTTAAAAAAGTAAAGGTGTAAATGACAGTGCCAACCCATGTACCTAGGATTAATTTCAGTCATTGCAGAAGACCTTCAGATGCTTTCTATGCATATTTTTCTGGTAATACTGTATGTGTTGCATTGTATGCATTCTTTTTATTTATTTGTTTGTTTGTATTGCATTTTGTCAACTGTTTTGAGGAGACATGCAAGAAATGATCTCATTGTACTAAACACCCATGACACATGAAACTTGACTTGACTCTAGGTGTGCCTGTTTACAGTTACAATATATGCAGTCATTACATGCCAAGTACCATATAGGCAACAAATAAAAAAAGAACTGCTGTCCATTTTTTTCACATTTCATTGTTGCAGTGTAGCATGTCAGTGTGTTTAATTAAAAAAATATAATTGAAAACAAAATTAATTATTTCAAACAAAAAACAAACTAGAAACAATAATTAGAAATACATCAGACAAATACTTTCATGAAAATAATATGCTAAATAACAGCTAGCAAGGGTTCATGAAAAGAAGACACTGGCAAACCAATCTGCTAGACTTTTAAGATCAGGTAAATGCAGCAACAGGCAAAAATGGAGGGTACAACAGTATTGTTCTAAAACCCAAAGCCATTGGGATTAGAGGTAACTTTTGAAAGAGAGTTTCCAGTTGGTGGAAGACTACAGAAAAGAGGAGAAAGGTACACATGAGGTGAATCATGAAATCATCTGGAGTTACAAACTGGTTGGTGATCAAATTGTTATTCTTCTAATTAGTGTTTACACTGTTAATATTTACTTATATATACGAGATACACTGCTTAAAAAAAATAAGGGAAAACTTAATCATCACAGTCTAACACCAAGTCAGTTAAGCTTCAGGGATATCAATCTGTCCAGTTAGGAAGCATAAGCAATTTTGTGAGTCAACTTCACCTGCTTTGGTGCAAATGAAAGTGACAACAGATGCACTGGAGATGTAACAGCAAGATAACCCCCAAAAAGAGAATGGTTTTGCAGGTGGTGACCACAAACAATTGCTCTCTCATTATCCTTCCTGACTGATTCTTCTCTAGTTTTGTGTTTTGCTAGTGTCCATGTCACTACTGGTAGCATGAGGCGGTACCAGCAGTGGATTCAGTTTGCACAGGTAGTGCAGCACCTCCAGGATGGCACAGCCATACCTGCTGTCACAAGAAGGTTTGTTGTGTCTCTCAGTACAGTCTTAAAAGCATGTAGCAGATATATGGAGATGGACTGTTACAAGAGGAGAGCTGTACAGGGCTGTAGAAGGGCATCACCCCAGCAGCAAAACCAGCATTTGTGTGTGGAGGAGCAGGAGGAACACTGCCAGAGCCCTATAAAATGACCTCCAGCTGGCTACTGGTGTTCATGTTTCTGACCAAACTGTCAGAAACAGACTCCATGATAGGGGCATGAGGGCCTGACGTTCTTTGCTCACAGCCCTGCACTGTGCAGCTCAATTGGCATTTGAGTACCACAATTGGCAGCTCTACCACTGGTACCCCGTTTTCTTTTCACAAATGTGAGCCGGTTCACACTGAGCACATGTGACAGATGTGAAAGAGTCTGGAGACATCGTGGTTAACGTTATGCAGCCTGCAACATCATCCAGCATGACCAGTTTGACAGTGAGTCAGTGATGGTCTGGGGAGGCATATCCTTGCAGAATCGCACAGATTTCCACATGCTAGGCAACAGTACTTTGACTGATGTTGTGTACTGGGATGAATCCTCAGAGCCATTGTTGGACCTTATGCTGGTGCAGTGGGCCCTGGGTTCCTCCTGGTGCAGGACAATGACCAGCCTCATGTGGCCAGAGTTTGTAGGCAGTTCCTGAATGACATAGCCATTGATGCCATTGACTGACCTGCACGTTCCCTAGAATTGAATCCAACTGAGAACCTCTGGGATGTTCTGTATTGGCGCATCTGACACTGCCAAGTAGCGCCATAGACTGTCCAGTAGCTCACTGATGACCTAATCTAGGTCAGGGAGATCTTTCAGGCACCATCCAGAGCATGCCCAGATATTGTCGTAGGGGCCATGCATGCTACTGGGTCACATTAGGGGTTGCTGTGAGGAAATTCACGTAAGTTGTATCATCCTGTGATTTCAATTTTTAACTTTGATTTTCAATGTGATGTTGAATAGAGCCCTCAATGGGTTGTTGATTTTGGTTTCCATTGACTGTTGTTATATAATTTTGTTCTCAATGAAGTACACAGTATTATAAAGATTTGTGGTATAGCAGGTCCACAGCACACGTCAAAAAGGCCAGTTTTATATAAATAATCGCCACACTCGCAGCTTAGCGAGGGGATGTGGTGATGTTTGGCCGTGCAGTTCTCAGGGAATGTGGATGCGGGCAAACCTCACTTAAGTGCATAGGTGAGGAGTTGTCCGCTGTCGTAATTGTTCCCGGGGCTGCTGATTGCCACAGCTGCCACATTCTCTTCATAAATAGAAGCGTGAGGCGGCTAAGGGGAAAATGAAAAAAGGAGAAAGAAATGGAGGTTGCAGGAAGCAGCGTGGAGAGAGAGCCGGTGTGAGCGAGCGAAGGCTCGCAAGCAGGCAGTTGGACAGTGAGCCCTAGCAGGGGTGTTTGGCCGATACTCGATGGGGCAGAAGGAAGCAGTCGCTCCAGCTAAGCGAACAAGGAGCTTGAGTGACCGGTGATGAAGGACGGCTGGCTGCGTAAGGCCGAGAAGGCAGCAGGAGTCAGGAGGCTTGGGTGAGGGATTCCCCATTGTGAGCATCCTGACCTTTGGGGAACCTAAGTCTCAGTTTGGAGAGCGCAACCAAAGCCAGGGATTGGGAAGCGTCCAGATCAGTCGTATGAGGAAGAAGGTCAGCTGCAGGAAGGGCGACTCTCCTGTCGCGGGGCCCAGATGGGAGAAACAGGGGAGCCACCAGGTAAATGAAGACACCGGGCTTTGTGTTGTTTTAAAGGACTGCTTCCAGTCGTTGGTTTTTTAAAGAGTTTTTCTATTGTGTTTTAACCTCCACTCAGCACTTGTTTTTATGGGATTATTTATTTATTGAAGGACTGTGAAACACTGCACTATTTATTTATTTGGATGGACACTGTTCTTGTTTTGTTGTTTATAATAAAAGCACTTTGCACTTTTACACCATCCCCTTGCTCCATTTGTTGTGCGTCACTGCCGAGCTCATCGGTAACATTACCGACGGTGTCGGTTCAGAGCTCCCTGAAGCTGCATGGGAGCGTGGAACGAACCCACATGGTCACAAGATTTCCACTTGAATATGTCATTCATCGAGATCCGATGTGTGATTTATATGTTCCCTTATTTTTTGAGAAGTGTATACACAAAGGGAGTAAATGCATCACGTATCTTAAAATTCTCTTTTATTCCTGAGCTTTCAACTCCTATCAGGAAAATGATTAGACATACAGGAATCCAAGGCAATATAAAGTAAATGGGGAGGGGGGGGTAGGTGGAAATAATAATAATAATACATTTTATTTATATAGCGCCTTTCCCATGCTCAAGGCACTTACAGAATAAATAAAGAACGGCAGAATATACAGTATATAGCATTGTACAAACCAGATAAGTAAATAAAGAAGATTAAGACAGTAAATTCTGAAAAAAAAACAGACAACATAATTGATGGTCTAGCACACACATACAGGTTACATTAGCATCTTGACAGAGAAGTAAACTGAGAGAAAGGTAATAAAGTCAAGTATAGGGAAGGGGGGATTAATGAGGTGGGGGTTGGGAGGGTGTTGATCATTAATCCCCCCCCAATCCACCTAACCCTTCCTTCCAAGACTTTATGACCAACTTTCCTCGAACCCCACCTCATTAACCCCCCCCACATCCACCCCCCCCCCCGTCTTTATTTGCTATATACTGTCTTGAATTCCTAAGAATAAAAAATTATTTTAAGATACATGATTCATTTTATCCCTTTGTGGATTTCCAGATACAAATACCAAACTGTATCACAGACTTTCACTTCCATTTATGAAAGACACAGAAACACTGGAGCTTTGCAGAGACAGCAACAAAGTGCATCTGAGGACTATAGGGCATGTCCTTCTCTGAGAGATTAATGGAACTGAGCAGAGAAGAATGTATGGAGACATAATCCAGGAAGTTCGACATTTGGCAAAGGCATGAATAACAGTGATCCATCAAAGCCCTCAATTAATAAGAGAATCATTTATTCAAACACACTTGTGGAAATTAAGAGGAAGAGCATTTAAAAACAGAAGCAAGGAAGTAAATCTTTTCGCAATGGGTTTTGTGAATTTGAAATAAACTGCCAAGTTATGAAGTTGAAGTGAAAACCCTTGACAAAATTTTAAAAATGATCTGGATGAGATACTGAGATATGTTGGCTACTGGCTACCCAAGACAGTTTGATAGACTGAGGAGTCACATCTCATTTGTCAAAAACTTTATGTGCTTAAAGTTCAGCATGATGGTCAATTCAAAAAACCTGGCTCTCACTGTGACCCTGAGCACATCACTTAACCTTTGAGCTCAAATGTAAAAATGTTCCTCTTTTTGTATTTACAATGAGTATCAATCACTCGATATTTATTTTATATACCAACTATATTCATATGTTTTAGGCACTCAAACAGATGTTGGCTTGTATCCTGTTTCTCCTACCTTGGCCCTTGACTGATCGCCCTAACTGGTGCCTTTCGTGTCTGAATGCCATCTGTTCTGCACAGGCTCACTATTGCCCAATTGAGTACACTTTTGCAATGGGTATTAAAAGTACTTTGCTGTATTTTCAATACTCTTAAAGTTTTCTTAAGCATTACATGTCACTATTTGTTTAAAGTTTTTGTCTTCAAGGTCTCTCTTTAAGGCTTCTCAGAGAGAGGGTCATTTAAACTTACACAGCTATAATACCTTAAATCTCCTGGCTCTTGAAAAGAAGATTTAATGTAAAGTGAATACTGGAAATCACTTCATAAATGAGGAGAGACGCCAGTCCATAATAGCTGTATGCAAACTTGCTCAACACCAGTAACTGCTATACTGATTTAGTGTACACTGTGGGGGTCCAATTAGAATAACTCTATGCACCTTAATCCATGCAATGCACACTTTGAGTCCTTTTTGTGTGATTGTAATATTCACAAATATTTTTTTTCTTGAAGCAAGTGAAATTATTGTGTGCTTTCTCGTGATGGATTTGGACCCACTCAAGGTCAGAAGCTTTCACTCATGGCCCCTGTCTGACCCCAGTTTTAAACTTGATAATAAAGAGTTTGGAAAACAAGAGAGTGGAGTATATGTAAACCATCGCTCCATTCTCAAATCTCATTACCGCTGCCTACCCCATCATAATAATATGAGAGGCAGAAGTCATTCTTATACAGTACATGGCTGGCGCCAGTCCATCACAGGACACACATTCACATCTTTGGGAGTAAAGATCTGACTGAGCACAATGCACGGTTGGAATATGCAGACTCTGCAAAGGATTCGGTCCTGTTCGCCTGAAGATGTTAACTTGGCGGTGCTAACCACTGCGCCAATCGGCCTAACAGACAAGAAAACTGTTAAGGGAGTTCGGAGTCTGTGGAGTCCGCTGAACAGAAGCAAAGGTGGCAGCATCAGTCACGTAAGCCCAGGATTGTTAAACAAGCCCAAAGCTGACGGCCTTTATCTTCTCGTGAGTGTAAAACGCACACAGTACCTTAGGTCATTGATACTGCTGCGCCGCCTGCTCAATGTTAAAACAAAAAGTTGTAATTGTGATGAAAAATAAAAGGCGTCTTTAGTTTTATTGCAGGCTGAATTGTCTTATCTTGTTATTTCTATTTCAAAGGTTAAGGTGTATCTACGCCGTGGACAGCTTTTCGTATAAATCACTCACTAAGCAGCATCCAGTTTAGAAATGCAATGTTTCAAGTAGGCTACGATATACAAGATTAAGTAAATCCTTTAATTTATTTTTGATGAAAAATCTTTACTTTGTTAGTTTGACTAAAAGCCAAATTACGTCTTCTTGCCTTGGAAATTTATATATTTGGTTTTAGTTAATGTCCATTACGTATATACTCGGCAACCGTCCATCCATTATCATTACTGCTGCCTTCTTCTCCTGTTCTTTCACGGTTTAAGTAACACAAGCTGGGACTCACACATGTTAATACTACGAAATATGTTTTAGAGGAAAGGCGTGTAGAGCACTGAGTACCCATTACCTGGCATTAAGATACTGGGCGCGGAGACTGTCAACAAAGGGGAAACCTGAGCTAAATGTTTAACAGGCTAAGCCGCTTAGCGAGTGACAGATGGGCAATACCATCGGAAGAGGTGGGTCGAGCCGCTCTGCCATCCAACGAAGTCTTTATAAGAGCAAATGTGCATGCCAATTGCTCCTTTATAATCTCTATGTATAGCGTCTACTTAGGTGTTAACACAACATTGTAATGTGTAACTGATACGACAGAATGTAGCATCAATTATTTAGGGACAATACAATATCCGATGGGAAATGATGACTTTAATGCTGTATGAGAAAAGCTTGATTACACTCTGAAGCTGTGACTCACAAGCAGGCGAAGGCACTTTATAAAATTAAAATGGGCGGAAAAGGGCGAGGAAGACACCACTGAATGGATAATCCTAATTAATCATTTAAAAGGAAACAGACAGATATTCTTACAATTTAAATGAATATTTAATCACAAACAATCTTAAAACAGAAGACGAGTGTCCAAATGCATTCACGCCATTTAATAATACTACCATGTCGATTATATTCATTCTCGCTAATGAGTTGTTAAAGTGCGAATTCCACTTTTAGGACGCTTTCATGTAGCCTACAATTTCAACGCCGCGTTGTCGGGGGGAGTCAGATTGTCGTTTTTCTTATCTCCTTTCTTTACATATTCATCCTTGCTTTCGGCATAGGAACGATTCATTTTCTCTAAAAAGTTTGTCAAAGAACAATATAAGACATATTACAAAATAGATATTGTAAACAGAACATTCAAAAAGAGCAAAAACTGAGAGGAGCGCTTTTAATATGTCACAGAATGAAAAGGAAAACGTCGCTTTACATGAATACAAAACGAACACATATCGGGCCCTCTAAGTTAATAGTGAGCGGAAAAGCAGAGCATCAAGAAGCGGTCACCATCGCACGACCCACACGCCGTTTCAGTGGGGTTACCTTGGTGTGTCTCCTGTCACTGGCAACTTGTTTTACCGTGCCGCAGATACAAAGATAATATTTTGGTCTACTTAAATTATGAGACTCTCATGTTTGCAGCTTTCAGCATTTGAACATACAAAGTGGTGACAGACAGAAAGACAGATTGATAGATAAGGCCTGATATGATCGCTAGATAGATAAGTATATAGACAGTACATGAAAGGCACTATATAATAAATAACATATAAAAGGCACTAGATAGATAGATATGACGCTATATGATTGATAGATAGATAGATATGACGCTATATGATAAATAGATATGACACTATATAATAGATAGATAGATAGATAGATAGATAGATAGATAGATAGATAGATAGATAGATAGATAGATAGATAGATAGATAATCTGCTCAGAATTAAATTATTGAGTGGAAGACTAAGCATACTTTGTAACAATTATTGGCAGTTGGAAAAAAAGACCACCACAGTGTATTCAGCCTTGCATGTGGGTTGACATAGCCCATCCATCCATCCATCCATCCATCCATCCATCCATTATCCAACCCGCTATTTCCTAACTACAGGGTCACAGGGGTCTGCTGGAGCCAATCCCAGCCAACACAGGGGGAAAGGCAGGAAACAAACCTCGGGCAGGGCGCTAGCCCATCGCAGGGTTGACATAGTGATGAGTGAAATAGATAATTAGATGTTTTTTTTTTTTTGCTGATCCGATCATTTTTATTCAATATCCTATTTACTGATGTACTCTTTGGTTAATGCCACCACATTTTTTTCTCTCGTTCTCTCACTCATTCTGACAATCCAATTTTCAAGTATTGCTTTTTGAGCCGTTAAGTTATTGCAGTTTTTTAGGAATTAGCATGAACTTTACACTGAAGATGCCACTTGAGAGCTCACAGATCATTTAGGGACGTTTCAGCAGTGTACAGTAGAATGTTCACCAGTTTGGTTGTTTACTCATAAAACTTAGCAATGTGCCAGGTGCAGAGGAGATCTCTGCTTTCTCCTTAGTTGGCATCCTGCCAGGGTGTGCCTGCACGTGGATGTTATCAGAGAATTTGCTTTTGTAGCGACCATCTTCCTCTCTGCGGCAGCTTCCTGTTTACTCTATTGTTTCTCAGATTCCATCATGCTCTAGTAATTCCCTTTTCTATCATTTGCCAGCATAAAAAGTACATTCTTTATCACTTTTCTTCATGCAAGATATAAACTTCCTGCTATCTACTGTATGTTTTCCTAATAGCAGCTGCATACTGCACTAAATTTGTTCATTTGTTTTTAAAAAGGGGACAAAAGTTAAAGGTGCAGAATAAATATTGAAAATGATAAATGACTGGCAGGCAGTGTGGTAGAAGAGGGGTTAGTTTAAATCCCATGCTTAAGGTTGTTTATGTCAAGTTTGAATGTTCTCCCTGTGATTGTGTGGATCTTCCTCTTACATTTCCGGATATATACAAATTAGAATAAATGGAAGTTCCAAATTGGCCCCTGCCTACTGCCCAGTGCTGCTGGGAAAGGCTCCAGGGTTCTGATTTGAATTAAATGGGCTTGAGAATATGATAAGCAACAGGCGTAAATGTTTTGATTTTTTTAACATTCTGTTAAGTTGCCAGTGATAAGGTTGGCATCTCATCCTGGGCTGAGTACCGTACTACCTTGCACCTAATATTCCCCAGGTAGGCACCACCCTAATCCAAATTGGATTAGGCAGGTATAAGGATATAATGTTATACCATGTTATGTTGCACAATTTCAATATTTTCTGTTCAATATGCATTATTTAAACCAGCAGCTCCAGAAATAAAATTGAAGACAAGGAGGAAATGACTGTCTATTCATTTAGAAAGCATGGTTATGGAGGGTGGGTATGACTGACTGTGAACTTTACCATTTTATGAAGTGTGCACATGCTGAGCTCTGGTTCTGAATACATTTCATCTGGCTTCATCATGACTTTTCTTCTCTTCGTGAATTGACTTTCAATGTTAAAGTCTATAAGCAAAGTAAAAAAAATTTAGATGAATTGCTAGCTGCTGGCAAATGCTGATGCTTCATGGATGATTTGAAATAAACCAAACATTTACATTTACACCACAGATTTAAGATCAATTGATCAATATTTGATATTGCCTACTTCAGAGAGCAGACAATCTTAGAGTGTTTCACTGAGCAAATAAAGGTGCAATTCAAAGTGTGAAGGTGAAAGTCAAGTTCATGCAGTATATGATAAAAGTATAAAAAAACAACAGCATGCATTCATGAATTATCTATCCATTCAAACCTCCTAGTCCTGTGTTTGGGTGACTGAGCTGACAAGATCAAGTGCAAGAGAGCAAATACATCTAGACCAGACATCAAGTCACCTGAGGACTAATCCAGGCACTAACCCAGATGACAGTCCAATTTAAAATTGCTGATTTCACTTAACATGAAAGAAAAGTGCACTGCATGGAAAACTCACAATAAACATTCAGATCTTTCAGAGACTGTAAATGGGGCAAGACTTGAACCCAAGAATCTAGCACTGTGTGGCTGCAGTGCCAACTAATATACCATCAGACAGGTATAATACATTAAAAAGTCTAGGGATACACCTTTCACAGTTATGGAGTAATGAAAATGTTTTTAAAACGTATAACACAACACTGCGAAGCATAGACACTAGCCATAATTAAATAAAGCAAAAGGGCAGTGGAGTGGTGAATGGCATGTCTGCCCTACAGATTCAGTGTCTTGAGCTTGAATTCTTGCCCCAGTTATTGTCCATGTGGAACTGACACATTCAAAGTGCTTGTGTGGGTTTTCTTCTGGGTACACTATTTTTTTTATACCACATCCCAAAGAAGTACATGTTAGATCACCTGATTATTGTAAATGGAGCTTGTATGAGTAAGCATGCCATTTAATGAACTGGCATTCTGTCAAGACACTCTTTCCTTCTAATGTTGGCACTAAATGATTAGACACTGAAGACCCTGAATTGTATTAAACCTTGTTATGTTATGTTAAATAAATGAATTGGCCAATCCTTTCTCCGAACCTGTTTGGATCATATGGAGATGAATCAGGCAAATGAAGACAGAAAGGTCCCAGTCTTATCAGTGTTCTTGTCCGTCACAGTGTATAGCCACAAGGGCAAAAATGGCAGGTCAAAAGGGCAAGAAATAAGGTGGGTGCAGGAGAGAAATGTATGAAAAACAAGTATTGGTGAAAAATGCAACCAAAATCAAACATTAGACAAAGTTCAAAGTCAAAATTCATGAGCAAACAATCAGAAACTGGAATTTAAACTAAGCTTTTAGGAACAAGGCTTTTAGGTTAATTTAACAGTCTAGTATGGCACAGGTAGTTAGTTATATATCATTGTGCTAATGACACAATCTCACACACCCTCTGAAGTCATGTCCCTAGCAACATGTCATGATGATGATACTGTAAAATGATGGCGCATGTGGAAAACGCAAGATAATATTATGGCAGAACATAGGTAATTTTTAACTTTGTTAAACATGCTTCACAGAATGATTTTAATGCTGGCATTAAATTCACCATGGTAAAAAAACACAACAACTTCCAGAAGTTAATGCAAAAAATTACTTAAGGAGAAATACATTTTCATAGTATGTTGAATCATAATCATAATCACACAAGGTCTGCATTTCCTGTATGAAACCAACGTTTCCATATCATTATACTGTGTTTATGGAGCACACCTCTTGTGAAAAGCCCTAAAGGTTGAGGGATGTGATCCTACCCACAGTGTCATCCTTAAAAATGCAGACACTTACGTCATCTTCAAAAATCACATATGTAGTGTCAAGCTTTGGCAGTTGCACATATCACACTGCACTGATTGTCAACATGTAAAATAAATCAAAATTGATTTAATTACCAAAATAATTAACCAAAGAGGATTTGTTAAAAGGTATGGAGCAAAGACTGCCAGTCTGATAGAATGCTGAGTAGTGTCTTTTAGGCATCCAACAGAGGTTTGCTTTGTGCTAAACTATAAATAAAAGTCACACTGTGATGAGCTGCCTTTCAGCAGGTGACCGACTATTGACGATTCCTGACAGAGATGGCATAGGAATGAGAGGTTTTATTATTGAGCTGCATTTGTGTCTGCTGCTTTTGCTCTCTATGTCTGCTATAAGTGTAATCAGACCTGACGTCAGGAATGAATGGAGATCAATCGTTCAGACCTAGCTGGATGGTGTTATTGACTCAAAAGTTAAAAATAATAGTAATAACACATGCCACACAGATGATCTACAGGGTGCCACTAGAGAA
This sequence comes from Erpetoichthys calabaricus, assembly GCF_900747795.2. Lineage (NCBI taxonomy): Eukaryota > Metazoa > Chordata > Cladistia > Polypteriformes > Polypteridae > Erpetoichthys > Erpetoichthys calabaricus. The sequence continues at coordinate 115,910,307 of NC_041395.2, forward strand.
ATACTGGAAGTTGAAGCCAGCTGCACATTGTGTTTATATATATATTCTTATACATATTTATGTATAAGATAGAAACATCGGAAAATTGGAATGGGTGTCAGTCCACTGCAGGGCACATGTGTCCATGCTTATCCATTTTTAGTTAATTTGACATGGCTAGTTAAAATAAAGTGTATGATTCTGAGATTGGTGCATTTAGAGCGAACAAAGGGGGAATGTGCAAACCCCACAAAGAAAGTGCTGATAAATGGACCTAGATGTTAGGCTGAAGTTGCTGGACAGCAAATGTAGCCATTGTGGTACAATAAACATTAGCTGAATAATTTTCTGTGACCTCAAACCCATACCAAGACAACCAACAAGACTGAGAAGATACTCACCTAAGCAGCTTCATTCATGAAGAAATACTCTTGCATGAAAACGATCTTCAACAAATGTTTTAAATTTCTGAATCACTGAGCCCTCAAAGTAATTCATGGATCTGGGTAATCTTCCAGGAGTGGCATTCCTGCTCAGATCACTTCCATTGACGAGGTATGAAGTCATACAGAAAATACCTGACAATGACACATTCAAGGATCAGGAGCTTATTTTCTTCTTGATTATATTCAGCATTCCTTTTTCAATTAATTTGAACCCTTTCAAGGTTTACCTGGGGTTTCAAAAAGTGAAAGAAAATTTGGAATCTAAAAGATCAATCATCAGTTCATCTATCCTTCCATTTTCTGAATCTAATCTTCCATCACTGGGGTTATTAGATCCAACATCTACATTGGCATCATAGGGGCATGGCAAGAATCTACCATGAATGCAATTCTAGTCTATTGTTGGGCAAACTCTAACAAACAAGCCCACACTGTGCTAAATTAGCCTTATCAGATAGGAAAAGACATCAGAATATCCTTTAGACTTAAGGAGAATGTACAAAGACAACATATTCAGTCGTTCAGGTATCTGGAACTGTAATGGCAGCAGCCCTACGTGAAGTGTCACCATACCACCTTAGTACATTAGTAAAAGAAGAAAATGCCTCCATATTGAAAGAACACACATTCATTTAACATGGTGACAATGAACAGAGAAAGAGCCACAAAAAGGTTTGGGTCAGCCTCCCATATACTTGAACCCTGCTGAAAAATGGTAAATTTATTGCACAGTTGTGTACAGATTGGAGTCCAAACAAAACTGACTTGGCTGAGGCAAAGAAGGAGTTTTTAAAGGAAGGCTGAGGAAATGATATCTTTGGGGCCAAGTGGAATTTCCCATAACAGGTCTGCAGTGGAAAGAGAGAAAAGATTAGCACACTCCACCAACCCTTGGTCTGGCATGGAATTACCTTTATTCAAGCCCTTTAGCTGCCTCCCATGTGCATGTGTGTGACAATGGACATAACATTTCTCTGTATGTTCTGTCTTTCTGTTTGCAAGTGAGCTCTTATTTTTTTGCTGCTGTGAAATCTGAAGAGCCAAAACACTTATTGTACTCCCCTTTGTTATGGGGACTAGAAGGGACTCTCTGGAGGCAGTATCAGTGTGAAGGATGTTAGCTAAGCGGCTAGCTGCCATAAACAACATCACCCAACCTCTGGGTGTCAACTTAGTGAAGAGCAAAACAGAGTTTCATTTAGCACAGAGTTTCAGGAGATTGCTCTAAAATTCCCTTGGCACACAATTTCCTAATTGTGAAATGCAAAAAAAAAAAAAAACTCAGTAATTGCTCAATATTGTACCATAAGTGTCATTCCACAGCCAAAACTTCTTGTCTCCTTTCTGGGCCATCTGCCAACACCAGTTTATCTTCCTCGACTCCTTCCATACTCATCTGAACACTCTCTTTTACTTCATACACTGCCTGCCTGCACATTCATGCTGTCAGTATGACCTCAGAGTGGTCATTTGGGGTTAGAGGTAACTCACTTTACCCAACTCCATCAGTGATATGAAAGGAAGTCTTACACAGGGCAATGGGGATAAGGGCTCTAAAAAGGCCATAAAAGCAGACCAGGACCTTCACTGACCAGCTCAAAAGATGCTCACCAAGTCAAGCTTAGTCGCAACTACCAACTGTGTCAGTCTGACTAGGCCTAAAAATGGGAAAACTGGTTTTAAACTTCAATAAACCCAAACAGTTGTAAAATGCCTCACAAAGGGAAGAAACCATGAAAAACACCAGCTTGTGACCAAAGTGCAGACAATAGACCTTTAAAAATGAACATATTTATTGAAAAAATAAAGAAAATAAAAGAAAGGAGATACCTAAAAGTTCTTAACGTGAACAAGTCCCAATACACACTCCAAATCTAAAATCCAAAAGAGTAGCACAAAGATGAAAGAAACTGCACAAAGCAAAGAAATGGCAATACTCACAAAATGACTGCCTAAGCAACTTACTCTGGGCTTAAATAGCCAAAAGGAGGGCCCAGGAACAGCATTGTCAGGGTGGTCACACCTTTTGCAGAATTTCCCAAAATGCACACAGAATGGAGGTATGTTAATAAAACAGTATATATTTACACACATAACAGAAAATGCATATAAATATGAAAAATAATCATTCAAAAATTTCAAAAACAACAATATAACCTATAAACTTAGGTTGAAACATAACAGTAAGCTGATCCAAGCCTGGATCCTTCCAGAGATTCAGATTCTTCCAGCAGCCACATAACTACACAACTGGAATTTAGCAGCACCTCTTAAGTGCTTGCAGGCAAGTGCTCTCCAGCCGCGACCACCTTTCCACCCTCTACACTCAAAAATATTTTGCCATGCTTTTGGAGAGCAAGGTTGCAGATAAGATGAAGATATATGTGCTAATGACTCTAATTTTGCTCATAGTGAAACACAATTTGCTTAGCAATTTTTTTTGCAAAGTGAAACTCAATGTTTTGCTGTGAATTCAATTTTGTTTCACGCATCACTATCTATCTATCTATCTATCTATCTATCTATCTATCTATCTATCTATCTATCTATCTATCTATCTATCTATCTATCTATCTATCTATCTATCTATCTATCTATCTATCTATCTATCTATCTATCTGGTCATTCCACATGCTCTTGTGGTCCTCATCAATGCACATCTTGGCCTGTCCAGTACTAATGCATAGACGCTAAAATATATTATACCCATTCAACCATGCTGCCCAATCTGATGCCAACTTTCCCATTTCTACTGTGCTCCAAAGCTTCAGTCTGTGACATCTGTTCATATCTCTCTATCTAACGAACGTGCACTCTTTTATTTCAGCCCAACCATAAGGTTAACTAGTTAATATTACTGTATGTACTGTATATAAAACAAAAGGCATCATGCCTGTTCAGAACAAATATATGCAGATGAAAATTAAATAAGACCGAAGTTTCAGCAAAAGATCATCTAAGTCACCCTTAATGGTCAGTCCTTTCCGGAACTGTAGACCTGCAGTTGTATACTACTTATAGTAGTTATATTTAAAATATTTTATATTCCCAATGTGACTATTTTCACATAGCATAAATTGCAGAGCTTATCAGTCAGAAGAAGCAGCAAGTGAGCAGCACTAACTTTCCTCAACCACAACACTCCAAGGCTGAGCTCACTCAGATCCTCCCTGATTTATTGTACTTTAGTCTTTTCTTGGATTCAGCACTTTTCAAGGCTGCAACAGGGAAGACCTACAGATGAAAGGGCTGTAGCAAGATTTTGATAGAGTGTTTAAGGAAGACTGCTTTTTGTTATGTTACTAATCTTATCTCAAAAGTGCAATCTAGCCAAGACTTGAATTTATGTTTCCCTTCTGCAGAGACCTTTCCCAGCTAATAGATACCTAGTCTTAGCAGCCCTTAGTGTTGTGTACAGCTTTAAAACATCAAATCCATATCTGGGGCTGACAAATGGAAGATGTGGGCTTAGAAAACCGGTGGATGGATAGTGAATCCTGTTCACTACATGAGGAGTGGTGGCACCAACACAACAAATGCACCTGCAAGTCATTTCTTAGGCAGCCTCCTCCTCATCTTTAATCACAAGGGTTTTCTCATATAAGTTAATTTTCTCATATAAGAACCAGGTCCAGGAAATTAAGAGCACAATCTACTGAACCTGGAAAAAAAGACAAGCAAAAGATATAAATTGTAATATACAAAATATTTAAAGGAGTCCTGGGGAAAAAGTGGAGCAGCACTCCAAGTCCCTGAGCAGCAGTAGAATTCAAATGGAACATTTAAGGCGGCCACGGGGGGTATAGTTTGTGTGCAGTAACTTACATAGACATTTTGCAAATGAGCAGGCATAAGAACACTTCCAGAAGAAAAAAAAAGAATAAATGATGCATTGGACGAGCTCCAAAGAAATAGATGAGCTCGACAGACGAGCAGATTGACCCCCTTTCCTCAATGTTCTTATGCAAGCCCATCGCTGCTCTGCTTTTTTTATTTAATCACCAGTTCCATATAAAGCTTTCTAGGACACAGACTAAACACTTTCTAAAGCCCATTTTTTAACTCGTTAAACACAAAAATGTGTTAAAAATGTTTAACCCTTTCCAGACAAGACAGCTCTGCAAAAAATGAAATCATTCCAAAGTGGCAGAGGTTGTCAGTGAAGGCCATGACTCATCATTTCAACTTCAACTCACTGTACTCTAGTAAGGCATGTGGTGTCATTTTTTGTAAATCTTCTTTTTGCATACTGTATATCATTTTCATGTACTAATTTATCAGATGATTTCCTCCTTTGTGTTTTCAGCCTTTAAGAACCAGTCAACTTAAACAGGTGAGCAATTCTTCCTTTATCGTTCTTTCCTGAATCCCTCTTCCATCCCTTTATAAATAGTTCATGAGGGCCTGAGCCTTGACCATAAATGTGTCCAGCAAAATCTTTTAAGAGGTTTCACTTCAACATTAATTCATATCAAAGAAAATGACATTTACTAATTTTCTAAATCAACTTTCTTCAAATGTAAGTAAGCAGGGAGCTGAAGTCTATCCTGGCAGCAATCAGCAATCAACAGGAAACAGTCCTGGATGGAATCCCAGGCACACACTCATTGTCAGGTCTATTTACAGCCATTGATTACCCTAAGCTGAACAACTTTAAAATGTTTAAGGAACCAAAGTACCTGGAGGAAGAAAATGGAGAGAAATGTGCAAACTTCATATAAACAATGACTAGGGAGATGTTAGAATCCCAGCCCCTGGAGTTCTGGGGCAGCAAGAATCACTTCTCTTTCCTTAGGGAAAGTCAGAGATTTATCAAAAGATATGTTTTATATGTTTGTCAAGTCTAAAACACAGGGAGAAATGATTATAGGAAACTATCAAGTTTGATCTCTTGCTGCCAAGCTCTAGAACACCTTTCACCCTGTGTCCCTCTATTTCTCTTTATCTCACAAGAACTTCATATCTACCAGCCAGCGAGCCATTAGCACAATCTACCTCCTGACTCTAGGTTCAGTGTGCTTACGTGCAGGAGAATTCCTTAAAACCTTACCAGGAGCTAATTTCCAGGTCAAACTCCACAATTGATTCCAAGGTTTATGAAGTCTTTAAATGACCAGGTCACAGCGCTACAGGTGGTTATTTCACCCTGGAAGATTTTCTCTCATACTTTTATAGTGAGAGCTGATCAGAAACAGGAATACGTTATACAATGTTACATGCTCCTGAAAGGCTGGAGGCCCTTTAAACAGACACACGTGAGATTGCATGGTGAGACTAATGGAGGTGAGTTCAATTTGCCCCTGTGAAAAATGATGTAATATTTTGCTTTACTACACATTTAGCTACAGGGCATGGGGGCTGTGTCTTACAGTATTTCCCCAAACCCAGAAGAAACAAATTAAGCCAACATATACAAAAATTTTGTTTAGGAAAGAACTAAAGGCTCTGGAGAAGAAGGAGAGTAAAAACAAAATACAAAAAAAAGGGAAATTGGTTGATTTGCAGCCCTTCTTAATCTGCCCATACAGGTTTTAGCTCCTGTCTTCAATAGTTGTCTTATGTACCAGATTGCTGCCATAATTCATTTACCAACACTTTCACTCTCTATCTCTGTTTTTTGCCCACTCTTCACCAGCAAGTGAACCTTTGCCTGTATTGTGGTCAAAAGTAGAAATATAACCTGTCCAAATTTGATATATAAAGTGTAAGAACAAGATAGAAACCATAGAGTGTTGGGGCACACTTAGGCAAACCCTGTATAATTAAAAGAATGCAAAATTCAAAGAAAACACATGTAAAATGCAAAAAAAAAAGGCTTTTCAGATGTGAGTCTCATGTAGTGGATTGCCCAAGATGTCGGTAAACAGGCAGGAAGGGGTGGACCCAGGTGGATGGATAGCAGAAATGACGTAGATGAAGGAAAGCTGTCAATCTTCTTGTCTGCAGAAGGAGGAAAAGAGTAGATGTTATCAGATAGCACCAACCCCTGGATTCAAATTTCACATAACAGCAAACACTCTTAATTTTTTTAAAAATACATGACTCTTGTAAATGTTCAGCACATTCTTGGTACAGCTCTCACATCCTAAGGTAGTCTTTGTATGTCATTATCAGCCATTCAAAGGCCTGGTTTTATCTAATTGACTTTTTTAGCCCATCACAAGATGGAATACTCAACCATTCAGATGCAAGTAAAACATTTAGGAAACAGTCTATGGTGATGCCCCAGTCGTCTGAGCTAACATGCCTATTATGACTGGGCCCTTAAAGTGAACGAGGAGCAGAAAAGGGAATAATTTTAATTAATAATTTTTTGCATTTATATAGCACTTTTCTCACTACTCAAAGCGCTTAGCAATTGCAGGTTAAGGGCCTTGCTTAAGGGCCCAACAGAGCAGAGTCCATATTGGCATTTACAGGATTCGAACCGGCAACCTTCCGATTGCCAGTGCAGCTCCCTAGCCTCAGAGCCACCACAGTAAATTTGTTGGTGATTCCATCTTCTGATATACCACCAGCTTGATATGCAGTAGAGATTGGGAGACAACAATATCATTCTGCTTACCAGGAGCGAAAGTCTCTCACATAAGCCAAAGAGTGGACCAGTTACTGGCAAGGGCAGCTGAGGATTCTCTGGTTATAGTTCATGTTAGAACAAATGATATTGGAAACACAAGGTCATGTTCTTTGCAGAAAAAAATCAGGAAACCTGGAAACAAACTAAAGGTTGAAACCCAAAAAAGTTTTTCTCTCTGAAATCCTTTCCTCGCAGCAGGAAAAACACTTCACAAATAGAACTTACCATTCAGTCACAATACATGGATAAAGACATGGTGCGAACAAGGAGGTTTTATTTTTCTCAGCCACTGGAATGCCTTTGACTATAAACATTTCTTATACTGTGTAGATGGACAAAAGAAAGGAATATATATCCAATGAGCTAGAATCTTCAGGAAAGTAGATTATGTGGGGGGAAAACTGCGGAAGACACAAAAAACAGCCTCCTCAACCTGAAACATCATGACTAAAATGCCATAATTTGAGTGTAAAGCTAGAAGCTGATGCAATACAACACCTTTGTGATGGCTTATGGGTAATTCAAACATGCACAATGCAGAGCTCTGCCGTTGGTCTAGTTGAAACCAACGTGAGATGAATATGGATGCTGCTCTGTGGGATAGCAGCATTGTTGAACAAGCTGCTGTAGTAAGATTTCTTAGGGCAACAGAAGTGAAAGCTGCTGAAATTCACTTGTGCAGATCAGTAAGCTGTTTCACAAACTTTGAGGTGCCTCAATTTATCATGCACTATGGCATGTGCAGATCCATAGCTGATATCCAAATATGCAGCACCAGCAGACAACATAATCTGTCAGTCTTCGCAGATGAAGGCATTCACCATGTCGATGTGGGCTTCCATATTGAGCCTCAGACCCTTTGTTGAATTTCAGCAGGCTTCAATTCTTCAGCCCTAAGAAATCTTGCTACCATTGTTCAACAATGGTGCAATACCGCTGCACAGCTTCCATGTTCATTTGACCTTGGCTTCAACTAAACTAATGGTAGAGTACAGCACTATGCATGTTTAAAGTACCCATAAGCCATCATGAACATGCTGCATTGCATCCGCTTCTATCCGTTGCAGTTACTGTATAATTTTTAATTTTCCTTTACTTTTTTATTTACCCTTGTAGCTTGTTTAAAATGTTTATTCTTATTTTCAAACAAAGCATATTGTATCTGTTGGTTAGTTCAATCTTGTTGGCTGAAAGGATGCTATGGTGTTTTATTCTTCTTTTAACTACTTGATTTAGCTTTTATCAGTTCACAAAATGTTTTGGTTTTCTTCTTTTTTCATTCAATTGTATTCATTCCGTGTGTTCACATTGTGTTCACAACTAAAATATAATAAAAACATTATTTTTTTGTCAATATAAACTCAATTTTCCCAATTTTATATCAGAAACTGCTATTTAAAACTGGCATAGCTGGAAGGCTGAATTTATTCTGAATCAAACAACATAAATACTTGATGATAGGGTGAAATAGCACTCTGTACTTTGCAGTCAAAAATACTAACATACCCCCAAGTAGATTTTTTGGGGCTTAGGTCTGAAAGGGTTTCAATAGCCATGGTGTTTTTTTTTCCATTATTATTTTTTTAATACTTTTTCTGACTTTTTGGATCTTTTTTTTAGTTTAATCATTTGTATTGTTGATACTTTCAAGTTATAAAGTTCTGGTAAAATTGCCTCACAGATCAAATAAACTGGGGTCGAATTCCACTGTCTAAATTGGCCTCTTATGAATACACTGCTTACTTTTTTTAAAAAAATATGGCACACAGCCCTTGACTGTTCTCTTCGTTCTAACCTGACATGATGAAAGTGTCTTCCATCACCTTGAGCCTAGTTCTGCCCTGCCTCTGTACCCTGTGGCAAATGCCCTTGTCCATACAGCCTACATTCACAACAACTCAATAATAATATGCCATGCACTGCTTCTATGCTAAATATTTATCTTTACGTTTTAGCCAATTCCAAAAAATATTTCAAACACTTTTAGGGAGCTACTTTTTCCTTTAGTATTCTCTTATTAAAGTAGTAGATGGTAACATAAAGGCTGACACTGCTGTCTCATAGCTCAAGGAGACTGGGTTTAGATGAAAATCAAATCACTGTCAAAACTGGTCCTTTATGAGTGGGTAACCTGCAATGGCCATTCATGGGTGTAAGTGGGTCTGGATACTTGCAATTCTAAAGAGGAATAATCAAAAATGCATGGAATGATATAATGATAAAGGTGTTCTTATTAAACATTATTTTTTGACCCTGCTACTGCTACGTATCACATGTTTTCTGTCATTTGCAGTATTAATTTATTTTGGAACAAAGTGGAAAATGGATTCTGAAAATGTGCAGTCAGAGTTTAAGCAGAGCTGTCAAATGTTTAGTAGTGACAATCAGGCCGGCCACCCACGTCATAACACTTTACCACCCAGAATCATTCTTTACTTAGAAAACTTTACAAAAAATGTAAATAGTTCTATGCTTGCACAACAAGAGGACGATAAGAGAGATAAATAGTCCCCTGAGCATTTGGACAGGTCTTTATAAGACTCAGTTGATTTGCTTAATAATAGAACTGGTGAAGGGGCAGTAAAACAAGGGGAATTAACTGGATGCATATGATTTGCATAACATGCAAAATAAAAGGAGTTGAAAATACGGCTGAAATAATTTTACATTTTATGCAATGCCATTCATAAGCTATTGAAATCCATCTTGTGGAAGACAAATCCTCCCTTTGTCATGAACATTAATTCGCAGGCATCTTTAACACAATCATATTATTGCCAGGTGGCACAATGGTTGCCACAGCTCCAATCTCCAGAGTCATGGTTCATGTCCTGATCCAGCCACTGTCTGAAGAGATTTTGCAATTTCTTCCACTGTCAGTGTGGGTTTAACTTTAGGTTCTTTCATTTTGCTCTCACTTCCTAAAGACATTAAATGAAAACTGGGCCTGAATAAATCAGTATAGGTTTGTGAGTATGCCCTTTGACATACTGCCACCCGCTCCAGAATTAGCTCCTACCTTGTGCCAGTTGTTACTGAGATGGCCTCCAGTACCCTGTTAGGATAGGTGGAATGGATAATGGATGAATGATTGTGTCTGAATAAGAGAAGCTGCTAGGCTCTGCACACAGTAAGTAGGTTTAAAATCTGAGGGTGTCGTAAAGTCAGGAGGAATATATGTGGTACAACTGGACTTTCTTTTTTCTTCTGGGCTTCATAGTATAACATGATAAAAAGAATTCTACATAAGCTAAAAAAAGGTTTAACATTTAATGATGATGTCCCTCATGCTAGGCATCATCACGTCTTGCAGCTACACGCTATAAAAAATTCCCCTTGAAAAAAGAGTTGAGACATAGTGGTGCCAGTTGCTGACAGGATCCAAACTCAAAAATGGATGGAGCATGCCATAATTTAAGAAACACAGCGTCAGTGCATGTAAAACTAAGATTAATTCAGCAACTCGGACAGGAAAGTCATTATGCATAATGCAGGAGTGTAAGAAAGACAAAAGCCATTCTCTCCCCCAGGGCACTTTCATTTATAAACTCCAGCAATAGGCTTCTGTCTTCCTGACAACTTCAGGCATCTGAGAACATGCAGAGTCACTTTGCAAACTTCACATTTTGTTTTTTACCCAGCTTTCAGCAGTTAGACAGAACACCTTCTCCCCATGTCTCAGTGATGGATTCAGGCTACAGGTCCATGGCAGCCTTCATCTGCGTCATTTACAATTTGAAATGCTTTGATGAAATCTCTTGATTGCTGCTTACTCCCTCGAGTTTGGAAATGTACTTCTTTGAACATTATTACACAATGAAGGCTATTTAGGATTTGTATAATTCTGTTTAAGTTTTGTAGGTTTTGACTTCCAGCAACGTAAATGGACATGGCCTTTTCCACACTCAGACATTTATTTACATTGTAGGTGAGTAACAGTCGGATAAAAGTCAATTGCTCCCTATCTTTCCGGGCCAAGCTTAAACTTTCCCAACAACTCTCCCAGTTCTCTTTCCTTGGTGTCCTATTTTTCTCTCCATTCTCTTGCAAGTCTTTTGGGAAGTGTTGTTCTTTGCCTTCTTACTACTAAGTACTGGCAATTGGCATCCATTTAGATAAAAGTGAAAATCAGTTGGCTAAAAGCAAAAGGGAAAAGAACACACTGAGGATTGTAGTCTAGAATCAGCCCTTCTTTGACCAGAATGATGTCCCTTAAGCAAATTAAAATCAAAAAAAGCTCAGGTCCATACAGAATTAGTGGGTGCCTGTTTTACTCCTGTGTTTCTCTCCAGTGTTCCACTTCATATTTGAGATGTCTTTGGATTTACAGCAAGCGACCAGCCTTTTGAAACCTGAAAATTTTATTCCTTTAGCAAAAACTACACACCACAAAGCATTAAGTGAGTTCATACCAGTGGCCTTAACTTCTCATATCATGAAATACATTGAGAAAATGATTTAGAAACAACCCCCTAAAACAAAACCCAGGTTATTACGGACCCTAACCAATTTGCATATTGGACAAACATGAGTGTGGAGGATGCCACAACAGCACTTCTGAATTTACTGTATGAGCATTTGGAAGGATCAAAAAAACACAAAAGATTGCAGACGAATCGGCCATTAGGTGCTTTCCCACCATAGGAACTTTGTTTCCAGGAACCAATGAGTTCCTGTATGATGTATACTCTGGGATACTTGTGGTCTCTGGCCAGCATTGTGTGTTGTGTTCTCACTGCACAACAGAAACTGTAACTTATATGCAAAATATGTAACATGCAAAGAAGAGCGATGTGGTGCGAAGTGAGGCATAGTCGCCCCTTTATTGCTTCCACACACTCTGGGCTTCACTGGGAACCCCCCAAGTGTTGCTTCGATGCAGTGTATTGCATGGGGCAGTTGAACTTTGGATGTGGCTGAAGAGTGATGTGGTGCATTCCATCTTCACCAATAACACTCCAATGTCCAAACTAGTAATTGATTTGTAAGGCAGTACTAGTACCTGTGATCAACCAATCAGCACAATTTATCACCTGAGCCCCACCCCTCGATAGTTCCAGGAACTACATACCAAGAACAACAAATGCAGTGGGAATCCTACATAATAAGTTCCTAAGTTTCTAAGTCCCTGGTTTCTGAAAAATGTTCCAGCAGTAGGAAAGCGCCTATTGTGAGTCTTCTTCAAGATGAGGAGGACAACCATGGATCTGTTATTGATGAGTTTATTCAATGGTGTGTTTGTTCCTTTTTATCGTTAAATATTTGCAAGAGAAAGGATATGCTTGTGGATCTCAAGTGCTCCCCTCCTTTTACTGTCTCAACTTTAATTAAAGGGGTGACTGTGAACATACAGTAGTGGAGTAATTCAAATCTCCGGGGACAATCATTGACAATATACTAAACTTTGATCTTAACACTAAACAAATTTGTAAGAAGAGACAGACATAGCTGTTCTTTCTTAGAAAACGCAACTGTTTTAAAGTGGACAAAACCATAATGACACTTTTTTTGCCCTTAATAGAATATGTTTGCTTTTATTTGCTGATCTGGCAACCTCAGCACTAAGAACATAAACCATCATAACAACACTGTAAAAATTAGCAGTAAAATTACTTGTTTGCAGCAGACCTCTGTCATTGAACTGTATTGCAGACAGGTTAGAATGAAGGCCAACTCAATTATGTCAGACAATAGCCATCCTCTTTTCTCTAAATTTCAGCAGTTGCCATCAGGCTGCAGATTTAGGTTTCAGAGAAATTGATTTAAGACCTCTTTTGTTCTCGGAGCTATAAGCACTTTGAATTCTGTTACTTGTAGGTATGCTGCTAAGTGCTAAATTCTGATTATTACATTGTGTACTGTTAAAGGGAATTATTAATCTTTGGACTAATCTTAAGTATGTGTAGTTATGACAACACTGGATGTCAGCTGTTGTGTCTCGGCTTCTTTTCTTGTAAATGTGTTACAGTGTCATATGTTTTTGTGTTATCCTACTGAAAACACATTTCCCTCTGGGATAACAAAGTCAACCTACCTACCTACTTATTTTTATCCCATCTTCCAACAGCTCTAGTGCATAATTGCAGCCTTTTTTTCCCAGTTTTTCATGAAAGAGGTAACCACTTTTATCAAGAATGCATTACTATTTAATTTCTGGCATTTCTCTTTGTTTGGATGTGATGTGTTTTTAATGTTTACTTCTTGTTGTTTTGATTTTTTCATTGTTTTTGTTATGCATGACAACATTGTGCACATACGCTATAAAAGGATGCAGTATGCATACACGGTTTCAGAACGTTAATTAAATTACAGGAAAGATCTTTGTGAGAGACTACGGGCTATGTCCACACTACTACACTTTCATCTGAAATGGCGTTTTTAAATAAAAATGATCTTTGTCTGTATTAGAATTTTCAAAAGTTTCTCAGTCCACATTAAATCAGCTGAAAATGTATATAACGTTCACCTACACCAGGCATGCACGCATTGGCTGAAAAATTCTTGAAGGGGTGGTAACACCACCAGTCATGGGATTCTTCACAAAACTGTAATTGAATGTACATGTATGCAGCATTTAAACTACACAAAATGCAATTTTTACGCATACAGCAGTCATACCACCTTCCCTTCAGAACAGATCATTCACCTAGAGCTAAGCATGTTTGGGCCCAGACAGTACTTGAATTGGAGACCATCTAGGAATAGCTCAGGTTGCTGCTGCAAGAAGTATTGGTGAGGTCAACAGGGGGCATTTACTCTGTGGTTTGTATGTGAATCCCAATATCCCGCATGGAGTGACGGACACACTGTGCTGCAAAAATGGAGCTGTCTCTCAGATAATATGTAAAACTGATGTCCTGAGTATCTGTGGTCATTAGAGATCACTGGGAACTCTTCAAAAAGAAAAGGGTTTATACCGATATGTTGGCTGAATAGCCTACCATGACCTCATCCATTTTGGCCCCCTAATCATCCCCTGTCCCTAACGGGCTACTCTCTCACTCTTTCACCACATTACAGCTAATACGATTGGTGCAATAATAATCTGGTGTCAAAACATCCAGGTGGGTGCTACACATTGGTGACAGTTGAAGTGGTTCCCTTCTGTCTATGTAAACCTCTTTGAGTAGCAAGAAAAGTGCCATATAATTAATTATTACATGTAATTAGTTAATTTATTATTATTATAGAGGTAAGCAACACAACAAGCGCCATGGAACACAATTCTTTTATGCCTGCTTTTTTGGAATAAAGTTTACTTCTATAAAGTGTTACCAGTCAGAGAATGAGACATTGTAATGTGCAAATCAAGGCATGACAAAAGACTGCATTTTCAAAAACCTACATTTTTACCCGTCCACATTACAACACTGAGGCTTACTTTTCAGAAGTGTATATAGTAGCTCTAGAAATTGCTTTCAAATGTTTTTGTAATTGTGTTTAATAATGGATTCAGCCAAAATTAATTTTGTTATTAATTTTCATGTTCTCATTATAAAATCGAGCCAATGTGAAAATCTATGTGATTTGTTATTACTACTGCAGACAAAAATATTGGTTACATTTCTGCTCTAAAGAAAAAGTCTAATTTACCTTTTCAACCTTTAAATAAATACTCAGTACAGCCATACTATGTCTAGTACTCCTTTATTCTTAAGAGATCCTGATGTTGATGCAGCAGATTTTGGAGTGGAAGTTATTTAATTGCAGCATTCTTATGCCACTCAAAGGTCATATACATATGCATTTTTTATTAAACTATTTGATTTTGGAAACCCATTCAAAAAATGTATAAAAACAAAAACAAACCAACACCCTAATATAAACAGTCAATATAGGGGTTCTGAAGGCTCCTGAGTATGATTATAAAGTTTCATTTTCGAAATCAGAAAGCCATGTAAAAAGTTACGTACGTTTTTTTGTCTGTTATGTCCACCATTTTGTAGCTTGTATTATTGCCATTATATTTTTCACATTGTCAGGACTGATCCATGTATTGCAAGGGGCATGTCCTTGGAGGCTGAAACCTTTGGATAATGACACGATGAGATAAAAGATCATTTAAAAAAAGTTCTTCCTTATCTGAGTTGTGGATACAAAACCCTCTCTCATAGTGCTAATTCTAAAGTCTTTGCTATTTTTTTCTTGGTTCTGACTTGGCAACCCTATATGTTTTTATGACAATTTCTCTCTTACAGTATGTCTTATGTCTTTTAATCACAATTTATGTCTTTATTTTGTACTTGATGCTCAGTTTTGACCCTTTACTGTTACTCATTTCTTCTCCTCGTCATTTCTAAAATCTAGTCAGTTTGCTGACATAACAGTCTCTGGTTGAATATAATTTGAATGTTCACAATGATTAATTACTTGTTATTATACTCATATTGGAATGTTATTATTATGGGTTTTGGCTTTCTGGAATTCAGTTTTATTAACTTTTTAATTTATTGAACTGATTTTTCTCACTTTTTATTATTTTTATTGTTCGCATGCTGACATCTCCATGTGTAGGTACCAGTTTTTCACACCACCACTTTGTTCTTGACTCTCATGGATGTCGCCATGTTGTTTACATTTTATATGTTTGTTACTGGTCACATAACATATATCATCACATCATGTCTATTTAAGAAGCTGGCACACAGTTTATAGCTGTCATGATTAATTAAATATACTTTTTCTGTTAGGACTTCATGAGTTACTGATTATTTTTATGGTCAGAGAACACAATTATGTAATTAGTTTCTCATTTTTTACTTCAAGGAAAAAGTTTATATTATTTCTCGCTTTGTTTTTTTATTTACCCTGCCACCATCTTGTTTTCCCTGAGGATGCCACCATGTTGTATTTTGTAAGTCGTTGCATGGGATTATGGCTTAAAATGTTGCTAATCGTTAAATCGTTACTGTGATGCTTTATAAAACAGTGATGCCTAGGGAACAATGTCCAAGTTTATAGAAACACTTAAAAAACACACACAAAAATGCCCTTTGTGTGTGTGATCCTACTTAGTATTCTGGTTAACGAATTAATACTTTGTTTGTTTGTCTGAAATTCCTTGTCTTGAAATTCATGTTTGGCCTTTCTGGTTTTAACCTGTGCTAATTTTCTGTTTACGTTTTCATCTCTTCATTCCATTCCATGGCTTTCTGGCCTGCCAGATTCCATCTATAACAGAAGACTAGCATCCAAGCTTTCAGATTATCTCATTATGTACTGAACTGGAAGAAGGGCAAGTATTAATTTTGACAGGACTACAACATGGAAAGACTAATTCAGAGATTTTTCAACAGGAAATCAAATGAACTAGAATGCCAAAGCCCAAAATATTAGCCAAACATAAAGTCAAAACACTTAGCAAAAGAAAGTCTTTTGAGAACATACTAGCTAGCACCATGAAAGATTTGGTTTTCGATCCAGGATCTTGAAAACCAGGGGTTTGTTCCAGAAAGCAGGATTAATGTGAAATCTGGTTGAAGTAAATCAGGATTCATAGAAATTAGACAAGGTCCATTCCAGAAAACTTGGATTTAGCCAAACCTGCATTTCTGGAACAGAGAAGGCCAGAATTATGTGCTCTGTTAAGCCAAAGATGCGTATAATTTGCTAATACTGCTTTTTGGAATGGTATCAATTTTTTCTGTTCCAGAAAGAAAGATTTGACAAAATCCAACTCATTTGCTGGGACAATCACTTCTCTGAAGCTAACCTTTAAATAGCAGGCTTAACTTGAATGATTATTGCATTGAGACTGCAATAATTAAGGAGCAGAGCAACCAGTTATAAGATCAAAGTCTGTAAGTGTCCTGTCTAAAAGCCTGGTCCCAGCTGCCTTATTTATGAAGCAGAAAAAGTTGAAAAAATGTTGACAATATCATGCCCCTTCTTGAATGAATGATCAACACTGAAGAACAACTCCTTCATCAAATTCAGCCCAGAAAAAAAGTAATTGGACTGCAATCACATATTCTGTCATGTCGAGAGAAGAGTTTGCATGAATGTTACCTTTTAAAAGCAACCTTTTAAAACATGATATGTTCGCTGCCACACATCATGGCTTTCAGCTGACATTGATGCAAATCATGAACATCAACCAAAAATGTGATTTTGAGATTTTGATGAATCTTGATGTTTTAGACCTCCCTAAGTCTGAAAATAACCCTAATTTTGGAATTATGTCTGTGTGTCTGTCTGTCAGTGTGTGTGAGTATATGTATGTAAACATGATAACTTGAGTACTCTTTCACTTAGGTCAACCAAATATTGCATACAAGTATTAGGTACAAAACGTAGATTTTAATCAACTTTTGAGCTATTTCCGCTAACTGGAAGTGATACTTTTTTATTCATGCAGCTGAGTCTGATTTATTCAACTTTACTTTTATAATAATTGTTCAATATATTATTAATTTGATTTGATTTATTGTTGATGGTACTTTAGATAGATAGATAGAATTATTTATTGTCATTATGCATACACATAACAAAAAAGTACATAATCTAAAAATATAATCATTGCTGTGAGGTTTACTTCTCAAATATCCATCCCCATCCATCTGATTATACGAGAAAGTCTAGGGCAGACCACTCCCAATGTTTTTGTTTTTGTTTTTTTGTAAAGGGTAGTTTTCTTCACAACATTCATGTTGCCCCACATGTTGGTAAAGCAGTTGCAAAAGTTTCCCTAATTTTGAAGCAGTGTCTGCTCACACCCACACATGCACACTCAGAAGTCAGAAATAACTAACCACCATCAAAGAGAAATTGCACAGGATTGCAGGTAGGGCAATCAAATTTAAACAACTGCAGCATTTCTGAGCAATTGTAACTGATAATAGACAAGCTGCCCACCTTCAGTCCTTCTGTGGAGTCCTTCACCATTTGAAGAAATGCCTCTGAAGAGTCTCCTCTTTAGCAGACACCTATACCCAATATGCTTTTTAATGCAGTTTCAATTTTGGGTTCTGTGATTGGAATAAGGCAACAATATGACTTCTGCATTATAATGTGGTTCATTTGGTGAATATATATATCAAATGCTCCTTATAAATATCAACATGCCCTCTTATCCATTCTTAAAATAATATGAGATGCCATGGACATTATTACTGTACAATTGTTGAGACAAATATTCAGGGTTGCATGTTTGAAAAGGGTAACGAATAGGCAGTGTGAGTCTTCTGTTGCAGATTCGTAGATGACAGTAATTAACGTTTGGTTTCTTTTATTATGTAATTACAAGAGAATGGAGGGTTCAGTACGGGTGCAATAATGTTGAATGTCTCTCACAGTAATGACTAGAACAGCTCTATATACAATACACTGAATACCTACTAATACTTTAAACATTTTTGCCATCATTGATATTATGAAAATGGAATACAATGCTTATTTAAGGGTATATAACCTTTAAAGTAGTTAATATTCTCATTTGGAACAATACAAGAGTTTACAGGGATTTCACTGATTCACTCTTAATGCATTCACTATACCAGTGATATTCCACAACATCATCTAATTTTCCTTGGCAGGTGCTGCTGTATTAGTCCTTTTTTGGAGGATATCCCAATAAACTTCATGTACTGCCACCAGCACCTCTTCTTCTGCTGGCATGAGGTTGTTCCCTTTGTTTCTCAGACTTGTAGTCCGCGATTGATTGGCTGTTAAATGCTCAATTGGTAAAGGCTTGTTAATTTTGTCATGAACATGCATAATCCAGATGATTCCACTTGGGATTGCATGCAATTGAAATCCAGTGTTCTGGGAATGGCTAATTCACTGGTACTAAACTGACCTCTAGCAAGCAGGAATTTGTTCACAGATCCAGAATTATCTAAACATGTTTTCTGGAACAGACCACGTGAGGAGTGCGTTGTTGCTGTAAATACCTACTGAGTTGAAATGTGAACTTCCTGCCATTACTTGGTGGCAACAGGTATGCAGTGCTAGAGCACAAAATAGCTGCCAGCAATGAAACTAATCCACTAAAACTACAACTATCAGAAAGATATAAAATTGAGGCCTAAAATGTAAAGAAGTCATAAAATATGACATCAAATACCAAAGAGAATCACCATAATGATTAAAAAAAAATCTTACAACTAATGATAATGCACAAATAGCATCTAAATTCATGACAAAATGCAACTATTTCTGTTAATAAAGAAAACTAATGATATGATCTTATTTCCTGACTACAATTTTGATTTGTGTTTCAAACTGTTTGATAATCGATCTGTCAATTTCTCTCAGTTTTCAGACTCCTGCCTGCTTTTAGACTATGATTTTTGTTTTCTTCTTCTTGCAACTATTATTTCCTGATGATTTTCTCTTTCACATTTGATTCAAACACACTTCCCTGTCAAGGTGTCAATAAAGAAAGAATTAAGTCATAGGCTACAAAATATGGCTTATTGATTATTTTTCATTTTTAATGATCACGTTAACTGAAAGAAAGAAGACTAAATCTAAGACAAACACATTGGGCTCTGTTCTGGTTAGTTTAATTTTCTTATTATTTACAAGCCTTGCAATAAAAAAGCTGAAATAAAGATATAAAAAGATATATAGATATATCTTGACAATTTGGTTCTTTCATCAGTTCACTACCCCACTGCTCATTCAAAGGCAGTCATCCTTTCAGCATAACCTTCCAATATTTGCTTCTACAGTGCTGGGGATGAGCCATGAGACAAGAGAGAGTTGCACTGTCCCACAGCCATGCTGGTGATGCTAAGCAGGACAAGCAGGCAGAAGAGGTGTCACAACACAGAAATAACATAACAAAAATAATGTGTTTTATATAAAATCTGCAGTCAAAAGAAGAAAACAACAGGCTGGAGGTTTATACTCATATGACAACAGAGCACATCCCTTGGTAATAAAAACAAAGAGCAAAAACAGATCCCAAAATACAGGCACACAATCAAAACATTAAAACATTGAACTTATAAGAACATTTAACTTTTTAACATGATGTTATGATCACTTCCTGAATGGGAAATCTAGAACAGCCAAAACACCAGCCAACTTTATATTTTTTAAATTTAAATGAGAGAAACAATTTTCAAAAACACTCAAATTTTAAAATTCAAACTAAGAATAAAAAAGTTAACATAAAATACAAATAAATTTGCAACAAAAAATCTTCATGGCCAAAAATCCAAAGTTCAAAATCCAAAAAACAAGCCAAAAGAAAAAATTATAAGAAAATAACAAACACAACAAGATAAGAAATCATCAAAGCAAAAAAGCAGAGCTGAAGAACATTGTGACTGAGAGTGAATGCCACAACAAGATAGCTGTGGTAGCAATCATCTTAAATAGGGCTTTCAATTATTTTCTGATTGAGCCCTAAATGACTGAGACAGGGTTATGTGACAATGTGGGTTCTTGGTCCTTGCTCCCTCTTTCTTTTCAGGAGCACATGAACCCAACACCGTCTGTAATGTAACCAGATGAGCTGAACAATGAGGACAATGAACAAAGCAAGGGAAAAGGTGCAAAGTACAGAAGTGCTTTTATTAAAAAATCTAAACAAAATCAGTGTCCAAAACATTGCAGTGCTTCAAAGTGTTCCAATAAATAAATAATCCATTAAAAACAGAGTGAAATGTGGAGGTTAAAATCCAATAACTAAATCCTTTAAAACCGAGGTTAAAATACTGCCAGGAGTGTTCAAAATCTTTCATTGCCAGGTGCTTCCCTCTTTAAACTGACGCCTCTCTGGCTTATCCTTCATAGGCCTTGCTGTACAAAGAGACGTACGCCAAAAAGCGCAGACATCCATTATACCTGGCCCGTGTCTCCGCCACCAGATCCAAGGCGTTCCACAGAGAGCCGCCGGACCCTGCTCCCACTCCAGCCGATGCCCATCCAGGGTCCTTCCGGCGAAAGCGTGACATGCTCCCACCGCTGCCTATCCAGGCTCCACCCGGTGAGAAGACATCCAGAGTGCCACGATCACTCCTGCTCCAGGCTGCTCAGCCTCCTCCTGAGACACCACCTTCGTCCGCTTGCTTCATCCTGATAAGCACCGGCTTACTCCAACTCCTGTCTTTCTTCTGTCCAATAACCTCTCCTTAATGCATCTTTCTATTCTCTTCCCCCTTAACCTCCGTTCTGTTTTCTTTCCCTCCTCTCCGCACTCGCGCTTCTCCTATTTATAATGGGGACGTGGCACAGGTGCGGTGATTAGACGTTCCCAGCATCATTCAAGGACATGGATGATTCCTCACCTGTGCACTTAAGCAAGGAAACACCCACACCACATCGCGTCCGAGAACCACTCCAGCCACACTATCACGCCCCCGCTCTAAGCCGCAAGTACGGCGATTATTTATTTTAAAGCTGGACATTCTTTCTGAGCCACGGACCCACTATGTCACAGGATAAGGCAGTGAGAAGGAAGAAAGAGTACAAAATAAAAAGCAAGGAAGTGGGGATAACTTACATAAATAACAACAAAAAAATAAAAGCAAAACAGAGCTGTAATCATAGCAATTGGGAAGATGCACAGTAAAGAGCTCTAGACAAGATCCCCTTTTCTTTACCCCTTGTCTTCACCATCATGTAAGTTCAATACGAGCAATAGGCAATAGACAGTCAAGGGGGTGGCAGGAAAAGCTGCATGGAGGGGATAGGGTGGAATCCATGCCCATGTTTTACAGGCTGCCATTCTTCTGAGGAAACACTTGAAGCTTTCATTCTGCTGAAGGTATTTCCTTCCAAATTACTGATGACCAAAATGATTCATGCAAAATTAAATTGACAGCAAAACCTACAGCTTTGCTTCCCAGATAAAGTTTCAAAATAAATGGTGTTTCACAACCAGGAAATCATTACCTTTCAAAGACTGAAATAAAGGTGTTTAGTTACTATCTCAATATTTTTTGAATGTTAATTATAGCATGTGTCATTTAGTGTTATAATAATGCTTTCTACTGAAAAAAAATGTAAGCAAAAATCACCAGAGTCATTTTCTGTCACAGATGGGTATTTTGCTGAGCCATGAGATGTGTGTTGTGGTTGTTCTGTTAGTACATGACCCATTTTGCCAATTATGGCAGCAATCTTTGTGATCAAAATGTTAAGAGACATCAGACACTCAGAACATTCCTCTTCGCTCTTCAAGCATGCATACCTCACCTTCATTTGCAGGAATCAAGAAACGGGAAAGGGCGGATGCTAAATGAAAGGGAGGATTGGGAAGGAAAAAACACGGTAATGTCCACATTAGTCAATTTTGGTATGTATTAATGTGAGAATTATTCAGGATTTCAAATTTCTAAAAATCACTCAGTGATGTGAATGAGAGAGATAAAATAGATTTTTTTTTGAGCAGTGTGTTATGAATTACTGTATTATGCAGCTGCAGACAAAAATAAATGAATACAGAAGTGTAAAGATTTAGAGTTCAATGTCCAAGAAGTACAAAAATTTTTTAAGTGAACATCACATTTTCTGATTGCAAAATCACATACAAAACACATTTTTGCATCAGTTTTGCGAAACTGTGTGCAAAGCTAAACCTCTCCGTTTTGCTTATCACAATAAATCATTTTATTGTAGAATAATCATATCCTTTGAATACTCTGATACCAATAAACTATTTTACATTGCAGTCATGACTCATGGCAATTGTTAGACATCAGGGTATCTAATAAAGAAGTTATTCAGGAATATTTCTGTTTTCTCCTTAAGAAATTTAGGATGTTTTACTTGTTATTTGACTGCAACATTATGTTTTTTCTTTTTACTTTTCTAAGATTTTCCTGATTAGCTGTCTTTTTCTGGACATCTTCCCTCACTGATTCCTTATCACTAATCCCAACTTTAAAAGGAAGATGGATTCTTGTTTATGCATAACCGCAGAATTAGTCTAAGGAGGTAATTTACTATGGATAGTTCTATAAAATACTAACTGATAAACCTATTGATTAACAGCATATGTCTAGAACTTTCTAGACTCCAGGCAGATACAGTATAAATATTTTCACAAAAATAAATAAGGTCTTGAAGCTCCAGGTGTCCTATTGGTATAAATATAATAAAAAAATTGGAGATCCTTAGAGCGAGTCACCTAGATTGGTCATAGAATGGGGTTTCCTTTAATCACAAAATGTCCCATAATGCTCACTGTCTCCTCCATGAGATTTGCGAAGTCTACATTTATAATGGTATCACTAAAAATATGGTCCCATATCCTAGTGAGTAAAGAACTGAATCAAAAATGGCACAGCTATAGGTTAATTCCCCTTTAGTGTAATTAGCTCAAGACATTGAGGGTCTCTTGGTATGTGATATATAAATTGAAATCCATCCATTTTCCAACCCGCTGAATCCGAACACAGGGTCACGGGAGCCAATCCCAGGGCACAAGGCAGGAACCAATCCCGGGCAGGGTGCCAACCCACTGCAGGACACACACAAACACACCCACACACCAAGCACACACTAGGGCCAATTTAGAATCACCAATCCACCTAACCTGTATGTCTTTGGACTGTGGGAGGAAACCGGAGCGTCCGGAGGAAACCCACACAGACACGGGGAGAACATGCAAACTCCACAAAGAGAGGACCCGGGAAGCGAACCCAGGTCCCCAGGTCTCCCAACTGCGAGGCAGTAGTGCTACCCACTGCGCCACCGTGTTGCCATAAATTGGAATCTTTGCATATAAACCACTTAAGAATGGTGTCAACAATAAAAAGTGTTACATAAACCATTAATCTTACTTAACATACACACGTGTAGAAAGAAGACAAAAATACAACACACAATTAGGTACAAATTTATGAAACTTAATAGATAAATAATTTTGAACTCAACTTACTTTCTTCAACCACATTAGCCATATTGTCTTAGCCGTTGACGTGCAATAACCTTGCAAAAACAGGTTTCTGGGTCACCCTTATTTCATGGAAGAGGCTAAAAGTGTGGAGACAGAAATCAAAGGTGGAGGTGGCACTGCCAGCATGTCAAGTCAAGTTGGGGAGCATGCACTGGTACAGTGCGTTGTCGCACCCACTACATGACGAAACAACTTGGGATCCCAGTTTGCAACCCCCCAGGCAGACACGCGGTCCAGTCCCACCCTCCGGAAATGACCCTCTATCTGCCGCAGCCAGGTGTTACTTGGGCGACCCCTTGGTCTGGTCCAGCCACTTGGGTCCCCAACAATGAGGATCTTACGAGCTGGATTACCCTCGGGGAAACATGCCACATGGCCATAGTGCCATAACTGACGCTCCCTCACAATGCAGGTAATGTGCCTCATTCGGGACTCCATGAGCAACAGCTCATTCAACACAGTCAAACCAATGGTACCCTAGGATTTTCCGGAGAGACACAGTACCAAAGGAGTCCAGTCTTTGTCTCAGGTCACTGGTTAGCGTCCATGTCTCGCAACCATATAGTAAGACAGGAAGCACAAGGACTGTAAAGATTTGGACCTTTGTCCTTTCACATAGATATCGGGAACGCCACACGCCCCTTTCCAGCGACCTTATGACCCCCCATGCTCTCCCAATCCGTCTACTGACTTCATAGGAGGAGTCACCAGAGACATGAATGTCACTGCCAAGGTAAATAAACCTCTCAAAAAGGTCAACACTCTCTCCTCAAACAGACACACTGCTGATGACTATGCCCAAGAGGTCATTAAAGGCCTGGATCTTGGTTTTTATCCAGGACACATGCAAGCCCAGACACTCAGACTCCTCGGCCAGTCTCTCAAGAGCCCCAATCAGAGCCTCCATTGACTCCACGAAGATCACAGCATCGTCAGCAAAGTCAAGATCCGTGAACCTTTCTTCACCAACAGATGTCCCACAGCCGCTGGACCTCACAACCTTGCCCAACACCCAGTCCATACAAGCATTGAACAGAGTAGGAGCGAGAACACACCCCTGACGAACCCCAGAATCAACTTGGAAAAACGCAGAGGTCCTGCCTCCACTCTGCACACCACTCACAGTACCAGTGTACAGGCCGGCCATGATATTCAGCAACCTTGAGGGGATCCCGCGAAATCCTCAGGATGTCCCACAGGGCAGCTCGATCAATTGAATCAAACGCTTTGCGAAAATCGACAAATTCTGCAAAGTAACTCTGCCGATATTTGCGTTTGCGCCCCATGATAACCTTCAGTGCCAGGATGCGGTCGATGGTAGACTTCTTAGGCGTAAAACCAGACTAAGAAGTCTACCAAGACCTACTACCTACTACCTACTAAGAAGTCGCTGGTAGGTGAGCAAGTGATCACGGATCCTATTGAGGACGACCCTAGCAAGGACCTTACCCAGCACAGAGAGCAGTGTTATCCCCTGTAGTTGTTGCAATCCAGGCGATCATCCTTCCTTTTCCAGATAGGAACAACAAGTCCCGTTTTCCAGTCAGTTGGGATGATGCCAGTCTCCCAAATGGAAGCAAAGATTGCTTGCAATGCCATGAGGACAGCCTTACCACCAGCCTGGAGAAGTTCACCCCAGATATCACAAATCCCTGCAGCCTTTCCCCCCTCAGCTGGTTCACCACTTGTGCAATCTCAGTGAGATAGGGTGGTTCACAGCTAATTGGAAGATCAGCCTCAAGAACCGTGGACTCAGAGATATCCAA
This sequence comes from Erpetoichthys calabaricus, assembly GCF_900747795.2. Classification (NCBI taxonomy): domain Eukaryota; kingdom Metazoa; phylum Chordata; class Cladistia; order Polypteriformes; family Polypteridae; genus Erpetoichthys; species Erpetoichthys calabaricus. The sequence goes on from NC_041395.2 coordinate 115,935,930, forward strand.
TGTCCTAGCCGGAGGATCAGCTTTGAACAACTGTTCAAAGTAGCCAGCCCAGCGGGTCACAACTGCAGTGTCATCCGAGAGGACCGTTCCATTAGCTGCCCTGACTGCGACTCTCCGAGGAACAGATTCAGATGTGCATAATGCTTCGATTCCTCTGTAAGCAGGATGTGGGTCGCTAAACCACAGATGGTGTGTCACTTGCTCACAGATTCCTCTAACAAATGCCTCTTTATCTGCCCTCAGAGCCCTCGCAGCCGTCCCTCTCAGTTCCCGGTACAGACGAGAGTTGCCATTGAGCCGTGCGCTGCGACTCCTCTCGATGATATCCAGGGTGCCCTGCGAGATGAAACACCTCCTTCTGGGAACACCGGTAACACCAACACAATCCTCAGCAACCTTCAGGGTCTTGTCACGGAAGGTCTCCCACATCACATTAGGATCATCAGTCGTACCCAAATCTGCAAGTTCCTCACACAAACTGTATGCAAACTCATTAGAAATAGCCTGGTCTTGGAGCCTGGCCAAGTCCAGGCTCATTTTCCTAGTAGGTTCCTAGCAAGTTCCACACAAATTTCTGACCTCAGGGCTCATGCTGGATGTAGCACACACAAGAAAAGCACTCATGGCGTGACAGCTCAAGAAGCTATACTGGTTAAAATGTGTTATGTATTCATGACAAAATCAAAAGGGTTGCCATTTAAATACCAATTACTTTGAAAACAGCAGAATATATAGAGATAAACACTCCATTTTCTAATTAGCTCCATCTCTTCTATCACTCAGGAGTGCAAAATGAGTCAGCCCATGTTTCTTAAAAAACAAATCAGCGCTAATGTGCACCACTGCTCCATTGGAAATCCAATCAAGGCTGCTTTTAACGCTGCTGACTCTGGTGGCAGCAATGGAATATTCATTTATTCCTATGTTTTGTTTTTGTTATTTTCTAGCCACTTTTGTCTCCAAATGACTGTTTATTGGCTCTGTCACACAGCCTGGCTATTTAAATACAGAAAGACTGATCCTGATGGCCATGGAGTATCAGGTATCTTCTTACCTTCATGGCTACAAATCACAGCTATTTCCACTTTTCTTCTGGAATACAAATAATTCCTATGAATGGCTGCACAGACTTTGGTGGGCAGTGTATATTTACAGGGGTGGGAACCTCTTCTGGAAGATTCTGCAGACAGGCAGACTGAAGCCCAAACTCATCTACATGCTGTCTCCTCCCTCTGTATTTTGCATCCTTTCATGCGTTAGAGTTTTGATAAACAGTTTGTGTGATCGGATATTAATAGAAAGTATTGTGTCTTATAACAATGGGCTGAATTGGAGTAACACAAATGTTTTTATGCACAGGAAGAAGTGCTGACACAAGCATAAACACTGAAACAGGAATGATTTAGAGCTTTCCATAACTATCTAGATTAACCTGAAAACTCTTTTAGTTATTAGTGTTTTTTGCGTTTTGAGATCTTTTAGTTTGCTTGAAAGTCATTTATCAACTGTTGTTATTGTTATTACAAACAAGCAATTTCAATCATTTAAATTAATATTTTTCTCTCATGACAGTTCACAATGGTTGAACCCAGTCACATAACTCTAACTGATAAGCCAGGAAGTTAACATTCAAATTTCAAAATGTGGCATTTTACAAACTATCAGAACAGGTTAGCTAGCATCGATATCTTTGTCAAAATGTTTTAAGACTACAATTGGTACAGATGCATATTTATACTGGCACAATGTTTTTAGCACATTAAAGCCTTCACTTGATGTACGAATAGATATGAAACGAGTATGTTACTGGCATTTTATATGAGCTTACTAATGATAAAACCATGGATAAAGTTGTTGAATCTGTGAAAACAGTACCTCTGTCAATTGCAACTGTTGCGTGTCATGTTCAAGTCTTGGCCTGAAATATCCAAAGTCAGGTGATATATACACACACACACACACACACATAAATATATATATCAACATTTAAAGTGGTAACAAGAACCTAAGGCTCCACACCCAATATAAAAATTGCTAGCCGTCTCCTGCGGCTCTGCCCATGTAGTAGTGAAACAGGACAGTGAGGAGGGTCCTGCCTGGCTCCCTACTCCTGACATCACACTTCCCCCTCCCCTCGGCGTGCAGCCTCTGTCTCAGATTAGCACGAATATATTGCAAGCGAACTAAGATTCTTAGCGGGATGAAATAAGTCGCAAAATCAATCAGAATGTTCAAGCAAATTCCAGAAAAAGCCTGATCTAAATCATTAAGTAGTTCTCTCGTTCGCTAGCTAAGCAGATGTAAGATATGCCCCGAGGCTGGGAGGTGAGTGAGGAGGGCCCCACCACCTTCCCCTCAGCCTGCTGCATCTCTCTCGGATTTGCGCTAATAAATCGGTACTGCAAGCAAACTATGATACTTAGCACAATGAGAGAGGTCACAAAATCAACCGGAATGTTCAAGCAAATTATAGAAAAAAACCCAATCTGAATCCGTTAAGTAGTTCTCTCATGAAAGGCGACAGATGTTGTATTTTATATATATAGAGATATATATTTATTTATTGGCAGACACAAGTGTTCTGTAAGGACAGTACCATGCCACATAATGATGGGACGGATTTTCTAATGTTTTCTCTTTTTTCCTCCACAGTCTTGAAGATCACCATAATATCACTTCCTTCACATCCCACAAAGCTCCTCTCCTTCTGGGATGTCCACATATAACATGGCCAGTGACTGGAAATGGCCGTTCATATTTGGACACGGAACTCAGGATGACAGACCTCATGTTCAAAGTATTATATCGTAAGTTACTGCCAGTACTGGATTGTGACTTGGGCTATTTTTCCTATTTTCTTTTTTGTTTTTGCTTTTAGCCTCCTTAGCTTTATATTTAGCTCAGGATAAGCAATTAAATGTTAAAATGCAATTTTTTTTCAACAAGAAAAAATGTTACTATATGTAACAGAAACATATAAATACCAAAATGTCAACATATGTAAATACTGTATATTAGAAAAGGCACTTTTCTTATATTTTTTATGTTGCTAACGTCTTGCTTACCCTTGGTCATGATTGCAATTATTTTGCTATTTGCAATGCAGCTACAGTTGCACCACGACCAAATTCACTGGGCATATCGTAGTGGTTTAGCTGTGCAGTGCCATATCATGCATCAGTTTCACTTTCCGTTTCAATGTCTGATGACCATTTCATGCCAAGGACATTAAAAGAGGTTTTACCAACAAAGTGCCCCTTTATTTTTGTCGTGTTTGTTATCCCTACAACACACTACTGTGTTTTCTCCACTGAAAAATCTAATTACATGAGACGCCACTATCCTCAAAGCCTGCCATTATCTAGCAACTGCCCTTTCCAGTTTCTTGATTCTTGCATAATAAGTTAAGGATGTGCACACTCCAAACACCATCCATCCATCCATCCATTTTCCAACCCGCTGAATCCGAACACAGGGTCACGGGGGTCTGCTGGAGCCAATCCCAGCCAACACAGGGCACAAGGCAGGGAACCAATCCCGGGCAGGGTGCCAACCCACTGCAGGACACACACAAACACACCCACACACCAAGCACACACTAGGGCCAATTTAGAATCGCCAATCCACCTAACCTGCATGTCTTTGGACTGTGGGAGGAAACCGGAGCGCCCGGAGGAAACCCACGCAGACACGGGGAGAACATGCAAACTCCACGCAGGGAGGGCCCGGGAATCGAACCCAGGTCCCCAGATCTCCCAACTGCGAGGCAGCAGCACTACCCACTGCGCCACCGTGCCGCCCCTCCAAACACCATGAAACTTTAAATTTCATTTCAGTCCAAAAGTCAAAATTGTTCACATTACTCTGTTTTCTCGACTGAAAATGTAAGTATCCATACAGTATCCCACACCCCTGAAATTACCTTGCAACTGCCCTTTCCTGTTTCTTGATTCCTGCAGATGAAGCTGAGATAGACATGTTCAAAGAGCAGTGGAGCAATGCACCAAGTATCTTTGTGCATTTTTAGGATTGTGATCACTTACAATTATATTTGGCAAAGCATGCATCATACTGCCAGAACAACCACAACACAACTCTCAGGGCTCAACAAAGCAGGAATTTTTTTCTTTTATTTTTTTTCACTTGAGATCTCTTTTTTTAAATAGTAAATGACAGGTAGATGCATGCATAATTAATACGTGTAACTAAATACCTTTCTTCTTCTGTTAGCTTGAATTTCTCGGGAAATTAAAAAAATGTTTTGCTGATTTTTTTTGTGAAGCGAAATACTGAGTTTCCCAACTAATTCAATTTTGTGGGAATCTATTTGCACATTATTATATGGCTATGCAGTTGCTAGGTGACATTATACACATGCCAAGTGACCCCATGACATCACATGTTGTATAAGATGGCCACAAATTTAAAATAGTGTCCAAACTAGTGAACTTCCACCTAAACCATTCTCAAAGGTTCGTAGTAGATTAAGTCTAGATGTGCCTCTAGAGTTCAGGAATAGCTGAGTAGTTCAGAGGATGATTGTTTAGTTTTCAAAAGCCTTATAGTGCTGTGCACTTTTTGTCAGGCAACTAGAATATTATGTCCAGGTATCTTTTATGACAGCTGCTGATAGAATGATTTGTTTCTTTATTTCAGCTGTTTTCTATTAATGGTTTTGATTTCATGCTTCATCTACAGTGAATAGAACTAAAAGTAAGTTTGTAATAGTATAATATTGAATTTTGATCATTTTCATATGGGTCATTTTTAAATGATCCATCAGTGCCACCAAGTCTGCATCTCATTATCCCATTTGAGCTCAAAAATAGATTCCAGAAATACTTTTTTGCACAGTTTTATAGGACATGCACAAAGCATTATATTTTCCAAAGTCAATCAAATTATATACAGACAATCATGTCCACCCATTATTATATTATTCTGCATAGCATTTCATTTTGTGGCTGTGAACATACTAAATAGAACATATATTTGTGGGCTTCTTTATTTCATTAGTCGTATATTTCACATTATTTACTCAGCTTCAGGTTTTAAAAATACAGACTTCAGACCTTCCAATTAAATAAAGGTTATGGAAGCTATAAGAATAATGAAAGTCACATCTAATCGGCCTATTCCAACTTTTCTGGATATGTTAATTGGTCTTTTCATTGATATTAAAGGCTAATTTCACATCAGGCAGAGAATAACTATTTTAGTATATCTAGGTAAGTCTAGTATACTGTATATAGATAAGAAAGAACATTTAAAAATTCTACTCTTATTTCTATCCAGTTTTGATTTGAGTAGCTGTGTAAATTTACATATACATTTATTTGCTTACATGCACTATTATCCAAAGTAACTAACAAAAGTGATCAACATAATCGAATAACCACCACTCTGAAAGAATGTTTAGGGACAAGTGTTATGGGACAAGGTTACAAAATTATGAAGCGCTCAGAACAAAATATGACCTTGGTACAATTCATACGTTACAAAATCTATCAGATAGAGAGAGTCTTCAAATGCTTCTTAAACACATTGAGAGAGTCAGAATTTCAAAATGATCTCAGCAGCTAGTTCCAAAAGCTACAAGCTATGCATGAAAAGAGTCTGCATTGAGACGCCATCCCATGCAGAGGTGGCATTACCAGATGCTGTACATCTGAAAACCTGAGTGGGTGAAAAGGAACATAGGACATCACACTTGTCTCCATATGTATATTGCAGGTGTTGACCTAGGCAAGCATCAAGAATTTGAACATATTATGTCCTGCTATAGGGAGCCAAGTTGTGATCTGAAAAGAAGAGAGACATGTGCCCACCTCGGGTGATTAAACTCCAGACATGCCCGTGCATCTAGTCCACTAATGCAGCTTTGTGACACATGCCAGTACTCTTGCCAACCAAGAATTGCAGTAGTTCAGAACTGACAAGACCAAAGCCTAGACCAGGAGATGTGTTGCATACTCTGTCAGAGATGATTTTATCTTGCAAATGTTGTATAGAGGGAATCTGCACAACTGAAAGGCTGCTGCAACATGTGTCAGTGAAGGACAGCTGGTCATCAATCATCACTCCAAGCTTGTGTACTGACATGGAGGGTGTTAGCCAAAGTGAGCCAACCTAAATAGAGGTAGGGTGCTTGTGGAATAGCAAATTTCAGCTCAGCAATTAGTGGCCAATTTTAAATAAATAATCTTGTCCTGTGAAGGTGCAGGCTCCAAGCAGGTGTGTGTGTGTCTTTCGCTCTGCAGTTAATTGGGAATTGGCCAACTGTGTCGCATACAGATGCAGAGGTGGGCGGATCAGTCAGGCACCTCCATGATACCAAGGAGGGAGCGGCTCCAAGAACCCATACCCAATTAGGCAGTGGAGAATATGGGATCCTGCATGGGACAGAAAGGAGAGAAACAGAGAGACAGAGGAAAAAAAATCTAAAAGTAAAAGAAAAGATTGGAGGTTGAAAGATGGGAGAGAGAAGGGCTGGAGCACGACGGAGCCAGTGCAATGGAAAGGAAGCAGGCAGATGGGAATGGAACCCCAGGGAAAGGAGTGTGTGGCCAGTGCTCAAGAGTGGGTTGAAAGTCGTTTTTGCTGAGCAGCCAGGGAGCAGGTGCAACCACAATACACCCGAGGACTCCCTGTGTCCTAAGTCCGGGAAAGCATTGGGAGTAGAAGGTTGCTTGCTCTGCAGTGCCCCAGGGATCGCCATAGGATGGACGGTGGGACACAAGCAGGTCTAAATGGTGTCTGTGCCTGTTGATTAATGTCACCGCAAGATCCAAATAGGATAAGCCAGAGAGATGTCAGTTTTATTGGGAAGCCCTGGGGACTGTGATTTTAATGAGAAGATTCCTGCCATGTTTTAACCTCGTTTTTAAGGATATTTAACGGATTTTAACCTCCACTGACGCTAGCTTTTATTGATTCATTTATTGACTGATGATGCACTGCACTTTGTTTTGAACAATATTTTGTTTGGATTATCTTAAATAAAAGCACTTTGGCACATTTTAGCACCTACCCCTTGCTGCTGCATGTGTGTCCTCATATGTCTGGCTCATCCCTCAGGTAACGTTATTGATAGCGGTGGGTTCAAGAGGCTCCCAGAAGAACCCGGTAATGTGGAGTTGACCCATACTGTCACAGTGCTGAATAGATGCGCAAGCTGGGATAACAAGAATGTAAATTTTTGCCAAGAAGATCTGGAGATGGTGTTCCTTCATCCAGGTTGCAATTTAAATGAGATATGCGGAGACTCTAGTTGATACCATGTGGTCCTCTGGAGGAACAGTTGTCGATTATTGACGTAGCACTTTTTAGGCTCTCATTGTACCTGAATGGAGTTGACATACGTGGGAGAAGAGTTAACGTGGATGAGAGATATAGGTGTATGTTTTAATACTGGTATTAGAGTAGAAACGTGTAAAATAAATATGAGAGAGTATTTTAAAATGCAGTCATACATATCAATAATTAACTGTCATCCAACAAATCACCCCAGCAGTAAAATCCAAACCTCCCCCATCTTATACTGATTCTGAGTGTCACCACTTCTGTGTGTGTCTTGTGACAAGTAAGCATGTCCTAGACATTCAGCCAGCTGTCCTATTTTCTGTCTGATTATGTAATCTTTTAATTGACTACACTCTTATTAAATAATTATTCTAAGAAGTATTTTTTAAAACAAAACCAACATTTTTATTGATTAAGCTTTACTAGTGCTTGACTTGCCTACCAACCCCTATGATGGTCTCATGCAGCTGAGGGCACTCCATGGACTCCAACATATACTTTTTATTTTCATATGACAACAAACATTACTAGACGGTTCATTATGCCTGTTTGTAAAGGGATGAATGCATATTATATTGAAATAAAATAATGCAAATGATTAACAGCAGCATCTGTTTCATTGACATTATGGGCTTTTGTATTCTGTATTTAAAAGAATATAAACTGTTGCCAAAAATGTGGCTAGAAATAAATTGAATAGTGTGATCGAACTTGCAAATGAAACTAAGTGATGCCTGAAGTAGATACTCCAGCAGGGTACGTGATCAGGAGAAGAGCCAGCAATGCGTCATTACAAAACATTTGTCTGAAGTAGTGGCTCTGTGAGCTTTACCAGATTCCAGAATAATGACAGAATCCCAGAGTACATTAAAATGACCTGTTTATTTAGCAAATCACACATGAGAGGGATGAACAAAGGGACAACACAAAGTTTTAAAATGAATATAAAACAAACAAAAATCCTCAGAACAGAAGATCTGCTGACTTTTTTTCTCTCTTTCTCTTGCTCTCTCACTCTCTAAATAAATCTTTGTCTCCTCTTCCTCTCTGGCTATGAGGATTTTTTCCCAACTCAATACATACTCCATGGTCCACTGGTAAGGGATGTGTGGCTGTAAAAACTTCACATTGGGTCTCCTTGCAGCTTTTCACCTTGAATCACTTTGAGGTCTAGAGGTCTCGCTACCTCCAGCCTTACAGTTTCTTCTGGTGGCTCCTGAGAAGTACAGAACAATACTCTGCCTTAAAACGGTCTGAACTTTTGAAGTAGTGTCTTGCCTTCTTGAAAGGGCCATAACCTGAAAGAATTACATGAAGGTCTCCAAGACCCCTCTTTTATGTTGGTGTCACCATAACATTATGTCTGATGTTCCAAAAAGCCCTTGTCATGCAATTATTATTTCTGCAGTTTATTTTTATTTTGTCTTTGATTACAGTTATTTATTTTGCCTCCAGTTTTTACCAGTATATAAGCAGTGTAAAAATAAAGCTTTTTGTGTTTCCTTGCACATAAAGAAAAAGTTACTGCTGTTGAGCCATTGCTATTACTTTTTTAGATACGTTTTTTATAAATATCACCTGGAAGTACATTGTTTTGGACAGAGACCATAATCCGGGGGAAGTCCTGGGAGATCCTTGAGTGCACCATGTGTGACTGCAGCACTCTTGTGGCTACATCAGACACTAGCATCAGTCATTCAATGGGCACTGCGGTAAGCAACCCATAAATCTGCTATTCGATGGTTTGCTCAGGCAAATGTAAGTAGATGGGGCAAGTGGGGGACTTGTATATAATAAAAGATTTATCATTCTTGTAGTATATACAATTTGACATGAATGAGCACTTTTGTCAGATTCAGCTGGTTCCTAAAATCAAAGTGAGCACAGTGACAAATGCCCCTTACATGTGCTGTAAATGCTCTCTGTGTGCACGTGTGAGGTCAGTCTCAGATTGACTGCTAAATGTACTTCACTGACATTATCAGTTGCTGAAAAAGTTTTTTTTAAACAGTCACAGCCATAAATCTTGAGAAAATGCAGTGATAACACTAATCCTGGTTCAGGGAGCAATGTGAAGAATGTGGCCCTCAGCGGCTCTGCAACTCCACAAATTTCTCTAAAACACATAAAAGTGAAGGGAGATGCAGCGTGTCTTTTCACTCCTTCAAGCTGCATAAATTGATAGGCTGCTTCACGGTTATGAATGAAACTGTGTGTGCACAGTTAACTCAAGAAAGTCAGAAAATTAAAAATTCAATTAACCCATCAAACACATCTGACCCATTGGGACTGAATTTAAACCTACAGTAAATCCAACTGGAAACGAGGCACACTGTTACCTTTTTTGTTCTGCCAAATTTTGTCTATTTTTTAATTTTCCTGATAATTGGTATATTATATTTCATTTTATGACTGGGCAGACGGTTGACTTTGAAAAGGTAAAAGCCGGACTGAAATCTAACCACCATTAATAAGTGACTTGCCAGACACCCCAAGCCCAGCTTCTCATTGCAAAAATGCTTGTAATGCATGTGCTCTAAATGTGATCAATATATTTAAACATGGAGCTGTCAGACTCTATTAAATCTAATGGGCCTTGCCATTTTTTAAGATTTGCAAGACTAAACATAGGCTTTTATTGACACTCAGACGGTCATATTATAGTTAGCATTCATTTAAATACTTATTGGGAATAGAGACTGCATCTGCTGTGCTGCTTAATTCTCCTCAATAGAAGGCAATTTACTGTTTCTGCCAAAGCCTGCAGCAAAATGGGCACTCTGTACCCCACTCATCCTGCAGGAAATTAGACAATGTTTATGGGGCTGTCTTTGTAAAAGGCTGCGAGCTGACATAGCAATAAACCTTTTGAGCCGAATTTAAATTGTTCTCCAACACAGTGGTTTGTGCTGTTAACCTGGAACTGCAAAGTACTGGTTGGGTTGTCAAGTAGCCATTTTAATTGGGCTGGTATGGTGAGGAGTTTAACAGACTGCTGGCGTGATCACAGTTCAAATTCATAAGAAGTTATTAGATTTCACTCTTGAAGAGTGGAAGCTTACTGGAACACTTTAGATTAGCTATGTTAAAACAATACAATAAAAAGAAAAATTGAATTAGCAGGTGCCTTAAGAGGCATTTGTTCTCTGCTTTCTTGTGTATAATTGCCACTCAAGGCATCACATATTAGCACCTAAATCTATTTGCTCAAGTAACTATAATGTTCTGTCTCAAAAATGCCTGCATAACATTTCATTAAATACAACTAAAAATGTACATAATGTGTATATGTAGTAGACTGCATTGGCACTCTCAGGTAGTCCCTGGACCCAGAGTAACTTCAAGAAAGCCCAGATATGAGAGCAAACCTGTTTTATTAATATAAACTAAAATATTCACAGAAAGAGAATGACACGAAGAGCCTTATAAAAGCGAAATTTTAAGAAACAATAATCCTAAAACTTTTTTGGGCTTGCTTATACATGGATAAAATTCCCTTACTAAACCCTGGGGTGGCTGGTCCACTTAGCCAGAGATTACTGTTTGATTTCCTTCCTACAATACTTCCAACTTAAATCATATGCCCAGCTTACCCAGAGTCTCCCTTAGGCAGTACATATTTCCAGGGAGAACTCTGGTTCCTTTAGAAACATATGCAGTTGCGGTGGCTAGCCCATCTCATCCCCAACTAGTGATGAATATATAGATATATTTAAATACAGTGACTGATTGTATTTTCCTAAAAACCAAAACAGAAACTTCTAGATACAATTCTCAAGCTGAGCCATGCAGGTATTGTATGCTTGAATAATTGATTTTACTCTTTAAAATAACATAAGCAAGTCCAGTTTCCCTTTTTTTGAATAAAGAGCAGGTTTTCCCGACGGGGCACCCTACACTTAGAAGTCCACACAAAAATTACTCTTTCCCTTGTCATTCTCTATTTTATACCATTGAGTAGTCATGTGACAGGAAGGGGCAGTACTTTCTTTCATGTGGCAACGCTTCCATAATTTCTGCCATGTCTCCTGTTATACACTTCCAGCTACCTCATGAAAAGAGAGCAGAACATGTCTGAAGATGACATTAGAGCTAATCTTGTTTTTGCATTCAGCAGCCTGGCCCTGCTTTTTCATTTGCTAATGAAAGTCAAGGACAGTGTGTACTGTGAGAAAGCCAAGGAATGCAGCTGCTTAAGATTTCAACCTTTAGAGATAAGTAACCTCCATTTTCAACAGCCTATTAATTCCATATATGGGTCTTCCTGACTTTGACTTAAATTGTGTAATTGTTCAATGAATAAGTTTCGGTAAAATGACCACCTGCACAGGCTATGAAGTAATGATGGCCAGTTTCGGTCAAGTGATGGACATTAGGTAATGGTGGAAAGAACTCAAAGGAGGAGAGTGTTTTGCATAAATGATAAGAAATGTAATATAAACTAGCCGACGCATGTAGAATTTCCGGCCAAGCAGGATTACATTTGAAAGTGATAAATAAATCAGGCTTTCCGAATTTGCATACTATGGCCATGACATCCTGATAGTTTTGTTGCATGTATCTTGGACTTCCTGGAAATGTGGACGGTAATATGATCATTTTGCTTACACGTACATTGTTATTTTCAGCGTTTGCATGCAGTGTGTCTGATAGTCATTTGTATTGTTCCATGCGCAGATCTTGTTGATGTAATCTGAGATAGTTGAGACGCGCGCCCTCTGTTTTAACATACACATCTACGACATACTGTTGGAATAGTTTGCCGCTGAAATTGCAAAATACTAAATGTATTTCTCATTGCTAATCTGTACACGTAAAATTGGCATTGAGTAAGCCTTATTCGCTTGGAGGTTCTTTTATCGGGAACATGTTGTAAACCTATGTGCCAGCCAATGTCTCCGTAAGGGAATAAAAGTGGGTAAACCATAGGATCGCAATTCATATTGAGTGTGGAAATCTGTTTACAGGAGTTGCCTATAGGATAGATGCAAATGTCCCTTTCGGCAGGCGTTTCGCCATCTTCTCCGACGAAAATCACTGCAACATCAGTGTGACATGTCGGGGCACTATATTGTCGTAAATCCTGCCTAGGGTTTTCCTTGAATGCTGTTGGATTGGACTGAGCGATTTCATGCATGTGTTTGTATGATTTAGCGAAGCGGTTGACGGTTCTAAGCATGGAATCTAGCTGGAGAAGTACATTTTCGCTGCATGCAGAGTTTGCTTTATTTTGTAAGCGTACTTCAGTAGCTTGCGCTGTGTCAAAAACATACAACTCTCCATATCCTGGAGAGGTAGAAGTGTTAGCATATAGTGGAGGTTGAGTTATCTATGCACCCATGGAAACAAATGTTAGAGAAGAGTTGTATTCTTGAATGTATTCACGATAATTTTTAGCTTCTGATGTTTGCTGTGTAAGAAGCTGTTGTAAAGACACAGGTGGCTCCCGCAAAGGTGGTAAAGCTACTTTACTGTTGTGGCAGCACCTTGAATACTTGTTGGATGTGTTACGCTCAGCAGGCCAGTATAGTGCATAACATGGAAGAGGACGAATAGGAATCGAGAAATGCTGTGTCAGTTGCGTGTGGGCAGGACTGGTTTTGAAGTGGAAGCAGGACGAACCAGAAGAGAAATATATATAAGAGATGGATACACTTCCTACTCTGGGCACTTGCACCATGGTCAAGTCTCTTTGTTACATTGATGTTGTGACCACAAGGGGGTGCCAGAGAGCCCCTAAACCACTGACATAGTCATATGGCACACATTTACAGGATTAAAATAAAGGGTTTCATTTACACAAGGCACTTTTCCAAAATCACGTCTTCACATCTCAGTTGCACAAGCATGATGAAATCATACAATTAAGCAATAAACCAATAAGTGTGTGCAATTCTGACTCAACTCTGTTCTCAATTCTCAACTCAACTCAACTCAATTCTCCCAACTCTGACTCAACTCAAGTGAGGCAGCAGGCTTTCTTTTAAACCAGACGTGGGAACTGCTTCCAGTCTCCTGTCCAGGTTGTCCAGAGCATTTCTGGGATATGTGGAAACCAGGACAGTCCTCCTCTGGCAGCTCCCTCTGGTGATCCTCAAAGACACCAATAGGTCTGCATTTCCAAACTCCAACTCCCATGCCACCCTGTGGGTGTCCTGATTGGGTTTAGATCGAAGGGATGCTGCCAACAGTCATGTGGGGGAATGATCTGCTCCCAGTGAGCCTGTTCACATGTTTCTTCCATTATGGCCTGCTGGCCAGGCATGAATTTCTCCTTTATGCCAGCATGGATGCCTATCCTTCCTCTCTGACACTTACAATGTGTAATAAAGATTTTTCTGCATTTCCGTTCCTGCTCCAAGACTGCCTTCTTTCAAGAGAGAGCTTTTCTCCATGACATTTTCTTTCCCTTTCCCAGTAATTTCCTATGTGTTCCCAGCCTATTTCTCATGGGAAGAAAGGACAATATATTTTATTATACTAATTTTGTAGGCAGCATGCAAGCAAGGTAACTAACACTGCTGCCCCACAGCTTTAGAGTTCTGAATTACCAGTTGTTGTGAAGTTTGCACAAACTTCCTGTATCTGAGTGGGTTTTTCTATAAAAATGTTAGTAATCCAGAGTCCAGCCCCTCTCAAGGAGATTGGTTCCAGAGTCCAAGCTGTGCGTCGAGGTGAGTCCGACTATATCTAGCCGGAACCTCTCAACTTCGCGCACTAGCTCAGGCTCTTTCCCCTTCAGAGAGGTGACATTCCACGTCCCAAGAGCCAGCTTCTGTAGCCGAGGATCGGACCGCCAAGGTCCCCGCCTTCGGCCACCACCCAACTCACACTGCACCCGACCTCCTTGGCCCCTCCCATAGGTGGTGAGCCCATGGGAAGGGGGACCCACATTGCCTCTTCGGGCTGTGCCCGGCCGAGCCCCATGGGTGCAGGCCTGGCCACCAGGCGCTCGCCATCGAGCCCCACCTCCAGGCCTGGCTCCAGAGTGGGGCCCCGGTGACCCGCGTCCGGGCAAGGGAAAACGCCGTCCAAAATTGTTTTTCTTCATAGGAGGTTTGTTTAACCGCTCTTTGTCTCATCCCTCACCTAGGACCAGTTTGCCTTGGGTGGCCCTACCAGGGGCATAAAGCCCCGGACAACAGAGCTCCTAGGATCATTGGGACACGCAAACCCCTCCACCACGATAAGGTGGCGGTTAAAGGAGGGGTTTTGTTATTGGACTTCTGTGCTCGTCACGGATTGTCCATAACGAACACCATGTTCAAGCATAGGGGTGTTCATATGTGCACTTGGCACCAGGACACCCTAGGCCTCAGTTCGATGATCGACTTTGTGGTCGTGTCGTCGGACTTGTGGCCACATGTCTTGGACACTCCGGTGAAGAGAGGGGCGGAGCTGTCAACTGATCACCACCTGGTGGTGAGTTGGCTTCGATGGTGGGGGAGGATGCCGGTCAGGCGTGGTAGGCCCAAACGTGTTGTGAGGGTCTGCTGGGAACGTCTGGCAGAGCCCCCTGTCAGAAGTAGCTTCAACTCCCACCTCCGGCAGAACTTCGACCACATCCCGAGGGAGGTGGGGGACATTGAGTCCGAATGGGCCATGTTCCATGCCTCTATTGTTGAGGCAGCTGACCGGAGCTGTGGCCGTAAGGTGGTCGGTGCCTGTCGTGGCGGCAATCCCCGAACCCGTTGGTGGACACCGGCGGTGAAGGATGCCGTCAAGCTGAAGAAGGAGTCCTACAGGACCCTTTTGTCCTGTGGGACCCTGGAGGCAGCTGATAGGTACCGGCAGGCCAAGCGGAATGCGGCTTTGGTGGTTGCTGAGGCAAAAACTCGGGTGTGGGAGGAGTTTGGGGAGGCCATGGAGAACGACTTTCGGACGGCTTCGAGGAGATTCTGGTCCACCATCCGGCGTCTCAGGAAGGGGAAGCGGTGCAGTGTCAACACTGTATATGGTGGGGATGGTGCGCTGCTGACCTCGACTCGGGACGTTGTGGGTCGGTGGGGGGAGTACTTCGAAGACCTCCTCAATCCCATTAACATGCCTTCCAATGAGGAAGCAGAGCCTGGGGACTCAGAGGTGGGCTCCCCCATCTCTGGGACTGAGGTCACCGAGGTGGTCAAAAAACTCCTTGGTGGCAGGGCCCCGGGGGTGGATGAGATACGCCCGGAGTTCCTCAAGGCTCTGGATGTTGTAGGACTGTCTTGGCTGACACGCCTCTGCAACATCGCATGGACATCAGGGACAGTGCCTCTGGATTGGCAGACCGGGGTGGTGGTCCCCCTCTTTAAGAAGGGGGACCGGAGGGTGTGTTCCAACTACAGAGGGATCACACTCCTCAGCCTCCCTGGAAAAGTCTATTCGGGGGTTCTGGAGAGGAGGGTCCGTCGGATAGTCAAGCCTCGGATTCAGGAGGAACAGTGTGGTTTTCGTCCTGGTCGCGGAACAGTGGACCAGCTCTATACCCTTAGCAGGGTCCTGGAGGGTGCATGGGAGTTTGCCCAACTAGTCTACATGTGTTTTGTGGACTTGGAAAAGGCATTCGACCGTGTCCCTCGGGGAATCCTGTGGGGGGTACTCCGAGAGTATGGGGTACCGGCCCCCCTGATAAGGGCTGTTCGGTCCCTGTACGATCGTTGCCAGAGCCTGGTCCGCATTGCCGGCAGTAAGTCGAACCCGTTTCCAGTGAGAGTTGGACTCCGCCAGGGCTGCCCTTTGTCACCGATTCTGTTCATAACTTTTATGGGCAGAATTTCTAGGCGCAGCCAGGGCGTTGAGGGGGTCTGGTTTGGTGGGCTCAGGATTGGGTCACTGCTTTTTGCAGATGATGTTGTCCTGTTTGCTTCATCAGGCCGTGATCTTCAGCTCTCTCTGGATCGGTTCGCAGCCGAGTGTGAAGCGGCTGGGATGAGAATCAGCACCTCCAAATCCGAGACCATGGTCCTCAGCCGGGAAAAGGGTGGAGTGCCCTCTCAGGGTTGGTAGCGAGATCCTGCCCCAAGTGGAGGAGTTCAAGTATCTCGGGGTCTTGTTCACGAGTGAGGGAAGAATGGAGCGCGAGATCGACAGGCGGGCTCTGCATCGGTCTGTCGTGGTGAAAAAGGAGCTAAGCCGCAAGGCGAAGCTCTCAATTTACCAGTCGATCTATGTTCCTACCCTCACCTATGGTCATGAGCTATGGGTAGTGACCGAAAGAACGAGATCGCGAATACAAGCGGCTGAAATGAGTTTCCTCCGCAGGGTGTCTGGGCTTTCCCTTAAAGATAGGGTGAGAAGCTCAGTCATCCGGGAGGGGCTCAGAGTAGAGCCGCTGCTCCTCCGCATCGAGAGGAGTCAGATGAGGTGGCTCGGGCATCTGATCAGGTTGCCTCCTGGACGCCTCCCTGGTGAGGTGTTCTGGGCACGTCCAACCGGGAGGAGGCCCTGGGGAAGACCCAGGACACGCTGGAGGGACTATGTCTCTCGACTGGCCTGGGAACGCCTTGGGATTCTCCCGGAAGAGCGAGAAGAAGTGGCCGGGGAGAGGGAAGTCTGGGCATCTCTGCTCAAGCTGCTGCCCCCGCGACCCAACCTCGGATAAACGGGAGACAATGGATGGATGGATGGATGTTAGTAATCCTCTGACATCTCACAGACATGCATGTTAGAAGTGTTGGTGACTTGAAATTGGCCCTATTTGAATGGTTTCATGTGTGTGGTTATTCTTGCTTTGTGTCTAACCTCAAATCCAAATTGTGTTAAGTGTGTAGAGAAAATCAAAAGTTGTATACATGAATACTGTGTTTATATTATACAATTACCCATTTCTGAACCTGTTTAATCCATTACAGAGTTATGGGGAAGCAGGGCCTGGCCTTGAAATTTGGAATTAATTGTCACCCATTGGAATCATCAATTTAAGAAACACAGGTTGGGTGACTATGCAGACTCCACACAGGCAGTTTTCTCAATGGGAACTGAACTTGGATGTCAGGAGCTGCATGTTAGTAGCACTGACTGCTGAACCATCTTTAGCTATCTTTATATATAATCTTCATTTGGATCTTGATCTTTGTCCGCGAATTCACTGCCTTGTGTGGTGTTCCTGCTGTGTTCAGTAGAGGGCAGTAGTGATGGAGGAGGAGAGGAAGTGAGGGGGAGGATCGTTGGATGAGGTTGGAGTGTTGTGATTAAAGAGGATTGAACTAAAGGAGACTACGTGCTGTTTGTACTGGCTGAATACACAACACCTTGGTTGTTACTTTTGTTTACAAACACTGTTGATAGCACTCTTTGTGTTTAGATCTGGCGTTGACACCTGCTTCGTTGTCGAGACTGTGGTTTTTTGTGTTTCTATCGACCGTCGTTGGCAGCACTTCGTCCAAATCGAATGTTCACCCACTTCTTGGAGTCGGCAGTCAGAGTATATAAGTCGGACACACTTCTGTGATTTTCCATCAGTCGGCGTTTGGAGTTCAAGAAAGAAGCATTGGTTCTTCCTTACTCTTTGGATTGCCACAAAGCAACCTGTGAGATTGAAGAAAGGTTGAGAAGAGATCATGAGAGGAAACGACAGCGTCATGAAAACAAGATGGACTGTAAACAGAGAGAAGCAGAAATGCTCCTCCACCACCACATAATTACTATTCGGACAGTGATTCCGAGTAGGCCATTCCTATCGAATCAATGTCCAAGGGTTTTGTTTTGTCATTTTTTTTCCCTTATAAAAAATCATAATGCTGTGCGACGAAGGGCCCAGTTCATGACTGGCAGCCGCGTTTAAACAGGGAGCCCTTCACAGACAACTTTAACACTTGCAATGTAGTTGGGCGCACATGGCTAGTATTATATAGTTTTTATAAAGCATTTTACCTTTGCTCCATTATTTACTTATGCACTTTTGGCTTATAATTATTATGAAGAAATTACCCTTAAGTAAGTCAGGAAGACGTGCCAAGTAGGACAGCCTTTGTTAACAAAATTGTATATTTAATGATGTTATGCTTTCAGGTCTAAGGTTTCCTAAAGCAAACTAGTAATTAGTCAAAAAAATATAGTGTTACTAATGACAAGGGAAGCAAAAGGAGAAAAACACAAACACGCTCTGACAAAGCCAAAGCCAAAGTTATTATAGAGTCATAATCTGGACCTCACTGCCCCACCACTTCTATACTGTATGTGTAGCACTCAAAGCGGGGGTCTTTGAAAGGACCTGGATTTGATTTTCACCCCAGTTACTGTCTGACACGTGTTGACACTTTCTTTCTGTGTCCCTTTTGATGTTGTCCAGCTGCTCCAGCTTTATTCCACAGCTCAGAGGTGTGCCTCATAGGTTAATAGGAGACACAGTGTGTAGCAAGCTCTCCAGTGAACTGGTGTCCCATCCTGGTCTAGGTAATGCAATGTGCCTGATCATGTCATGGTAGAAAAATAAATCCAATTTTATAGATTCTTTTATTTTTTTATATGCACTATGTTGACTCAGATATTGGTGAAGCAATCAGAACAGAAAATAATCTCACTTCTTATTTTCTTTTTAAATGAGGTATATCAACAGAGATTCAGATCTGTTACACAGCTCAAACTTGGACAAGAAGGCAAATGCTGAAGCAACATGACTTAAAAAAAACCCAGAACAACAAGGACTAATTCCACAAATTCAACTAAGCCATGAATTTCAATATTTGGAGAAAAGGGTTAACTAGTACAAATACTTGCAAAAAATGGTTAACGTATGTTGGAAAAATTCAATAAAAACACAATTAGTGAATGTCATCTTCTGAGTACCTTACCTCAGTAACTGGCAACAGCGAGCTGCCAAGACTTTTAACCGAAGGCTGTGCTGACTCATGAGTGCTAATTCATGTGAAACTAAAACAGTTTGGAAGTACTTAGCTGTTATTAATGTACTTGTATTCAAAATGATACCACTGTGAATAAAAAATTAAAAATGAGGTAGAAAAAAGCTGCATGAGAGGAGATGAAGGTCAAAATTGAGGGTATTTCACATGCTGTGCTGGGGAGCAATGCCAAGCTAAGGGGTCACTGAGCTGCAATCCGAGTACCCTTATAGTCTGCTATATGCAGCCACCTGGCGACTCTCTGATCCTATACCTGCAGGGTTATGGGGTGGGCACAGAAGCGAAGGGGAAACCTGCTTTCACTCTTTTTATTTGTCTTGGTTGATGCTTACCTGGCATGAGGGTTCTTGGTTTTAGCATTTTGAAAACTGCTTATACAAGCTACATTTTATTGTAGCAAAGCTTTGATAAGTGATAAAAACAATGGAATGTTGGTGTTTTTCGGAAAGCAAAATTGTACATTTTCTGGGAAATGTATATGTAGTGAAAGGTAGTTATGATACTACACACAAGACCCAATTTTTATTACTATTTCTGCATTGTTTATTTTCATTTGACTCAAGGGGTTAAGTAAAGGGCGGCATGGTGGTGCAGTGGTAGTGCTGCTGCCTCACAGTTAGGAGACCCGGGTTCACTTCCCGGGTCCTCCCTGTGTGGAGTTTGCATGTTCTCCCCGTGTCTGTGTTGGTTTCCTCCCACAGTCCAAAGACATGCAGGTTAGGTGCATTGGCAATTCTAAATTGTCCTTGGTGTGTGTGTGTGGCCTGCAGTGGGATTTGTTTCCTGCCTTGTGCCCTGTGTTGGCTGGGATTGGCTCCAGCAGACCCCCGTGACCCTGTAGTTAGGATATGGTGGGTTGGATGGATGGATGGTTAATTTATTCCTAGGGGGGTAAGCTTAATACCAGTAATATTATTTTTAGCATCTTGTTCAAATGTAGCTTTTACCTATTTAATGAGTATTTATTTTAAATAATGTTGATTGCAATGTGTACCAACACAGGAGAATATGCAAACTAACGTAAGGTAAACCTGAAGCTTACAAAGTTACCATTGACTCCCTGTGGCTTGTTAAAACATTAGCAAGAAAAAAAATTACAAATACAATAGAAGTGGGTTAATATAAAAGAAAAAAAATAAGCTTGATGTACTCAATAACAATTAGAAAGTTTGCTTGTTATGCCAGGCAGGACATAATGGAAATAAGATGTGCGTCTGTAGCAGGAGTGCCGCTAGTTAAGAATAAAATGAAGAAAAAAAAAAAAAAAAAACAGCCCAATTTGTATTCCTCACCACTGAAGACGGCAACTCGCTGGGGACTTGTGCAGAATGAGTTTTCCTGAGCAATCCTGGAGCCCTCAATCTCCAAGCGAGCGGATTTGACAGGACTTCATTCTCCCATTAACAAAGGTTTGGCAGCAGAAATCTGAAGTGCTTTGAGATGCTGATTTAATATAAATATGTGCTACAAATCTTAATTTGCTCCTCTTTTTTTTTCAGTTAAATATGACAGTTAGCCACTAGGAAGATCTGTCCTGTTTGCATGAAGGCAGTGAAGCACTATGAATGCCTCAAATCCTCCGTAAATTCCTTGACATCAAAAGGTTGTTGTGGAAAAAAGTGAAATGTTGATACATTTGCACTTTAATTTAGGTTAATACATCCTTTTTATTTATTAGTATTCTTACCAAATTAAACATTCTTGGTTATGCATTTTGGCCCCTGATTTTCTTCCATCCATTATTCCATTTACTTTTTAATTGCATGCCGTAAATTGAAAAATAAAATCTAATTTTTAGAAAAACAGTCATTTTTTCCCTCATATCAGATTCTAGTGCTTTCTGAGAGTTTCCTAGTTCTTCCCACATTTCCCAGCTTTGCCCTTTGAGTGGCCAGTGCACTCCATCAGAGGGCACCCATCTTGACCATACCATGGATATAAACACACAGATGATGCTTTTGGCTAACAGAAGGGTCACATCTGAACAATCATCTATTTATTTAAAAAAAGTATGTGAGGCATTGTTTTTACCTGCAACTTTGACAGAATGCCCCAAAATCTGGGCATCCTATAGCTGGAAGGCAAGGAAAAAACTGTGGAAAAGGCAGGAATGGATCACTTTTCAAAAACACGAGCTGTCTTATGTGTTTTATTGTTAATACTAGTTTGTATTTTCTACTGCTGTTATTTCTCATTTAGGGGTCTAATGTAATATGTTAGGCAAAAAATACAAGTATAAACAGAAAAATATTCATATTTTAATTATTGGAAATGTATATTTATTAAAGATTCATTGTTTGTTGTCTGGATAATAGTTCAGGTTTTAGTTTTTAATTCCTGAGACAGTAATGATACTACTACTTTTAATAATAATCCTCCTCCCCTTCATCATCATCACTTTTGCCTCATTAACTTAGTTATCAGCAGCTTTCTACACTTTAAACTAATATCACTTCACCAAATTCTTACATTTTGTCAGGTTAAGAAAGATGCTGTGTAAGAAAATATTGTTTCAAGGATATTAATACAAGTTGGATAGGGTGTGTGTACACTATCTGCCTCAAGTTTCATATCAGTTCTATTAATCATTATTTCCTTCAATAATATGTTAGAATGTGCATTTTAAATAAAGCAAGTCAGAAACCGAACATACTTAAAATGTTACATTTAATGTTTCAAGCACTGCAGGGACATCTTTGTCAAAGCTATTCCAAGACATCTGTAGTATTTGCCATAAGTGTTCCTCCAAAAATATCTAAAGATATGCTGCTGTTAAACTCATTCCTGCCTTCTCTCTTCTGTGCAAACTTAACTGCTAAGGTGCCTTTCCTACCACTTACCTGCCTCCCTTGGAATGTGAGACCCTTGACTAGCCCATTTTCTTTCCACCTTAAACTATGCATTGTCATTAAAAATGGTATGATGGTGTATCATCATGGGGTGTGATGACTATACTGCTGGCATGGGTATAAAATATATAGTTTTAAGAAAAGCTGTGTGCTATTTTACAGGTGCAAACTATTGCTAGGGGTCATACTCGTGAGGATACAGCTTCTGTGACACGTTAAACCTTTATTTCACCACCATGCTGATCTCATGCTTGAATTTTCAAGAAAATAAATTAAATTCTGAATTTGAGAGCAGTGCCCATATTTATCAAGTGTCTCTGAATTACTCCTAGGAATCACACCAGAAATCTGGCTAGGCTAAGAATTTGTCCTACCCCAGAGTAGGACATGAAAAGTAGTTATGAAGCATCGTACAACTCCCAGGAGTTCATATTTCAGAATGAATGAATGTCACAATATTACAACACCCCAAGCAGCAAAATGTAGTTTCCTTGGAAATTCATAATGATATTTTGTAGTTTTCTGATATGGTAGGGCTTAACCTTAGAAATAATAATAATAATAATAATAATAATAATAATAATAATCTTCTTCTTCTTTCGGCAATAGTAATAATCACAGCTGTAGTAGGAGAAGAAGAAGAAGGAAAACATAATAAGGTAGGTTATTGAGCTAAGCTGTATATAACTGTTGCCTTGTCACAACAACATCAAGAATAATACAGGGTGGGCCATTTATATGGATGCACCTTAATAAAATGGGAATGGTTGGTGATATTAACTTCCTGTTTGTGGCACATTAGTATATGTGAGGGGGGAAACTTTTCAAGATGGGTGGTGACCATGGTGGCCATTTTGAAGTCGGCTATTTTGGATCCAACTTTTGTTTTTTCAATAGGAAGAGGGTCATGTGACACATCAACCTTATTGGGAATTTCACAAGAAAAACAATGGTGTGCTTGGTTTTAATGTAACTTTAATCTTTCATGAGTTATTTACAAGTTTCTGACCACTTATAAAATGTGTTCAATGTGTCATGTCCGAGCATTCCTAGATGAACAGTTTCCTGGAAAGTGGATTGGTCGTTGTGGGCCAGTTGAATGGCCCCCAAGGTCTCCCGATCTGACCCCCTTAGACTTTTATCTTTGGGGTCATCTGAAGGCAATTGTCTATGCTGTGAAGATACGAGATGTGCAGCACCTGAAACTACGGATACTGGAAGCCTGTGCTAGCATTTCTCCTGTGGTGTTGCTATCAGTGTGTGAAGAGTGGGAAAAGAGGGTTGCATTGACAATCCAACACAATGGGCAGCACATAAGTGGTCAGAAACTTGTAAATAACTCATGAAAGAATAAAGTTACGTTAAAACCAAGCACACCATTGTTTTTCTTGTGAAATTCCCAATTAGTTTGATGTGTCACATGACCCTCTTCCTATTGAAAAAACAAAAGTTGGATCCAAAATGGCCGACTTCAAAATGGCCACCATGGTCACCACCCATCTTGAAAACTTTCCCCTAATGTGCCACAAACAGGAAGTTAATATCACCAACCATTCCCATTTTATTAAGGTGTATCCATATAAATGGCCCACCCTGTACTTTAGTAAGTACTGAGAGGAAAAAAAATGAGACACACACATACCGAATGAGAGTAAAGGCCTATTACACGTATGTTTATTTAATGGTGAATGATCCATAGCTGTACAATCAGAAGAATTACCTTCCCGCTGTTATGGCCATGGGAAATGCCTCATAAAGTAACAGTTACTTAAAATAGCCACTTCCATTTCCTGACCGTCTCCCAGAGTCATGTGCCATGACTCTTTCCATGATCTCCCCTTATCCTCTGCAAGGTTCTATTTATCCAATGCCCCGGGCTTGTAAAGCCTAATGCAAATGTTCCAGAGGTTCATTAAATGCAGAACTCCATGTACCTGTATGACTTTTCCCCGTCAATTACCCATTCAGCCCTATCTGTCTTCAGGGTAATATGCTGGCTACTATAATACTGTTTTAATCCTTGACCATCTCTGGGTTGATATTGTGATATTGTCTGTGATTCACTTATGCTAGATGATCCACACTTCTGACAAATGATCTTTTATTGTATATATGTAGCCTGAATCACACTAATAACCCCAGGAAAGCCATCATTTTGCATGAATACAGCCTTCTTTGACATTGACTCATGTTGAATGGTGGTGAAATCTATAAATCTGTGCATTATCTCATGTATTGTGAGGGCATTCAAAGTTTGGGGCAAAATTTGAGAAATGGTTGGTTGTGCCATACCCAGTTTATTGCTATTGCAAAGCTGCATTTTCCCCATGGACAAAAAATGTAAATTTACACATACTTTCATTTTGGCCAACTACATATGGATTCTCTACAAAGCTGAAGGATTCATGTGACATACAAGATTTGTATTGAATATTATTCCATATCTGTCAAATCAGCATCTTTTTACGAGTTTATTTCTTTTTCCGGAATATGTGTGCCCAAATACCATCTCCTTGATGGTCATAGCGAATTTGCGGTAGATGCATAGAATTGTCTCCACTATTATGAACAGTGGCCAGTGTGGTATCTATACAGTATTTGTATATCAATGTAGTTTTGTATAGCAATCTTTGCTGAATATAGTACTGTAAAAAGTTCACAAGTAAAATGCAATTACAACTTTAAAAATGACAGATAACATAATACATACACATAAACATACAAATTTCCCTCATCAACCCCCTTCTTGGCTCACATAGAATAACCTGGCAGAGAAACCACTGAATCGACCAGTTTTAAACAAGCCTAAAATATTTATTTTATTTTCACACCAGTGCATATTAAGTGGTAACTTAGGGTGCTATCCAGATCCATTACAATTCATTACTCTTCAAAATTTGAAGAATGGAAGTTTAAGTGGAATAAAGAATAAAATTTTATTTTCATTTGCGATTTCTTTATAAAAGATAGTACATTTACAAAAAAAAAAAAGTATGACGTACGCAACGATTGTCTTCTTAAGCATGAGCCATATAAATTATTCAGTAAGTAATAAAGCTGTCAGTGAAGATGTCACTCTGAGCAGACTGCCGCTTCCTCTTCGGCACTTAAATAGACGCTCACTCTGGAACAGTTTAGCGCTACTAATTGACCTGAGAGCAAGTCTTTCGATTGTGGTAGCTAAGACAGATGGAAATAAAGATGAAAAACAAACAACGATAGCAACTCTCCAATGGCACTTTATGGTGCAATGTAATGCTTTACAAATGTTTGAAACTATAGTAGGTCAAGCAAACAATACAAATAAGAAGCCATATGTTGCCTTTCCAAACTAAGCAGTACACTAAAGTTATTTTACAGGATCTATTTGGTGTTTAAGAGGACTACAGGCAGGAAGACAAGGCTCACTATGGTCTCAAAAGGAGATATTTTGTCTTGCTAATGTGCATGAACAGGAATTTATAGGTGTTTCTGAAAGAAAATGCTAGTGGTCTCAACAGAAGCGTGCAAAGATCCTCAAGATGTGACTCAAATTTTGGCAAACTTTAACTCTCACCTTATATAAAAGATGAAACCACAAAAGGTAGGTAAGATGGTGGAATAGCTCTAGTCTTATATGTGGCAGCACATCGACCCAGGAAGGAAAAATTGGAACCTTCTTGCATCATGGTAGAGGAGGGCAGGTAGCTGGGGAGTTTAGGAGACTCAGTCCATTCTAGGTAACAGAAGGATAAGAGTTTCAGGGATACCACAGACCACCTGACCTGATACAGAAATGAGGCTGCCCCTGACATGAAAGGAATCCAGACTAGAGTACAGTACAGTCAAAAGTGGCACTGATACTGGATTTAATGTCACCAGACTATGAGACGCTGATTAAGTATGCATTTGGGAAGTGAGTTAGAGTGAACAGTCAATTAACAGGTGAAATAGAGAGTAGACCGGCATGTGGGCAAAGTGACACATTATAGGCAGCAAGGTTTTGATTAATGGTATTTTTATTTTTATTTCTGTTTCTCCATTTTCTATTCCCTCCCTTGTGCTTATTTTAATAATGAATCTTTATCTAAGTGAAGTGGCTTCCTCTGGGTAAGGAGGATGGCCACAAGGGTGACCTTTGTGCTGCAGCAGATACAAGTGTTTTGACATTTCTACAGATAGGACACTAGCAACAACAGTGACAGAGACTCTGTAGTGAATGAACCTCTGAGTCGGCGCTTTGCATTTCATAAGAGCTATACTGTCTCTCAGAAGCATGCAATCTCCTTAGAAGGCCATCTTCAAGTGCAAACACAGCAAGCAAAAATTAGCAACTTATAAACAGAAGGGTATGAAAAAAAGGAAGAGAAATAACTAAAGATTCCCAACTGATAGAAATATGGGTCTAATACACCTCAAAGCTCTGAGACCCTGTGAAAAGCAAACGTATGGGAGACTAAGAGCAACTGACCATCAAAGGGATAGATGCAAGTAATGAGAAAGGCAAATGTTCAAAATGATCATCATTACAAGGTAATCTGAATAATCTATATATATGGACATATATGAGAAATACATACATATACTAGGGGGTTTTCCCCCTGCTCGCTAGGCTTGCCAACCCCCCCTGCCTGCACTACGCGCCAGCCACGTCATGTCTCTGCTGCTTGCGTAAGGAAGTGGGGGCCTGAACGCACCCCAAGGAGATGTGGTAGCTCCTCCGAAACCCCCTCTTAAACAGGGATACAATGGGAAACAAATGCAGTTTTTTTTTACCTCCTCTTTACTCTTCTGGCTTGCTGCTGCTGCTGTGCCGCGTTATATGCATCTCGTGTGGTGCTTTGAACATTTAAAAGCCTGTACAGCAGCTGTCCTACTCTTTGTCTTTTATTTCCTGTCCCGGGCGTGGCTAAATCTCTTGGCACAAAGTCTTGTCTTGCAGGATGTGAGTTCATGATATTTTTTAGTTTAGAATTTAAAAACGGAATAAAAATCTGAAAATCTAACAACATCACATTAAAGTTTGATAAATTCTGAAAAGAATGATACCAAACATATATATATAGGTTTTAAAATAAGCCAGATTTAAAGCGTGACAAAAAAGTGACATAAAAACGTCACATAAAATCATTGCACAAAATCATTGCAGTTTTAGGCTTAGGATTTTATATATATAGAGAGAGCAGATATACAGTATATATATATATATGCATATATATATATTTTTTCCAGTTATTTGGCTTACATTTATAGGCATGTTTAGATAATATAGTACCATTCTACAGTGAGTCCTGGCTCAGTGTGCTTTATACACTTAAAAAGAATACAATTGGAAAACACATTTAACAATTTAAAATTCAATATACTTTAAATAGAAAATAAATCTTAGGGAACTATTGTAAATCTTAGAAAAGTATGTAACTATCGGCAACAAATCGGAATAAAACACATTAATTTAATGTGTACAGACATTTAACATTAATAAAAGATATCACCATACTTATAGTTTAAGAAGTCACATTGCATTTTATTTGTTATTATTTACTAAATAGTAGCTTTAACTGTGAGCAGCGTGTCAAAAGACGTTATAGGTAGAATATTGTTCAATCTAGTATTGTTCAATCTAGTAGGTACACATTTACACAGTCAGAGTTGGCAGACTAATTTTCCAGTTCAGAGGATCACTCACCAAGTTAGTAGTGCGATGTGAAACTTGCAATGTTGCTGTTTCCTGAACAGTCTCCTCAACTGATTGGCAATACTAAGAAGTGTCTCATTTAAATTGTCAGTCTCTCTTCACAAATACTCATTTGCAGTGTAAAGCACAAAGATGAGACTGTAAATGGGGCATATGGGATTGAGCAGCCCCAGACACCTGCGCAAAATTAGCAGAAGGTGCCTTGCCAGATATAAATCCCTTTTTCAACCTCTGCCACTGCGACACAATCACCATCTGCCACTTGATGGACTGAGGACTGCAGGGGATACTACTGTATCTTTCATTTTCCAACTGAGTTGAAAGAGACATAAGAATCCTGCTGCGCTTTTGGAAAGCCATTGATGATCATTTTTGAGATGTTCACAGCAAGATGTTACATGGGAAGGTGTGTTAGAATGAGAATGTTATACTGTGCTTTTTTGTTACTGTATACTATAACTACTGTAAACATAAAAATAGTAGGTAGTGTGCAGGTAGTACGTATACATTTACTACATATATATAATTTTTTTTTATATATATTTTACTTTACTTATATATACACCTTACTGCTCCATAATCCTGAAGGTGAGTATCTGGGCAAGGTCTATGTGGATTTATACATTCTTCTCCAGGTTATACTCCAAGGTGTTCCTAAAAGATATTCAATGCCAACTCCACATGGACCTTGAATAAAAGAAATTGTGTGAGTTCAATGGACTGGAATCATGTTCATGGTTGATTCTCACTTTTGCCAAATCTTGCTGGGATGGACATTGGCTCTATCTATCTATCTATCTATCTATCTATCTATCTATCTATCTATCTATCTATCTATCTATCTATCTATCTATCTATCTATCTATCTATCTATCTATCTATCTATCTATCTATCTATCTATCTATCTATCTATCTATCTATCTATCTATCTATCTATCTATACTGTAACTGAAAACTACCGATTAAGGGCTATGGGCCAATGTGGCTTTTCCAAAAGGTCAACTCTATTGAGTTGGTCTGTGTCATGAACATCCGACATACAGCAGGTCTAGCTCCCAACTGAGATGGATTCTTCCACAGATGTCTGCACTTATAGAAACTGACCGATTGGGTCAGGACTTTCCCGGGAGCTTATGGGAGTACTTCACGTGCCCTCACTGACTGTCTTCTCTGTACTGCAGAGAGAAAAACAGATGATACTGTTAGCGACAGAATGCTCTGTCTCACCGCAGAGTAGTACTGCATGCAACAGCAGAGTCCAGAACACCCATATGTGATTATGTGATAGAAGGACCAGGGGAGAAGACAGGTTCACGGCAGTACCTCCCCTGGAACATGAGAGAGGAACCCCCCCTGGATTGCATCGGGGCCACAGGCTTGGAAGCTCAAACCTGCTGGGGCCCGTGGTCACTGCCAGGAGGCTCTTTGACAGTTTCAGAGTCCTGGTCTGCAGCACTTCTGCAACCCCTGGAAGAACTGCTGGAAGAAGATCTGGGGACACATGGAGTACTTCTGGGGGCTGTTACTGCATTTCCGCCACACCCAAGAATACTGCAGGAAAAGAGGATCAGGGTGGCACCTGGAGCACTTCCAGGTGCACTATAAAGGAGGTTGCCTCACTCAGTTTGAGGAGCCAGAGTCAGGAGGTGGTGGACAAAGCTTGAGTGGAGAGGACTGGAATGGCAGAGAAAAGAAAAAGAGAGAGAGAAAAAAAAAGAGAAGGGACTGAGTATTGTCCTGCTGTTTCATATATATATTTTCACCTCGAACGGATACTCAAAATCATTTATTAATCGGAGTCTACACAGCAGACGCCAAAGGAATCAGCATACAATCGAAGTAAATCAGAATCCCCACCCCACCTGGCATTCACTCCCGTATCACCATAATGTGTCAGAAGGCACAGCACGCACCCTGACCAAGTGGGGCATCAGAATAGCACATAAACCCACCAACAATCTGTGCATGGTCCTGTTTAATGCTAAAAACAAGAAATCGACAGCCGAAACACGAAACGCAGTTTATAGTATTCCATGCAATTCTTGCCCAGCTGTATACATAGGACAAACGTCAAAAAAAATCTCAACACGTGTACAGGAACATCGCAACGCCGTCAAAAGAAAGGACGCACTATCTTTGATATATGCACATACTAAATCGACAGGACACACATTCAACTGGGACAACGTAAAAGTAAAATTTAAGGCCAGTACAAAAAGCGCCAGAGAGTTGGCCGAGTCTTGGCTATCAGATGAAAACGCCATCAACAGACACTTGGACATAAACCCAGCATATGCCAACTTAAGAAGGACATATGCACATTAATTAAACGATACACCCCCCCCCCCTTGATCATACTGACTTAGTCACCGCCACCCACCCCCCCCAATACTGAATGTGTTGCTATATATTGCCTTTGATTCTTGTAAGTCTAAGCATTATCCTCTGATGAAGACCCCTGATAGGGGTTGAAAGCTCAGGAATAAAACTATTTTATTGAAACGTGATTCGTTTTTTCTCCCTTTGTAGATCTCCAACTGCAAATATATATATATATATATATATATATATATATATATATATATATATATATATATATATATATATATATATATATATATATATATATATATATATATATATATATATATATATATATATATATATATATATATATATATATATATACTTAAACCACTCCATTTAAGTAAAATAAAATTTCTTCTTCTTCTAGGAACCTTAAACAAATAATTAAATAAATAAATAAATAAATAATAGGGGCCTAAGCAGACATTTCCTATCCAAAGCATTCCATCATTTTACCAAAAGACCTCCCAATGTGCTTTTGATTTCAAAGTTTATATACAATGGTCTCTCCTTCCCGTTCGTAAAAGACAGAGCCT
Organism: Erpetoichthys calabaricus; assembly: GCF_900747795.2. NCBI lineage: Eukaryota > Metazoa > Chordata > Cladistia > Polypteriformes > Polypteridae > Erpetoichthys > Erpetoichthys calabaricus. The sequence continues at coordinate 115,966,505 of NC_041395.2, forward strand.
TCTTTACTCAAAGGTTGCATCTTCTGCAGGGTGGAGTTTGTACTTTTGTAAGGGTCAGGAATGAACTGTGCTTCCTTCATCTATTTCTTTTTTTGTCCTTTTTTCTAGGACTTTTGACTAAAATTACCTATTATTAAGTCCCTATTATGCAGGGAACCTTGGGAATGCATGACCTTTAAAATAGGAGCAGGGTTCTGGTATGGCAGGGACACATAGCACCCCAAACTAGACATCTAGGATAATGGCCCTAGGTGTCCCAGAAGGTAGTCCTCACATTGAAAGTGATTGTGAATGTTACCCTGGAAGTGGGGCCCTGAGCAGGTCTGATGAGAGTGAAATTGTACAAATGGAAGGATAAACAGTCAACTTGATGAGAGGAGAAGAGATAGAGACCAGGGGCCTCATGTATAACGGCGTGCGTAGAACTCACACTATAACATGGCGTAAGTACAAAAGCGGGAATGTGCGTACACACAGAAAAATCCAGATGCAAGAATCTGTGCGTACGCAAACTTTCTCGTTCTTCCACTACATAAATCCCAATCAGCGTGAAAAGTAACGCACTTGCACGCGCCTTCTGTCCCGCCCCAACTCCTCCCAGAATTATGCCTCTTTAAATATGCAAATCGATATAAATAGCCTTCTGTGAAAAGACAATGGGAAAAGCACGGGGGAAAATATAAGAATTTCAGCGAATACCAAGTGGAGGCAAAGGAAAAACGTACTATTTGTTGGTTTAAACAGTGGTCTAATCAACAAAAGAAAGTTGATCGAGTGACATAGTGTCGGAGAAACTTGAAAGCTCAAGTTCACAAAATCGCACAGTGCCCGAAATAAAAAAGAAGTTGTCACATATCAAAGTCGGCGTGAAAAGGCAACTCGCAGCGTACCGTCTGAGTGTCATATGAAAGCTTATTAGGGTACAGAGAAAAAAAATAGGCACAAAATGGGAAAAAAGCACGAAATGTCAACTTTAATCTCGAAATTTCCGCTAGTTTCTCAAATCCCATCGTAACTAAAGCAGCACGTTAAATGCTTTGTTCTGTGTTTGATCTTCTATGTGCTCTATGTGTGTGAATCACTACGTGCTTCCGTTCTTTCTCTTTGTCCAACAGGACACAGAATCCATTACATTCGTGATATTATAGCTCTCTGAATAATTAAAATACTGAGATGTATACGTGATATCTTTTTCATAATGATAGGAATGAAAGCATGTTATTAAACATAGGAACACAGTGGTACAGTGATTGTTCATATCTCACGCAAGAGGCTTGCTGCACCATGCGCGACCTTCAATGAAATAATTTATTACAGAAGTACTGTCTCTTTCAAACGTACTAACCTCCAATTCCTGTCCTTACTTTTCTTTCTCCAAATACCGAATCGCCACACAATCAGCTCTGTAATAGACGTCAAGCCATCTGTAAGCTTAGAACGCCGATCCTTCAAAACTTTTAAGGAACATTGAAATATCTTCATAGTACATGTTTAATTATTCTATCCGTCTATCCTTCCAGTGTCTTGTCAGCACCAGCAATAATACAGCGCAAGGCAGGAGCTATCCGTGAACTAGCTAGCGCTGCGGCACTGTGTCCTCACATGTTTAATTATTAACAATACTGATTATTTAAATGAAGTTAAAGTTATATCTGTATACTATAAGCAACATATTTTGCTGCATTTCATCTTAAAAATGATATCGTCATCATACGCGCTTTATAAAGTGGTGCAGGTTGTGCAATATTATAACTGTAGTGCAAGTTTACAGTGGGGTAATTGTACTTATAAGTACAAACAGTTCTACAAGGAGCACTTGATGGACCGATTGAGTGCGTTTACAGTTCTTGGGATGAAACTGTTTCTGAAACGCGAGGTCCATACAGGAAAGGCTTTGACGCGTTTTGCCGTGGCTGAGGTAGTGTGTACTTGAAACCGTATACTGATAATTCTCTTTCCGATCAGCTGCTGCTATGATTCCCCACTCAGATACAGTGATATAAATACTCCGAGTGGTGCAGTGGGAGTAATATGGAAAAAGATGATCTGCTGTGGCAACCCTTAACGGGAGCAGTTGAAAGAAGAACAAGATGCAGTGAGAGTAACAACGCTAAAGCAGTTATGGTATTTGGAATACTATGGCTATTCCCTGGACCATTATATTGCTACAGGTTAATTACAATCAGATGCATTACACTAATAAACAATATGCAGTTAATTTCAGTATATTTATAAAGCCGCGCCAGGAGTGTGGGTCTAAGAAAGAAAGGGTAACCACACAAGAACAGTAGCACTGCTTTGATGCTGGGTGCCGCCAGTCTGCATAACCGAGCGGAGAAATTACGGCGTACGCCAGGGTATGAGGTACTGTGGAAACGTGCGTGGCTTTACACCAAGTTTAATTTTTATACATCGCGATTTGAGCATGGAAACATTTCTGTGCGTACGCACCGTTTATACATGAGGCCCCAGGTGTCTGAAAAGGTAAAGAGATACAGAATGCTCTTGTGTGTTATTTGTGGAGGCGTAAGTGTATTAATTACTTGTAATTCTCATGATACATAGCTCCATGTCATTTATTTTGTTAAATTTATCGCTTTTTTTTTTTACCAAGTTGTCTTTCTTGGCTGTATTTCTGGGTTCAAAGATGGCTCAAGAGCACTCCCTGTCTTCTTTATGTATATACTTACATACATACATAAATAGCCCAGTATTGTATTGTAATATATAATTCTCTCACATATTTGATTATTATATTGTTGGATTATATGTCCTTAACCACCGAGTATTTGACTCCAGAGAGGAGGAGCACAAGCCCTGAGCCGCTAACACTTATTCTTGGTACAGAGTTGCTGACAGAGATCTTAAAGGACAGACATAAGTTGAAACATTATTCCTTTTTTTATAATGAGGACACATAGGCTTGCATTTAGGAGTCCAATGCCAGGATTGAGAAGGAGGGACTATCAGAGTCATTTGCACATCTGGTTCCTCCACAGTGGATTGAGAACCAAAGGTCTCAGAAGGTCAGCATCTTTGAACTTGAGGATGGCTGACATGATGACAGTGTTGAAGCTGCTAGCATATTACAACTTAAAAAGCCCTAAAATTTGCTAGGAAAGTGAATCAATTTCCTTTCATTTTTAAGATGCAGTTTAGACTTTTCAAATAATATGGTGGTGCAGCAGCTAACCTCATATTTAATAAAATTTGAATAAGAACAGCAGAAAGAATAAAAATAACAGCAAATATAAGCTTGATTAGCAATCTTTGTACTCATGAGCATCATGGCAGTAACACCTTGTCCAGTGGCTGAGGAGTTTGAATGTGAAATAGAAACCTGCATGTAATCTTAATGTCTGAATCTTTGTACCCATCTAACCCTTGGCAAGTGATGTGGCCTGCCTGTACTTCGCTAGTTTAAATAACACAGCATAACTCTCTCAAGCCCAAGTCACAAGGGCAGAATCTTGGCAGCATTAGGGGCAAAGCAGGAAACAGCTATGCCCCTTTCTTGCATACTCACACATTCACATTCACTTAGCACCAATGCAGAGTCACTGATTGACATAACAAGAACATCTCTGGTAGAAATCTGGAGTACCCAGAAAAAACCCATGCAGACACAGGGAGACCATGCAGACTCTTCAGAAAAAGCAATCAGGTCCCAGATTTGTATCCAGGCCCCAGGATCTGTGATTTAATAGCATTAGCCATTGTGCCACCATGCCACTACATTTGTATTAATGTATGCAATAATAATTCTGTACATTAAAGTAGTCTTTACAGAGGCCTGAACAGAACTCAATGTATTGCCATTGGTTTAAGGACTAAGAGGTAGTCTGCCATTGTGTAGTGATGATAATCATAAACTGAACTCCTGGCAAGATTTTATGCAATTGTGTATTCCTCTAATGTGTGTGTATTTGACTATGTGCCACCTATAGCACAGGTTACTGCTTTGCTATAAACATAATTCTGGATAGAAAAAAGGCTGCATTAAACAAATAGATGGTGATTGGCTGCTTCCAGCTTGTTGGCCAAATGTCATTGTACTCCAGTTTGTGAAACTGCATGCCATTTAGAGTCCTACACATGGCAGTATACATTGTAGTGGTTCAAACTATTCACATTATTGCCACTGTGCAAAGCCATACTGGTTCTTGAAATTTCCAGTCACTGAACACGGGTTTTACTTTTTAGATAGATAGATAGATAGATAGATAGATAGATAGATAGATAGATAGATAGATAGATAGATAGATAGATAGATAGATAGATAGATAGATAGATACTTTATTAATCCCAAGGGGAAATTCACATTTTATGAGGTGACTTGTATTGGTGAGAATATGCACAAGGCTGAATTTTTGAAATGACAGAAATATGCCAAAATTACGTTTTTTTTGCCTTTTTTAGCATTGTCATTAGTATTTTCATATGTTTAAAATTGATAACATACACACCCATAGATCTCATGTTCAGGGTTTGAATCCTGGTCCTAGTCATTGTTCACGTGGAGTTTGCATGTTTTTCCTCTTTTCACCTAAGTTTTCCTTAATCGTACCAAAGATAATCATGTTATGGTTGATTAAGCTCTATATTATGAGTGTGGGTTTGGACTTATGAAAGTGTAGGACCTGCGATGCACAAAGGTGTAACGCTAGTCTGGGGGATTTTCTAAAATAGGTAAGTTGTTCTTGTTCTAGTGGCTTGCTCATTTACTTTGGTGACTGTGTTACTCTTATAGACCAAATCTTTTACTGGCCAGTTTATAATTAACTCTTTGAGGGATGAATATTGTTTCCAAAAAACTCTATTTGAGATTGAAGTTGACAACTCAGAAAAGCACACAAAGCGATGGTTTCACATATAAATCAACCTAAAATGTCTGTTGCTACATGCTGTGGCTGCTGTTGGTGCATGTTTGGCATCTCTGTGGCTGCGTGGGGGCACCTCAATGACCAGCAGGAATGCACGGTGGGCTGGCTGCCTTGGCTGTCTTCGCACAGCAGGTAGGCAGCAGTGGCAGTCGCAGTGTGACTCAATATGATTTTTACCTCTTGTCATCATCATAAGTGGTGGTCCTCCCAGGCGAATGCTGCTGTAGGGGCATCAGCTACCCAAACGTGTTCAGCACAAGATCAGCTGGGGACTGATCAGCTGATGCTGGTACCTCACTTTTGTTTTCGATCCCCATCTCCTGATCACTTGCATCAAATTCCAAGTCTGACAAGTTATAGTCTGATTCAGCGATAATACATAAAACGTCCATGGGTTTTTTTTAATTTGCATATCCGCTTTAGTCTCTCGCCAGATGTCAATGCCATTTTAGAAATTGTTTGCTCTTCGCTACTCACGCAGGGAATCGAGGTCAAATCAACAAAGCTACTTAACTTTCCTTCTAGCAAAGAGAGTTGAACTTAAATGGAAGGGCGGGTTTTGTCCCAGTTTACAGCCGATTACCGTCCTCTACCCCCTGAATTTCGACAAAAGTCGACATCAGCTCTGAAAGAGTTAATACAGTAGAATGTGCATAAGAAAAATGGCAGTAAAAATATGAATAACAGAAAACACAAACTTGATCAGTAGTCTTTATACTTAAGAGTAGCATAGCAGTGCAACCAACTAGTGGCCTAGGAGATGGACTATAAAGCACAAACCTGTAGATTCAGTCTCCACACCTGAATCTTTGTGTAACCCTTAACAAAGAATGTGACCTGCGTGCCTGTACTCCACTTATCTTAATAACACAACACATGACAAACAAGAAGTAGCCATGCCTCTCTCATCCACGCAGTCACATTCACATACGGTCCAGGGTTGTTTTCCATCTTGTACTCAGTGCTGTCAAGATAAACTCTAGCCCCTCACCTCACCAATCCTGAGAATGTACAGTATGTATAGAGTCCATATCCGGATTTTGCTAAGACACTGTTGGTCCCCACCTGTAATGATGGTTGGTGAAAGTCATTACCAGGAGTACTAAATGATCATTTCAGCTTGGTGGTCCTGCCCTCTGATGAGTACCTCGTCTAGCAAGTAACAAAAGCTTTCGATTACTGAAAAATTAACTTTGGTACAATCGAAAAATGCAGCTGTGAAATATTGCCTCGAGCATATTAATATTTGACACACATAATTCATGGACTTTAAGACTACTGTAAGGCATTTGTATGGATTGAATGGTTCTTTTTAATTTCTGCTTGATCAATTTTCTATACCACCTTTCATAATAAATGTCATTCCAAAGCAGGAGGGTACCATTTTTGAATGGTAAATATTTGATCATTTTTTCTTCAGTAATAGAGTCAGGCCTGGGCATTTTGATCCTTCCCAGTTTGATGCTTCATCGCCAGGTATTGATTTCCATGCAATGAAATAACTTCAGGGATGAGTTTCAAATATTGTATAACTCCATTCAACTATATTTAAATAAGTATTTACATTATTTCTAATCTGAACAGAAATGTGACAGAACAAAATATATAGCATTCTCAAACTCACTTATTCTAGTTCAGGGTTGAGGGACACAAGGCAGGGTGAAACATTGGATAGAGTGCCAGTCTATGTCATGATAGAGGACATATTCCTGCAAAAAAAAGGAAGCTCTTGTTCTTCTTTTAATCACAAAACAGAGTTACTAGCCATTTGGAGAGCAGAATGCTTAGACCACATTTCACAGACAGCTTTACTCATACTGGATTTATTGCTCTGATTGATTGGCAAGCTTCATAAACAAGATTGAAATTCAGAGCTGATTGGCAGTGTTGATAAGAAGGGACAGGTGGGAACCCAAAACAATTTTATTAGGGTTGGATGCAAGGTGGAATGGATCTAAGTAAGATAAGGTAAGGGAAAAGTGCCTTGAGCTGCTGGGTGTACTGTTCATCGGGTGAAACACGGCTATAAAGGGGAAGAATGCTAGGTGAGGAAATCCTCTGTTTAATTTTCTACAAGATTCAGGGAGTGGGACTTGGTGGGGTAGAGAAAACTAAAAATAGCATGCTACAAGCTGGCTTGTTTCAGTAAAGGAGGCAAAGAGGAGGATGAGAAGTGGAAAACTGTGGGGAAGACAATAATGGAGACAGATTTACTGCTAGATAGGGATCACTCTGACGACTTTTATGTTTACTTCCTTTTTTCTCATTTAGCTTTGGATGTAAAGCTCCAAAAAACAAGAAAACAAATCCAACAGCAGCAGCTGGCCTTTTCTCAGCATTGTAAAAAGCACACTGGGGACTACAGCTTAATTACGTGCGCAATTAACACTTTTTAAATGGATGACTGTAAAACGTTAAAAAGCCCTTCTCCTGCTGCAAGACTTTCGTTCACCCCCAGTCCCTGACTGCTTTGACTGACCTCATTTTCATGCTGTGAGAGTAATTTAAGGTTTTCATCACAAATTAAGCTGATTTGACAATATTAATCGCAAGCTGCCTTTGTGCCTGTATGTGCAGACTCCAACAGCAACACATCTTTGTATTTTCCGTTGTGTTCATATTCAAAGATCGGGTAACTCCTTCCTATAAAAAGATTTTTCAGAACTCACCTGTTTTTTTGTTTGTTTCTTTCATTTTCACCTCTAAACTCTTTCTTACTAGTTGCAGAAAACAGGATGCTTTTCTTTGAAAGGCCGTGGGCTTTACTTATCACACCAACTGCTCAAAGTTGATTTCTTTTATAATAATATCTATATATATAATTCACTAAGCCGCCAGCGAGCAAGACACCCATGGAGCACGCAGGACGGAGTCACGCCCACCAACTCTAAGACCATTGGATATGATGACAACTCACAGAGCCACACCCACCAACTCGGACGCAGCAACTCACAAAACACGTCGTTATTCGCGTTCATTTCTGCTGCAGTCCACATGCACCTCTGAGCCACGTTGACTTTTCGGTTAAGACGCACGACCGCATCCACCATGGCAAACTGTTTTACACGCTACATACAGTGATTCGCATCCGCGACAAACATGCTTCTTCTTAGATGGTTCTGCAGGAACACGGAAAACATTTGTCTACACAATACTCCTTATTCCCTGGCCCGTGTCTACCCTCACTCTCCAGGCAACAAACACCATGAAAGTCGCTTTTGTCTCCATGGCACACGCACGACAGAGCCCTGTCCACCAACAATTTGCGCGAGGGTGAAAGCATTTGCCAAGAATGTTTTCATTAATCAAGAACAAAAGTCGGAGGTTCGAAGATGATCACATACCGTCGCAATTCTGACCATAAACGATGCCCGACTGGCGATCAGCAGCGTTATTCCCATGACCCGCCGGGCAGCCAGCATGTTTGTTGCAGATGTGAATCGCTGTATGCAGCGTGTAAAACAGTTTGTTTGTCGACCAGGGCACGCAAGAAGCAGCACGCAAGACAGACCGTGTGATACGCACGACGGAGCCACGCATGCCAACTCACAGAGCCCTGCCCACCAACAATTCACTAAGCAGCCGACCATGGCACACGCACATCAGAGCCCTGCCCACCAACAATTTGCGCGAGAGCGAAAGCATTTGCCAAGAATGTTTTCATTAATCAAGAACGAAAGTCGGAGGTTCGAAGACGATCACATACCATCATAGTTCCGACGGCGTTATTCCCATGATCTGTCGGGCAACCAAAGTCTTTGGGTTCCGGAGGGAGTATGGCTGCAAAGCTGAAACTTAAAGGAATTGACGGAAGGGCACCACCAGGTGTGGAGCCTTTCGCTTAATTAGACTCAACACGGGAAACCTCACCCGGCCCGGACAAACAGAACAATGAAAAGTCAATGTGGCTCAGAGGTGCATGTGGACTGTAACAGATATGAAACCAGCTGAGGCGGTGTTTGGAAAATGAATAGTTAACATGACTCACAAGTGCATGTGGACTGTACACAGACGAAAGCAATTCATGCAGGAGTTGGGGGCGGGCACATGAGCAGGCAGTGCGTACTGAACGATGACTAAGAGATGACTGTTCACCCATCAATACATCGTCCTCACTGGGCGTCCTTCCCCTCACACCCCGTTCCGCCCTCCGCGCGCGACCGCCGTCCAGCCCCGTCCCTCTCTCTGGGAGGTGGGTGCGTGGCCGGCAGTCCTCCAGTTTTCAGTCATGGACAATTGTATGTTGCTCTCTCCAGAGTTCCCTTACAGTCATATCCTCAAACCCACCCCATAAGAAGAAGCATGTTTGTCGCGGATGTGAATCGCTGTATGCGGCTTGTAAAACAGTTTGCGAGGGGTATCCCATGGTCTTACAGTTGGTGGGCGGGTCTCTGTTAGTTGCTTTTGCGAGAGGGTACATGAGCAGGCAGTGTGTATGCTTCGAGAGCGAGGGTGGACGTGACAGGACCATCTAAGAAGAATCATATTTGTCGCAGATGTGAATCACTGTATGCAGCGTGTAAAACAATTTGTTTGTCGCGGATGTGAATCGCTGTATGCAGTGTATAAAACAGTTTGCGAGGGGTATCCCATGGTCTTAGCAGTGTCTATGCTTCGATGTGAATCTCTGTATGCAGCGTGTAAAACGCTGTATTGTATGTTGCCCTTTCCAGAGTTCCATCTTTTCATTCACCTACAGTCATATCCTCAAAACCAATCCCATTTGGACAACTGTATCTTTCAGGAAGTGTTCACCCATCAATACATAATTATGTGGCCTATGCTACGCCGCGGGTTGGCTAGTAATAATTAATATGTAATGACACAGTGAATATAATAATAATAGTAATAGTAATAATAATAATGTAGCAGATGAGAGAAAATTACAAAGTTATGAATTATTTAAATCTTACTTCTGGCAAGTTGCACAGTATTCTTGGGTATACTTCAATGTTGGCACTACAAAAGGTGTTGGTGAGGCCATCAGGGGGCACTTACCCAGTGGTCTGTGTATGGCTCTCAAAGCCCCAGTACAGTGATGGGGACACTGTCCTGTAAAAACTGGTGCTGTCCTTCAGATGAGACATAAAACTGAGGTCCTGGCTCTCTATTGTCATAAAAGATAGTTGGCCATCGTTCATAAAGAGTAGGGTGCTCCCCGATGTCCTGGCTAATTGTACACTTCAGCCTGGTCATTCTGACCCCCTAATTATCCCATGTCCCTTATTAAATAACTATCTTTGCCACCCTTTGACCACCTAACCCACAGGAATGAAAAATAAAAAAAGGATCTCTTTAATATCTTTTTGGTTTCTCCTAGACAACAATGAAAACAGAATTAAATAAAATGAAGACATTTTCTATTGCCTCATGCTTCTCAGATTTTTGTCCTGAGAAAAATACTCTAGTATTCTCATGAGTGTCTCCCCTTGGGTTTCAACAGAGATCTCAAGCAGAGTCACACAGTGGGCACAGAGTTTTCAACTAGTGTCTTGACATTTTTTTTTTTTTTTTTTGTTGTTTCAATGGATTTGCATTTTGTGCTCAGTAATATATGATTAAAAGTATGGAAAGTTATTTATGGTAATAAAACACTATAGTTATAAACCTGTAGTCCATTCTTCTGAATAATATTATTAGTTGCTTAATTTATATTGCTGTGCACCAATTAGAATATACTCATTCTGGAAGAAAAGGCAGTCAGTGTGGTGTAGTGCTTAAGACTTTAGAGTTCAAATCCTGTGGTTGTGGGTTCAAATCCTGCTACTGACACTGTGTGACCACAAGGAAGTCGCTTCACCTGGAAAGACAAAAGAAATGAAACCAATTGTTTTCAAATGTTGTAAGTCACCTTGCATAAAGTCATCAGTTCAATAATAAGCAACAATATGAAGTCTCAAAAAAGATTAAAATAAGATAAAAAACAGATCTCACAGAATACAACATGCTCTTCCAACCAAATTCTCAATTATGATTCCTTTTACATCAGCGGTATCTCATGTCTCCTTTTGGTCTAAAGGTATTTCTCCTAAGAAATTTTAGGAGAAACACCTCTGACAAAGTTTTTTCTTAAATCAAACATAAATGAGACTCTTTGTTAAGCATCATGAGCCATCAAAGATCACCTATTCGGCAGTAAAAATGTCCTATGGGAATAGCTGGTGTGTGGTGAGCATACTAGTGTAAAAATGGCTGCTGTCAAATCATCCAGGTGGATGCTACACATGGGTAGTTGTTGAAATTGTTCCCCATGGTCTATGTGAAGCACTTTGAGTAGGTTAGAAAAGCGCTATATAAATGTAATTAATTATTCTTATATACGATATCACCGCTTGGGTTTACAAGTACAGTTAGTCTGTATAAATATGTCTAGACTGTGAGGTAGTATAATGGTGAGGTATAATGCTGTTGTCTAATGGATCAATTGTTCTGGGTTTAAATCCTCTGCCCAGTCACTGTCTGTAAGAAGTCTGCACATTCTGCATATGTCAATAAGAATTTTCCTCCAGGTTCTCTGCTTTTGCTCCCACATTCTCAAAGACATCCATTAAAATGTATTGGAGAGTTTAAAACGTTCACCTTGTAATGGACTGTCTCACTGCCTAGGACTGGAAAGGTTCTGGCTACTGAAACTCTGAACTGTCCTAAGCAGGTAATTTTACTTGTGGAAGGGAACCACTATCAGACCAAGTGTCTTGGTCAAGCTCTGCCAGTAAACCAGTGGTGGGGACTGAACGTGCAGCCTTTACTTTACAGTCTAATTGGTTAACCTATGCTCCTTAGGGACATGCTGACAGACAGGGGAGTAGATTCATACCTGGTGGCATGGATCATGGACTATCTTACAGACAGACCTCAGTATGTGCGTCTTGGGAATTGCAGGTCTGACATTGTGGTCAGCAACACAGGAGCACCGCAGGGGACTGTACTTTCTCCGGTCCTGTTCAGCCTATATACATCGGACTTCCAATACAACTCGGAGTCCTGCCATGTGCAAAAGTTCGCTGACAACACTGCTATCATGGTCTGCATCAGGAATGGGCAGGAAGAGGAGTATAGGAACCTAATCAAGGACTTTGTTAGATGGTGTGACTCAAACCACCTACAACTGAACACCAGCAAAACCAAGGAGCTGGTGGTGGATTTTAGGAGGACCAGGCCCCTCATGGACTCCGTGATCATCAGAGGTGACTGTGTGCAGAGGGTGCAAACCTATAAATACTTGGGAGTGCAGCTGGATGATAAATTGGACTGGACTGCCAATACTGATGCTCTGTGTAAGAAAGGACAGAGCCGGCTATACTTCCTTAGAAGGCTGGCGTCCTTCAACATCTGCAATAAGATGCTGCAGATGTTCTATCAGACGGTTGTGGCGAGCGCCCTCTTCTATGCAGTAGTGTGCTGGGGAAGCAGCATAAAGAAGAGGGATGCCTCACGCCTGGACAAACTGGTGAGGAAGGCAGGCTCTATTGTAGGCACGGAGCTGGACAGTTTGACATCTGTGGCAGAGCGACAAGCACTGAGCAGGCTCCTGTCAATCATGGAGAATCCACTGCAGTATCATCTCCAGACAGAGGAGCAGCTTCAGCGACAGACTGCTGTCAATGTCCTGCTCCACTGACAGACTGAGGAGATCGTTCCTCCCTCACACTATGCGACTCTTCAATTCCACCCGGGGGGTAAACGTTAAAATTATACAAAGATATTGTCTGTCTCTATACCTGCATTGTTATCACTCTTTAATTTTATATTGTTCTTTATCAGTATGCTGCTGCTGGAGTGTGTGAATTTCCCCTTGTGATTAATAAAGTATCTATCTATCTATCTATCTATCTATCTATCTATCTATCTATCTATCTATCTATCTATCTATCTATCTATCTATCTATCTATCTATCTATCTATCTATCTATCTATCTATCTATCTATCTATCTATCTATCTATCTATCTATCTATCTATCTATCTAATCAGTACACCCAAAGGACATTCCAGTTTCATCCACTTGCTGAACCTGTTAAATTTAACCTTAGGGTTGCATTGAGCTTAGGGCCATTGGTGGCCTCAACCTATCTTTGACAAACTAAACCAGCATGGGGTACCAGTCGATAACATAACAATGTGTTTACCTTTAGTAGTAGACATATTAAAATCAGTGTCAATCAATCAATATTTTAAGATGCTGTCTTTCACAATAAATGATATAACACAGTGATAAGTAACTAAGACAATAGCATAATGAAACTCAAAGTAGCAAGTAAATTTACAGAACAATTGAGTTTAATATATTGTAAATAATCTACCTTAACAAAAGGATGAGTATCTCTGTGTTAGTCTGTGTGTCCATCTGGCTGCTATGTCCCTGTCACTCCAAAAGATGGCACATCACAAACATTTTCAATAATAAAATGCAATACATTTGTCATTCCAGTCGATGGCGCATCACAAACATTAACATTGCTTTTATGAATCCCATACCAAATTACACATAACAAAAATATGTATTTCCTGGTGCACTCCAAATATTAATACTGAGGTCTATGTTGATTACTTGGATTTCATCCCGTCTTAGATGGGTAGCACAGCTAGGTACCAATAATATCCACTTGGAGAACTGCAGCTATACATTACCACGGGTCTATGCCAGCAGTTCTATACCAAGCAGTTTTAGGATGAAAGTTAATATTAGGGGTTGGTATGGTTATTGTGTACTATAAATGGTGATGATTACGGTGGCTTATTAACGTTAGGAGTTAGTGTTGTTATGGTTAGGGTTTGGTGTGGTTAGTGTGTCCATCAATTTGATTTGTGTCAATCTATAATCTTCTATCACCAAACCGCTGGTCTAGGTGTGTGGTGATGTATGGTGCTGCGGCCCTGTGGGTGGATGCACCTTTTTATTACTACAAATGTCTCTGATGTGCCATTTGTAGGAATGATAAATGCAATGCATTTTATTATGACATGCATTACAAAATACATTACAAAAAATCATACACTGCAAACATTAATGTTGAAGTCTGTGTTTATTACTTAGATTTCAGCTCGTCTTAGACAGGTAGCCAGTTAGCTGTATATAAACTATATGTTGCATGTCAAGTATATTGTTTATGTATTTATATATGTTTATTTGTGCTATGTCTTTTCATCTGTTCTAGGGAGACATGCAAGTATCTTTTTGAACTGCGTACACATGACAATAAGCCTGACTATAGACATCAGACTTTCATAGTTTTATGAATATAAAAGAGTAAAAGAGGATGGTCTCAGGGCCTGCCTAAGGTTTTATCCTTTATTTTCTGCTGTCATTGTATATTACTACACATTTAATAAAGACCTACATGGTCATAAAATTAGTAAGTATTTAGATTAACACTAATTGTGTACATTTGTACAGTAAGTATTTATGAGTGGGGCCAAATGTCAATATATCTCTGGTTAATGGCCTTTGCCCAATGCTCCAGGAGGTACTTTCTGTCCAACATCCCTTAAATGGAATACATTTCTGTGAAAAAGAGGAAAAATAGGTAAAAAAAACATTTTTAATGAGCAGTATAAGAGAAAAGAGTAACTTCTGTCTAAAATTATTCACACCCAACATGACTGAAAGGAAAAATGTGGAGACTTTGGGTAGAACCTGCAGATGTCACAGCATCCCATTAGTTTTGGAAACACAATGTATGAATGCACAGCACTTTTGAGACAATGCACATTCTGACATACTCAGCACAAGAGTTTACCACAGAAGTCAAAGTTCTTTTTTCCCAATCAGCTGTTTTAACAGGAAAAGTATAAGCTCCTAGCTGAAGTTGTTGAAGTATGTGTGGGAACTCCCTGAAGGCTTGCAAAGCAGCTATTCTTTGCTTTGTATACCTTAAATTGCATACCATTTTTTCAATAAATAGGAAAAGCGATAGCACAAACAACATTGTATCGGAATTCACTAACTTGCAGAAACATAACTATGGTACCGCACCCTTCTTTATTTCATTCTCTTTTGAAATGTATTATTATAAATAAAGAACATCATGTGCTGTAGAAAATAGATACCCATGTTCTGTACACAAATATCCACATACTGTATATGACACATCAGTTCTTTAAGTCTGATTATTATTAGCCACTTTTGTAATTGTACTGTTTTTGTTGCTATGAACTGTGAATTATTCATCAAAGCATTACTGAGGTAATATTAACACCATAATAGGAGGAAAGGGATAGGCAGCACAAAGCCCTTCTGTACACTTGTTTGCCTTGTAATGTTGTGAACTGTCTTATCATTTTGGAGAGCAAGGTGTGACCTATTTGTTGAATAAAGTTCTAAATAAAGTCAATGGCTTAATTGCTTTTATTATAATATTGTTAGTTGTGTAAAATGTTTATTATATAAAGTCTTCATTGTCTTGTATAATAGCACTGATAGGTGTGTAAGATATTTGTTGATGTTGATAGGCATTATGCAAAATTTGTGCTTTTTGTTTAATAACACTAAAACAAGAAATCACTGAAATAAATAAATAAATTCATTTATAAGCTTACAGAAAATCATTGCCTATATTGGCAGCATTGGTCACAAGCCTTGGATTGGGCATTATATTGAAATCTAGCTACACTGATACATACAGTATAGAATTAAAACTTATGAAATAATTCAGCACACAGGCTGGATGGGCATCCTGGCCAGGAGGCAGGAAGCTCCCTTACCCGGACGGGAGGCTCCAAGTGAACATAAAGGCGTCCCAGCCAAGAAAGGGAAGGAGGTTGCACCTGGATTAGGCGGCCCTAATAGATGGATAAACATTGCAACCAGAATTGATGGTTCCTTACGTGGGCGGAAAGTCCTAAATAAATGACCAGGCATCCCAATCGGACATGGGCTTAATAACTTCCCTGGCCACGATAAAAGAAAAGGACAAGGAAGGACCATCTCTGGGGGAAGTTTAATTCCCCCAGGCATTAGATGGCAGCAGCCCTCCACATCGGTGCCCATTTGGGAACCAGCAGGGAATGCCAGGAGTTGTATTCCAGCAGCACAGACTTGCTGGGTTCCGTGGGTGCCACAAGAGGGCACTGCAAGGAGAGGCATTCTCCAATATATGGGACTTCTGTGTGACCCGGAAGTGCTTCCATCTGGCAGTAGCCCTGGCACCGGAAGTGCTCCAGCGAGTGGAGCTGGGAGGAAGAGGGTAGTGCAGTGGTGAGAAGAGAGGTGATTTGTGGAGAGAGTATTGTGAAGAGAGAGAGTGAGAAAACCTGTGCTTGTAATTTTGCTGTTTGTGGAGGTACTGTGTGTAATAAACACACCCTTTATTTGAACCCGGGACTGTGTTTGTGTGATTGCATTTGGGGTTCGGGCTTGCTGGATGCCCAGATCCATCACAACTGTTAATGTAGATAATTTCTAAATGTGTACTAATATCCTTACATGCAATATAAGTTTCTAAAATCTCTTTAATTCAGAATCAAGGGTGACTGGTGCCAATCCCAGCAGCACGCAGACCAAGGCAGAAACTATTCCTGGACGGGGCACCAGTAAGTCACAGAGTCCTATAGCACAAACGGCCAGAAGTACCAATAAGATAACTTGCATACATTTGATGTTATGTCCATTAAGATGACTTCATACTGTAGGAGGATTGGCCTGGAAAAGTTTTGAATTGAACGGCAGAGATGTTTATTCCCTTCAGGACAAACAAAAAAGGATTGCACAATGCAACAGAGAGTTTTTAGAGTAAGTAAAATCAGCAACCAAAGCCAAAGAGGCTAAACCAACTCATCAGCAGACAACAGGCAACAAATATAGCCCTACAAAACCAAAAATGAAATTGCTTAAGTGCTGTAAATCTGTTATTGGAGGTACTTGACTTGTACTTTCCATGTGATTCTTAATTCGGTTGTGCTTGTAATAGTTATTATTTTTTGTTGTTTTGATAACATAATCACAGCACCTTTTTTTCTTGTGTTAACACTTCTGCTTGGTGTAATTTCATGGTCATGGCCATATTCTCCGCAACAACCTAGCATTGTTCCCATGTGACCATTTACAGTGCTATGTGTGACGTCATAGTGTCATCATTGTAAAAGACGGTGGCACACTTTCAGAGTTATCCTAGCTAGTGGGATCAAACAGACTCTTTTCAAATTACTTTTGGTAATTTTTATCTAGTGAGTAAGGGAAAAGACTTCAGGCCAGGGATTAGGCTTCTTTACTTTGATGTTTGGAATGTGGTTTTTAATGTTGACACTTGGTTACTTAACCCTTCCAGCCTGCCTTCTGACTGCTCTTTTCTTCCATGTCTAACAATCTTCATTTCTTTATTAAAACACTCAAAAATATATACTTTGGTTGATTCTTAGCAGTCCTAATGTTAGGAACCTACAGTTCATGCACTACATCCTTAATTTAATGAAAATAGAGTTCACATACTGAAGTGCATGCAGCTTGGCTTTTTAAAGGTGGACACCATGACATCACACACACTTAGGCATATCCCACAATGCACACATAATCCTCTGCTCCCTGGAAACATGCAGCACCAAAAAGACTAACAAAATGGCACTGAAAAAATATGTCAAATTTCAAACGGCCAAAAAAAAAAAGTTTGAGGAAAATTGGAGAGCTAAAAAAAAGCTCCATGGGAGAGCATGAAACCTCTACTCAAAGCACCTAAAGTCAAACTCCAGACTCTGGATCTAGCATTAACTACTGGGCCACCGTAACACCGCACAGTCACAACAGATATGAAGGATACTTGTATAAATTACCTTTCTTGACAATACTTTCAACAGTGACAATACTTTGGGTATCCATTATAAGTACCCATTAATAAAAGGTTTACAGACTGTTAATAACAATAGACACCTGCAGAATACTAAGTATGGCTACTTAGTTAACCTACCATTTAAAGGCCGTATCACAATATTTTTCCTCTGATTTTAAGAAGTACCCTTCATTCACATAAGCTTAGCAAGATAGATGCAGTCAGAGGTGGACTCCTGTGAATCAACTTGCCTAATGTGACATATCCAGCGACTCACTCCAACTATCTGCAACTTGCTCTGATAAAACCAAACAGGTTTGATTTTGTCTTTAGTCCTATGGGTGGTCTCTGAGTGTGTGAGACCTGACAACAAATGAATGTTCATCTCTGTGTTTTACATACCTCAACAGGCTAGAAAAAAAACAAACAAACAAAGGGCTGAGATTGCAGCTGAACTTGCCATAGCTGATAACGCTTCGTACAGCACTGGCTCCGTCAGACAGCTTTGTTTGTCACACAAAGGGGTGAGCGCGACTGCACTGGAAATTTGGCATTCGGTCAGTAAATGTGACATGGGTAGCGATTTTCAGTTATGTAAATTGACATGGTCCAGCAACCAGATCTGCAAATTCTGTTAGCAAATCTGACATACCCCAAGACTAGAAGTTGAGTAATGTGACATCTGCTTAACCAGAAGTAACACCAGAAAGGCAAGAGAAACTCTGTAGGCTGAATGAAACAAAGTGGACAACTAGTCGGGCTGGAGTGCTAGAATGATGGGCTTTTGCCAGCTTTGAACTGTTATTTGTATCCAAATCAGCCATCAGATTATCCACTTTTTTCTACAAGCCATTACTTTAATTTTTCCCATTACTCTATCACTGTCTATCAAATATATCACCATCCAGATACTTGAACTATTAGTCTTCATTCTTGTTACTAATTTTTGGGAGTGGAGGCCTTTTGCCACTGCTTTTCCCATTCACCTTTTTTGCCTCTTTGAACATGGGTACTTTACAATTTCACTGTATGCCAGTAGATGTAAGAAGTCTAAGTCACTGGAGTCAGGGCATTTATTTATGCTGCCACTTTGTTGTTATTCATCCAGTTTGCTGCAGTATTTTTGCTGATTTGTGTACAGATCTGGGTGAGTCAGCTTCAAAAGAAAAATGACGATAGTAGTAAAATATGATCTAAAGAAATGTTGTGAAACAAGCAGATGGTCATAAACAAGTACGCAAACAGGCAGAAGACAAAAGCAAATCCAAAAACCAGACAAAAGATCAAAGATTCACACAAATCACGATAATGCAAGAGGAGCTTGACTAGAAGCTTTTGTAGAGGCACTGAAGTACAATGCAAACACAAAGGGACTCAATTAAGTGTCTCTTTTGTTTCCCTCATCACATGACTGCCACCTGAAAAATGTTGTTTAGCAACAGATACTGAGAGGAGGAGACCAGAGGCCTTTTGAAGACAAAAAGAAAAGATGGAGGTGGAGCCAAGGCCAAATCATTAGATATGTAGACATGGACTACCTAAAGATGCAAGGCTACCTAGAGAAGCAGTCAGCAGTCATAAAAGCAGTTTATGAGAGCATAGATAGGGGGATACAAATCAAGCCTGCAAGAGAAGCATTTATAGAAGAACATGCCTTGGTGGGCGATAGAGCCTTGGGCAGGATCCTGGCTTTGGATTGGTTCATGGAGCTGGATAAAGTGTGAAAGATGCTGTTGGCACTGACCCCTTTGTAAGGTAGAGCTGGTGGTACATATCTGCAGAATGGCATTATAGAGTGACAAAAGAAGGGAGCAGTGGGTTCAGCCATTCACACACCAACGGTCCTTTTAATGTCCATCAACTGCCAATGCTGTCAAAGTGCTAGGCTCAGTCCTCTGTTTTTACAGTATCATTGGATTCACTATAAATAGTGTGTCCTTTGGCTACTGGTGATGTTAACCCATGGCAAATAGTGCAGAGTGCCCTTATTAGGTCTTTGTTGTAGCAAGGCTAATCCTGCTTATTTAAACGCTTTTTTAGGGTTTTAAAGAGAATTTGGGAAGACTGACTAGACATTTTTACATCTCCATGGCAGGAAATTACTTTAGAACATGGGAACATTTAGGTACTGTGTATAGGGTGTTAACAATAATATTAATAATAAAAATTTCTCATGCTCAAGGCACTTAACCTTGCAAATATTCTAATTCTCCTGTTTGACCTTCATTAAGTAACCTAATCAATATGTTAAAAAATGTAAATATATAAATAGTTATACAATTCATCTTTTTGTGTTGTCAGATATGCTGCTTACCACATTTAAATAAATTTAACAAGTAACTACGACTAACTGTTTCAAAAATCTGTTATTTATTAAGCACATACTTTTATGACCATCTGTCCATTCATTTTTTAATCTGCCTTTCTAGGGAAGGATCACAGGGAAATTGGAGCCTATCCCATTAATTATCAGACGCAAAGCAGGAACAACACCTAGACAGTGTGTCATAAAGCCAATTCATAAGTGTGTTGCAGAAGAGGAATCTTTACTTTGAAAGCATGCATGGCTGTAGAAACAATACTGTGGACCCCTAGAACCCCTCCAGGTATGTGCATGTGGCTCTCACATTTGGGAATTATTCATTCATTCATCAATTTTTCATAGGCTCATCCACCTGCATATCTCTGAGCTTACTCCTTACAGTGATGGATGGATGGTATTGAAGGCAGAGGAGAAATCAAAAAACATTATCCTCACAGTGCTGTCAGCTTTGTTTAGTTGGGAATAAGACATGTGGAGCAGATAGATAATTGCATCCTCCACTCCAGTGTTTATTCGATAGGCAAATTGCAGTGGGTCCAAATGGTCTACCACATGAGGACTCATATAGTCCAGGACCAGCCTCTCAAAGATCTTCATGATGAGACACATAAGTGCCACTGGTTTGCAGTCATTACATAAAGAAGCACCCAACTTCAATGGAACAGGAACAATGCAGGATGTTTTAGACATCAGCTGCACATTTTAGAGCCTCAGGGACAGACTTAAAAGGTGACAGAGGTTACTACAAAGTTAAGAGCATGTTTAAAGAACATCTGAAGATGTTTGCATTAACTCAGTTTTGGTGATTTATTTGAAAACTAACAATATGGATTTGCTGTTTCAGTATGATTTCACAAATCCCTATAAGAGTAAGTAATTATTGGGTGTGGCGGACGGCCAGGGTCCTTACCCAGCCGGGACGACTTAAAACTCGTCGAACTGGAAGGATCGGGGAGAGGACACTATTCAACATTATCTCCCCTGGAATACTAGAGGAGCAGCTCCCCTGGCTTGCATTGGGGCCACGGATTTGGAGTGTAGAAGCTCAACCCTGTTGGGGCCCTTGGCCACTGCTTGGGGACACCTGGATGTTTGCCGAGCCCTGTTCGGCAGTACTTCCGCTACACCCGGAAGTGCTGCCAGAAGAAACTCATTGGACACCTGGAGCGCTTCTGGGTGTCCTCTTCTGGGTGTCCTATAAAGGAGCCAGCTGCCACTACTCAGGAAGGCAGTCAGGAGGAGGTGGATGAAGCTTGCTGGTAGAGTAGTGGAGGCAGAAATAGAGAGAGAGAGAGAGAAGAGAAGAAAAGGACGGTGAACTGTACTTTGGTGCATTGTACTGTGCTTTGGGGAATGAGAAAAAGCATCTCCCCACTGAAATAAAACTGTGTTGTGTGCTGCACTTGTGTCTCTGTAATTTTTGTGACTTCAGACTCTCACTCTGTCTGCAAAATTGAAACATGACTTTTGAGAATGTAATTAATTATGTAAATTACAGACATACAGTGATGATTGACTTCTAACCTCCCCATGTCACTGACAAGGCCAGTCTGTTGATCTTAGAAGAGGTCCAGTAGCTGGCAAACATATGACTCTGAGAGTGCCTCAAACTGAAGCATAGAATATTCAGATGTTACATTTACACTGCAAGACCATAAATTTATTATTGAATCGATTTAATTCAGCTGAGAATTTCAAGGGCTAAAGCCTGTCTCTGCACATTTAAGTACAAGTAAGGAACTAAGCCTGGAAGGAGCATTGGTCTTTCACTGTTGTCGATCAACTTAACACTCCTATCTATGAAATCTGGAAGTAAAATTGGAGTACTGGAAGAAAAACCCAAACAGACATAAAGAAACTCTACACACATTATCATAGTATATATTGTGAGAGACAGCTGCTAACTCAGCCTGGTCGGGACGCCCCTTAAATGGAAGGATGGGGGAGGCAGCTACTTGTGAACACTACCTCCCCCAAAACACTAGATGGCAGCTCCCCTGGAGTGTAGCGGTGTCCCCAGATTCCCACAGGGCATACTCTTACTCGGAGTTCGATTTCTAAGCTCTGCTGGGTGCCGCCATGGGGGTGCTGTGAAAGGACCTGGGGAGTCATGTTTCTCTTATAGCCTGGACAAACTAGGAAGTCACAAGGACAGAAGCTCCAAAGTACTTCTGGGCTGATTAAAGAACTTAAGTTCTCTATTTGACCCAGAAGTGCTGGCAAGTCACATGGGAGGAAGAACAGGAGCATTTCCGGGTTGGGCACTATTGCCGAGGAGGAGTGGAGGAAAAAGAAAAAAGAGAGAAGAAAGGACAAGAAAGTATTGTGTTGAAGGTGTGCTGTTTGTGCTTTGGGACTGTGTCTTATACTTGTGGGAATGGGGAAGGCATTGCCCACAAAGTGAAGAAAAATAAAATCACTTGTGCTTTTATCAGTGTGCCTCTGGTGTCTGTCTGTGTCGGGTTGGGTGGCTAGCACGCCCCTGTAGTTTTGTCACAATATGTATATACAGTATATATATATATATATATATATATATATATATATATATATATATATATATATATATATATATATATATTGATACAGTATGTCATCATCAGGATATAAGGGTAATAGCACTTGGAATGGTCCCAACATTACCTCCTGCTGGAGAGCAACAAGCGGTTGATTACTTACCTCTATTTCAGCTAGCTGGGTTCGTTGTTCCCCCACCAGGATCTTGAGAGTGGTATCTCTACAGCGACATAATTGTGGCCAAATCCTGTTGCTCTGGCATTTTTGGAATGCTTCATAATCCTGCTGACTACACCACTGTAAGAACAAGACAGAAACAGTATGAAGGGTTGGGGCACCCATATGCAAACCCTGTAAAACTGAAATTTAAAAAAGGGAAACAAAATGTGATTAACAAGCATTGCAAATGCATCATTTCTGATGGGGGGGTTGGTTCTGACTGCCTAAGATTGTAGTTTTTATAGTTTGATTGTTTTTGACAGGATGAGGTGGGTCCAGGCAAACGGATACAGGAAGTGACATCGGTCACTGTCCCCAATGCATACGTGTGTGACAATATATATATTTTTTGGATGCTATCCATTAGGATCTTGTTGTGCTTACTGATTTTTTAAGTTTTTATTTTCAGTTTTTACATATTATTTATAAACTAATTTAATTTTTATTTTTTTGTATGATTTGCATTTGGGACATCCAATGTGAGAGTGTCATCAATAAGATAAGATAGAACAATTTTGCTGTTAAGTCGCTGAACTTGTGATAAACATGTATGAATGTGTTGGTATTTGACATCACAATGGCCACCTTAGGTAAGCAAGAGCTTAGCACGTACTGTAGTTCTTGTATAAACTCTGTTTCCACAGACTAGGCAAAATCAGTATAAGAGAAATAATTCTCAAGCAAGTAAAACAAAAAATATTAGAAAAAATGTGACCATAAGCCTCCCAAGTGCTTGATAATCAAACCTCTGCCACTTAATATTCATCCCCATTCAGTTTAAAGGTTGTTTATTTTATGAACCAATCCATTGGATTATGTCAGTGTCTGTCCATGGCGATGCATAAAAACATAGCCAGCAAGATGCACAAAAAGTAGCCAGCAAATCATGGAGTACACACTTGCATGACCTTTATGACACATCTCAACTTGTGTGGACTTCTTTCTATATGATTCATAAAGATGGCTACAACCTCTGAGGTTCAGACAGGTTGGGTTGCTTGTTGTATTGCTCCCAGCACTGGTGGTACACCAATTTTGTTTCTGTTTCTGTTTCACAGAAGCCCTTGCACTCGACGGTATATTTTTCAAAAAATCCCCTCATGTGTCATCTTGAAGGAATCTATATTAACATACTGCAGCACAATCAAAAATAGCTGTTATAATTAAAATAGCATATTTTCTATTCAGCAAGAACATGGATAATAGGAGTAAGAAAATGAAAGAACATGTGCACAGGGACTTTCTGCTGGATTCACCTGAATACATCTGCTACTGTTAAACCTAGGGTGGTGGTTCTTACTGGGGGCAGGGCTACTTTTAGATGTGCCACCATGAACTTATAATTGCATATAACGTACATGAAATTCTTCAATCAGACATGCTAAAATGAAAAATAGCATTTCATCATAAAGGACTCAACCCAGAAAAACTTTTTTTTCCATGTTAAGGCTTATGGGCACTGCAGAACGCTTTTAATACTTTTCCACCAAGAAGAAAATATTTCATCTATAGCATTATTTTTAGAACTTTCATATTATTTTACCTGCATAGAAGAATCATTTAAAAGTGAAATAAAACACATCACCTTCCTGTTGCTCAAACACTTTTTGTCCATTATTATGTTCTGTGGGAATTGGCCGAAGATGCTAATCAGCTACATCATACATAGTAATTTAAAAAAAATCAATTTGGCTTTAAAAATATATTTGAGCAAAACCATGTATAAACAAGATTGTGAAAACTGTGGATAGAAACTCATGTGTCTAAACAAAAAAAGGCATTGTCAGAAAATCGGGATTGGGTAAAATGAAGCTGATAGTGTAAACGTAACCCCTAGAGCCTCATAACAGAATAAGGGAAGGGCATGACATAACTCATTAAATGAGGGCACTGTTTCAAGATTCAACAACGATATTTACTTTTTTTTGTGGCTTGCTGAATTCTTGTGAGAACAATATAATACAATTAATTATTCGTGATGACTCAAGCTGCATAGTTTCCAAATAATCTTACCTGCACCTTTCAAACTTTGTTTATTTTTACATTTCTTTCTGGCCAACGAAAAGCCAGCAAACCTGCAAAATACAGTAACAGTATTACCATTATTTAATAACTTGATCCTATCACAACACAGCTGGCAGCAGAAAATGCTGTATGACTTCTTTATTTTGTAAAGCTGAAAATGAGCATATCACTACAATTCAATTTGGAAGTTATTTCAAACTCCCTTTTGTGTTGCTAGGAAACATGATTTCAATCTCTTGTTCTGGAATAAATGAGCCGGCAAAGTATAAGCAAGAAAACATGGAGCAGAGTAGCATTGCTTAATGTTTGCAGAAAAAGTGTTTTTTTTAAGTTCATTGAAATATTGTTCTATTAAAAGTAAAAAGAAAAAAATGCATACTGAGTGTTTCCACAGGCTGTCCCTATTAAAGGGACTTCCTGGGCTGCTACCCCAATCCTTGCACCTTTATCTGACACATCACTGGCTATTCTGGCAGATGGCTGGCTCCCATGCCCGGCAGGGACGCCCCTTCATTGTATGTTCCGGGAGAGCAACCATAGGCTGCTCAATACCTCCCCCAGTATGCTTGGTGGCAGCCTCCCTGGCTGATGGTGGTGCCTCAACTTACTGCAGGGCTCCATGGGAGATGGAGTTCTCCACAGCCCTGTTAGAATCTGGGGTGGCGCTGCATGGGCTCCTGAGTTCAATTGGACGAATATTCAGCCCCACCCAGGAGTGCAACCGGAAACAGGTGATCAAGCACCTGGAGCACTTCCGGGTGGGCCATAAAAGAAGCGTCAGCAACCACCACTCAACGGCCAGAGTCAGGAGGAGGAGGAGGAGGACAAAGCTTGAGGAGGAGTGGTGGTGCAAGAGAGAGAGAGGAGTGTGCTATACCTTGTGTGCTTTCAGTTTCTGCTTTGGACTGTGTTGTGGCTGGGGGGACACTGGGAAGACGTGCCCTCCAGCTGAAGAAAATAAAAGTTTATTTATTTTTATACGTGCCTCCCGTGTCCAATCTGTGTCGGGTCAGGCACTTATATAGTGCCTTGTTACACTATATATATATATATATATATATATATATAGATATATATATATATATATTCATGGCATTCATAGTCTGAATCACAATCTGATTGTATGGGTGGTTACCTACCAGGTAACACTTGTGGTTGGTCAGCAAGTCAGCTAACATCCGCCACGGTGCCCTCTTTCAGTTGCGAGAAGCAGACAATCATTACCTGGTAGGTAACCACCCATACAGATTGTGATACAGACTACGAATGCCATGAATGTAATTACCCAGATCTACATGCTGTCAAATGAATGAACCACATGCAGTGGCACAACGTTAGAGATTTTGCCTCTGGCACTGATGTCCGAGGTTCGGTTCCCCGAGAGGGGGGTGCAGTGAGTGTGTACGCCTGATGAGCCCAAAATTATGGCGAAACACGTGTCGTGTACTATTTGCATTATTTGATAGTAAAACTATTTCAGCCATTCTATGATATATTATATATATATATATATATATATATATATATATATATATATATATATATATACTGTCACACACGTGCGAATAGGAGGCAGTTAATAGGCTTGAGTAAGTGTAATGCTACATCAGTCCAGGGGGTGGCGGAGTGTGCTGATTGTCTCTCTCAGTTCCTTGTAAACTATTCCTGGGAAATCCCGCCAGGTTCCAGCACCTGTGATAATGTCACTTCCAGTCTCAGCATCTCTGATGATGTCACTTCTGGTTCTGGTGCATTTGAAGATGTCACTTCTGATTCTGGCATAAATGACATCATTTCCTCCACCAGCCTTTAAAACTGCCATCTTACCTCCACTTATTTAGTTCTGTTTTGGACTCAGTCTTGTGAACAACTTGATTTATTTCAACCTTTTTGCAGCCTGGAACATAATATACGGGTGGCTGCACCAAACCTTTGTATCTGCCTGGAGTCGTTTTGTGACAATACATTGTAATAGATGGAAGGGATGGACTAGCTTCCTGACTGGGATAGAAGAGTCTTTGCCAGGCCCATATAATGGATGTCCTGACTGGGATGACTACTGTTCCCTTTCCCGGGTGGGACAACAAAATGGAAGGACAGGGCAAGACTGCCTATTAGAGCTATAAACTCCCCTAATGCAGTAGGTGACAGCATCCTTTTGCTGGATCACCCATGTGCACATCCCCAGGACAACCTGGTAATTGTAGTCCCGTTGAGCAGAGCTTTTGGGCACCATGGGTGCTGCTAGAGGCAGCTGCCAAGAATGGGTGTCCTTGTTCTGAGGGGGCACCACTTGACCCAGAAGAACTTCCTCAGCACAATGTTGTGTTGCCAGTGCTGGTAGTACTCCCAAGTCTGGCATAAAGGGAGTTTGCCTCACTCAGGGAGATGGAGTCAGGAGAGGAGGAGGACAATGTTTGCCTGAGGAGGGAAAAGGAAAGGAAAAGAAAAAAAAAAACAATATTACATTGTTGCTTGTGGACAAAGCCTGTGTAAGCTATTTGATATCTCTTTCTGTCTCTCTCTCTGTGAAAAAAAATAGATAGATAGATAGATAGATAGATAGATAGATAGATAGATAGATAGATAGATAGATAGATAGATAGATAGATAGATAGATAGATAGATAGATAGATAGATAGATAGATAGATAGATAGATAGATAGATCTTTATTGTCATTGTCACTTTTACAAAGGAACAACGAAATTGAAGGTGCAATCAACTCAGTGTGAGGAATAAGGGTTAAAATGACAAAAAGACAGAATATAATAACAAACCGAATAGTAATAAATATACAAATTGCACTTGTTGACCTAATGTATATATCGCACATTGGAAGAATAATATAGAGCAGTTTTATTTTGAGTTCAGGGCCATGATTGCTTTCGGATAAAAGCTGTTTTTAAGGCGGTTTGTCCTAGTTTTCATAGCTCTGTATCTCTTGCCCGATGGCAAAAGCTGGAATAAATAATTTATATATATATATATATATATATATATATATATATATATATATATATACTTGGGAGCTTTGCCCCCTGCTCACTTTGCTCGCAAACCCCCTGGCCTGCGCTACACGCTAGCCTCTTTGCGGTTCTGCTGCTCGTGTATGGGGATGTGGATGTACAATTTAAACAGATTTTTATTTTCATAGGAATTGTTACATATGCATCAACGCAATGTATAACTGTCCATGATTGAATTTTATTTCTTTCTCTGTATTTAATAAAATGACTTTTTTGAATGTTTGGCTCTGAGATTTGTTAATTGTCTTTGCAAAAGCTATTCTAACTGGAAACTGTTAACGTTTTAATACGAATGGCACATCAAGATCTCCTTTGTTGTCTAATGGTATCTGTGGAAGATGCACTACATTACCTTTCTTGGATACATCCTTCTTTCTACAGTAATTTGTGGAAGACCGGATGTTGTTAACGGTTGTAGATATTCTTTGGGTTATTGTAAGTTGTTGTTTTCATCTTCTGCACAATCACCACCAACTGTTTCAGCATAGTCTATTGATACGCATTTAACCAATTTGCAGAGTTACTGTTCAACATTTTTGGACACATTTAACCAATTTGATGTGTAACCGATCAACATTTTTGGCATTAATTTGTTTGACTTTCTCGTTCCTCGGTGCTAGGACTGCGTGTGTACTCATTTTTTATGTTGATAACCATTCAGGATGAAATTCTTCAATAAGATTTGGACATAATATGTCTTCTTTAATTGGGAACTTAAAGTGAGGAAAATGTTAAGATGTATAAGAGCTGAGAGCACAGGAAGTGTATCTGACAAAAGCATTCTCACGAATGAGAGTTGAGAGGATCGTGGTCTTGTTTGAAAATGTTTGAAAATGAGAGGAGGGCGTGACTTGAAAAAATCTGAAGGCAAAAGTCTCATCTCGCGGGACTTGAAAAAAATCTCTCTTCCAAAAAGTCTTGTCGCGTCAAAGGATTTTTTTTATATAATAGAGAGATGCATATATTTAGACATAGTCAAATAGTCATGCAGGAACAAGTAGACAAACAGAGGAGCACTACATACTTCAAAGTGTACTGTCTCTTTCCCTCAGAAGAGGACAGAAAGCCATTAAAAAGAGGCCATGGCTAGGAGGTTCAAAGACTCAAAGAGTAAAGACCTGCCATATATGGAATCTGGAAAGAGCAGCTAAGGCAGTTTCTTCAGTCATGTGACCTTAGTGGCCATGATAAAAGGAAAAACCAGAAGAGATCCACTTCCTGCTTATACCTCCACTCTGCAGAGGATGTACCACAGTTTAGTTCATAGAGGTAAAAAAAGAAAAAAAACAGAGAAGGAAACCCTGGAGTCCTAATTGCAACAGATCTAACCTTAATACCATGGCTTGGTTGGGAAGTGCACTCTCCTCCCACCCGCATAGTGGTTCTATGTTTAGTACTGCCTTACTGATAGATGGGCCTAGGCTAATTTTTCAGCCTGGTCACTGTGTGGGCTCTGCATGTTCTTCTCAAGTTCATGTTTTCTCATTTTAATGGTACCTTAAAACTGACTCTGAGTGAATATGTTGGGTGTTCACTGTTAGGAATTAGTGTTCTGTCCAGGCTCAGATCTGTACCTGAAGCACCTTGGTTACTGTAATCCTTTAGTAGATATAGCAAGTTCAAAAAATAGATTGCTGGAAATATATGATACCCTCTTTTTCTTGGTCAGGGCTGTGGAAAATGAAGAGTGAAATAGGTAAATTCAGATTTACATACAGTTCTGTGAATCTGTCACTAAAATTTTGTTTCACAAGTAATTTCTTAAATGTGAAATGCAAAACTCACCAAAAAGAGTTTCTGAAGTTTTTGATTTTTTTTTAAGTAGCAAACAAGGAAAGTCACTCTATAAAGACTTTTGTGTTTACGTGTGGTTTTCCACAGACATGTTAGCAGGCGCGGCACGGTGGCACAGTGGGTAGCGCTGCTGCCTCGCAGTTGGGTGAGCTGTGGACCTGGGTTCGATTCCCGGGTCCTCCCTGCGTGGAGTTTGCATGTTCTCCCCGTGTCTGCGTGGGTTTCCTCCGGGCGCTCCGGTTTCCTCCCACAGTCCAAAGACATGCAGGTTAGGTGGATTGGCGATTCTAAATTGGCCCTAGTGTGTGGGTGTGTTTGTGTGTGTCCTGCGGTGGGTTGGCACCCTGCCCAGGATTGTTTCCTGCCTTGTGCCCTGTGTTGGCTGGGATTGGCTCCAGCAGACCCCCATGACCCTGTGTTCAGATTCAGCGGGTTGGAAAATGGATGGGTGGATGTTAGCAGGCATTTGCCTGCAAATCAGTAAATCAATTGTATTTTGTGCTTTTTGTTTACATCACTGCAGAGGTACAGTAAATATTTTTTTAAAATGTAACACATTTAAACTCACCATGCACATTACTGTTTTTTTTCCTCAGCAAAAATTGACTAATTCATGGAAAGTCATGTACTCCAACCCATGACAGTGCCGGTCCAACTCCATGCTCCCTCTTCCATATTTGGAGCCTCTTGATCCTGACACCGTCGATAACGTAACCAGATGAACATGGCAGATGAGGACAAAACACTCCAGGCAACAGGATGGTGCAAAGCATCCAAGTGCTTTTATTAAACAAAAAAAAATCAAAACAGTGTCCATTAAAGGGCAGTGCTTCCAATAAATAAATCAAATTAAAAGTGATTAAAAACAAGGCTAAAACAAGAGTAAAAACTAACAACAGTCATGAGTCAAACGAGCTGAACTCCTTCCAAGACTCCCTTGTTTCCTGATTACTGCAGATGAGGCTTTGTATGTTCAAGTTTCATGTCTGTTTCCAATGCATTTTTAGGATTTGCTATCATAAATGGAAAAGTGGGCACCGTCTTACTAGTAGATGACTCAATAAAATGTCTACACATGACAGGAAATGAGGCCAGTGATTTTATTTTTCCAACAGAAATCATCATTTGAATATTAAATCAAAATGATAGGCAGACACATGTGGATGTATTGCATAAATATGCTTCCAGACAAGAAATAAGCGACAAACTCCACTTATTTTGTAATCTTTTGTGTGAATTGAAACAATGAGATTCACTACAAATTCCTAATTGTGGATTCTGATAACCGTAGCAATTACAAAAACATACAAATCAGAAGCCAACTTTGGAAAAGCAATGTAGCAGATGGAGTTTTATACAAGAAGCCTATCTTGTCTCTCCTGAGGTGATACTCAAACTCGCCCAAATTATAAGGCCAAGCCTCCATTTTGTCTTGAAGCTCTGAATATAAAGAGCTTAAACTACAGAATGATGGCAGGAAGATGATCCACAAGGTAGCTGGGATAGGCTCATCTTGGTTGAGAGAAAGAGGATGGGAAGGAGACAAAGAGAGTCAGAAAACTAATTACATTCCCAAGTAATTTTGTGTAGCCATTTTACAGTCCTGTTACAAGAAATCATTGCATTCATTTAGTGCTTGCCAAACCTATAAATAAACGGGGATCTGGCTGGTTCACTAACTTTCCCGTGCACATCTTCAGATTCTTCTCCACCATACACACGCACACAGAAATAAATGAGCTCTACAAAATCTGTTTCAAGTGTATAAAACATAATTACATCTCATAAATATTTTAGAATAAGCATGTGATTAAAAAGTAGCTCTCATTACTTCTCATTCAGATCAGTTCATGCTTTTTTCTTTATCACAGAGAAGACCGGGTGCTGCAGTGCTTAGCATTGCCAGCTGACAGCTCTAGGTGGCTATTTTCAGATCCCAGGTGGTCATTGCTTCTCTGGACTCTGCATGACCTCCCCATTTCCGTGTGGGATTTTTTGGGTACTCTCACTAAAGCCCATATCCCGTTAGATGACTTTTCCAGCGATTTTTAGTTGTAGCCTTCATGTATATAATCTTAGCCAGTCAGAGACAGGTCAACTGTGCTCTCCCATGAAGCCGATGGTCTAATGTGTCATGCCTAACGACTGAGACCAACTAGATGGTGACTGGCTAGAATAATATTAGTCGAAGAGGCCGGCTGACAACCAAATGAACAAATGACTGCTTACCCATAAGTGCAATGCCCTGAACGAATCCATAAGGAATAAGGAGCACAAATATTTTGAATTTCACAAATAGAAGAAAAGCTTGCCTGTCAAATGTGTCGCATTTTATGTGCTAAAATAGAATGGAAAAAAGAAATGAAGGGCAGAGACTTCATCTGGACTTGCCTCAACTGTTAACGTTTTACACAGAGGTGTCTCGATCAGGCAGCATGCTATTGGCTGTCAGAAAAATGGGCTAGCACAACTAACAGTGCTGGAAGATCAGCACTCATTTAGTAAATATGACATGGGCTGTGAATTTCAGTTGTGTAAATTGAGATGGTGCAGTGGTTGCAAATTTGATATGTCCCACCACAAAAAGTTGTGTAATGTGACATTGGCTTAAGTCATATACATTAGGCTAACTGGACTTTATCGATTGGCCTGATATAAGTGAGGGGGGTTTATTCCATTCCTTATTCTAGTGCTGACAAGATGTGATCCTAAATTGAATTAAGCAGATTTCTAAATGGATGGATTCGTTACCACAAGACGGTACCATGGATGTAACTGGACAAAGGTAAAACACTTACTGAGTTTAGAAGGTGGACTGAAATATAAATGTATTAGAAACACTGAAGCATAAGGAACAGGGGATTCATTCCTAACCTAGAAGTTCCATTTAAAACAATTAACAGAAGCCTAATGGCCCCACACAAAAGGCACCTTTGAAAGTATTATTCTTTATCAGATAAGAAGGGTGCTCTGGATCTACTTGCAAGCAGGGGGTCATTGATAAGAACAAGGGAAAGGTCAGTGGTAGGACACAGGCCTCAGGGCCAGCAGGCTTTGATAGGCGCAATTGTCACCACCTCATTATCACAACCCTGCTGCCCTCAATTGAAAAGAATGAAGAAGATATTTGTGTTAAACACAGGATTGCCTGGGGCTCTATCTTACTGCTTTGACCCCCTGTTTTAATACCCCTCCTTGTTCTGATGATGAGGTGTTTTTTTTTTATAATTCATCAAAAATTTAACATTTTTTTAAGTAAGCTGTAGATGTTTTGGAAATTCATCATTATTTTCCTCTCTAGTGTGGTTTGGTTTTGAAGTAACGGCACACTGTGAATCTCATTAGCTCAAGATTTCCCTTCCTCTTTTTAGCTTGAAAGTCTTGTAGATGCGGCTCAGTAAGCATTCCCGCAGCGTGATCATTTTGTCTAGATGCCGTCTATTGGACAAGATGGGGCTCCTCTGCCTTATGCACTTTACTACATGCTGTACAAATTTATAGATCCAAAGAAAGATCACCCATGGAGATTTGAAGATGCAGAAGGAGCTACTTAGCATGATGGATAGCCAGAAAAAAGACCAATAAAATGTCAACAGGAGGTCAGCTTCACGAGCAGCCAACTGCTCAAAGCAATATGCAGAGATAAAGGAAGAGGAGATAAGTCTCAGATGAGCCAGTCCATCATTAAATGGTATAGTGGGAGCCAAGTTAAAGACTGATGATGAAAAGAGATTGATGATTGGCAAGACTGTGGTCTGCTCATTTTTAATGCAACATACATTCCAGCATAAAAAATGATTTTTCCTTCTTCAATGCTAGTCTTTTTAAATTATTTCCCCAGTGGTATTGTTAAGGGGTGGGACAGCTGGAAAAAGCTTCTCTACATTTGTCCATCTGTTTTCCCTGGACTGATCTAACACTCTTTCTGTAGTGTATATCCCAGTCAAATGTAGCATGAGGTGCTTTTCGATCCTGAAAACAGTTAGGAGTGAAAAATAATCAATTCTAGAGTGGGGTATTTCAAAATGTATTAAAAGCAGTTAGTCAGCATGGTGTTTCTACACCGTTGCCAGATCTTTACAGATTTCTCTTAATATTTTCTCAGTGCTTACACATGTCAAAGACATACAGGTTCATTTATATGGCAATTCTATATTGGCTTCATGTGGGTAAGTGGAATTAGTGTTATATTGGAGCCTTGACAAGGGATGGTTCCTGCCTTCCTTTTGATGCTGTTAGGATACATTTTGGCCTCCTGGCATTCTGATAGGTCTGATAATGTTATGGTATGAAAAGAGGACTATATGGTGTGGAATGTGCCCAACTACTGGCAAACAGGACATGGATTCACAGAATTTGGTAATCTAAAGTAAAATGAGTGGCTTGTGTGTTTGAGCTTTCCAATGTATCTAAGTTTGTAAAGGTTTCTTAGTCATTCCTATAGAGAATGGCACAGTAGAAACTTAGTGATGGTTGTGCAACACACTGTAGGAATTGGGGCACTGACTTAGCACTCCTATTCAATGAAGATTTCCGAGGTAAAGGAAGTACAGTGTTGTGTCTGCATTCTGTCTGCATAAAGCCTTGCTGAAATCTATCTGTACCATTTCTCATTGGCACACTAGTGCCTGCCTATGTGTTGTATGAAAGTGGTTTTACTCCAGGGGTGGTGGTGCGGTAGAAGAGTAGTTAATGGTGCTGCCTCACATTTCAAGAGACTTGGGGCATCTCTCTTTACAATTTGCATGGTCACCCAGGTCTTTGTCGGTTTTACTTAGGTGTTTTGACTTTCTTGTATGCATAAAAGGTGTCCTGTTAGGTTAACCACCAAATGGCCCAACATGAGTGAATTCAGGTGTATGACTATGCTTATCCTTTAAAGGAGTAGCAGGCCACCCAGAGTTTCTTCCTGCCTTAGTTCTGATATTGCCAGGGAAGGCTGCAAACCTGCAATGAAGTGCATGAGTCTGAAACATTTTTCTTTTGGTTTGTTTATCACAGTTTTTCTACAGTGATCAGAAACACTAATGAAATATAATACTTCTATATCATTTTTAATGGTAATTTTATATTAAGACAATAGAACAAATACAGTAACAGACATTTCTGTCAAAGATACCCTCATGTAGGCAATCTAGCAGTACAGCCAATGTGTTCCACATTTAAACAACCCATCAGACTGAAAAGAAAACACACACCCTCCTTCCCCTACCCACATCCAACAGCTATACGACAAAAATATGCTTTTTACAACCATTCTTTTTTTTCTACTCACTTTTTCCGTTCAGAGTTATGATGTACAGGAGCTTTTCTAGTATTAATGATTACAAGGCAGGGCACTCTAATACATGAATTTGCAACTTAAAGATGGCCATAATGCTGCCTTTAATCACATAGACCAGAATTTGGCAGGATCCAAGCAGGAACCAATGACCAGCTATGGCACCCTGCCACCTTTTAGTGATTAACTTTAAATTTAGTGATGTACTGTAAATACAGTGCACCAGAAATGGGAATGCTTGAATCACACATCACAGCTCAATGAATGCAATATTCAAGTGGAAAATCTTTACTGAGTAATGCTGTGTAATCTGTTGGGAACAAAATTATATAGCAACGGTCAATGGAAGCCAAAATCATCAACCCATTGAAGGCTGGATTCAACATCACACCAAAAATCAAAGTCTAAAATTGAAATCACAGGCTGATCCAACTTGCATGAATTTCCTCACGGCAACTCATAATGTGACTCAGTAGTGTGCACGGCACCCCATGTCTGGGCATGCTTCTGATGAGACGGTGGATGGTGTCCTGCTGGATCTCCTCCCAGACCTGGATCAGGGCATGGTTTAGCTCCTGGACAGCCTGTGGTGCTACTTGGTGGCATCAGATGCACTGATACATTACATTCCAGAGGTTCTCAGTTTGATTCAGGTCTGGGGAACGTGTGGGCCAGTCAATGGCATCAATGCCTTTGTCCTCCAGGAACTGCCTAAATACTCTGGCCATGTGAGGCCAGGCATTGTCCTGAACCAGGAGGAACCCAGCGTCTACTGCACCAATATAAGGTCTGACAATGGCTCTGAGGATTTCATCCTGGTAACTAACATCAGTCAAAGTACTATTGCTTGGAATTTGGAGATCTATGCAACCATCCATGGAAATGCCTCCCCAGACCATCACTGACAGATCAGTGTCACACATGTGTGCCATGGGAAGCAGCTATTGGAGCGAGAAAACAAGGTATGCAGCAGTGGAGCGGAAGGCCTTGGCAATCAAATGGGCAATTACAGAACTAAGGTACTACCTCCTGGGCCTCTTTGACATTCTCAAATCAGTTCTGTTGTGGACTCTAACCTGTACTATTACTATTCATCCAATTTTGTAGCCAGGAAAACAATAAACTGGTGGCTGCCCCAAACTTTTTTGGGTCTTTTTTTATCAAGTTTATGACACCAGTCATGTTGGATGATGTTGCAGACTGCATAACATTCTCCTCTGAGTCTCCAGACTCTTTTACGTCTGTCACATGTGCTCAGTGTGAACCTGCTCTCATCTGTCAAAAAATGGGGCACCAATGGCAGAGCTGCCAATTGTGGTATTCTTTGGCGAATGTCAATCAAGCCTCATGTTGATGGGCTGTGAGCACAGGTCTCACTAGAGGACGACGGGCCCTCATGCCACCCATCTCCTGGTATCTCCTCCATGCTATTGAGTCTGTGCTGGGAGACACAGCAAACTTTCATGCAAAGGCATGTATGGATGTGCCATCCTAGAGGAGCTGGACTACCTGTGCAATCTGAATTGGCTCCATGTACCACCTCAAGCTACCAGTAATGACATGGACACTAGTAACATACAAAACTAGAGAAGAATCAATCAGGGTGGATAATGGGAGAGCAATTGTCTGTGGCCACCGCCTGTAAAACCATTCCCTTTTTTGGGGGGTTATCTTGCTGTCACCTCTCCAATGCACCAGTTGTCACTTTCATTTGTCCTTAAGCAGGTGAAGTTGATTCACAATTGTTTGTGCTTCCTAACTGGACAGATTGATATTCCTGAAGCTTTTTGACTTGGTGGTAGACTGTGATGATTAAGTGTTCCCTTGATTTTTTGAGCTATGCACTGTTGTTATTTTCAACTTTTATGGCTGATGCCTTTATCCAAGGCTACTTACAGCATTTGTGTTACAAATGATTACATTTCTTTTGTTTCTTTATTGAAGCAAAGAAGTTACACCTATACCATTGCCCGAGTAATGATCGGCACTAAAACTGTTGTCATTTTTACAGCTCAAGTAAACCTCAGGCCTTACGTGAGACGCATCTATACTGTTGCCCAGGTGACACTCGGGACTAATGTTTCAAGCACTGTTTTTACAGGATTTGTGACACTCAGATCTAACTCTAAGGAGGTTAAAGGAAAAGTTCAATATTTTTCAAGTCAAAGTTATTTTTTACAAACAATATATGCATTTGCCACCCGAAACTGTGTTCTAGAGTTAAATGCTTTTTTATTAAATTCAAAATATATTGTGCCCACTCTGGCACTTTATAATGGAGGGTATGGAGCACAGAGTAAAAGATTGAAAACTTACCAAATACATCCATTTTTCAAGCCAAGACAGTTGTCAAGCATTGATCCATGCACAAATAAATTTTTGTGACAACAAAAGGGATCTGGAAACAATCATTTTATCACATATTCCTGGCACTATTTGTCTTATGATAAGGACACATTTTCTATTCACTTGTGTGAGTTCTCACATAAATACAGAAGTAAATCAAAACAAAACCAACCATGTTGCATTAAAAGTTTACTGTGATTTGGTCTTTCGAACAGATGAAAGGGTGTTGAACAGGAAAACTAAGTGCCTAGCTATTACGCACAGCTGGTCTTCTTTTAAAATGGCAGAATCTGGTTTTTTTGTTCAGAAATAACAAGTATAAATTATTTTACAATGTGTGTGTAATCACTACACAAGGATCGATGCTCAACAACTGCCTTAGCTTGAAAAAGTTTTAAGCTTTTCCTCCATGTCCTGTAGTCTACAATGTAAAGCCCCAGTCATGGCAAGATATTTTTTTT
Source organism: Erpetoichthys calabaricus (assembly GCF_900747795.2). Classification (NCBI taxonomy): domain Eukaryota; kingdom Metazoa; phylum Chordata; class Cladistia; order Polypteriformes; family Polypteridae; genus Erpetoichthys; species Erpetoichthys calabaricus. The sequence continues at coordinate 116,004,141 of NC_041395.2, forward strand.
AATTTATAGAATACACTTAACTTTATAACACAATTTCTCACAGCAAATTTTTATATAGCATGTTTGTGAAGAAATAACTTCAACTTGAAAAACACTGAACTTATCCTTTAGCAACTACTTCTCACTGCTTTCCACTGTGCTACACTATTATATATTGATATAGATAGATTTATATGTAGACTTCTAATTTTTATATATAATGCTATTTTTCTTATTTTGTAAGCATTCTAAAATGTTTATAGTCTGATTCAAGTTTTCACTGTGGAGTTTTGTCGCAGTTTATATGGGGGTTTTTTTTTGCCAAATCCATGCTGTTCAGTCTAATGGCTCCAATAATAATTGTCCCACTGTCAGAAAGTTCAACATCCCCAAACCCCAGAATAATCCCAGGCTCATACCTGCTGCTGCCAGGATAGATGCTGTCATCCAAAACATTGCATAGGGTAATTAGGTCTAAAAATTCAAGAACTGAGTGGTGATAATTGTACCTTTGATAGCTTACAAGGATCTGTATCTAGCAGATGATACAATACAAAGAGAGACGTGAAATTCAAAAACAACTGAAATGCACAATAAATCAGACATAAATATAAAAAAATGTGCGATTATCAAGACAGGTTATAAAGCAAGGATTTGAAAGCATGCTGAACTTAGTTAATATTGAATAAAATCAACCACAAAGCAGAAAAGAGTCTATTTATTTAAAGAATCATAGAGTCATATACATAAAAAGGTGATTGCTTGCTGTATCTGTTGTGTCGCAAAAAGGAGGTTGGGGTTTCCATCATGGGTCCTTTTTGTTTGGAACTTACATGTGAGGGTTTCCTTTGGGTGCTCCGGTTTCCCACCAGCGTTCAGAAAGATGTAGGTTAGGCGGATTGGCAATGCTAAATTGGTCCTGCCTTGTGCCTTCCACTTGCTGGGAGTAGGCTCCAGCTGCCCCACAGTCCTATTTAGACTAAAGCAGGTTTTGAAAATAGAATGATGGATAAACATAAATAGGTGACCTTGTAATTTGAGACTCAAAATGAGTGAAGCTTTAACTGTTATATTAACAGTTTGACCAACAGAACCTCAAAGAGTCACAGAATTATAGAAAGTGGGGCACTAGAGAGCTAAATGAGTGTTTGATTAGATGAGAGGCTTTTTGGATCAGGTGATGGTAGTAATGGAAAATCTCAGAGATGCATGATTAGTTCACACCATCCATTCAATAAACTGAATTTTTTTTCCAACTCCTAAATTATTACCAATGATTGTAAACTTCTATACAGATAAGGTCAGATGTATTGTTAGGAGTAATCAACAGAACCAGCCATCCATCCTTTTTCTGAGTCCAATTTTTGCTGTTCAATGGCATCAAAGTGGACCCTGTTCTGTCAACATCCTGGATGGTGTGGCACAGAGCAGACTCAAATACATTGTTCAGATTTCATGTCACTGGTCAGCCTTACCTTCCATAATCTGAGATGGATCTCGAATACTGAAATACCCGCAGACAAAACTCAAGTCAATTTTGAGAAACTCCAGATTGACAGGCATTCTAACTTTGGGGCCAAGTTCACTGTTCCTTTGAGATGTCCTTAGGAAAGTTTACAAATTCATTGAAATGTAGTTCACTTGCACAGTTCTCTTCATAATCATGTAGAGCTTTACAATAGCTCAAAATAAAAAATACAAACAGTGATGTAGCGATGAAAATAAAAGTTTGCTTGCACAAAGGAGAGTTTTGTTATCAACCAAGGTTCCAGTTTCATTGAGTATACTCACACTGCAGAGGCTTCTGGAGCTACTGTATGTGGAAGGTGCTATACTATATGTATCCATGACATTCAGTCTAACGGGGGTCATTCCAAGTGTGCATTCCACACTGGAGCACAAATAAGAGAGAGGAAGAGGAGTGGCAGAGCAGCACAAAAGGAGAGGGGATCAATTAAGAACAAATTCTCTCACACTAAGCCAAGAATTTTAACTCATACCATTATTCAGTCCCATTCACTTTTTAACGTATTCTTCTCAAATATGTATGGGCAAAAGACAAATGGGATACAAAGCAAAAGAATGGGGTTAAAAATATTGAACATTGACAAAAGGGGTAAGTAGTCAAAATGGTTTGCTCCAAAATTGTAAGAGTCAGAGGTGCTCTGGGGCATACTGAAGTGTTTTCATTTTGACGAGAGAGGTCCAGAGAGATCACGGCAGAGTATCAGCTGTACAAGATAACAAGCAGGCTGTTAAAGGCTTGACTACACTTCTACATGCAATTCACCATGGAACTAGCAGTCATCGAAAAACACCTGACCAGCGGAGCGACTGTTATGTTCGTTGAAGAAGTGGCCTAATTGAGCAGAAAGCAGACAGAGAAGGGGCCACTAAGCTAAACATTTAAGCGTCAAGTGGACGGAAAAGCCACCGCCAAAGAGTTGAGACAAATGGCTTCCTTGGTGAAAGACAAAGCATGAAACTTGTACAAAAATGCCACTTTTCTGTTTTTTGCTATGGATGCAGCAATGCTTAATGGTGCCGCGATTTCTCATTACCACACGTCTGTCAGATGTTAACGTTCAGGGTAGCAGATTTGCTGCCTATTCTCGTCGGGACCCGGTGCTGACATTACTATGTGATGGCCTAAGCATAATGAGCCGGCTGTGTGGCTTTGCAATGAAAAATAGATGCTTGTGCCAAATGTGTTCTTTTTAATAGGCAGCTTTTGGAAGACGCACGCTGCCCAGCTGGGAGTTGATGCAGCTCTCTTAAAGTGAAGGCAAATTAGACAAGAGCAAGCAAAGTCATTTAAAGAGAACAGATGCTGAGACACGGCCATAATCGGCTAACAAGGCAGCACGTTGAGAAGCTCTATTAGGCTTACGGTTTATGGCCATCAAATGCTTAATCAAGAAATCTGCTAACTATTCGCCATCTTTAAGAAACCGCTTCTCTCTTCTTCTCACTACAAGCCCACTCAAGCTCCTGCTGCTCTCTCTTACAAACTTCTGCTGCCTTGTGAAATTTGGATTGTAATTTTTAGGAAAGTCTGCATACCCGTGGACTTGGGCAAGTGATGATTTAAACCTTTGACCTTTTATTCAATCAGTGGGTAGTTCAGATCTCTCACACTGAACACCACTATCATAAAGACATTTTATTCAGAAGGGGTGTCTGTACTAAATATCAATGCAGTACTAGTGCATGTCTTTTTTCATTTTAATTTGGTTCTTGACCTCATCAACATGAATGCCCAAGATGTTTGTCAGTGATTGCAAACTTCCATGCTGGTAAGGTCATCACTACCAGTTTGAATATGAAAAAGAACATAAAAATCAATTTTCTAGAACCAGGGACAAAACAAGAACCAAATGAATGGTGTACCAGTCTGTGTTGACACTCACTCACCCAAGTCATAAATCAAATTAATCATTTAAGTGTGGAGTTTCTGATTGGAAAGGATTGGACAATAATGGTCGCAATAAACCCTGTCCTATTAAGTGAAAACGGGAGTAAAACAGCAGTGAGTTGTCTGTTTGTTTATTTTTGTATATCATTTTTTAATAACCTTTTTCTTTTTCTTGATCTTTATTTTTGGTGTGTGTTGTGAGGGCTTTAACACCTTCAAAATTACCATTAGGCATACCAGAAACCTAGCCAGCCCAGAGGAGACTTGCTTCAGACCAGCATAGACCAGAAAACTTCCTGCTCGCATGTAACTTAGCAGGCTCCAAAAAGCCAGCTGGCTTTGAAAGTTCAAAAAGACTATTAAAGTCCCAAAAAATAAAAACAGCCTTCGTATGACAGAAGTCATAAAAACTCTTGACTAGTAGAGACTAGTCCTAGAAAGAATCTTTATATAGGAAAATATGCATTACAAAAAATGGAAAAATGTAACAAAATACTCAAAAGAGCAAAAAAAGGCAAAAAGGATTTTTCTACATGGGCAATCCCAGGTAATGAAGTCCAAATACACAATCCACAATAAAAATCCAACAACACAAGCAAAACAATACTCACAAACACTTCAAATAACAACTCACAATGATCCCCTGACTAGTTCTTGCTCCTGCCTCCAGATAAAAGCAAAGGGAGGAGCCAGCAGCAGTGATGTCAGAGTAGCCCCACCCACAAAGTACATGGAATGGCCTCACATTTAAAGACATAAATACATAAATACGAACATAAATGAAAATACAATAAAATGAAAACTAATAATTCAAAAATGACAATCTCTCTATGTAAAATCCAATGTCTGTCTGTCTGTATGTCTGTCCGCTTTTCACGAGAGAACTACTTAATGGATTTAGATCAGGTTTTTTTCTGTCATTTGCTTGAATATTCTGGTTGATTTTGTGACTTCTCTCATCACGCTAAATATCATAGTTTACTTGCAGAAGCGATTTATTCATGCTAATCTGAGAGAGACACAGTGGGCTGAGGGGAGGGGGAAGCGTGATGTCAGGAGTAGGGAGCCTGGTGGGGCCCTCCTCACTCACATGCCAGCCTCCATTCGAGTTGGTGTACCTCCATGTTGTCTCCGCTTAGCTAGCGATTCCTTTTTTTTTCATTGATTTTTAAAGTTTGTCCTGTTTCACTACTACGCAGGTGGAGCCACCAGGGACAGCTAGTAAAACATAAAACACACAATACAGATCCTTACATAACAATGGGAAGAAGAAGGAAAGATTTGTTTTCTTATTTTTTGTAAATATTTTTTTTCTTTGCTGTTTATCCTTTTAACTGAGTGTCATCTAGACTGTGTTTATTTTAATTGATGACATGATGCCAATTTTTGTTTGGTGCATTTGTAAATAAAGGGTCTCTAGATTACACTGGATTTTTGGTCTGTGTCTCAGTTCTCTTACCTACTGATCCATTTAGTTTTGACTCCAGATGTTCAGAGACTAAGTCAGTACAAAAGCGTCATTGCCTGGGGCATCACAACACCTACAAAACAAAAGGTGAAGGTATGCTAACTGTGTGTGTGTGTGTTCAGATAGGTAATTAAATTCAAGTTCCTAGAGCTGTATGACAGCAATGTTAATGACTGAGAGATAATGTGAGAAGTGTAAAATGTCAGTGACATAATAGAAAATAACCTTCCCAGGCCCATATGCTCCAGTTCAGGGTGACAGGAAGTTGGTCATACTGGGTGTATGGTAAGGACAAAGCCAGTGCAGGGAGTCATTCCATCACAGGGTCCACAAAGCCGTACTCTTACAGGGACTATTTAAAAACCTGGTTAAGTGCTACTGTGTCACTCTATTTTTTCCAGTACATTTTAAGCATTTCTTAAATATAAAGCATAATTTGTTATGTTAACATGGTGGTCTTGGTTTGCAATACTTCATACAGTAACTGAAGTTTTCTCAGCTTTCATGGGTTACTTTCGAGCACTTGTCTATTTGCCCCAAAGACATGCAGATGAGTTGTCTCACTTGATTGACTGAATGTTTCTGTACTCTACAATGAATGAACACCCCTCCAGGACTAGAGGAACATACAGTATTCCATTTCATTTTTGCTTCCAGGACATAATTTGGCATTATGTAATATAGATAAGTGGAAGAATTAACCAGTGCTTTTTGCAGTGAGCACCATTACAAGAAAATGTACAAAGTAATTTATGATATTCCACAAGTTAACAAAGTCACTAAACCTTTGTACAGTTAAAGTAACTAAAAAGAAATTATTTCTAACCATTGGTGCACAGCTTGAAATCCTCTGCGCACAAACCATATCATCTCTTCTTTTCACTTCTCTTTTTCTTCAGACTGCATTTAACCTGTCACCATTACTTGAATGAATCCTGGCTTTTATGTGCAAACCTCTGCAGCAGTCACAACTACGTCAAGGATGCTAGCAAACATAACTAATACTCTTAGTAACTGACACCCTAGATCCCAAAGTTAACATCACCTAACATGTGCCTACTTGGTCAGTTACCCTCCCTGGTCTCCTACTCTTAATGGGCACTTCTATAAGCAAACATATTTGGCACAAGGCACTCCCTGAAACTTTCAATAGCCGGGAGACCAAGAACATGCAAAAACAGTTTTTCCCAATGAAACACTCAGACCAAAACAAAATTTTCCTTTTGCAGTATGTCAAATCAAATCACATTAAATTTTATTAAATACAGCAATATTTACCACAGTTAAATTGTATGTTCTTTTAAAAAATAATTAAATTTAAAATCTCACAAATCACAGCACAAAACACGTCAGTCAAACAAACAAAACAAAGATGTTGACAATGATCTGTTCACCACAATAATCCTCTGGTGCTTGTCTGGCCTAATGACTTGTTGCCCTTCAGCAGTCCTCTAGCTTGGGGTTTCTATTTACGAAGTCAGCACTCATGTTGACTGGCAGGTGTAAGTGGTATTTTTCATTGCATTCTTCTGCTCTGAGGTAGGAACTGAAGCTGTTTAATTGGCTCAAACTTAAACATTTGAACAGCAAATTGAAAAAGCAGATGGCATTTCTACCTCAAAACACTTAGATCTTTATTTGTGGACTTTCTTTATGATGTTTGTACAGTAATCACATGGGCAATTCAAAGCAACACTGTTATAGTGGCAACACTGAATTAACACTAAGTGAAATTGTGCACCATGGCTGTCCATCCAGCAGTGGTTTCTACTCCATATGGTGCGTCCCACTACTTTGTGAAGTTGTATCAATAGTTGTATTGGTTCTATTGCCAAATTATCATGCACACATGCATATGAGGTCTCAGTATAAGATGTTCTGGATAGTTTTTGAAGCCAGTTGAGAAATACAATATTGCCTCATACTATTTTCTTAAATATACAGAATATCAAAATTCTGTGGTGGCTGCTATACAGGAATTTTTGAAATTACCCCAGCCCTCACCCAGTAAGTAACAAGCAGCTCATGGAATTTGCATACTGTAGATGCAAAGGACACACTTCCTGAAAAAAAGTTTGAACTCCTGCTATAGGTTATAGCATTTGAAATGACTGAGTACCCTCACAGATTATGAATACAGACCTGTGTTGTTCTGCCTTCTTATCAGGCACAGAAACCTTTCAGGGTGCCCATTGTGTTTAAGTGTGGAGTCTCGCTGATAGACTGCTTCAGTATCAGTTGGTCATCAGGCTTGCTGACAGATGGGATGATCAGCCACCTGAGACAGAATGAGTGTCTGCACACACTGGTGCATCCTGCTGTGTCACTCAAGAAATTCTGATTGACAAGGACTTCTCTTTTGGGTGTTCATGCTCCACATTGCAGCAGCGTGCTTCAGGCTAGTCCCATCATTCAGAGGGGCATTCCTCATGTCAAGCATGCTGTCTGCTCTCAGCTCTTTACAGACTCACTTGGCTCTCTGTGAAACGTTACTTACTGTTCCTCTAACAACACCAGCTTCACTTAATGATTTAATTCCTTACTGTGTACTGTATAAAAGAATATGTGCACATGCACATGATATTTGTCTAGTTAGAACTGAGCATTGTGGCACAGAAGCTTGGGAGACACAGTAACAAACAATGCAACCTTACAGCTCCAGTAGACTGAATTTGAATCCTGGCTTCATTAGTAACTAAATTTGAATTATTCATCATGTCACGTCCTCACATGAACTAAACAAATGTGGAGCAACAGATAACATTGTAGTCAAGAGAGACTCTCTGCAAGTAACTGCAGAATCCAGACTGGATCTGAATCTGTCTTCATTTAAATCTTGTTTGGGGTTTACTACATGGAGTCTATGATCAAGAACCCAAATAAGCCACGTAGAAGTGGAATTAACTCAGAAACACTGTCTTAGGCTCCTTCTCTATGACTTCTGTAATGACAGAAGGAAACTGAATAGTCGTTAGGATCCAAGATTCAATGGCAATGTTTCAGACTTCTTGAATTAAGCTTAAGATTCAATAAAGAAAACTTGCATGGTTTAAAAAAATCCTGTAAAACTAAAAGAAATATTGAAGAATGTCAGAGATCTTTCTAGCACTGCAAAATATATCATGGTTGCTATTAAAAGAAATTTGTTACAGAGAAAAGTACCTTGGATACTCATAATGCTCTCCTTGTTAACCCAGACAGGCCCATCTATTCAACACACCAGCTCAGCTCATTATCCCTAATATATGTTTTCTTCAGGTTATTGTCATAGGGAGTAAGAAGCTATTGTCATGCCCTTTGTTTTTATTATATTTTGTTGCTGGTCAACAACAGCCCATTTGCAGATTACTCCTGGTGTTGTAATTCAAATCGGTTTTCCAGGGGGAGCAATTTAGATTAAAGCCTTGAACTTGTTTACACACTTTTCTTGTTTATAAATGTAATTGTATAGCCAAATATTACGTACATGTTTGACTAGTGTGACCTCTCTGTGCCAGGCCAACCATACCGTGCCCTGGCCCGCTTGGAAGAGGTGTGCCCGGGCACAGTTCTGTAGGATTCAGTAACAGTGCGATCACTAAACGTGTCTGACCACAGAAAACAGACTTGATGCCCATGATGCAATTCTCATTTCATTCAATACCATTTGAGTTAAAAAAAAAAGGTTTTTACTCTCACCTTAGACATGAATGTGAAAAGCTGCATATACATCATTTGTCTGCATAAAAATCTTCTCATATGTGCAGCATGATTAACAGCAAAATGCTGTTCTGCACACTCAATAAATCAGTAAGAGGGTAGAACGTTATCCTGCCCTGCATGACTCCAAAAAAAAACACAAAATAAGGAAAATCATTTGGACATTCATGCTGTGAATTCCGTGTTTGGATCTCATTTTTGACTTTACATGAAGTTGCATGGTCATGATGAAAGTGTGCCCGGGCCTATAACGTTAAACACAGCGGAGGAGTAGGGAAGGGGGACAATTGTGCTTGGCCATGGTACGGAACAAATGTGCCTAGTGTGAGTACACCCTTAATCTCAACATGGTGTACTCAAGCACGTATGTATGGGCACAATGAACTTAATTAGCTCTATCATCCCACCCATCTGCTAGACCCTCACTCCACACTCTACAGTAGATTCCAACCTTAACTCTTACACTGGGCTCCTTTCAGTTTCTCTTGCTAGCATTTCTCTCCCCTGTGCCCCTCCTCCGTGAAAGGACTAACAGTACTAGAAAGCAGCTCACAGCACACTTCCTGCGGCAACCCAACCCCCCCCCCCATTACTTCCAGGTACTCAGTAAACTGATTAAAAAATTACCTGTTGCATGATTTGCCACAGAGACCCTTGTTCCTTTGCTTCTTTATAACTATCTATGATCTACTTCATCCTTTCCATGCAGTCTTGTCACGGGCCCAGCCTCACATTGATCACCTGGAGTCAGTGGCAATTCGATCAGCTGCACTTTTCCTCAACTCCATGAGCCTAATTCTCCACCAGTGGCCATGCACCCTGGCCATTGAACTTTAGCAGATGTAGAAGTATTTCCAAAGCAATGGATACTACAGAGATAGCAGTCTATCAGCTGTTTTTCTTCCTGCACTAACCCATAAAATGTCATTCCAAATCCTGCATTTCAGCTACGAGACTCTCCTGTAGCATCTCATAAGAGCTCAGCAAGTCCATTGTGGGTCTCCACAGTACTTGGAGCTTTGCTATGTAGGAGTGCAGGCCTTTTTCTCGTCCTGCTTCCTACCTAAATGTAGTGCTGCACTGCTGCACTGCTGCATTGCTTTCCATCACCAAGTGTAAGTGGATTCTTTGCTCTTTTCATACTCTTTGAAGCAACTCACTATCCTTAGAAAGATAGCTTGCCACACTAGTTGGGAGTATATATGTGACTTTGACATGCTGGCCACTTTCATAGGCTCCCCTGCAGCTATCACTGGATCTACTCATTTGTATGATGGAATGCCTGCTCATACTGTTGCCGATTCAACCCCTGCACTGTTACAATACTTCTCACTATCTACAGGGATGCGGCACGCCTCATTGTTCACTGTGTAAGGGTTCAAACCACAGGCCAATGACCTGTAGAGGTAAATCTCTATCGTGATCTGTGCCATTGACCAGTTGCTATTACTTACTGCATCAAGACTTGTGTCAGATATGAGTAGCTTGGATTATGATTAACTATCATTGAATCTTGTTTAGCGATTAAGTCCACTGCTAATGTTGACTACCAGATTTGAAAATAGACACAACAACTCTGAAAGTTGGCAACTTTATTGAGCAGTACACCTTGTAAATTTTACCTGCCATTGTGTTTGAGGCCATTACCTATAATTAGTGGTGGCCTTTGCTCTTTTTTGAAAATCCTGACACCTAAAACATGTGCTTTCATCAGGCTTCCTTGGTACCATTTTACATTAACAAAATATTTAATTATACTGTTAGCATCCTTCTTTATCCAACCATGTACTCTGGCCTTTCACTGACAGAGCATCTGTGGGACAATCTATGACAGCAACACTTTCAGATGCTTATTTGGATGTGTCATAGGATACTACTTAACACCATTATAACTCCACTCCATGAAATATAGACACTTGTATCTCCAGCCAGTTTAAGTTGATACAAAATATCACCACATGTAGCCACGTCCTAGACTAATAGATTGTTCAGCTATTTTGTGTTGGAATCAATTCAGACTCATGTGTCATCTGCTTATTATGCCAGCTTTATGCAAATGTGACCACTGCTTCTAGCCACAGAGCTAAATCTCTCCCAAAGTGACTCTTTCAATCTTTTTAGCAAATGACAAATTACAGTAAGCCAGTCATCGCTCAGGCAGAAGGCTTCCCTTGAAAGGATCAAATTCAAAAAACATGAGTGTTGTCAATTTTCTACCTTCGCCTGAGTTTCTAATCCCCAGAGCAGACTGCTCAGTGTAATTATACTTCTTCTGTAAGCTAACATGCTTGAATCAATTAATCCAAAGATATAAAAAAACTGAAAGATCAATTTGAGTGACACTTTCTGGATTGTGGCAAGCTGTGAGCATAAATCGAAACTTACTAGAAATTTCTTCGCTAGCAGACAGTATGAGGAATCAGACTTGCACACTGTCAACAAGCGCAACTGAAACTTGTTCTTGAACTCAAAGGCTTCTATGTGACTTTCCTTAAGGTGCTACAAGATCTTTCTAGCTTTTATGAAAGAAAATGACTTTTAACTTTCTCTGTTTTTCAGTCAGGCAAATAGTGTAAACACCACTTTGGCAGCTACTTAGTGTTTCTGAAGCCAACGCCTTGAGGGAGCTTCACTGTTGTTCTAAGAATCCATTTTTTGTGTTGGTTTGTGTTGTGCATGTATTGAATGATGGCTTTGTGTTTGTCTATCAAATAACCCATGTAATAACATGATCTGTGATTTTTCATTTTTCTTGCCATAGTTAAGGATACCATCCTCTGAATCTCTTATGCTGGACATTGATCTTTGTGCAGTATTGTGGGACGCCCCATACTTATTAAGTGTTACAGCACATTTACTACACCCCAAATGGATCCCAGCTGATCAATTTTGAGAGCAGAAACATTCTTGAACATGGAGAAGGTTAAAATGGCTGGTGACATTATTAATGTAATGCCATTAAAAGGCAAGGGCAGGGATATTTATTAAAATAGTGATGGGGAGATTAAACATGAGTCACAAAATGTGGTTAAAAACATGAATTTTTCCTACCTATTATCACAGCCAAATCATTAAATGAAGTCATTTTGTAGTCAAAATACTTATGCACAAATTCTAAAATGAGGGCAACCATAACTAATACAGACAATCTAAAAGGTCTTAGGTTTCTGTCCAATCAGGAAGCACATAACCCTTGCCATCACAGGCCTAGTTGTTCTTCATAGCAATATGGCTAACAAGCATACACAAGCTAAGACCAGAATGGTGTCAGGTCAAGTCAAATCAGGTTAGGGAGCATGTACTGGTACAGCGCTTTGCCACACCCACCATACAATGAAACATCTTGGGATCCTGGTTGGTAACCCCCAATGGCAGACAAGCGGTCCAGTCCCATCCCTGGAAATGACCATCTATCTGCTGCAGCCAGGTGTTACGTGGGCATCCCCTTGGCCTGGTCCAGCTACTCAGGTCCTCAACAATGAGTCCTCATCCAATGAGTTGGATCACTCTCTGGGGATCGCTCCACATGGCCGTAGTGCCATAACTGACGCTCCTTCACAATGCAGGTAATGTGCCTCATTCAGGACTCTGTGAGCAACTGTTCCTTCTCAAAGTCAAACCAATGGTACTGTAGAATGGTGTTATAACAAGAGATTAAATATTTTAATAATTTTAATGATTGCCTTGAGTACCAAATAAACCTTAAATATGAATTCTCCATATTGTAAAAACACCTTAAAACACAAAGAACATGTAATAGATGCTTCATTAATCCATAAATTATTACAGTACATCAGAATTATAATAATGGAAATGAGACTGACCAAATATCATTTGTTAAAGATCATTGTTTAGTACATGATGATATGGCATAAATGTACTGTATAGTTTAAACACAAAGAGGTTTTTTTAACAGAAAAATTGTGGTAAACATTTGTTTGTTCTTAATCTTTCTTATTCTCCCTCTCTTACTTGTTTTCATCAAGGCTACCTTGCCATCCCTAGTACTTTGACCAAGTTACATCTCTTGACCTTAAAACTCGACTTCAGCATAGATGAGATAAACACATGTGACACACTCAGCATGAGACCAGCATTTTATTCCACCAAAGCATGGAGGCTAGCCTGAATTAAAGTACAAACTAGAAGACCCATTGGAGGTGCTGGATGGCCTATTGATGTAGACCAGTTCGACATTCAACTGCTTTTCCCTAATAACTGTGACCATCATTAGTATTTTTTATGACATATTTAATTTGGACGAGTAATTATGACTTTGTCTCCTAACATTGCCAACTACTTTACATTAATAATATGCAGTACTTCTTATCATTACATATTTCAATTAGCAGAATCAGCAGGCATAGGATTTAAAGAAATGTACAAGCATATTAATGTCTGCATGTATACAAAAACATATACATGGGAGCTTTTGCCTCACCTATTTAGAATTACACTGGTGAAACCAAGCAAGATTCAATTTTCAACATAATTTCTGGGAACACAAAGCGTTTGCATTCCACACTGTATATTCTGAAATAATATTCTGTCTTGCTTGTGCAACCACTCTTGTGTAGCTGACTTGACATTTTCATCATTGGCATATCCAAAGGAGGCAACCCTTCATGTTGTCATTTAGATAATAGTTACCTAATACCAAATCTGAAGGATCGGGTGCGTTTGGCATCACTTTGAATTCAAAGTTTCTCAGAGCTTACTTTGTAACCATGCAGGGTATGTGGGGTTTTGTCATAAGGGCAAGGGGAAATGGTCAACAGATTTCCACACTGCCTTACCTAATTAATCTTTACTGGTGATATGGGCCTTTCATGAATGTATACAATAAGGACTACACTATTGACATTATCAAAAATTGTGCACAAGATCTTGCTGTCAATGGCTTTTAACTTAAACTTGTTTGGTGTTGGATCAGTATTGTGCCTCCATTTTTTTTAATTGTAGTTTTGACTCCAAGTATTTATGTACACACACCATCCATAAAAAAACACTTTTTAAATTTCTCCCAGATTGAACTTTGTGTACTGAGATTATTCATGGAACACTGGATGTGGTGATGCTTCATTTCAGGAGTCAACTTTCTGGGCACAAAATGGGCACCTTACTTATCTATTCATATATACAAAATGCAAAGTCGTCTCACTCACTTCATCAACAAAAACATTATTTCCTGTTTAGCTAAAAAGCTGAAAATTGGCAAGATGGTACACCTAGGTCAATTGGTATCCACTAAAAAAAGACATTTTAATATATCACATTTAGGGGTAAACCTACTCCCAGAATAAATAAATAAATATCCCCAAAATCTCAAAAATGCTTTGAATAATTTGTTGGAAATTTGGTGTAGAATAAAGAAAATTAGCCAACATGTGTCTTTTTATTTGTCAATATTTATCATTAATAATGCTTTGGCAAGTGGGTCATTCTAATGTCCCCTGTAATCGCCACAACAATCGTACTGAGAAATTATGGGTATTGGTTTATGCAAATGAAGGCTGTCTGCAGAAGCAAACTGAAAGGAAGAAAGTTTGGTGAAAATCAAAGACGTCATGTTTAACAAGTGCACTATAAAGCTCAAGTGCTTGCCAGGTGATGTAATCTCTTTCACACCAGCATGACCAAGGACTGTATGTAGCATGCTCATCAGTAAGCAGCTCAAGAGAACTGATAACATTAGCCCCTGATAGAAAAAAATCAAAATATTGTATACAATAAACTAATTAGTTAGTTACATAGTACTTCTTATATATCCGATTAACCAACCAACTATAACTGAGGTCCATTGACTTAGTCAATTTCCTGGGGTGAAGTCGGATAACACAGCTGTTTAAATACTCGTGAAGAATGGTTTCAACTGACAAATAACTAATCCTAATATTGTATTCTATCTCACATTCTGTCACTTTTAATTCTGCATTACAGTGTCAAAACGTTGTCATCCTTAAGAGATTTCCTGTCTTGATGAAATTCTTTTGTCCGTCTCTTAACTGCACAAGGGAAAACCATATCTCTATAAAGGCACATCCTCCTCTAGTTTTAGTGATTCAGTGATGGCATGATACTGGATTTACCAGTTACATCTTGCGTGTTTACAGATTTTCATACTTTAATACACCAGAGATGATAGATAGATAGATAGATAGATAGATAGATAGATAGATAGATAGATAGATAGATAGATAGATAGATAGATAGATAGATAGATAGATATGCAAGGCACTATATGAATATGTTACGTAGTTAGAAAGACAGAGCGCCATCCTGATTGGTCATCCTTCCCTTGCCTGTCTTTCTTATATTCTTAAGTGAGTTGTTCAGGGTGAAACAGTGAAGCAAAGATTAGGATTTAAGGAAGCAAATTTTTGCCTCAGGCCTAACTCCTTAGTCTTCAGACCATACTATAAATATTTCAAAATGACTGACTAAATTCTCAAGGGACTGCTTTGATGTGACATCTTGAAGTATTAAACCCGGTTGCTTGCTAATTTTGAATGAAGGCACTCAACCTCAGACATACTGTAGTTAATTATGAAACAGTAGGCCAATCTATGCTGCTTGATATATTGTGGCACTGCAAATACTGAGTGGACATCTCTTTTAATTAAAATTCAGCAATCATAAATGATGGTTTTACAATAACAATTGTCACCTTCATTTAATCACATAACCACTGACTACAGAATATGGATTACTGTTCATTAATTCCTAAATCCACTCAGGTCAGGGTCAGGATCATGGATGGGGGTGAGCTGGAGACTACAAAATTGTTTCATTTTGCACAATAGTCTTCTAAATGTGGAAGCCCCCATCAGGGAATGTAAACTGCTACCCAAGCTAGAAGAAATGCAATAATGATAAGTCACCAGACTAAGCAAGAAAAAAAAGTACTTGTGATAGAACACACCATTGATCAGGATGATGGTGATGACTCTCAAAACCATTCAGTTTCCAGTATATCCTGATAGTGGGCACTTCCATCTCCAATCACACTGCAGTCTAACTGGCCCTTGTGAGCAGTCTTACTAGGCTCTATTGTGTACTTTCGTTAATGCGCTGGACACATGGGTGTGAGTTTATTGTCATGGCAGCATGTTCTGGTACTGACTAAGATTTTGACCAAATATGGCACCACAAAATAAGGACTTTTATTTTAAGAAAAATAGTTAGTCATTAGGGGGAACAAAACAATAACTTCTATGTGCCCTTCATGGATCTTTCTAAATAGGATGTTTGCTAAAGGAGGAAACTAGCCTACTTCCTCACACCCTAAGCCTCCTTCTCTGCCTTCATTTGCTCTTTCTTCTTAAGTAACATTTTTACTTCTGCCTACACTGAAAGTTTCCTATGACCTGGCAGAAAGTGGTCAACATTGAGTGTCATGTAAAATGTGTGCATCCTTAAATCATTACTACTGATATTTAATTTAATTAACACTCATTTCAAACCAGGAAAAACTTGTTATCTGAAAGGTCTTGTCAGTATAAAATGGGAATGGCTGCTGTGAATGGCAGTTGTTGGGATATGATAAATAATTTCATAAATACTGTACCACTAATCCAGCAGGTTTCTGAATAGACTGTGAATAAATGATTTCTAGTGTAATCTGAATTTTAGGTAAATTCCCATCTATCCATCTGTGCTGATCCAAAGCCACTAGAATTTTCAAGACACACAAAACAAAAAAACACAATCCATTCCTACAGCGTAGTATAACCACCTTTATATAGCAAATCATTGTATATTAAAAGAACTCCAAAATATCTGCCTGGGAAAGAAAGATTGTGAAGCCTGAAGATGTAAGTTAATATGCTCCTAGTTCTAGGTTTTGGAGCGCTGCTCCAAATAGCAAAGGACCCTGGCATAGATGTCGATCTAAAGATTCTAATGCTCTGTACTTCCACCTCTCCTGCTGGAATGAGTGAGATTGCAAGTGAGGTAGCAGAACCAGAATCGATAGGTGAAATGCTGATAATAGTTGCAGATCTGATAAATGTATTAGAATCTGATCAATTTGTAAATAAATGTGTTATGAACTTTGTGTTGCAATGTTGTGAATTGACAGGTCACTTCAATAAGTAATTATGATAACTCTATACATGTTATTATTTTGGAATAGTGGCCTGTAGATATTAGTGTGATTTACTGATCAGGAGATGAAACACTAATGGGAGACGGAAGAGGTGAAGTTAGGTTACTAGACATTGTTGCATAAGAAGATAATTTGTCAGGAATAAGCTTTCAGTCTAAATACTAATAGAAGTCCAAATATTGCTTGTCAAGTGTAAAACTCAAGTGGTAAAACTCATGGTTGTAAAGGCTAGCAAACAGCCCTCTTACCTATTTGTAATAATTGCCCCTAAGTCTGAGTTAAGTTGTTTGTATTTCATACCAAATCCAATATTCAGAAGGCAGAAGCTGTAAAACCACCATCTTATATAGGTGTGACACAATGACATAACGTGACTGTGACCAGCAACTCCCATTGAAACCTTAAGGAAAATGACTGCAACCATGCAATCATCAACACAAAAAGGGTGGTGGCAACACCACTGCAAAATACATAATGTTATTACCAGAGAACGTGTGTGTGAGAGAGAGAGATAGGTTGCGAGCATGTGCTGATAGTACCAGAATAATGATAAAATATTTTAAAAACCTCCAAAAACAAATTGTATAAACACAAAATGCACCACAACCATGTTCTAGGGGTGTATAATACCACAATTTAACAATGTGTAGTTTGCAATGAAATATATTTTCCAGCGTTTCATGGTCTTACAGATTTAGAGACCCCACTACAGTCCAGGTTCCACCATTTCCTGGCGTAATACATGGCACCTGGGCCACCTTCCAAATATACGCGTCATTGACCTTATGCCTCTCCATGGTTGATTGCTTGTGCTCTTATTTCCTGGGTCTCGAAGTCCAGTCATCTGGTGAATTGTAACAGTATGCAATAGGCAAGCTGCACATCCATCCCTCTACTCATTCACTGTGCTAATCAAAAAGTAATAAATAGTGGTAGTGATGATTGAAACAGTCAAGTATTGATTCACAGTTTTGTAAAAATGGAGTTTCAAGTTCAATTCCATGATGGCAAAATGCAAAATTCACTAAAGAGTCGTTTTTTTAGTTTGTTTTTTTTTTGGGGTGAAAAACAGAAAATATTACTTCCTAAAGCCTTGCTCACACTTCCGTTTTTACCTATATTCTATTCTGCACCTTTAATGCATTTCATTTACACCACACTGGTAAAAAACATTCTATTTATGCTTCTTGTTCACATCAACGCGGAGTTTGCAGTTCATTTTTTTAAAACGTGCTGTGCTGCATATTTTCCACACAGAAACACACCAAAGCACATGTACAATACTTTGTTTTCTTCACAGTAAACTCCGCCCCTCCTGGTGGATACTTAGCAACCGCCTTATCATAGTTGAAGATATACACATTTCCAGCCATTTTGGTTTCACTAGAGATCTTTATTTAAATACCTGTTGACATATGTGTACAGAATTAATGGCTCCTTTCTTCTTCTGTGAATGGCACACATTTTGCTCAAAGTGAAAAAATATTTATTTTGCAGATTGTTTTGTGAGGCTAAACACTGAATTTCACTGTGGATTCAATTTTGTGCAAAATGTTTCACTCATTTCCACTTAGTGATGATTTTTCAGGATGAAGTATTTCTGACACTAGATGGGTGCAAGTGTAAATATACATATGGTGCATTGGGAGTTCAAACATAGCACAGCCTTGCCACTAGGGGATGCTGATGTGTTTATTGGCTGTTGGTAAGGAAATCGGGTACTTCTTTCTATTATGGCTTTGTCTGCTTTGTCTAGATACCTTCCCTTGCATTCCAAAATGGCAGTAAGAGCATGGAACAGTGGCAGCATCAGCAATCAATGGAGAGGTGGAAGTGTGCGAAAAGAATTATCTTGGTTTTTGAGGTCATGTGCACCACTTGGCATCACTTGTTTTTAAACATTGTACATTTCTGGTAGAAATTGGTTTTAAATCATTTCAAAGAAATTCAAATATTTATCCATAATGGACTGGTGCCCTGTTTGAAGTTCGTTTCTGCCTTGCATGGGATAGTTTCTGGCCCACAATTACTCTGAACTGGAGAAAACAGATCGGTAACGAATAGATGGATGGATTAATTAATTTTATTATTGTTTTACTATATATTAAATGCTATGGTCAATGTGTCAAGTCCCTCAGGGCAATCTGATTGGTCAGTTTGACTTTAATGTGATTGGTCAGTTTGGCTTTGCTGCTGCAACAAAAGAGGAAGTGCAAGTATTAGAAGCAATTAGGTGAATAAAGGCACACGCTGAGAGAGTTGCCTTCAAAGACGGAAAGCATAACACCAGACAGGAAGCAAGAAAGTTTACTTGCAAATAAAGAGAGTATGAGATGCAGGCTTTACAGAAAAACGCTCAAGAGAGGGAGCAAAGGAGAAGAGACATTCACACATGCACGAATACAGATGAAAGGCATTGAAGGTACACATAGGGTAAGAGATAGCAAATATTTTTTAATTATTCTATTACCTGTGTGGCTAGTTTTTAATAAATCATAAGACATCTTTATGCGAGTCCATAACCTCTTTCTGGACAGCAAACTCTACTCTCTGTTCATTCACTTATTATGAAATAATCCCAAACAAGGTTCTTAAGACCCATGTATGCAGAAGTGCCAATTTAATAATCAATGAATCTAGTTACTGAGGCAGGGAGCACTGAATATGTTAAACAAGCACTACTAAAATATTTTTTCTCCAGCATACTGAAATTCTGTCACTTAAAATTAATATAAAGCAAGGTCTGTATTACTTGCCAAGAACTGTGATTGAGAATATAATCATATTTAAAAAAAAAAAAAAAAAAAAAGGTCTCTACCGACTACCGGAAAGAATTCAAGCTGGGTGCAGGAGTTTGGCTGCTCCTATTGATTGTTTTCTTCAGGGAAAAACTGCTCTAAAGCATTAGCATCATTTTGTAGCCTTTGTAGATTTAATTTTCTTTTCCTATACTATAGTGTCAGATGCCAGTCAAAGAAAATAACCTGCCTTAAATTCAATGTGTTAGGAAATCTGCAAAAAAAAAAGCAAGAATGGAAATTGCAAGTGAAAAAAGGAGATTACATTGTTCAGCGTAAAAGGTAATCAACACTGCCAGATCCTTCCAGAAACCATAAACTGTACAGAAGACTCTCATTGGTAGGTTGGTTAGTAATTTATTCACCAACATATGCACAGTATTTGTTTATATAGAGCCTTTCATGGCTGACAACATCACTAGGTGACACAGAGCCATTAGCAGCAACAGAATTCAGTATGTTCTTGATTTAACACACTAATTGGGAGAGACTGGTGGCCATTAAAGCTGAATGTCCGTTAAATTCCAAAGATGGATGTATAGAGCTACACAGCAGGTCTCCCTGACCCTTTTCTCTGAGTAATGGCATAAGTGAATACAACTGGAGCACAATACATGAAGATTCTGCTGACCACCAGACCACCAGGGGAGGTGTCCCCTGTGAGATTTGTGACTTTATGCAAATTAAAAGAATGTAATTTTAAACTGCTGTGTTTAAATCCAGTTTCAGTTTATTTTATCTTCTTTCTGTATTGTGTTCATGTTTATCTTCTTTTTGTTTCAATATTTACCTCTATGTTTTTCAGTGTTGTTTTTTTAAAGGATATTACCATTGTGTTGTTGTAGATGTGGCATGGTGGTAGGTAACATGCTGTGCAGCTTGTAAATATGGCACAATTTGACTTTAAAAGAAAGTGGCACATGCAGTGAAACATATAAATAATAAAGCCCTATCAAAATACTATTGAACAAGCTTTTCTAAGTACGTTTCTCATTTTGTTGTTTAGAATACGCAATTGTGGATAGCCTTTGGATTTAATGAAAAGATTGTTCGACTCCTCACAAAACAGACCCGTTTGTTTATCAATTACTCTTTGCAAATTCCACTAAAAAAAAGCATTTGCTCAATTCTACCATGCTCAAAACAAATATGGCAACTTCATCTGTCCTTACAGATCATAATAGTAGCCTGCACAGATATCCATATCAAAGAAGAGCAGTGATGTCTTTACATTAGGAGCAATTGGAGAACTGTCAACAACTCCATTTCCAGCTGTTTTGAAAATATTAAACAAGTGTTAATTCTGCATTTGTTATACAATGGAGCTGGGAAGTCACATCTAAACATGGATGCCCCCATGAAAGCTGGTGTTTCTGCAACAAACACTAATAGTTCTAAAGTCTAGATTGAAGAAAGAGCCAATGAGCTAGAAAGGCGCAAGATGTATGTTGTCATGTCTAAAAAAGATTTAACATTTCATACAAACAAGTCAAACTTGGCAGAACTAAATTCAAATCAGCCCTCACCCCAGAGAAAGAGAGGAAGGCCAACAGCCAGAGTAAAACTTTAAGAGTAGAAAAGAGGGAAGAGAATAATTTTCCCAAACATAAAAGCTTATTCTAAAATGTTATTGATTAGATCTTGCCAGGTTTTAAAAATGTTTTGAACAGATCCACTAAGTGAGAATTTGATTTGTTCCAATTTCAAATAGTATATAACATCAGTTACCCACTGACTTAAAAGAGGTGGGCTAGGATTCTTCCAGATGAGCAAGATAAGTCTACGTGCCAATAGTGTAGTAAAGGCAATTACAGTTTGTTTGTCCTTCTCCGTTTTAAGACCATCTGGGAGTACTGTACACTAAACAAAGCTGTTAATGAGTTAAGGAGTGACTGTGACACTAAGGCTGTCTGAAAGGCATTTAAAGATTTTGGTCCAGATTGATGTTAATTTGGTGCAGGCCCAAAACATATGGCCCAATAAGGCTGGAGCTCGATTTCAGCGTTCGCAGGTTGGATCCTTCCCTGGAAACATTTTGGACATTTCTGAACGAGATACATGTGGATGATAAATGATTTTAAGTTTAATAATTGTATGCTTTGCTCATATGGAGCTAGAGTGAATTCTGTGCATGGCTGCCTTCCACCCCTTTTCTGAAATGTTGTGTAAGAGATCCTTTTACCACTGTACTCTGGGATCTTTGAAAGGAAGGGACTTTAGAATGTTTTTATATATTATTGAAACGCTGTCTGAGTCTGCAAGACAGATCAATATTTCTTCTGGAATAGAAATATGTGGGAGGAGAGGAAAATTGTGTAGATTTTGTTTAGCAAAGTTTCTGATTTGGAATTATTGGAAAAATGGTGTTGATGGGAAGCTAAATTTGGAGTGTAATTGTTCGTAGGATGCAAAGAAATGATCTCTGTACAAATCTCTAAGTGATTTAATCCCGTACGTTTTACAAACATTAAAAACTGTGTACATTTGAGAGGGTGAAAAAAGTTGGTTATTATGTAGCGGTTCCACAGATAAAAGCGTATCTATCTTGAAGTGCTTCCTACATTGGTTTCATATTCTGAGTGAATGAAGGACAATTGGGTTTTTAGTTTATTCACAATAACTTGCATTTACTGGGGTACAGAGCAAGGCATATGTAGAAGAACTGCAGGATTTTGTTTCTATTGCGGACCAGGCCTGTGTGTTCTATTTGTGTCAATGACACCAAGATTTAATAACTTGTATATTTGCTGCCCAGTAATAAAATGGAAAGTTAGGTAGAGCCATGCCACCTTCTGCTTTAGGGTCATCCTTTGGATGCATGAATGTTTTGAATTCCAAATAAGTGAGGTTATGATTAAGTCTAATTTTTAAAAAAATGATTTGTTAATGTATATGGGGATGCTTTGAAATAGAAAAAGAAGCTTAGAAAGGATATTCATCTTGAGAGTATTAATTCTCTCTGCTAAAGTAAGATGGAAGGTAGACCATCTATGCACGTCTTGTTTTTCCATGCAGACAGCAACATTTTGTTGAAAAAGAGATTTATGTTTACTTGTGATGTTTACCCCTAGGTATTTAAACTGATCTGCGATGATAAAAAGGGAAAGTATCCAATCTAATGTTGTGTTTTAGAGAGTTGACTGATGCAAGCAAACTTTTATTCAAATTAATTTTGAGGCCAGATAACTTTTGAAATTCTGCTAGTGCTGTTAGGACTGCAGGCACAGTATTTTGTGGATCTGATATATACAGTACCATAGCATTTGCATATAGTGATATTTTCTGTTCAAGTCCTTCTCTGATAATCCCCTTTATTTCAGAAGCATTTCAAAAGTAAACAACAAATGGCTCAATGGCGATTTCAAATAGCAGTGGTGACAGAGGGTATCATTGTCTAGTACCACAGTCTAGTTTGAAGTAGTCTGAAATAATATTGTTAATATAAACTTAAGCTTCTGGACTGGTATACAGTAACCTACTTCGCGGTTTCCTTTTCGCGGATACACGACTTCGCGGATTTTATATGTAAGCATATCTAAATATATAACGCGGATTTTTCGCTGCTTCGCGGGTTTCTGTGGACAATGGGTCTTTTTACTTCTGGTACTTGCTTCCTCAGTTGGTTTGCCCAGTTGATTTCATACAAGAGATGCTATTGGCGGATGGCTGAGCAGCTACCCACTCAGAGTATGCAGTTAAGTTCCTGTGTGCTGCTGATTGGCTCAGCGATGGAGTGCTGCATTAACCAGGAAGTCTCATCTCACTCATTCAGCATTAACGTGCTACTGCTTCAGGGGCCGTGTCCAAGCGCCAACAGAAGATGCAAATGATTGCAGAAAAGGTAAAAGTTTTGGATATGTTGAAGGAAGGGAACAGCTACACCGCTGCAGGACACCATTACAGCATCAATGAGTCCACGATTCTTTTTATTTAAAAAGGAGGAAAAGCATATAAGATCTACGGCCGCAGTGTCCTTTAACCAGGGCGCAAAACGAGTTGCAAGTGGATGTGATAAGGCAGTAGTCTGGATGAATCTGCTTTAGGAATCTTTGCAACAAGGTCGACGACGTCATGACCGCCTACAAGCTGCTACGTGTACTTCGCTATACAGTAAGTATAAACTTATTTTCCGATTTCATATTGCTTAGCAGGTGTCCCTGTTATTAATAGAGTAAAGGGTGGGTTGTAAACAATACAGGGAGGGTTTAAAAACGTCCAAATACACGTTAAATAATTAAATAAATATGGTGTCCCTACTTCGCGGAAATTCAGTTATCGCGGTCGGCCTTGGAACCTATCTCCCGCGATAAGTGAGGGATTACTGTATAGTAGCTTGATCCATGCACATATGTTAGAGCCAAACCAAAATTTGTGCAATGTAGTGAATAGGTAGTCCTATTCTACCATATTGAATGCTTTTTTTACATCCAGAGACAAGAAGATATCTGGGATATTAGACTTTGTGGGTGAAAATATTACATTAAACAGGCATCAAAGATTGAAAACGAAGAGTCTGCCTTCAATAAATCTGGTTTGGTCTTGTGATATTACCAAAGGAAGCACTTTCTCAATTCTTCTAGCTAGAACTTTAGAGAGTATTTTAACATCATTATTCAGAAGTGAGATTGTCTTTATGATGCACATTGTAATAAGTACTTATTTTTCTTAGAAAAGAGGTAATTAATGCTTGGTGAAAGTTTTGGGTAGAATTTTAATGTCTCTGGCTTCTATAAATGTTGCTGATAAAAGGTGAGCTAACTTGAAAATTTTTGTATAAAATTCGGCAAGGTAGCCATCAGGGCCTGCTGGTTTCCTACTCTGAAGTAAGTTTATAGCATCTGGTAATTCTGGGAGTGTCAGAGGTTTATCCAATTACTCTGTGCTGAGAG
The DNA here is from genome assembly GCF_900747795.2 of Erpetoichthys calabaricus. NCBI lineage: Eukaryota > Metazoa > Chordata > Cladistia > Polypteriformes > Polypteridae > Erpetoichthys > Erpetoichthys calabaricus. Next base: position 116,028,496 of record NC_041395.2, read on the forward strand.
TATCTAGTTGTGATATTTGTAATGCATTGAAAAATGAATTAGATTGCGTCTTGTCTTCTTTAAACTAAGTAGAATATAAGGACTTACGGTAGTCTCTAAATTTGTGCATTATATTTTTATGATCAATGATTTTGTCTCCATCTGTGTTGGTAATTACTGGTATTGAATTGCTAAGATTATATTAGCCTTCTCTCTGTGTTCATAGTAATGATGTCGTGATTTAAAAATGAGTTGTTCCGTTTCTTTAGTTGTCAAGAGGTTGAGTTCTGATTGCAAAGCCTGTCTTTTCCTATAAAGTGCCTCATCTGGGAACCCGGCCTGTTCTTGATCCATTCTGGTAATTTTACTGATTAATTCTGATGCCTTCTTGGTTTCTGATTTATTTCTGTGGGAGGGATATGAAATAATCTGTCCTCTTAAAAATGCCTTCAGAGTTTTGAAAGAATATTTCTGCAGATACTGTACCTCCAGGCCCGGCCTTAGGCATAGGCGAAGTAGGCGACCGCCTAGGGCCCCGGATCGACGGCGGCCAGGACCCCGGCCCGCCCCTCCCCTCGCATGTTTAAATCACGTGGGCCAGCGGGGGCGTGTCCGCGTGGGCGGCTGTCTATAAAAGCGGAGCGGTTTGAGTCAAGATCTCTATGGGTCAAACGTTCACAGGGTTCGCAGGGTGATGACCTCGTAACGTTACAAGAAAACGTCTCCTTGGTCTAATTTTCACACATTTCGCAGAGCTTCCAGGGGGGCCCTGGACCCCCCTTTTGTCTAGGGCCCCATAATACCTAAGACCGGGCCTGATACCTCTGAGAATGTATTTGTCTCTAAATAAAAATCAATGTGCTTGGACATAAATTCTGTACAGTTCTCATCAGCAAATAACAGGGGGTTAAAATGCCAGCTGCGAGATGAGTATGTAGGGTATAATTATTTGAGCTCCATGATCAGAGGGGCATGGTTGGAGATAACAATAGTGTCATACTTGCAAAATTTGACTGTGGACAAAAATTTGTTATCTATAAACAAATGATCAGTTCTTGAGTAACAATGATGTACTGGTGAGAAGAAGGAATAGGCTCTTGAGTTTGGATTTAGAAATCTCCAAGGGTCTGATAAGTTATGATCAATTACAATTGCAGTGTTAGATGTTATCACCCCTGTGGCTGAAGACCTATCCAGGTCTGGATTTAAAACACAGTTAAAGTCTCCAGCCATTATAATTTTGAGTGTTCACATTAGGAATGGATGCAAATACGTTTTGGATGAAGTGTCTATTAACCACATTGGGTGCATAGATATTTATCAGAATCACTTTACAATTAAATAAATTACCCATAGCTATCACATATCACTCTTCAGAATCAGGTACTACATCTGATACTGCCAATTAAATTGTTTGATGTATTAAGATTCCCACAACTCTAGTTTTCTTTGTATAGCTGGAGTGGAATATTTGGCCAGTCCAATCTCTTTGCAACTGAAACTGATCCTTGCATAATAAGTGGATCTCCTGTAAAAATATATGGTGTTTAGACATGTTAGGTGAGAGAATATTTTCTTTCTCTTTAATTCGTGATTGAGACCTTTGACATTCCAGCTCACAAAGTTCACTGTTTTGTCATAGAGAGATTGCTTCTGAACTTTGTTGTCATTTTATAGTCTTAAATTAAGGTTATATGTTATTACATAAGATAGTTTTAAGCTTAATTTCCAGTTTTGCCAGGAGTTACTGCTATGAAGTCTGTTGTTGTTTTCGCACTTACAATTGTGGGGGTAAAAAGGATAGATTAGAAATAACTTTCTTTCCCACCTCAGCCCCCCTATACCTCCATTTTGCCTCCGCATGTGAGGCTAGATCACACTTCATGAAGTCCCAGTCCTCTTACATACCTAGAGACAGAGCACATCCAAAACAAAACAAGCTCCCCAGCAGCAGTGTATAAGGATTAAAGATATCTATTAGCAATACAATCAAGTACTATAAACCTACAATCTTAAACAGTTCCAAAAGTATAAACCCAGAGAATGATGTTAAACAGTACTCGTGGAAAAGAAGATAACATATGATAGTACAATCCTAATACAAGAAACCAAGGGTATGATGTTAACAGTCCCATTTGAGGTGAAAAGAAAAAAAATATAATTGTAGTTGTAATTAAAACATAAAAAGAGCCTATAATAAAAATAGAATGTTACGGCAAAAGTCCCATTGTGAATGGACCAAATTGTATGTAAAATCTTCTTTGCCTTTCTTGGACATAATTTGACGCACGATCGTATTTCAAAAAGTGTTGAGATCAATTTTCTTAGTTCTTTTTAATCTGGAGAACTTAAAATGTAGTACTTGCCATGACTATCCACTCTCAATTTAGCATGATACAAGAAGATGTATCTGATTTCGGCTTTGCATTAGCGCTGTTTAATGCTGTAAAATGTGACACGTTTAGTAGCTGTTGAAGGTCAGAAATCAGGAAAAATGTGAATGTGGTTATTTTCAAATGTAATCTCTTGTTTTAGTCTGAGAAGTAACATCAAATTAATTTATATTGTAATTTGTCAAACGTACAATGAGGCTTCTAGGTTTTGAGGCATTCAATTCACATATGTGGTAAGCTGCTGATATCTCGGTGTCTGATTCAAAGTCCTCTCCAATTATTTTAGAGAATAGTTCAGCTATGAATTAAACTGTGTTTGAACTTTCACGGTTTTCAGTGAGACCTTATGCTCTGATATTATTCTTTCTGAATCCATCTTCCAATGCTGCTAGTCTGTCTCAAAGCACTTTGCATTCGGAATTTGCAGCCATCACATCAGCTTTAGATGTCATTCAATATGAGTTGTGAACGTTTGCTTAATATCTTCAAGCTGAGCACCAAGTGCTCGAAATTTATTCTCAAACTTACTCGCATTTTACTGTATTTTTTTATTCAATGTTTTCTAGCAAAACTTTAAAGGTTACCTCAAAACAATTACTCCTGGTCTTTAATGTCCTGAAGCAGCTTCTTGGTTATGTCCTTTATATCTTTCCTTATATCCTTTATGTCCCCCCAAGAACAGTAGTTATTGCGGTAATCATTGTGGTGATTGTTACCTTCAGCTTGGACTGTTTGTTTTGGTCTTCTCCGTGGTCTGCGGGTGGAGTATCAAGCCCAGTTGGAGTCGGTACCGCTGACTCGCAGGGGGTAGTTGACAGTGAGGATAGTAAGGTCATGCTCATTTACAAGGAACCTTCTGGAATCAATGAGTTTTTCTGGCCCAGCTCAATTGCAGTTTCATTCCCACTTTCGCTCTCGGCTTGAGCTGATGCTGCAGCGTCAAGTGCCCAGAGATCTTTTGTTTCGCCTATCTGTTCCAGGTCAGTCTCTGACGTTCTGTACCTTGAACTTGAGGCCTGTTTAGACTTACATGAAGCTTTAGCTATCTTTTCCGTATCTTTTTGAGACCTTTTTCTGCTACTCATTTTTGTATATACTTGCATTTACTTTAATTAAAGTACCGTGGTTTCAGTAAATACAGGATACCTTGGGATTATAGTAAAAAACTGCTACTAACGGAGTTCCGCCTCAGATGTCCATCTCCTGAAATGGATGAGACCAAAATTATTAATGTTAACGTTTACTTTTTCAATAGTCAGTATTATGGATTGAAGTGATTAATTAAATGTAAATTCCTTTAATAAACAAATCAAACCTATAAAGTGTTACTGTACTTCTTCATCATGGTGTACATCGACATTTTGGAATAACGTCATAATCGGACAAACTCGCCCAGGGCTAGGCTACTTATCTCAGTCGCATCAGATACTAGGCAGGAAAGAGCTCAAGATAGAGTATCAGCCTATCTCAGGGTCCACTCAGGTACACACTTACACTTACCATGTACCAATGGAATAAATGACTAACCTAACAAAGATATAATTTGGCATATGAGAAAATATGAGGAGAACAGGGAAACTCTTCTAAGATAAGGAATGGGCACAAGATTCAAGTCCAAGAAGCTGTAACCATAGGACAGCACTCTTATCACTACACCATCGCACTGTCCTAATATTTGATTAGAACAACAACAGTAAAATTGAATTATCCAAGCAGAAACTATGGATATGGGTAGAGAATTTGATTTTGACTTGCAATGTTTGCATTTTGTACCTGTGCTTAGAAGCAGAACAAAGCAAATATGGCTGGATGTCAGCACTGTTGTTTCTCAGATCCAGTCTCTTGGGTTTCAAATTCTGCACTCAGTTTCTGCCTGTGTGGAGTCTACACTTTCTTCCCATGTAGGCATGGACTTTTCACCTTCATTACAAAGACGCACAGGCCAACTGAATTAACATTCTAAAATTCCTAATTAAAGTCAGGGCAGTGGGATGCTAGAACCAATCCAGGCAGAACTGTGCATAACCCTGTTTAGTGGTCCTCACATTACACCACATACTATTAGAACTGGCTCTAGCTAATATGTTTAGAACACACTGAGTTGAAATATTAGTTGTTTTTTTTTTTTAGAGATATAATTTAGTTAACAGTTGTAAGAATTTATATTTTAACTTCACTTTAAAACAACAGGACTAAAACAGTTAATTTAGGAATTTAATTAAATGTAAATATAAAATTTTGGTCTACCTCTAGTAAAAACAGATGAATGTAATCAAAAGAAAGTCTGAAATAAAGGGATTATCAAATGGGAGATAAAACTTTCCATAGCTTTATAAGAGTGCATTTATGGTATAAACTACATTATTAGATTGACTCTGATCAAGGTTTTAGCTTTACTCAACTTATTCTTATATGTATGACAAAATCAAAAAGAAATGAATAGGTCAACAATGTACCTTTGCAAAATTCTCAAAACATGCCTGAAAATTAAACAGAATAGTACTAAAATAATTTACTTGCGTAAGTAAACACCAAAGAAATTCTTGTCACCTAAAAAAAATTTAATCTCTATGCACTACTTGAGAAGTTACAATTATCTAGTATACCATCTACAAGAAATAACTAAAGAAAGTTTCAAGCAGAGGCTGTTCTGCCAAGATGGGTTTGCCTTGACATCATTAAGTCAGCCTGGATTTCCAGGAGAAGTCCTAACCTGGCAAACATTTTTGTGCTACAGATTTACAGTTATCTGTAACCCTCAGCATTTCATTTATAGCATAGGTCACCTTTTAATAAAATGAGATCAGGAAAAAGAGATTGGTAATTCACAATTTTAACAGTCAAGAAAAATGTGAAGAGTATTAAAATCCCAGGGCTAGAGCAAATGATGGGAAAGGTAATGGAATCTATTGATGTGACAGTTAAGGGATTGGCAACTCAACAAAAAATATACCAGAATTAAGACTCTCAATGCTAGAATCTACAGTGTACAAGTCACTGACATACATATCAATGATGAAATTCCAGTCAGCCAAGATATTCTCTCTAGCATAATGTACAGTATATCTGCTAAACAACAGAAAGAAACCATTTCCGTCAGCAATACAAGTGATCAAATTTATGGGAAATAAAACTAATGCTTTCTTTAAGCAAGGAGTTGGTTGGTGCTCATAGGGAATAACTAAAGGAAAGATATTCAGTCAGAAGTGTAGTAAAACCATTACTGTCATCTGGCCAGACCTTAACTGCATTCCCCAAACAAAGCCTCACTTTCTTTGACTTATCCAGTCTCACCTGGGGTCCAGATCCTCCCTCACTGGACTACAGACTCTGTCTCTGAATGTAATAAGGGGGTGCTGATGCAGAATGTTAATCCCCTTTTTAGAAAACTGCTGCTGGAATTACAGAAGGCAGTCATCCCTTGTACCATTACACAGTCTAGCACTTGCGTATTAAGAATTTAACCTTTAATCATTTGATAGGTCAGAATATATGTCAATTACATCCCAAAAATGTAACCAGTTTGGCTCGTCTTGCTGTAATAAATCCAGAAAATATATTCAATTTGCCTTAACTTCTCCATTAATGTGACTGTCAGGTGTAACAGCAAGCTAAGCACATTTTCATATTTAACATTTTAATGCTTTCTTTTGGTTTTCCTATCTTTTCACTGGCAAGCAGTACTGCATCTTATACAGTATTACGTGTCAGATTATTCTACCATTGTGGCATTATGACACGTTTGTCATTTCTTCTCTGTCTGAATATGTGTTTATTGATTTCAATACATCTGTTTCCTGGTGTGTGACATCATAGTGGCCGTTACATTTTCAATAAGAAAGCCTGAAAATACTGGAAACTGCTAGGTTTTATAATTTGCATTTGAAATCCTGATGCCATCTTCATGCTATTTTATCTCCACCATGCTTATCTTTGTGAATTTATTTTTTTGTTTTCTGAATACTAGTTTTTTGCTACTCCTGTTTCTTTGTCTTTGCAGACATGTTTTTTTTTAATCTCATAGACATTTTAAGCAGTACAGTGATGTATTTGCATTCCTTGCAATTTAGGTATATTTAAGCCTCATTATGTTCAGTCTGGAAGTGAAAGTAAGCCCTTGCGGGCTCTTCAATTAGACTTCTCTTATAGTTTATAATTTTCAGTTTTGAGCTTGGCCAAAGGATTTACTCTGCATCCTGTTTTTTGTTCTGTTTTTTTTTTTTTTTGAAAATTTCCTGTCATGCATCTATTTTGCCTCAACGTTTTTGTGACAGCTAAAGAAATTAAAGTTATCTTGGTATTTAATGTAACAGCATGGAGTGTAAGAATGCATGAAACTCAAACTTTTCTAATAAATGTCCATCTTGCCATGATTAGCAATATATGGTGAAAAGGAAAAGACCATAAACCCAGTGAAACCTAAATGGTTTATCAAAAATAACCTTAAGCAAAAGTAGACAATTAAACAATATGTCTTGTAATCAATTAATCAATCAACACAAGAAAGATTAATGAACCAAAATAGGAAATATCTTAAGGACTTTCTTAAATCTTAAACAGCCACTGAAACCACAAAACTAACTCTCCATATAAGCAATAAAATTTCTGATAAAATACAGAATATTCAAAAAAGTGGAAACCCCGTAAAAGGAAGTCACTGAAAATGATGAAAAAAATCCCAAAATCTGAAATGAATAGCCAATCCTAAAAGTTAAAAAGATAAATAAATAGCCTTGGCCTTTACATGAATTTGTTAGAAACAAAGAAATAAAAGAAATGCAAAAAAACCTCAGAAAACAGAAGCCAAAAATGGGAACATAAGTAACCCAAGTGCCCTAGACATTAGATTGGGGCTTGAGAAAGTCCAAAGTAGAGTTCCAGTCGGCTGTCCCATTAGCAGCTCATCTGCATAATTAGGAGGCCCAACCCACATGAATATAAGAAGGAAAGAAACAAAGTGAAAGAAGACACTATTAACAAAAGCAGAATCATTACAGAAGGATTAATAAAAAAAGAACAAGGTCACAGAGGCTATCTCAGCAGGCATAGGGCACAAAACAGGAGCCAAGATCCTGGAGATAGCAGCAGTCCATTACAGAGAAACACCACATACCCACTATGGCCGATTTAGCATTGCCAATCCACCTAACCTGCATGCCTTTGGACAATGGGAAGAAACCCACACAGACTTGAGGAGAAGTTACTTGCAAACTCCATGTAGGGAGGACCCAGGACTCGAACTCAGGGCTCCTTACAATGAAGCAGCAGTGCTATCACTGTGACACCATGCCGCCTCAAATTAAGAAGATACAAACTAGATCATTGTAATATAATAAAAAAAAAATACTAAAATCATAATAAACACAAAAAAATTCATCAAAAAATGCAAAGAAAAGGAAAACAATTAAAAATTCAACAAGTCAACAAAAAATGTGTTATACCTTTCTCTTTAAATAAGCAGTATAAAGGTGGTCTAATCAGTGATAACCCCAAAAATAAATCCATCCAGTTATGGATTATACATTTATTTATTTTTTTTTTAAATTAAAAATCAAAAGAAATGAAAAATACAGCACACTAATGTTCTATCATCTCCCTGACCTGATTGAAGTTTGTTTCAGGGTATACAAATAATAAACAGCAGCTTAAAGGGCCCGCTTTACATAAATTTGGTCATTAATAGCTGAGTCAAAATGTGCATCAAAATTCTGTTAAATCTTTGGAGGAACTCGAATCAGTTTGTATATTAAGGTATTAAAAAAGAAATTAGACATCACACACTTGAAATGGATCTTTACGAAAGATTGGTAAAAGATTTCTTCTCAAAGTTAAAACTGAAGTTTCTTGTAACACCAGGTACTGAAAGTAGGAGTACACTGAAAATTTCTAGCTTAAAAATGTATTTCTGTGGATTTTTGAAAAATTAATTATGGCAAAGTGCAGTCTTTCAATGTTAATCTATAGCTTAGATTAGGTAAGTGTAATCGAGGATCAGATTTCCACATTTTCATATTGTAGTGTCTGCGGGCTGGATATAAGAAAGAAGGAGAGAATGTGAGAGAAACAGAGACCTGCTCAGATGTTCATAGATTTCAGAAGGTGTGTGGCCATGTGGAGTAATCAGATATAAAAGTAGATTGTGCAGTGTATAGAAAAGTGGGATGGATAGAGACCACTTATCTATGAGATGCTTGTTTGCTGGTAAAATTCATCCAACTTAGCACAAGGCTCTTGGGAAGTCTCAGTCCTAGCATGCATTGACTCAAGGTGGTAGATAAAAAGAGGCAACCAGTACCTTGAACCTCAAATGAGTCAAAGGAGACTCCAGATCAGTAGAGTCATCTACTGCCCATTCCTCAATCACTTGCCCTACAGGTCATTATAATATAATTCTTCCTTAGTGACAACGTTTACATTTTCACACCACTATAATGCAATATAACTAAACTGTACATGTTGAAAGGTTTTTTAAGTATAGTTTTCCTCATATTGTCATCATTGTCAGCACACTTTCACAGTTTGTTGTAATTTTCCTCTTGAAGTCATATCATTCTACAAACATTTATAAATTTAACTGTCTAATAAGGATGCAGTGAAGCAAACATGTAACAGAAAAATGATAAAGGAGGGCCTGCATCATGAATTCATCAAATTACAATGGAGATAGCACATTAACTGAAAAAGGTGAAATTGGATCATAACGAGCTATAATAGAGACAACATGTCTGAAACACGCCTTGTGGGCTCTTAGCTTGAACAAGTGTCATTAATGAACTTGACACATTCAAGCTATCAGTTCTTCTGCTCCAGAATATAAGCCTGTTATACATTTATTCCCTTAACAAATAAATGCCTGCTTGTTTATGTATCTCATACCTACCATGTCACGGCCTGTCTCATCCCTCTGCAGCAAAATGACAAGAATGTTAAACCCCTGAAATGACAACTGCGTTCAGGTTTATTTTCATTCCTTTTCCAACTCATTCTCTTTTGGAAATCAGATACATCTCTGCTTCTCTACCCTTTCTTTTTATGCCAGCATAGCTTTCAGTCGTCTGCATTGTCATACAGGTGCAGCTCCAGTCCACACATCTAATGCTGCATGGGTTTATGTCCCCGGCTAATCTTTCACTTAATACCTTGTCAATGTGATGAAGAAGCCCCGTCAGTGGCTGAAGCTCAAGATGACTCATGAGATGGCAGGAGTCACCAAAAGGGCATAGAGAAGCATTTTTAAAGCTGCTTTTCATGGCTTAATTTGCAGACATACATAAAAGCTGCATTACTGAACAACAATTTTGCTTTTATCTATATACCTTGAAATTACAATACTTTAAAACAATTATAATACATTAACTCTAAGCAGGCAATATAAGTTATAATATCAGTTTTAAAGATCTATTGTTTTGCATTAGCAACTGCTCCTCCTCAAAGCTCCACTGGTCTAGATTTGATTCCCAGCCCAAGTACCAATTACGCACAGCTTGCATGTTCTCTCTGCATTCGTTTGATTTTTCCCAGGTATTTCCATGTCAGGCTAATCATTGGTCCTGCTGTCGTATATGTGTGTGTCCTGCAGTGAACTATCTTTCCATACTGGGTCAATATCTGACTCAGTAATTCATGCAGGCCAGTTATGGAAAAATTATAGAAGTATGTGAATAGATTTTGTATGTTCTTGTTACATAGCAGTAATGGAAATGTAACACCTAGGTAGCACAAATACATATTTATTCATATTGTAGGGGGCTTAACAGGCAAATATATTGCATTTTGGAATATAGGAAGTTAAGCTATGAAATTAAAAACTCAAATATGAAATATGGGGCTATGTTGAATGTGTTAGTTCAAAACTAATATATGAAATAGAATCTAAACAAATAGTAAATTCTGATATAGCCATTAAATTGATTTAGAAAATGTAAAGTTAAATTTGAATATACAAAGTCAGACTTCAAATACTTGTATTAAGTTTTGAATGAATAAAGTCAAAAATGAAGTCTATGAAGTGAATTCTGAAAATACCTGAATGTTGTCCAAATGGAGTTTACAAATTCTTTCCATTTCTGTTCGGTTTAAGGTTACAAGGTTAGGCTTCTGAGGTACAGAAGGAGAATGCCCCATCACAGCATTAGGAGACGGGTGTCAGTTAATCAGTGGTTAGAGTTATTCCTAAGTTCAAATCTCCTGCCTAGGATGTTGTCTGAGTAAAGATGGCACATTCATTCTGTGTGAGTTTTCTTCCAGGCACTCCAGTTTTTCTCTCACACTCCCAAATATCCAAATAGAGCAGGTGTCATATGGGTGTGTGTGTGTGAGCATGAGCCCTGAGATGGACTGGTGCCCAATATGGGGCTTTCCTTCTTTGTGCACAGTGCTTCTTGGATAGGCTCGAATCCCCGTCACCATGTTTTGGATAAAGCAGGTTTAAGAATAACTGACAGCTTTAGCAGAGAGAGATGTCAAAGTGGTCCAAAGAAGTGCATTTTGTGTTTGCATGCCTCAGGCCAGGCAAGTGTCGTGTGAATAGGCTCACATCACATAGAAGTAATGCTATACGATATGCTCAGTTTCACAAAGTTACAATATACAGTATTACATATCATTAGGAATTTCCTGGGGCAAAGGCCGCCACCATGAGGGTATATAAAATCGGAATTTCTTAAAAAATACCTTCACTGGAGAAAGTGAGAAAGAGAGAAAAAAACACCACATTGGCTGTGGAAGAGTGCCTCACCAATCTACTATGAAAGACCTTGTAAGCATAAGGTTTTGTTCCATAGCTAAAACCACTGTGGATATTACAGATGCAGTATTTCAATCAGGGGTCTATCAGAAGGCCAAAAAACACATTGAAACTATTAGGTGTAAGCGTATGGTCCCCAACTGGGAAAACAAGGACTATGTTGTCTCTTCACTAGCAGGTTTAGCTGTTAGGCAGTAGTATGAGATCTGGGCTTAAGACAGAGGACTGCAGTGCCCCTGTAAAGTAGGGACCTTAGAGGCTGCCAGAGAGAACAAATACAAGACTCAGGTGTCCATAGGTTATGAGAGCTCTAGCTTGGTGATTTTACTCAACTGAATATGTTCTAGCAGCAAACTTGAAGCAACCCTCCATTCCAAGCAAAACAAGAAGTAGAGCAAAATTATACATAATAATAGCGCGTTTATAAAAAAAATCCACACACTACACAACATTAAGAAAATTAAATACAAATTAACAAAGTGGGTCACTTTTGTAAGGGCTGATATTTGTCTGCTAGTATTGTTCTGTGAAATTCCCCATAGCGATTTCCCCACAGTGATTATGCTGTGTTTGCCGGTCACCTTGTTTGCCAAATATTTTCCTAGAAATTTGCCTTGCGGCTGGCTTAGATAAACATTTTTTTCCCAGTGCCCCATGATGACTTGTGAGGCCTGTATGACATCACAGAGCTGTTGCAGCTATGCGGAGATCTTGCATTCATAGTGCAATTTGGCTTTCTGATCTGCTTTGCCCATGCATATATAATTAGCCATGTGCAGCTACCAGACAAAACAAGCTTTAAAGGAGTCCCCTTCCTTGTGTCAGAATTAGACCCAGTTAAATAGTAATAATAATTAAATATTAATATCTATTTACAATTTCTATGTTCTTGATGGAAAAAAGTATCTGCACAGATTGAGCAGAAACAAAAAAGACATTCCAGCTGAGCCCAGGGCCTCAACTTCAATGGACAGCCAATGTGTTCTCCAAGATTGAAACCTTTTGAGTGCAATGATATTTTTTACTTATTACACATTTGTGGCCACTTGTTGTATTTTCTCTGTGGTTATCATTCCATCTCCATCTTGGTTGAGACAAGGTGCACAGTGGTTATCACTTCTACATCACAGTACAGATCACATTAGTGGACTCAATAATCAGTCCAGCAGAGTTAGCAGATTCCTCATTAGTCATCTGGGACACATAATGAACTATTACAAACTAGTTAATCTCATCCTTCTCCCTTGACTTCAGTGCATTTTGTGGAGTTCAGTGAAGATCCCAAACATTTACGAGATTTCTCTGAACTCACAGGGAAGCAAACTCTTTGGGGTTCATTCATCACTACTGTCTACCAGGACAGTGGCTTGCCAAATTACCTAACTCCCATCAAACACCTTTACCACCGCTCTCTTGACTTTAGCTTTCTGTCCTCACAAATTGAGCCTTCACTTCAGCTCACCTCCTGCCTCTACACTTCAGTTACACTTCTATTTAGAGGCACTTGTAACTTTTTTCACTTCTACCAAACCTGAAGTTCACTTATTTTGCTAAAGAAGCACCAGACTTCCTCCCTCCACTGGTTCCTGAAGTCTGTTCCCCTGACCCTGCAGCTTTCTTTAAAGGCCTAAGCTTGTCAGACAGACTCAATGTTGCCTACTCTGTCCATTACAAAAAAACGGATTATTTCATATGTGGCTTAAAGCATTAATGCAGTGTTGCATGTTGATTAGCACATCACCATTCATTTTACTCAGTCAGCCCGCAATCTAGGAGTTATCTTTGACTCTAGCATGTCATTTAAAGCGCATATTACAAAGTTGTCCAAATCATGTTTCTTCCATCTTAAAATTGTTGGGAAATTAAGGAGCTTTCTAAATAAACAGGATTCTGAGAAATTAATTCATGCATTTATCTCTAGTAGGATTGACTATTGCAATGCGGTGTTCATTGGATGTTCAAATTGTTATTTATACAGTCTCCTGTTAATCCAAAATGCTGCTGCAAGAATTATTACAAGAACAAGAAAATACGAACACATAACTCCAGTTCTTAAATCCTTACACTGGCACATGGTTAAGTTTAGGGCAGATTTCAAAATCCTCCTTTTAACATATAAAGCCTTAAATGGCCAAGGTCCAGCTTGCTTATCTGAATTTATCATGACTTACAAACCAGAGCGCACATTAAGATCTCAAGATGCCGGTCTGCTTATGATTCCAAGGATTAATAAAATAATAGTGGGAGGTTGAGATTTTAGTTACAAGGCCCTTAAACTGTGGAATGGTCTGCCTACTACTATAAGAGATGCCCATTCGGTCTCAGCTTTCAAATCCCGGCTGAAGACTCACTACTTCAGTTTAGCATATCCTGACTAGAGCTGCTGATGAACTGTACAGACTGCATCTCTGTTGTTAGTCATTAACACTAAAACATAAGTAACATGATAGTTATAATTTGTTACTAACCCTCACCTATTCAGTTTCTATTTCTCTGTACTTAAATGTGGCACTTGGTGCCACGGCCTACCTGCCAAGTTGTTTTGCCTGCCTAAGGTAAAGTCATCCCTGATCGGGGATCGCAGGAATCATGGGGTAGAGGGGTCCTTTCATCAGATTGGCTGGCCCTGCGCTGTCTCAGCTGTGGAATGGCCAACTGGGGGAGGCAGCTTGATGGCTGAGTTCTCCAGGACTCTAAACAAATCCAAATCATATTATGTGATATCATCTACTGTTAAATTCTGCTCTGTACTTGTAATATTTTTATTTTACAATTATATTGTATTAAGGAATACTTGTGTTCTGTTCTGTGTATTGTATTGACCCCCCTTCTTTTTGACACCCACTGCACACCCAACCTACCTGGAGTTCTCTCTTTGAACTGCCTTTCCCAAGGTTTCTTCCATTTTTTCCTTACAAGGGTTTTTTTGGGGAGTTTTTCCTTGTCTTCTTAGAGAGTCAAGGCTGGGGGGCTGTCAAGAGGCAGGGCCTGTTAAAGCCCATTGTGGCACTTCTTGTGTGATTTTGGGTTATACAAAAATAAATTGTGTTGTATTGTATAAGCTTCATGAACTCTGGCAGCATGTTATAAACAGAGTTTACACATAATCTGATATTGGCCTCCATGATCCATTCTGATAATACAAGTCATCCTGCTTTCTTTTGTATACTGTATGTTGTGTTCTGTCTGTGACCCAGCAGCAGAATCAGGACATCTTATTCAAAATTATTGAAATGCTGTTTGATGAATCATTTTGCAAAACCTGGTATTCTATACACTGCATAGAATGTAAAGTTTAATTCACTGCGTTTTTGAGTGTTCCTCATATATACTGTATTTATATTTTGTAAGTGTGCATGTGGGTGTGTATATGTGGAGTTACTGATGATGGTAAGCTATCTTGTGTTGTGTTTTCTCACCTGTTTTGTGGAGACATGCTAGTACTATGTACACCTGACCATAAAACTGATATGACTTGATATATGACTTGACTTGATAAGACTTTAAACGATTAAATGGTTAATGGTGGGACATGAACATGGAAAATGAGCACACTTGTGAAAGGCTGGAGCTGTATCTGGCATATGCCTCAGGCTGAGAATGGCCCATCCACTAGTTTTAAATGATTTACTGTGAGGACATTGTAGTCTGGTTTGAGTGCAATTTAATTTGCTCTGCTGGCACACACACACCCATATCCCTTTGTCACTGCTGACACACTTTTTTTTTTTTACTACTATTTCAATACTTACAGTATATAATAGATTTTCTCACCTTGGCTTCTCTATACAAATGAATTAAATATCAGTTGAATTTCAGTGAAAGCAAAACTTAGACTAACAGATGAGGCATTCTATTACTTGCTTAACAAATTCATATAAGCTGGAGCCCATCCCAGCAGCATTAGATGCAAATCAGGAATCAGCAACCCTGGAGGTGGCACTTGCTCATCATACTAGCAGTTAACTCAATAGGCACAAGTAACCAATAAAGAGAATTATTCATCACTGTCAATAGTTTAAACTTTTATGAAAGAGAAACACATTTTTTTATGGGTAGCAAAGCAAGAAAAATATAAAACAATTAGGTCATTCAAAGTTCCCAAAACAATGCAAGTAAGCATTTGTATGTGTTATGGTGTAGTCTCAGTTTCCATCCATCCACCCATTTTCCAACCCGCTGAATCCGAACACAGGGTCACGGGGGTCTGCCGGAGCCAATCCCAGCCAACACATGGCACAAGGCAGGAACCAATCCCGGGCAGGGTGCCAACCCACCGCAGGACACACACAAACACACCCACACACCAAGCACACACTAGGGCCAATTTAGAATTGCCAATCCACCTAATACTGCATGTCTTTGGACTGTGGGAGGAAACCCACGCAGACACGGGGAGAACATGCAAACTCCACACAGGGAGGACCCGGAAAGCGAACCCAGGTCTCCTAACTGCGAGGCAGCAGCGCTACCCACTGCGCCACCGTGCCGCCCAGTCTCAGTTTCTTGCTACTAAAAATAAAATACATTATAATAATGTGTGTGCTTTTCTTCATTTCTGACTGAGTAATTAACTAAAAATCCACATAACTTCAAATATAAAATCCTAAAATATCATTTGGTCTATTGTTCATGTAGTTTTCTTAGTCTGAATGATGTGCATTGCCCACTAGTAAAAAAAATGAATAAATGCAATGACTGATTAAAGCTCTCTTTGCGGTTTGTCTGGCGCAAATCCCAGACTCCTGCAGTGAAAGGCAATGCATTTCTACAAATGAAATGATATCAGATAAATGTAAAGTATGACATATTAATAGAAACAAATGCCTGCAGTGTATGTGACATTTTCTTTAGTCTCTATAGCTGCAGTGCACTTAAACTAAACTGACTGCTTGCTTTTTTAGTTTTTTTTTCCCAGACTGTTGAGGTTTTTAGTTTTCTTTTGCTGTTGCTGGGCTTCTGTCATTTCTGTTGGGTCCTTCTAGAAGACTGCATGGAGAATGGGTGTGAGGCAAAAACAGAGAGGGTGGCATTGAGGAAGAAGCAGGTTCACACTGCCATAGACACTTTCCTACAATTTATTTACTTTTAACCTTGTGATGATGCTGTCTTGGCAGCTACATCCTACTCTTCATAGCTACTATTAGCTGTAAGGTTTTATTTACTTTTAACCCTGGTCTATTGTTTTCTAAAATGAGCTGTGACAGCTAACCAAATGGGTTATACTCAGTAAATATTTATTGACAGATTTTTTTTTTATTACTGTTTAGCAAAATGCTTTACAGAGGTTCTTGCTTTAAGAGGTGCTGGGATTCCAGGTAGGGAAGGATAAATGGGTGGTATAAGGTACTGTACTGTTCATAGAGAGTGCCATAGAAATGGTCAAAATGACATAAGAACATGGACATGGTTAACATTAAAATATTCATCCATCCATCCATCCATCCATTGTCTCCCGCTTATCCGAGGTCGGGTCGCGGGGGCAGCAGCTTGAGCAGAGATGCCCAGACTTCCCTCTCCCCGGCCACTTCTTCTAGCTCTTCCGGGAGAATCCCAAGGCGTTCCCAGGCCAGTCGAGAGACATAGTCCCTCCAGCGTGTCCTGGGTCTTCCCCGGGGCCTCCTCCCGGTTGGACGTGCCCGGAACACCTCACCAGGGAGGCGTCCAGGAGGCATCCTGATCAGATGCCCGAGCCACCTCATCTGACTCCTCTCGCTGCGGAGGAGCAGCGGCTCTACTCTGAGCCCGGATGACTGAGCTTCTCACCCTATCTTTAAGGGAAAGCCCAGACACCCTGCGGAGGAAACTCATTTCAGCCGCTTGTATTCGCGATCTCGTTCTTTCGGTCACTACCCATAGCTCATGACCATAGGTGAGGGTAGGAACATAGATCGACTGGTAAATTGAGAGCTTCGCCTTGCGGCTCAGCTCCTTTTTCACCACGACAGACCGATGCAATGCCCGCATTACTGCGGATGCCGCACCAATCCGCCTGTCGATCTCACGCTCCATTCTTCCCTCACTCGTGAACAAGACCCCGAGATACTTGAACTCCTCCACTTGGGGCAGGATCTCACTACCAACCCTGAGAGGGCACTCCACCCTTTTCCGGCTGAGGACCATGGTCTCAGATTTGGAGGTGCTGATTCTCATCCCAGCCGCTTCATACTCGGCTGCGAACCGATCCAGAGAGAGCTGAAGATCACGGCCTGATGAAGCAAACAGGACAACATCATCTGCAAAAAGCAGTGACCCAATCCTGAGCCCACCAAACCGGACCCCCTCAACACCCTGGCTGCGCCTAGAAATTCTGTCCATAAAAGTTATGAACAGAATCGGTGACAAAGGGCAGCCCTGGCGGAGTCCAACTCTCACTGGAAACGGGTTCGACTTACTGCCGGCAATGCGGACCAAGCTCTGGCACCGATCGTACAGGGACTGAACAGCCCTTATCAGTATATAATATATTAATATATATATATATATTAATATAATATATTAATTAAAATATTCAGCATATACAAATTCCTCAATCTGATAGTTCACAAGACAAAGGGGAAGCCCATATATTTATGGCCACCCATGGGGGTGTAAAAGGTGGGGAGGTGGTCCTGGAAGATTCATAGGGCAATCCTGACCCTGACAGAGGCCCTTTCCTGAGTCTTTAATAACTTCTTGTGGACAGTGAGCATGGAGCAGAAAGAATTGGAATTGACTGGCAAAGACTTGTTAGTTAGTTAGAAGTGAGGCCAGAGGGGCCGGAGAAGGAAAAATAATGAAGGTGAAAGAGAAGAGTGTAGAACTGTGGACCAGCCATTTAGATAAGCAAGGCTTCTGGAGTTTTATCTTTTCTCAACATTTTGTACCTTGTTAATCAGTTTTCATATTTCCCCTTGTGGATATTAATTTGTAAATGTAAGACAATTATAAATTTTGGACTCCTTTCTGTTTATTTTGTGTTGGAGACAGCATTAAAAGTGCTTTGCAACTTTCACAATATATAGAT
Organism: Erpetoichthys calabaricus; assembly: GCF_900747795.2. Classification (NCBI taxonomy): domain Eukaryota; kingdom Metazoa; phylum Chordata; class Cladistia; order Polypteriformes; family Polypteridae; genus Erpetoichthys; species Erpetoichthys calabaricus. Next base: position 116,046,620 of record NC_041395.2, read on the forward strand.
AGATACAAAAGGAGCTACATATAAAACGTTATACAAATAGATAGATATACAGTGGTGTGAAAAACTATTTGCCCCCTTCCTGATTTCTTATTCTTTTGCATGTTTGTCACACAAAATGTTTCTGATCATCAAACACATTTAACCATTAGTCAAATATAACACAAGTAAACACAAAATGCAGTTTTTAAATGATGGTTTTTATTATTTAGGGAGAAAAAAAATCCAAACCTACATGGCCCTGTGTGAAAAAGTAATTGCCCCCTTGTTAAAAAATAACCTAATTGTGGTGTATCACACCTGAGTTCAATTTCCGTAGCCACCCCCAGGCCTGATTACTGCCACACCTGTTTCAATCAAGAAATCACTTAAATAGAAGCTGCCTGACACAGAGAAGTAGACCAAAAGCACCTCAAAAGCTAGACATCATGCCAAGATCCAAAGAAATTCAGGAACAAATGAGAACAGAAGTAATTGAGATCTATCAGTCTGGTAAAGGTTATAAAGCCATTTCTAAAGCTTTGGGACTCCAGCGAACCACAGTGAGAGCCGTTATCCACAAATGGCAAAAACACGGAACAGTGGTGAACCTTCCCAGGAGTGGCCGGCCGACCAAAATTACCCCAAGAGCGCAGAGACGACTCATCCGAGAGGTCACAAAAGACCCCAGGACAACGTCTAAAGAACTGCAGGCCTCACTTGCCTCAATTAAGGTCAGTGTTCACGACTCCACCATAAGAAAGAGACTGGGCAAAAACGGCCTGCATGGCAGATTTCCAAGACGCAAACCACTGTTAAGCAAAAAGAACATTAGGGCTCGTCTCAATTTTGCTAAGAAACATCTCAATGATTGCCAAGACTTTTGGGAAAATACCTTCTGGACTGATGAGTCAAAAGTTGAACTTTTTGGAAGGCAAATGTCCCGTTACATCTGGCGTAAAAGGAACACAGCATTTCAGAAAAAGAACATCATACCAACAGTAAAATATGGTGGTGGTAGTGTGATGGTCTGGGGTTGTTTTGCTGCTTCAGGACCTGGAAGGCTTGCTGTGATAGATGGAACCATGAATTCTACTGTCTACCAAAAAATCCTGAAGGAGAATGTCCGGCCATCTGTTCGTCAACTCACGCTGAAGCGATCTTGGGTGCTGCAACAGGACAATGACCCAAAACACACCAGCAAATCAACCTCTGAATGGCTGAAGAAAAACAAAATGAAGACTTTGGAGTGGCCTAGTCAAAGTCCTGACCTGAATCCAATTGAGAGGCTATGGCATGACCTTAAAAAGGCGGTTCATGCTAGAAAACCCTCAAATAAAGCTGAATTACAACAATTTTGCAAAGATGAGTGGGCCAAAATTCCTCCAGAGCGCGGTAAAAGACTCATTGCAAGTTATCGCAAACGCTTGATTGCAGTTATTGCTGCTAAGGGTGGCCCAACCAGTTATTAGGTTCAGGGGACAATTACTTTTTCACACAGGGCCATGTAGGTTTGGATTTTTTTTTCTCCCTAAATAATAAAAACCACCATTTACAAACTGCATTTTGTGTTTACTTGTGTTATATTTGACTAATGGTTAAATGTGTTTGATGATCAGAAACAGTTTGTGTGACAAACATGCAAAAGAATAAGAAATCAGGAAGGGGGCAAATAGTTTTTCACACCACTGTATGCTATATAAAAGAGAATAAGAAAGAAAAAGAAAAAATGTTTAAATTATTTTTTGTAGCAGAAGTGCTTTGTTTTACTGCTTCTCAAGCTTGCTCTGTGCGAGTGTGTGTGTGCATGCATTTGTGTTTGTGTGAGTGTGTGTTTAATTTAATTTCACCTCAGTACCTAACTGCAAAATGATTGACTGTAATATTGTTTTGGCCAGCCCTCAAGAGAGATCAATGCATCTTCTGTGTGGTTTGCAGGCACATTGTGAAAACTGTATGTAAAACATAAATGAAAGTAGGCATTGATGTAAACTGTATTGAGTTACAATAGAAGAAGATAAGTCTGAGGACATGTCTGAAGGGCCACTGGCTCTTGACTACTCAGCCTCCGTAACTAAGCCATCTATGAGGTGCTCCACTGTCAGACTGCACTCAGAGTTCTCTTTCCTCTATTGCTGCCCTATGCAGATTACAGTATTATCCTCAGCTCTGCATTCATTGGGGATTTCTGCTGTTGTTGTTGGTTGGAGAGTAATTGTACATATAATTAAAAATTTCCGCTTAAGCAAATTACAGTTTACCCTATGGACTAGAGCTGATAAACCCGTGTCTGTTGTGCTGTGGTGCAACACTGCCACACACAAGCAACTTACAATCATCTTTGTGATGCGAAGCAAATTAAAGGAAATTCACTCGGCTCATTTTGTTTTAATTTCTGTAAGTCATTTATAGCTGTATTCCCATGTTAAAATTTTATGAACTAGTGAAACAAAACTGAGGAGGGTCCCTAAATGAACAGGCTTATTCACCTGAGCCTGAGACAAACTCCAGTGTGGAACTGTGCAAAATCTGACAAATGCCCACCACCCCCCAACCAGTAAAGCACACGTCTTAATAGACAGCCGGGCCGCAAACAAGGCTTTCGGATTTCTCATTTATCTGTCTGCCATCTGACAATAAAGGCTTCAGAGAAAAAAAACTTTCAGCAACACTGTGAAGCTAAAAAACGAATTTCGTACATGAAATTGAGGTTGTGTTTCTCATTACAGCCTACACCTTCAATTTATTACACACGCACACATATATATATATATATATATATATATGAGCAAAACTCAAAATGATATGCAATGTTTTAAAAAGCACAGGCATCTGGGTGTCTTTTCTTTTTATTAAATTTACAGATTCCATAATACTTTAGTCATTATACAGTATTAACTCAAATATTAAGAAAATATAATATCAGTGATTGTCTAGATATGTTTTTGCCTATTATTTCTGAATGTATAACTGCTTGTTATCTACCACTGACTTCTGTAAAAAAACAAATTGATAAATAACACCGACGATACCATATCCAACAGTGTTTGGGAAAGACCTTAACGTCTTTGAGGGCTGAATATTTTTTCCAAAAAACTCCGCAAACAATGCATTGGTTTCACACATCATCTGCTACGTACTGCTGTAGGCACCTCTTCGGCATCTCTGGCAGCAGTGGCTGCGTAGGGCCGGCTCGATGACCAGCAGGCATGTACGGCGGGCCTGCTACTTCTCTTGTCTTCACACAGCAGGTGGGCGATGGTGGCAGTCGCAGTATGATGCAATATGGTTTGTAACTGTTGGCATCACAAGTGGTGGTCCGCCTAGGCAAACGCTGCTGTAGGCGTATCAGCTACACAAACGTGTTCAGCACCACGATCAGCTGGGGGCCGATTAGCCGATGCTAGTACCTCACTTTCATTTTCGATATCCCTCTCCAGATCTCTTGCATTAAACTCAAGAGTCCAAAAAGTCAGTGTTCGATTCAGCGATAATGCGTAAAATTTCCATGGAGTATTTTGCTTTACACATTTGCTTTAGTCTCGCCAGATGTCGATACCATTTTAGAGGCTGTTTGCTCTTCACTACACATGCACACCCAGGGAATCGAAGTCAAATCAACAAAGCCATGCAACTTTCCTTCAAGCAAAGAGAGTCAAACTAAAACGTAAGGGCGCGTTTTGTCGCAGTTTATAGCCGATTACCGTCCTCTACCCCTGAATTTCGACAAAAGTCAACATCAGCCCTGAAAGAGTTAACTCCAAACTGAGCTTCCCCGTTTTCCTGCCTGCATCCCAAAGACGTGTCTATCTTTGTGGTTTTTAATGACTCAAAAGCGGCTCAGTGTGTATTATTGTGGGTGTGTGGATGATGGCGGCCTACACAGAGTTGGTGCTTCCCCATAATCTTGAGCTGGAGAAGCAAGTATAATAATGGATGGCTGGATGATTCAACTTCGCTGTGAGTTTTTTATTTTCTCCTGTCTACTTCGTACAGTTTGTCACCAATTGATGTTAATGCACATTACAAGTAGCACTATGTCCAAGAAGAAAATGATTGGTTAGTTTATTTACTAATTGACTTAACCGATAGTTAATGGTTGAATTAGTGATTGCTGGACCGATTGATAAACTTAATGATTCCTAACTTGAAACATCGATAGATTAATTAGTTACCCTTACATATTAATTTAAGTTAAAACAGCCAATTACTGTTAAGAACTGAGAGGTGTTGCCTGAACAGAACTGAAGACTTGCAACCAGGTTGTGGATGCATCAAAGAAGTAGACAGTGTTTAGGTCAGGAACAGGAAGGGGTCAGAAACAACTATTTTTTAAAGCCCAATAAACAGAAAAAGGCATCAAAATCAAAAGCACAAACAAGAAGTTATTGCATTAAAGTGTCCTTGGGATATTTTTGGATTTCTCTAAGACAAAGGAGAGCAAGAGATGGTAGTGAAATGAAAAGAGATCACAAAGCTGTACACACCCAACTTTTATAAACAGAACATGATGAATCAGTGTGTTTATGTGTTACATGTCCGTAAGCCATATGTCTGTGGACATTAATAAGTCCCTGTTTTGCTTGATAAAAGAGGCAAGTGAATTTTTATGAAATAACCAGGAGATGAGATACATCCTATCTTTCACCAAACCCTAAATGTTAAACACAATTAAAACAGAACTCAGAAGTCTTCATAAGTCAAAAGTTATTTTAAGGTCAAAAACAAAGCAAAGCACACACCAACAAGTTTATATTTGTCCTATCTTGGATGACAGTAAGTGTGTGGCACTGAGCTTTATAATGTTGCGCCAGTGACATCACAGATTGTTCCCTCTGGTTGTCCCTGTCCCATGGTGGCAACCACACTAGCAACACCATACAAAGAATTCTATAAAATGGTGGCTCCCATGAAGAAATGGTGTAGGAAAAGATTTAAAATATTGTGCCATTTTAAATAAGAGTTCAGCACTAAAAATAAACATTAGAAATAGATCCATCAACATAAAAAATTTTATAATTGCATGCATACAGTCCAAACAATGAAATGAAAAAGTTAAATAAAAAAAAACAAAAGCAATTCATAACAGTTCTGGAATGGATGCAACAACCAAAAAAACACAATAATTCATAAAATAATACTTTAAAAAGTGCAAAAACAAATTACATTTACATAAAAGGCTTTAAAATGAGCATTAAAAGTTCAAGACTCAGACTGATTGTGATTGGCTGGTTCAATACCCTCAATAGGTCACTGCAGTTAAAACAGTTTACCACTGAAATAACTGAACTGTTTCTCTTTAATTGATTGCATATACTCATGAATTTCATGATTTTTTACAGTATTACTAAAATACTGAACTGGTTTTGATTACATAATGAACTGATGGATGGCCCAGTGTAGTTACTTCCTCACAAATCCAGTATCCTTTGTTCAAATGGCATACCATTTTGCATGTTGTCTGCATGGAGAATTCTCATTCTCCATATAACTGCACCGGTGTTCCTTGGGTTATTCTTCCCACTGTGGTCATGTGGACTGGAGAAATGCTGGGGTGCCAACTGGGTGATGGCACTATAATGAAACTTAAATGTCCACAGCAAGGAATCTTTGTCAGATCAGGTCTGGTTTGGTTTGGAGCTCCGTCTTTAACGAGTGAGGGTCCAAAATGAGACACCAATTTCTGTGGGTGTCTTGCTGTTGTACTCCACCAAGTGGAAGGGGTGGAGTCAATTGTCCTGACTACAGGGTGTCTTCTGGAAGAGAAAGAGATGATACCATTAGTGACAGCATCCCATCTCATCCCGAGGTAGGACTGCTTACCCAAGATGAGTAAGTAGGGTGATCCATAGACACACATGCGTAACACCACATCTTAAAGACATGTGAATTAGACTCTTTGGTTGTGCGTGAACAGGCCCTATGATGGCCCCCTCCAGAGATGGTTCCTACCTCATCCCCAAAGCTGCTGTGAATTGGATTAAGTCATTTTAAGGATGTTATCCTATGATTGATTAGTTAATTAACTGATTGCTTTATTGATTCTAATCCTTCACAAATTCATTACACTTAAATTAAAAACTGATTTTAAATGAGTGATCTGCACCAAAATTTTACAAATTTTCTTGAGCTAAAAAAAAACTTGGAGCACTAAACTGACTTTGATTTTTTGGTTGTTTAATTGATGGCTTGGGCGGCACGGTGGCGCAGTGGTAGCGCTGCTGCCTCGCAGTTAGGAGATCCGGGTTCACTTCCCGGGTCCACCCTGCGTGGAGTTTGCATGTTCTCCCCGTGTCTGCGTGGGTTTCCTCCGGGCGCTCCGGTTTCCTCCCACAGTCCAAAGACATGCAGGTTAGGTGGATTGGCGATTCTAAATTGGCCCTAGTGTGTGCTTGGTGTGTGGGTGTGTTTGTGTGTGTCCTGCGGTGGGTTGGCACCCTGCCCGGGATTGGTTCCCTGCCTTGTGCCCTGTGTTGGCTGGGATTGGCTCCAGCAGACCCCCGTGACCCTGTGTTCGGATTCAGCGGGTTGGAAAATGGATGGATGGAATTGATGGCTTGTGTTCTTTACTGACTGATTGATTGATTGATTGATTGCACATAAAATATCTGATCTTTGATGCATAAACATCCACAATTGATTTTATGGGATTGATTAGCTCTATATTATTTGAAATTCCTTTGAGTCTAAACTAATTTATTTATGCACGGTGGCGCAGTGGGTAGTGCTGCTGCCTCGCAGTTAGGAGACCCGGGTTCACTTCCCAGTTCCTCCCTGTGTGGAGTTTGCATGTTCTACCTGTGTCTGCGTGGGTTTCCTCCGGGTGCTCCAGTTTCCTCCCACAGTCCAAAGACATGCAGGTTAGGTGTATTGGAGATTCCAAATTGGCCCTAGTGTGTGCTTGGTGTGTGCCCTGCGGTGGGCTGGCACCCTGCCCAGGGTTTGTTTCCTGCCTTGTGCCCTGTGTTGCGCCCTTGATCCAGCAGACCCCCGTGACCCTGTAGTTAGGATATAGCGGGTTGGATAATGGATGGATGGATGGATGGATGAAATGCTATAACAGTTTGTAATTAATATTTTTAAAATTTGATTTTACCTTTGAGTTTTATCTTCATTTACACTTTATAGTTCCATTATGGCAGCATGTGGTGTGTACTCTAGGGATTCCTGTGACTGGGCAGTAAGAAGGCATGATACCTTGCCAAGCCTAATCACTGGCTCAGTATGATGCACTGAAGATTTCTAAGCCAAAAATAAACCAAACCAATATTGGTTCAGCTGATGGCTTTCCTCTGTCTTCTGATAGGCCGCCTACATTTCTCTCAGAGCTTGTCCATGTGGGAAGGGTCCTTGAATGTTTCCTTTCTTGTCTCCTGGTATTTGTTCTCCTTCTTTTAAAATGAGTTCATTCCTTTCTTTTACTTGGCCAGCTTAAAGCAGCAGCACAATGTGCTCTGACAGACAAGGTCAAGGGCCAAGCTTCCTTCAAATTAAGCTCCATTAATGGTCGCATTTATACTAAAGGTATTGTTCTAGTGTATCATTCTAGAAATTCAACCTCACTCAAAAAAATGTAGCCAACAAACACAACTTTGTTGTGAATGGCATTTGTTCAGAAACCGGGAAATGTCTCACAATATTTCCCACTAAGTTTGATTGAAGATGATCCTATCACAGGGAGAGGCAGGAAAAGAGTCTGAATAAAGCAGTTTTAGATGCCGTCTATGATGCTGCTTTTCCTTTTCTACTGTCTGTAAATGTTTAACTGAAGCTTTAGATGCTTAGGTTGTTTTTAGAAAAATCTGTATAAAATCCATTGATGTTTCATTGTGTGACTACTGCAGCGGAAGGAAGAAGTGTAGCACATAATGGAGTGACCAGCATGCCCTCACCCTTCTCTCTTCTCAAATTAAGCAGGCTTTCATGTATTATATGGTACCCTTTTATAACAGAGGTTGGCATAAAGAGTTGTGCAGGTTGTCAATGGTAAGGTAGTTAAATTATCAATCACATGAAAGTTAATCCCTTAATTTGTTTTATTATTATTATTATTATTATTATTATTATTATTGTATATTTGACTAACACCTTCATTCAAGAAAATGTACAAGGTCAGGACAAATTATAACTGTTTACGGATATTATTTACAGTGGAAGCACAGGCAGGTTAAATGATTTGCTCAGGGTAACATTGTATGCCACAGGGAGTAATAGAACTGATAGTCTTGAGGCTTAAGTCTAATAAAATGCCTTAACCCTTGCACTGTACAGCCTGCCTATTATGGGCATGCTGAATGCCATTCAGAGTTCCTATCATTGCAGCACTGGGCACAATGGGAACAAACTCTGGGTGAAAGCTGGGGACACTCATTCACTCACATTGGCTTAATTTAAAGAGGCTAATGTAAATGCCTTCATGCAAAAGGTGACTGCGCCAACTTCAAGCTAAAAGTTCTACATTAAACCAATACACTGCTGTTATTTTATACAGCTACTTTTCTAAAATGAGCTATATCCGGAGTCCCTTTACAAGTATAAATTCATTGTACTTAACTTGCAAAATTATTTTTTTTAAAGTTGGCATACAAGCAGAGTAAGTGAGGATCGCACAGTCCCTACAGAAGATATAAATACCTATAAATACCTGGGAGTGCAGTTGGATGATAAATTGGACTGGACTGCCAATACTGATGCTCTGTGCAAGAGAGGACAGAGATGACTATACTTCCTTAGAAGACTGGCGTCCTTCAACATCTGCAATAAGATGCTGCAGATGTTCTACCAGACAGTTGTGGTGAGCGCCCTCTTCTACGCAGTGGTGTACTGGGGAGGCAGCATAAAGAAGAGAGACGCCTCACGTCTGGTCAAACTGGTGAGGAAGGCAGGCTCTATTGTAGGCACGGAGCTGGGTAGTTGGGCGCTGAGCAGGCTCCTATCAATCATGAATCCACTGCATCCACTGAACAGTATCATCTCCAGACAGAGGAGCAGCTTCAGCAACGGACTGCTGCCACTGTTCTGCTCCACTGACAGACTGAGGAGATCGTTCCTCCCCCACACTATGTGACTCTTCAATTCCACCCGGGCGGGTAAACGTTAACATAATACGTCTATTTTACCTGCCTTGCATTCTCCACCTTTTAACTTGAACTGCATTTTTATTGCTCTTTAATTAATATTATTTTTATCAGTATGCTGCTGCTGGAGTATGTGAATTTCCCCTTGGGGGTTAATAAAGTATCTATCTATCTATCTATCTATCTATCTATCTATCTATCTATCTATCTATCTATCTATCTATCTATCTATCTATCTATCTATCTATCTATCTATCTATCTATCTATCTATCTATCTATCTATCTATCTATCATGAAACAGTATGTGTCACATGACAGGGAGACAAAGACCTCAGAAAATAAACCTTTGGCAGTTCAGTCTCTAGTTATGTGGCCAAGTGTCCCAGAATTCATTGAAGTTACATGAAGGTTTGTTTCAACAGTTGACATTTTTGTCGAATGTTCTGCTTTGTTCAGCCTCATGGTTAGGAAATGTCAGTTCTGATGGTGGAATATGCATAGGCCAACATGTCTACTGGTGATCCACTGGAAACTGATATACTCACAGTAGAATACTGATGAAGATTTTTAACTTTAGGATCTATTCAGAGCTGTACAACTGCCAATGTGATATATAAAACTAGAAATGAAAGTCAAAAACAAGTTTCTAGATTTATTAAATGAAAAAAAATTGCCATGGGATGTGGTACATTATGTGTCACACATGACTGCAAGCAAACATGTGACAGGCTCAGCCCTTGAACAAACCGATGTGTTGAAGAAACAGCTGCTGTTATGCATCCTATGAAATTCATAGAAGCTTTCTGGAATTTGGAAACACAGCACCTAGAACCATTTGAATATGTTAACTTAGCTCTTCATTTCAAGTCACTGACACAGTAATGCTGGTAGAACTTTTATTTATTTATTTTTTTAACTGAGGTCCTTTTAAAGCTAGGTCACATTGTCAAGTTCACCTGTTTAGGATCATTTAGAAATAGTATACCCTAACATGGATAAATGTGATAATGTTTTTTATTTTTTTCATTCATTTTGGCCTTTCTTACACATTGAATTGTTTCTAACATTCTCTGCCAAGATGTGTATATTTGATAACATCAGGTTTCTAGTAGCAGTGTGAATGAGGAAACTGGAGCTTCTCCTAAATGCTGACTTAAGATCTCCATTTTTATTAGGCACTGACTTCAGTTTTGTGCCGAATGATTTCATATTTTCTGTGGGGATAGTCTTTTCCTAACTTCTTTGCATCAAATATTTTACTGTATTTAATTTGTCATGATTCATATCCTATATTTTCCCTGGCTTAGGTCACCTTATATTCATTTGTAACCTTTAAATGCAATTACACTTCATTGTCTGTCCACACAAAGAAGTCAATTTTTTATTTTTGTGATTTTTTTAGCATCTCCCTTTACTTTGGGTTTCTTCTAAAGAGCCATCTGTAGCCTTTTTGCTACCCCAGCAATGTTAAACATATACTCAGTGCCTGAAGTGGATATATACAGTAAGTGCCGATACTCTATATTTAAGTCAGATTTTTTAACATGGGATGTTGGTTTTCCTAAGATTTTCAAGTGCTGTGATACACTAACATTAAATCAAGGAGTTAGGTGGGGTGGATCCCTTTCGGTTTTCAAAACATCAAGATATTAGAAAATTTTATACGGTAGCGGAGGTGTGTGTGTAGTCTGAGCGCTTACAGTTCAGGGTCTGTGATGGTTTGAAAAATGCCACACTCCCCACATATGTTTGATGCCCTGGGTGACCGTTAAGTTCACCTACATGGTAGAGTTGGCTCCTGCTCTGTAAACAAACACTGCTCTTGGCTTATAAACCACACATGCACAATAGGAAAGGTTTATGTGTTTAGAAAATTAGGATGAGAACCACTTAAAATGAAAACAGCATTTTTAAATTTATGCATGTTAGTGTGGACTAAGCCTTATAAGAGAACCCAATGGTGGTAAATGAAAAGACATTTGACATTCATTTATTGATCAGCTGCTTTTATTCAAGCAACTTAGAAATAGGTAAGTACATGAAGATAAACCTAACATGGGTACTGTATTTGTTACACTTCAGTGGATGTTAATGAGAGATTCACTTACCTCAGCAGTGACATTCATGTCTCTGGTGACTCTACCTGTGAAGTCAGTAGATGGATTGGAAGAGCATTGGGAGTCATGAGGTCGCTGGAAAAGGGGAGTTGTGCACTCCCGATATCTATGCAAAAGGATGAATGTCCAAGTCTTTAGAGTCCTGGTGCTTCCTGTTTTGCTATATGAGACGAAGACTGGACTCCTTTGGTACTGTGTCTCTTCAGAGAATATTTGGGTACCGTTGGTTTGACTTTGTGTCCAATAAACGGTTGCTCATGGAGTCCCGAATGAGGCACATTATCTGCATTGTGAGGGAGCGTCAGTTACGGCACTATGGCCATGTGTCATGATTCCCCAAGGGTGATCCTGCTCATAGGATCCTTATTGTTGGGGACATGAGTGGCTGGACCAGGTCAAGGGGACATCCACGTAACACCCAACTGTGGCAGATAGACGGTCATTTCTGGAGGGTGAGATTGGACTATATGTCTTCCTGGGGGGTTGCCAACCAGGATCCTGATCTGTTTTGCCATGTAGTGGGTGTGGCAACGTGCTGTACCAGTGCATGCTCCCCAGCCTGACCTGACCTGATGTTAATGAAGGATATATCATGCTATGTTGTGATTTATTGGAATTTGATGTATTTGCTTATTGATTATGTTAAGATTTATTAATTTTTTATCAGTTATTCATTTTAACCCATTAAACTTATCCCAATTGTTTTGGACAAACCAGTTTTTAAAAAAACTGCAAAAATCATTAATTTCCTCATTGTTGTCATTAAAATATTGTGTTTTGCTGTTAAAATGCACTATTACATATCCAAAAACCACGTTGCAATGTTTTTCCTCCTTTCCTCAAAAATGGCCAGATTGCTGCATCAGAGCAATGCCTGCCTTTAAAACCCACCCCTATGCCTTTCTTGAAAGTCCTGTTTCAATTGTGTTTAATTTAATGGACAGACTATTATCTATTAAATGAGAGGGATTTTTCAATTTTCTAATGACACCACATTCTACTTTCTCTGCTTTCTATATTTCAGGTTTTTTACTTACTTTTTTGTTGTAAAGACACTTCTGAATCTCACAACTATTGGTGTTGTAATTTGGATACAGTGTATAATTTATTTACTGACTATAGTGAGAAGTCAAGCAAAATGACCCCTTTTATTGGCTAACTAAAAAGATTACAATATGCAAGCTTTCGAGGCAACTCAGGTCCCTTCTTCAGGCAAGATGTACTGACTATATACATTCTGCCAGTAAGATATGCCCTTCTAAATGACACATAGGCCATGGGCTCTCAATAATAGATACTGTATGTATGCTAAGGATACTTACAGTACATGAAAACAGTAAAAGCAAAGAAAAAGAATTCTGTTTTTGTACTACTGTAGTGACATATTACTTATAGATATTTTATTTAAAGTTTTTCTAGATGTTCCTGGCACTTTTACAGTGTATTGAAGCTTATTCCACTACCTATGGAAATAAGAATAACATTTAAAATGGACTTTTCATGAATATGTTTCTGGATGTGTTTTTCTGTAACACTTGTGTACAACATAACTAATTCTCCAGTTGTAAAAATTCTAAAAGAGAAATTTCTGACCTTTATTTTGAAGGGTAGAACATGAATATTGAGTGAAGGATTATGCAATTATAGCCAGCTAAATCAAATCAGAAAAAAATGGACAAAAATAAGGTTGAGTTTAAACTCACTTTCTTAATTTTCCATGTGGACATCATGCATTTTATTAATATCAAGTACAGTTGCTGATCACGTGTCCTTGTATCCAAACCATACAAAACATGGCATTATTAAGGGTCCAAGTATGGGGCAAAAAAATAAAAACAAGCTTATGTTTAATGCTTAATATTAGTTAGGGAAAATGAGCGTTTTGGAATCTTTGGCAATGTTTTCTTTACTTTTTGACATCTTTTAACATCTTCTCCTTTTTTGTTTCTGTTCAATATGTGCCTATGCACACATCAGGGTGATTCATGATGCATGACAGACTAAGAAGAAAAAAAATGTAAAAAATGCATGATCTAAATGAAAGCAAATGAAAGATTGAAGAATAAGGTAGGCAGTGTACAAAAAAATAAATGCAAAATTTACAGGGTTCCATGGATGCTTAAGGTCACGTTATAAAGGGCCTCTTGGTTTGTATTGGATTGCCAGAGTTAAGGTTGTCACTTGGGGAGCACAAAGCCTGACAGGAACCACAGAGAAAGAGGACTACTCACAAGATTCGAACCCCTCTAGATGCCACTGTGGATTCATTTGTAAACTTTTGAAAAATTGTATCTTTTAAATATAGGTTAAATATCAATAAAAACCTACAGTTTCAATCTAACTGGTTGATTAAATCAGTTCTCTCCACGTTCCAAATCCCCTTATTACATTAGAAGGTAAAACGGAGTCAGGGCCCACCCCAGCATTATTCAGAACCAACTCTGCAAGGGATGTCCCTACATTAGTCAAACTCACTCGCATACATGCATGTGCATGCACTAATAACTAAAAAATAACAAGTAGAATGGGAGGAAACCTGAGGACCTGGAAGAAGTGCAAGCAAACATAGCAAAAATGATGCTGTTAGGTATCTGCTTTTTATCGCTTTTCTTTCACTAAAAACAATAATGAAATTGAACATTACTTTTACTCAAAACTCTTAATTTTCAGTCTTACCTAAATTTAAATTTTACTTTGTTTCCCCCACCAACCCTTTAAGTTTCTCTGCTATTCTGCTATTTCAAACTATTTTGGTATTCACTCCTTCCATGTGAAGCCTGAAAACCAGGAGGACTGATTGAGGTCATTTATGTTAGGTAGAATGCCTAGAGGGGGCTGGGTGGTCTTGTGGCCTCGGAACCCCTGCAGATTTTGTTTTTTATTCTCCAGCCGTCTGGAGTTTTTTTCTTTTTTTCTGTCCTCCCTGGTCATCTGACCTTACTTTTATTCTATGTTAATTAGTATTGCCTAATTTTATTTTTTATATTTTGTCTTTTTTCTCTTTCTTCATCCTGTAAAGCACTTTGAGCTACATCATTTGTATGAAAATATGCTATATAAATAAATATTGTTGTTCTTTAATGATGTTTTTATTCTGAGATTTTTGAGATAAGAAAGGTAGAAGTTTTGAGTTAAGGCTGTTGTACTCTCTAATCATGGAATCTTGAGAGTGGCAACGTGTTGATTAGCATGTGCAAGTACATATTTTACCTTACTAATTTTACCTTATTCTGTACATGTGACATTAATGACCCCATAAACCTATAATCCCTTCACCACCAAACGACAGATATCTTCTATGTACCCATACCTTGATATATACACATATATTTTATGTCTTGAATATCTTGCATGCAAATTCAAACAAAATGAGATAACAGACTATTTCCAGTCTGCTGTTTTCACAGAACACAACGTGATATTATGTGGCAAAGTAAATTCCAATAATTCAATGAGTAGCTTTAATATTAAGTTAACCTTTTATTCACAATACACATTTTATGATTTACAGCTGTATGGCTGCATTTCTAGATAACTTAATCTATTTCTCTTCCAGCATGCTAAATTTTAATTCATGTTGGCAAATATTACTTCAGTTCAGCTAGATAATAGCTTACCAATCAGCAAAACTTTAATGACAAAATAGAAGATCTTGCATCTTTTAGAAGTGAAAATACATTTTAATATTGTATTGATCTATTGGCAAAAAAAGTATGTTGAATAACCCTCTTTTGCATGTGAGTTATGTGCTGCACAGCTTGTGACATTATGGCAGACAGCTCTCATCATTAAGTCAATAAGTAAGTGGTGTCTAAACTTTGCATAAAATAAAAGTTTCATTCAAAAAATCATTTTGAAATTGAAAAATGAGTTTGGGCTTTGACCAAGCAATCATCATCCACTTTGAGATTAGCTTTACCATTTGAGAAAGTTTGTCTCTCTTGGGTCCTTAGTGTTTGAAACCTCTGCTTCAATGTGACTGCTCTTTTTGGCCTAAAATCTCAGTAGCTCAGATTCCATATTGATCTCAAGACTGAATATGCATGATAACTATCAGCTTTTAAGGGACAGCCCTACTTAAGTTTTTTGTTCATAAATCTGTTCCAAGAAAATGTCAGAAATTTATGATTTTAAAGACCTGCGTGAACTGCATATTCCTAGTTGTTTTGAATGGAAACTCAAATACCTGATGTTTTCAGATAGATAGATAAAAATTTATTGTTTGGAGGGGCTTTATTGTTTGAGAGATGCCGTGGCGTTGATGATGACAACCACAAACTTGATCTTTTGCATAACAGCAAAACTGATAAACTTTCTTAGCAATATGGTTGTTCATTGACCAAGAGGAAGATATATGAATACATACATCTCTTTGTGGTACACTAAACTGGCAGGACTAACAAAAATGGCTAGAGTAACCATACTGTAAGGGTATAGATTTGTGTGGTCATAAGAGTCATCTCAACTGCAATCATTGTGAAAATGCATAAATAACTGAATATTTGTTCATTGACCAATTCCACTTATTCCATTACAGGGTCATGGAGGTTAGGGCTTATTTGTGCACAAGGTATTAACCATTCACGGATGAGACTCATACCCTGTGTGTCTTTGGGTTTGGAAGGAATCCTTGGACTACTTATAGAAACCCAAACAGGCAAATAGACAGGAATTCATCCCAAGTCCACAGAACCCTGAAACTGACAAGACATCCTCACCCCAACCTCTGGTCAGATCACTTGAATATGATGGCCACACCTGCTCCATAGTTTTACTTTTTTTAGCTTAATATTTTGAAACATTAATTGCTTAAGCCTGTTGAACAGGGCGGTGCTGAAAGTAACTCAAGACAATATCAGAGAATCCATTTATTTCACTATTTTAGGATTCATCATGAATTGCACTATTTTGGTTCTTCAATTAAATTCCATGAGCAGGAAAAGTGAACTGCAGATAATAAGGCGGTGAGGCATACAAAGGTGGAGGGGTGAATCAAGAAGTTTTGTTGGTTCATCTGGTACCATTACAATAAAAGGAAAGCTCTGTATAGTTCAGGGGGCTCAGAGTTCACAAGGACCCTGAAAGACCTTTGGAACAGCAACATTTCCCCAGAATGGACCTTTAATTGAGGGCCCTAAATGTCTACTACTGTACCTGAGTTCAGCATCTGGTATATTATTCATGAGGGTTCCCCTTACTTTTGGGACACAAGACCTGGGTATGGCTTCATACAGGCAATGGTCAGGCCAGGAATTATAGCTAGACCCTTGGTGCCACCCACTAATTACTGTGCCAGCACGTTGGCCCACTTAAGTCAAATATCCATTAAAATACATAAATAAATTATCTGAGAAGACGGGTTCATTGCAATGCCCAAGTTCATTTCCCACCTTTTCTTCTTTCCTTTATTCTCATCTGCCTAGCTCCCCAGCCCAGTTGACTGCAAATGAGTGCCTGCTTGCTAAATAAGCAATTCTCTCAAGAAAAATGCAAAGTTCTGCCTTTGACAGAGACGAGCTTCATTTTCTCAGAATCAGCAGAAAGTAAGAAAGCCCCATATTGTAACACACCTCGACAGAAACTAATTCCGTGACTAACACGTGGAAAAGCTGCCTCCAATATGCAGATCGGGGGGCTCTGAGCAACGAAGCCATTCTCAAAATGAAGTCGCTCAAAATATCATTGAGGGGAGCTATTCTACACACGCAGGAGATCCACTTCAAAGCCACCGCTTCACTTGCTTTGTAAGAATTATTTCTTTATTTTTTTTTATTTGTGCAGCTTAAAGCCTCATCTCCCTAATCTACAATTGGATACAGTGACTTGAAATATTTAAAACAGTGCAGCCTGCCGATTAAAAGAAATGGGATTTCCAAGAGTGAAAACCAGCGTAAAAGGAGAAAGAAAGATTTTGAATATTTTATTATTAATGTTACTTCTTGACATCATTGATTCAGTTGAAAAATGGGTTGAACTTATTTAAAATACAGAGGGAAAACATTACATTTGGGAATACTATTCCAAACAAAAAGTAATGGCAACGATGATGAGCCCGCTAAGTTTTTTTAGAATTTCTTTTTTTTGTGTTCAATGGACTGGCACGTTGCTCATGGAGGAGTCTTGCCTTGTGTCCAATGTAGTCAGGATATGGACTTAAGGCAACTCACAAACTTGCAACATTTGATCTATGAGCTAATTAATAACTTAATTGTGTGTTTTTGCTTGATTTTTGCTAGTTTGTTCTTTGTTTATCAATTATTTATAAGAGAGCATAGCAGTTAGCACCACAGAACGTGGACTCCAATTATTTTCCTAGCTGTCACCTCCTTCTATGTGAGGCATATATGGCCTCCCCATTTTCTCTTTGCTTTTCTCAACCCATATTGTTTAGCTAAAAAGACTAGTATGAGTAAGTTGGTGTGAAATGAACTATGTGATGGCCTGCTGCTCTTAATAGGTCGTGTTTGTGCATTGTACCTGTGACTGCTTGATAGCTGCTGCCTCTCTATCATTCTAAGCATGAAAAACCAGGTACAATTAATGGGTGGGTTAGTTTATAGATATGTCCCCAAAAAATAGAGCTGATGCCTGAGTTCAGCATCTGAAATGGGCCACCTACTTCCTCAGATGTCTCTACTGTGGTAAGAGTCACATGCAAATGTGGATAATGTGATTTCACAGGATTCTGCAAGGATTGGCTATCTGAATTGGATTAAACATTTTTAGGAGTGGTACTTTATGTTATGTTATGTTATGGGCGTCACAGTGGCGCACTGATAGTGCTGCTGCCTCACAGTAAGGACAATAGGATTCACATCCAATGTCCTACCTGCGTGGAGTTTGCATGTTATCCCCATGTCTGCATGGGTTTCCTTTCGGGTTTTCTAGTTTCCACCCACTGTCCAAAGGCATACAGTTAGATGAATTGGCGATGCTAAATTGGCCCTGGTGTCAGCGTGTAGTATGTGTATGACCTGTGATGGACTAACAGCCTGTCTAGGGATTGCTTCTAACTTGCACCCTCTGCTAGCTGGGATAGACTCCAGCGTCCCCTTGCAACCTTAGTCTGGATTAAGCAGGTTAGAAAATGACATGTTATTTTATGGCTAGAAATATTGGGTGAGTCATTTTATTGCATCTAAACTTAAACTTACTTCTAAAAGTACATTTAATTTTCTAACTACTCAGTCACTGTGAGAAAACATTTCACATTAACTTTAGCACCTCATGTACAATTACAATATGCTCAATAAATACTGTATCTTACTACCACACGAGAATAATGCAAAGAATTATTTGCATACAAACTGAAAAAAACACCCATATCTTGCTTTTTGGGTACACCTGTCATAGCAGTGAATTAAATAAAAAAGATCCAGCAGAAAGATATGGTGCCACTGGTTGTCACCTCCCAGGATCAAATCAAATGGCCATAGCCATACGTGTTATTGTCTGTATATTTGACTTTTCTTTTAATAAATTGAATAAATGGATTTCAGGAGTAAGGGGAGAGAAGAAGAAAAACCTATACATACTCTCTGGTAGACCATCCTCAATAGTTGAGACCCTAACAATCTGTAGAGATGGTCACCTTGGTAACCATCTCACTCACTTTGCTTACCTAAAAACTGTAGCTGGCACTCCCCCTATCAGTGAACGTTTGTCCAACACCCAACTCCTGATTGTCATGAGTTAAAAGCCCCAAAAATTAAAGGAATTAATTCAATAAACCAAGAAAATAACTGTCCAAAGTGCTGAGCAGAAGAATAGTCAAAATCTCAAGGACCAAAAAAAAAAATCTGCCATCATAACAACATGAAGTCATGCCCCATCATGGACCTTGTACCGCTGGCAATCTTAAATTGCAATTATGTGAATTTGGTAATTGATAGATGGATAGTGCAAATGAAGTTGCAAACTACATAACAACAAAAAGGAGAAAAGAAAAGATATATTTTTAGGATTATGCTTAAATAATATTTAGTGTGTAGTGAAAAGAAAAACAAACAAATGTCAACAGACTTAGCAGCGTCGCAGTTTGAGCCACGAAAAGATTCATTAATCTCAACACCCTCCCTTTGGGTTTGGAGGCAATGAGTAAGTGTGCTTGTCGATGGAGAATAAGTTATCGCTTCATCTTGTGTTCTTTGCTCCTGTTGTTGTGACTCTCTCGTCTTTCACTTCTTTCAGCGCATACTGCCTCACTGACCCCCACACCTAAACAGATTGACAGGTTGATGCATTAGCATGCTTCTTTTTTTTCTTCTCCACGTGCTTTTCCAGTGACCCTCAGTGTTTACAGGTGATGCAGGTGAAAGATGCCCCATGGAACGATTGGCCTTCCCGACTCCCTTCTCTAATTTACCCCACTTTACTTTTGTCACTCTACTACAAGTGCTATTTTGAAATGTAAAAAATGGTGACCTGACTTGAGCTGTTCTGTCTGTAGGGGGATCAAAACACAATTTTAGATTACATACCAACACAAGCACTTTTGTTTTAAATGTATACTCTTTAAGAAGCTCACCCTGGCTTCACTGCACATTTTCAGCTTTACTACATGGACGACCAGGTTATGTTGGTTGATGTCTACATTCCTGAATGATATGGCACCTCAGCCTGGACAAAGGCCAATAAAACCAAATGCAGGTCTACACCCACTAAACTCTGTGGTCTTCCTGGAGTGGTTTATAGTTTTATACATTATCATCTTAGAAGGTCGAGTGGAAAACCACTTTGCTGCTCTTTGTTAGATTATTAATGTATACTGGCATAGGATGCCACCATCCAAATAAGTAGTTAAAGATGTGCAGGATTTACTTAAGCCATTAACTGTACAATATGAGCCTTATCACAAAGCAGTCACTAAACCAAGTATTTATAAGAGAATTTAGAAAACACACCAGTGAATGGAATGATCAATAGCATGTTAGTTTAATCATTTTCCTTCCTCAGGCATACATTTAGTGAATTGATATATAAATACATATTGAGCCTTCCAAAAAATTCAAGCTCTCATTTAGTTATTAATTTTTAGTTATTACATTTTTTCCTGTACAATGTCCTGGCATAAATGGGAATAAAGTAGTAATCAACAGTGTGGTGGCATTCATCTTTCACAGGGATGACCATTTATTTTCTTAATGGGTTTAGTCAGTTAATCTCATGGTAGACTTGAGACTACCATAACAGCATCCTTGGCAAGTCAAGAATCATTGCAGGGCAGGCTCATGAACATTAGGCAACTTTAGAGCTCCATAATTGTGTCAGGAAAGCATGAGTACCCAGTAAAGATCTCACAAGGATACTGAGAGAAAGTGCAGACTGAACACAGAAAATACTTAGACTGACATTCAAGCTCAGACTCCTGGAAATGAGAGGCAGCAGCGCTAAACACTAAGGAATTACTATGGACAGCCAGAGCGGCTGGTGTTATTTTCTTCCTTAGCAAGCCATTCATATTAGGAGATGTCTATTTTCAAACTGGAATTCTTTGTTTAACTTCTACTTTCTGGATTTAGAATTTAGACTTTAAGATAGTGAAAAACAAAATCATCATGACAAGTTACAGTCAAGCTGTCAGATTTGCATTGTGTCTTTGGTGTTCTTACTAAGCAGGGGTAGTTCATCATTTCACTTCAGTTCATTCTTTTTAAGCTGTTTCCATGAAGCAAGCAATGCATCCCTATATTTGACAAGCTGGCTACCTCTAAAGACTCTTTCTGTTATCTTGTGGTTTTGTTATCTATATGAGGAGAAGCCAGTGACTATTTCTGCACACACTGATATGGAGAAGTTGGGATATTAGTGGCCTAATTAAGCGAGCAGTTAAACAAAAGAGCTGGCAAAAACGCAAGACTGGAATAAAATCCTACAGACTGTGTAACCCTCAAGGAATTGTATTTAACAGCTCTGTTTTAAAGCAACATATTGAAATTAGCAATGGACAAAACAGAAGGCTGATCTAGGAGAACAGCATTATTCTCTAATGCTGAGGCCATTCACTAATTGAATTTAAGACCCCTGGTCAAATAAATGTGGAGGAGTTGTCATCTTTTCAAGGGATAATGCAACCTCATTTAGTGAATATGCACCACATTGGTCAGGCACTGGATTAAAAATTGTTATGCTGACCATTCTGCCTCATGTTTCAACTTAACTACTTAACCTTTGTGACAATTAGAGGCTCTGTCGACCCCTTGAACCCTCAGACCAGACGTCAGACACCAGATAAAATTCCAATAATAATATTTATTATTATAAATAAGTGCACAAAGCACCCTCCTCTCCACAATACTCAATAAATCAATAATCACTACAATAAACAATACTCAATCCTCCACTCCCAGACGCTTAGCCACCCTGCCTCCCAACTCAGCTCAACGCTCTGGTCTCTCATAGTCCTTTATATAGTCCGTGACCCGGAAGCGTTTCTCTCTCTCTGTCCATCTGACCGTGAACACTTCCGGGTCAGATAAAAGCTCCTTTTCTTCAACCCGGAAGTGTGTCATTCGCTCTGTCGCCGTGACTAAGACGCACTTCTGGGTTATAGGTGAAACAAAAGTCTCTGGGCCTTCCTGCAGCGTCCCCTGGAGGTTCCCATGGTATCCAGCAGGGCTGTGATGAAAAACTCCACTGTCCATGATGCCCTGCTGGAACTCGGGGCACCTCTGTGTTGCAGGCAGGGCTCCACCTGGCGGCTTGGGGGTATTGGCCAGGATTAAAGGCCGGCCATATTCTACACCTTGAATAACTCATTTAGCTTACCTGTTTAATAACTGTTGTAAGTACCAAAGAAGATGGTCTGGCATCCCTGCAGGAGTTGAGGAAGATCCTGAAAGGACTGGTGGAAATGTCGTACCTCCAAATGTCCATAAAAACAAGCAGCAATGTTCCTCAAACTGGCTCCCAAGTTGAATACCTGCTGGGTTGCCTGGGAGCTGGAATCTGGGAAGAAGAACCTGCAGAGGTCCTTGGGTATCGCCAGAAGGCACTATGGATATGGAGCTTACAGCTTCTGTGAGACCCAGAAGTGCTTCTGAGGTTAATGTCACAATCCCGGAAGCATTACCTGGATTCAAGATAAAAGTGAACAGTCTCATTGCATCAGAGAGCCACAATTGGGAGGAAGTGAGATGACACTTGAGGATGACGGTGGGAAGGAGAGAGAAGATATTGGTGTGGTATTTGATCAGAACCTGCTGGAATAAAGTCTGAAAAGGTACTCTTGTCAATAAATCACTGCGTAATTGAACCTGGAACTGTCTGTGCTCGGGTTGTGGCTGGTGTCAGGGCACTGAGGTACACCCTGTTGGTCACACTGTCAATACAAATAAAGCAGGTGCACCCCACAACAAAATAAAGGTGCCTATGAAGGTAAATGGTGACTGGCCCAGTGTGAGTTGGTTAGAGGTTGGGAGCATGCACTGATACAGCACCTGTGAGTTAATGCTGTATACAATAAGTGTTTTTGATGATAGGCTGGTGCTCAGTCCAAAGTTACTTCCTGTCTTGTGTCTAATGTTATTGGACCTCACAATACTGAAGAGCACGAGCAGTTTAGAAATGGATGGATGTGACAGTGTGGGCCGACACCATGCTACCAGATCCTACTTGAGCTTCTTCAACGTGCCACCGCCGATAACATTTCTAAGGGTTGAGCCGGCAAATGAGGACACCACACAAAGCAAGGGGAATGTGCAAAATGCTCAGTGCTTGTATTAAAAAAATAAACAAAACAAAACAAGTGTCCAGAAAATGTAGTGCAAAGTCCATAATAAATAAATAATCCATAAAAACAGGTGAGATGTGGAGGTTAAAATGTTCAAATAAATAAAAACAAGGTTAAAACAACTGGCAGGATACTGTCTTTGTTTTAAATGCCCGGTTCCTCTTCTTAAACCGACACCTCCTCTGTTTATCCTGGGACCTCACAACAGAAGAGACGTCCTACCAGCAAGTGAAGTCAACAGTCCAGTACAATTCCGGGTTCCAACTGGTCCATGGCTCCACAGCAGGGCTCCCGATCTGGACTCAGGCTCAGGTCCTCCCTGGACCATGGCTCCAGAGAGGGTCCCCATCTGAACCTTCGATTCCCGCTGCCTCGCGGCGAGTCACTACTACCACTGGCAGTCCTTCTCCAGGAAATCACGCAGCCAAAGTGACCCACTTCACCAACCCTGAACGCTGGCCATACGCTCAATCCCAGGAGCTCTCATCCAGGCTGCCTTCCTTCTCTGTCTCTCTCTCTCTTTATCCAGCTCACTCACTCACCCCAGCACCAGTGCACTCACTCATTCCTGCATTCTCTATCCATTTCTTAATCTCCTTCATTTTTTCCTCTGTTCTCCTTTCCTTTTGATTCTTTCCCCCTTCTTGAACGTGCGCTCCCCTTTTATATGCTGGGTAGTGGTTGCAGGTGCGATCGCCTGATTGCTGCTCCAGGCTGATAATGAGATAATCAGACCGTCCGCACATGTTGGCAAGGCAACACAAGGGTGGCTGACCGCCTCACACCAACCCGGAGACAAGACGCCTTAGCAGACAATTGCTCACACCTTCTTCACTCCTCAGCACAAGCGCATCCAATTATTTATTTATTAAAATACAGCCACTCTTTCTAAGCTGCGAACTCGTTATACCACAATGGATGGATGGATTGATGAATGGATGGATTGATTTATAATATCTCCCCACTTATAAAAGCTTACTCATCTCTATATATATAAAATCCAATGTCTGTCTGTTTGTCTGTCTGTCTGTATGTCTAGAATTTGCTTGAAGATTATGGTTAATTTTGCGATTTCTTTCATCGCGCAAAGTATTATAGATCGGTTACAGAACTGATTTATTTGCGCGAATCCGAGAGACAGGCTGCTGGTCGAGGGGAGGGCGAGGCAGAACCTTAGGAGTAGGGAGCCGGACGGGGCCATTCTCACTCATGCGCCAGCCTCCATTCGAGTAGCTCTACCCCTCACCACATGTTGGAGCGTATCTTGCCTCCGCTTAGCTAGCGATCCTTTTTGTTTGTTCAGCAGACATTATCATCTAGAGATTATTAAAGAGTAACGTTTGACATTTTTGAGAGAGACATCACAGGTATGTGTGTTTTAGAGAGTACCTGGTCATTGTCAAAGATATCACAGCCACGTGCTCTTCTCCCCACGCGGGGGACACTCTCTAGAGCTGGACACGATCAGATACAGTGCCAACGTTTCATGTTGGCGCGTACCTACCTTCACTTGGTCAGAGATCACAGCTACATTCTTGCCCCTGATTGCAAAACCAAAAATACTGTATATATCAAGAGGCCCTTGGATATGAAAACTATCAATTTAAATTCTTCTCAATACAAATTATTATATTTTTATTGATTTTTAAAGTTTGTCCTGTTTCACCAGTATGAGGGCGGAGCCATGGGGAAAAACTTGCTATTTAATATAACACCAATGACACAAGCATATTATGATTGTATGATCATCTAGAAAATTAATTTTTGTTCTAATTTTGATTTTTACCAATTAAACAGGCATTTGGTACCAATATGTGGCTTTACTGTGGCAGCTGAGTAAAACACACTACTGCCTTATTTGTTTTCCACTCTATTTCTGAGGAGAATCTTATTATGTTACAGATTTATGTCTGTTATTTCTGTACGTGTTTTTGAGTGATTATGTGTCATGTTTTATGTATTTTATATTATGTTAATTATTGTATACTGTCTCCTTCAATTTACTTATGTTCCATGTTCTTCATGGATTGAACCCCAAAAGAGGGGACCACCCTGATGTCACCACTTCCGAGGCCTCTCTCAGGCTAAAAATGAAGGTGAAAGGCTCAGGAGTTGGGAAAAATTCCTTTATAGTGGAGTTGAGTGAGGTTTATGTTCTTTTTGTGGATTTAATGGTTTTGTTCATATTTTTTCGGCTTTGTACGTGGTTTATTCTCCTGGATCATGTATCGGGTCTTGTTTGTTTTAGACTGGCTCTTTAGGCAGCTCCTTGTGGTTCATTTTTACTCTGCAGAACCTTTTTTCTGAATGCTGCAACTTTTCTAATAAATCCTTGATTTATAAAAATTCCTGTTTTCCCTTTTCTTTACAAGCCAAGGGTTTATGGTCCGCCTTTCTCTTGTCAGAGTTTTTTATATACATTTTGAGACTTTAAAGACTATTTTTTTTAAGCTAAAATTCCCTTTTGGCCATGCAAAACCTGAGACAAACAACCGGAGCCTGGACGAAAACCAGTGGAGTGAGGCCTATTCCAGGCTGTTAAAGGCAGCTTGACCTGGCCAGTTGAAGCCTTTTGTGAACTATTTGAAGGCCTCACAACCTGTATACCTTGTTTAAGGCTATATCCAGACTACTATGTTTTCATTTAAAAACTGAGTTTTTACATTGTGTACATTGCACAAGTGTAGTCTGAGCAACCATGTTGTGGCATGTCAATTGGAAGATGCTTGTTCAGTTTGAGTACATATACAACTGGCTACTCTATTAAGCAGCGTGACTAGTCACTTGATCGTGATTTCTAAAAATCACACAACAAGCAATTTTGATAGTTACAGGTAAGCAACACAACAAACACCAGCAACTCTTCTATGCCTTCTGTGTTAAAGTGTGGTGTTCTTACATGAAGGGTGACCAATCAGGGATTAAGCAGGATCCAACCAGAGCAATACCGTAAGCGTGAGGGAGTTTAAATTTTCAACATTATTTGTTTTTTACTTGTCCACACTGACATGTTGTTTCATTGTTTTTAAAGGTCTCTGGCTCTGGAGCATATTTTCGATAGTATTTATTTTTGTGCATTGAAAATGCCAGGGTAGTGTGAACGAAGGATGAAAATGTGTATAGTTAAATGTCTGTTGTTTAAAATGAAAACTTGCTAGTGTAGATGGTGCTTAAGATTTTAAGAGACCTTTAGGCTGGGTCAGCTGAGAGTGTTGTCCCCTAGTGGACAGGGCAATGACCTATAAGTCACCCACTCCACTGAACTGACATTTCACTGGTGCTTCATTTATAGATTTATGGAAAGAACTGTTTTATACTATTGTGATTCGAATGTGACATCGGGGAAGTATACATTTTAATGGTCTAAGTGTAAAAAACAGCCTCATATATTTTCAAGGCCCACAAATTCAAATTAGTGTGGCAGGGCAAGAAGCCTACCCTGGCAAGACTGGATAAAAAGGATAAACCAACTGGTGCCATTTCACTGCAGGACCCATTCACACATCCCCAAACACAGCCAACTTAGCATCACCAATCAACTTAAGAAGAACATCTTTGAGGTGTGTTAACGTAACAATTTTCAGTTGCAGACATCACTTATATAATCATACAGACAGGCTCTTTGCGCATGAGAGCTGACAAACAATGAGGACTCAGCTGGAACAACAATAGGACAATTCAATGATGGGGAATAAGGAACGCATGTGTTTTAGATCTTGCAAACTGAAGGAAGCCTTGTCTGTCTGATATCTTGCGTTTCATGTACCACGACTGAATGAAAAAATGAAAGAAAAGGGCTGATGATGGTGGCTGAACTTGCTATGCTATAAACCCTTTGTTCAGGCACCAGCTCAATCAGGCAGAATGTTATTGGCTGTCACAATAATGGGCAAGCTCATGATACTTTGGAAATGTGAAACTGTGCCCGAAAGTCATCTCACAGTCATCTAATCTGACATACTTTGCAATTTCAAGTCTTCAGTAATCAGACATCCTCAGGAGAAGAGATCAGCAGTTGCCGTTGTCCAGATTGATTTGAATCCTCTCCATCTAGGACTTATGTGATGTGATATTGGCTTTATAACATGTGAAAAACCTTCAAACAACAAACACACAACATAGTTACATGATTAGAACCAAACTTACTTGATGCAAAGGCAGCAATAATATCCACAGTGCTGCCACAACATAAACAATGATGAATCTGCTCATCAAGGTATCCTCTGGTCAAGTGATGCTTTCTTGCCGTATTAATTTAATAATTCACACACATTATAGACATACAGCATTTAAGGTCCTAACCATAGATTTTTTTGTCCATGGCTCTTTCCATCCACCAGCCCCCTGTAACCGCGTTTAGAGTTAAGTCAGTTTTAGAATGATGATGATGATAATTTATTTATGCATTTATGCATTTTGCTGTAAAAGCTTGAATGTGTTTTCTGTAGGTTTGTTTTTACCTATATGAGGTGCTGTAACACTTCAGTTTCACCTTGGGATGAATAATCTACCTAAATATGTAAAACATTTCAAGAAAGAAAGAATAGTTTCATTACACGATTCCATCTCACCGTAAAGCAGGGCAGCCGCATCCCTGGGATTTCTGCTGTGGTGATCAAAAACACTCCGTTCTCTGATGTGGCATATAAAGGCCGCTAGCTTCAATTCATTTCTTCATTTCCTGTCGAGGAAACCAGACGCTCTCGTATGCCTAACGAGCAATTTGGAAAATGCCTAATTTGTTACACAAAACACGGAATAAAACGCCTTGCTTGATTAGATAAACGTTTTCATCCTTCTGTTGGCGCAACTTGATCTACTGTGTGAAAAATTTATCAGGAAGGAAATGAGTGAAATAAAATATGTATTTCTGAACTTGGAAAGCATAATAAAGTTGGTAACCCTGCCTTAGGGAAAAGTCTTCCCAAAGCTTGGGCAGCTCTGTAATTAAAATCCACCCAGCTGTGGAGCTCGGAACGTTTCAGCTCCAATAAAAGGAAGCCGATGGAGATGTTTATCTGTTAAAAATGGCTGAAACAGTGCCAAGTGCATCATGTTTATTTTATGGATGCTCCTGAAGAGAGAAGCAAACAGATGCAGTTTAATGACAAGTAAACAGAAGTTTTGCTGGCAGCGGGAGGACTTATCTTGTCAACCATGCAATTATCACCACTGGCAATCTGGCCTTTGCCATGATGAGACACTTTAGGGTTTTTTGTTTTTTTTTTTTTTTTTGTAGATAATGCATCCATCGCATGCAAGGTAATGTGCAAAATCAATTATGGAATATTATCATTCTCACTGCACATTGTAACAGACGACCCAATGTGGCCTAGCAACTTGGTTCCTGGGTGTATCAGTATAGTAACTGTTCTGGCTGTTCAATTTGTCTTGTTCTTTTTTGCCTCCAGTGCATTTCAGAAGTCCACTAGGGGGTTCCGTTAGATGTAGTCCTTCAGGACAATTAAATTATTTAATAAGGCTGTAAAAGCAGGTCCCTTCTTCATATTATTATGAGACTCGAGGTGTGTGGATACTCACAGATAATGAGGTTGCCAAAGGAAAAGAGCAATGACGGTATTCTTTTCCAATCTAGTGAGTGAGATAACTTCACTGTAACTGTCTGGAGTTACAACTAAATGAATGTCTAGCCTGCCTTTATATGCAGGGTTTAGGAATAATAGCCTGCATTAGCATCAATGTAACTGCTATAGCTGCTGCGTTAGGCTCCGGTTGATATCCAGGCCATGATATCAATTTATGACTAGATGAATTCAATTAAACTATTTACTGTTTGTAATGCAGATTCCATTTGAACTAGCAATAGCTGTCAAGAGCTAATAAATTTAACAATGCCTACCGTAAAGCAAATGTGGAGCAGGATTTTTATTTTCATTCCTTTGTATATGACGTGCCATTAACTTACACACTTTACTGAAGTTTAGTTCTTTATGGTATGAACTGTTGTGCTCTGAACACAGCCTCTGCAACAAGTAGTGGAAGAACAAAGGATTATTTCCGAGAGTGTCTGGGGTCTGAGACTCCATTCTTACTGAACCACAGGGGCTGCAGCTTCTGCAATCAAACCTACGTTTTAAGTAGAAGTCATTTCTTGCCGCTAATGAATTGTGTCATTTCAGGTTCAATTTTCAAACTGAATTTTATTGTCATATCTACAGTATATTGCACGTCATACAATAGCAACACAGAAATTAAAAACAAACTCCACAAAGTAGACAGATTATTAAATGGGTATTTTGTTATACTGCATATAAACAGTATATATGCAGCATATATATACACAGTGAATTCTCCTTATCTGCAGTTTTTTATATTCCAGAAATACCTTGCAGAAATGGAATGCTAAAGCATTGACCCATCTCAGATTGAAGACCGACAGAGTTAGGTGGATGCGCCAGCTTACCATTCTCACCCCATTCCACTGTGTCATCTACAGAAACATTTTTACAACTATTACTAAAACTATACTCAAGTTCAGTCATCTTAAAGGTCTCAGAGGCTGTCAGTGACTGCAGTAGGGTTGATCTGAGAACTTCACTGAAACGTCCAATTGTTAGTAGTGGTGGGCGGTGTATACAAAGAGCAGAGACTTAATCAGTGTAAGCTTACAATCCACTCTTACTGGGATATCCTTGTTCATGGAGAACACTTGCAAGCATCAGTCCCCATCATGAATGGGGTTCAACAGCTTACCCACAACTCTCAGCACCAGGTAAACACACGTTGGTGCATCTCAGAATTGTTTTTTTCTACTGTGTAATTCCGTGAATACATCTCTCTGATGTCCATCCTTGCCCCATCCCACGGCGAGGACCTTATCCATGAATAGGCATGATTAGACCACACATATCATGAAATGGGTTACATATTTATAATAGGAGATAAGTAAATCTGTGATAACAGAATTCGCAGTGTAAGTGCCATACAGGATGTACATCCCAACGAGGAGAGGGGAACGATCTTTGCCCAGACGGGAGGCTCCAGGTGGATAGACAGGCATCGCAGCCAAAAAAGAAGATTCCTTGCCGGGAAGGGAAACCCTAGATGGATGGACTGGTGTCCAAACCACATGTACTTACAGTACCTTCCTTGGCTAGGCACTGTTCAACTGCTTGTTAAGGCAAATATCTAATCAACCAACCACACGGCAGCAGCTCAATGCATTTAGGTATGTAGGCATTGTCAAGACAACCTGCTGAAGTTCAAACTGAGCATCAGAATGGGGAAGAAAGGTGATTTAAGTGACTTTGAACGTGGCATGGTTGTTGGTGCCAGATGGGCTGGTCTGAGTGTTTCAGAAACAGCAGATCTATTTGGGATTTTCACACACAACCATATATAAGGTTTACAGCGCATGGTCTGAAAAAGGGAAAATATCTAGTGAGCAGAAGTTGTCTGTGTGAAAATGCCTTGTTGATGCCAGCGGTCAGAGGAGAATGGCCAGACTGGATTGAGCTGATAGAAAGGCAACAGTAACTCAAATAACCACTCAATACAACCGAGGTATGTATAAGAGCATCTCTGAATGCCCAACACATTGAACCTTGAAACAGATGGGCCACAGCAGCAGGAGACCACACCGGGTGCCACTCCTGTCAGCTAAGAACAGGCAACTGAGGCTACAATTTGCACTGGCTTACCAAAATTGGACAATAGAAGATTGGGTAAATGTTGCCTGGACTGATAAGTCTTGATTTCTGAGCCACCACCACCAGCCTGAGCTGGTGATACAAGGCAGGATGGATCCATGCTTCATGTTGTTGAGGTCAAATTTTGACCCTACCATCCGAACATCTTCTGTCCCCGTGACTTGGGAGTACTTCCGGGCTATACGGGAAATAAAAATCCCCTTGTCTCCCTGCAGCATCCCACGGTGGCCCCCAGGGTTCCCAACAGGGCTGTGAAACTGAACTCCATCTCCCATGGTGACCTGCGGGAATCCTGGGCACTTCTATGCTGCAGGGGAGACGCCATCTAGTGGCCTGGATGTTTCGGTTGGGATGAGTTGCTGGCTGTCCATCACAATACATAAAATGTAGTAGTTAACTTTTGCTTATTTGATTAATAGTTGTTTACTATGCATATACAAATTCATTACAATTAATATTAAACTGCTTGTTTCAATAATATTACTGAGCACAAGATAGGAGCCATCTCTTTATGAGGCACCAGTACAGACACAATCATAAAAGGTCAGATTCATGGGCGGTGGAACTGAGGTGGGTACCTAACAATTCCAGGGAAACTGAATTTGTTTCATTTTACAAAAAGAATCATGAAAATATACCATTAAACAAGCAGATAAATCCACACCTTCGAACAAGGAAGAATGGTGTTTATATAAAAAAACATGTTTGCGAGGCTTAAGTTACGCTATGTTGGATGAGTGCACCGCACAAGATTTTGAAATGGAAGAACTTAGAAAGTTTTTTTTTTCTCAACTTTGTACAATAATTTTGTTGCCTCACTGAATTACAGTTTTTATCTAGACGTACATCTTATAATGGGTTGTCTTTAGCCATATTGCATTTCCAAAAACACCATTCTCCCATTCATTTTCATCTGCAAGCTTGATAGGTCTAAAAGGGGTTTATGACATTGCTAAACCCTTAAGGAGGAGTGTTTCTTATTTTATACTTCCAAAAAGTGTTTATAAAGTCAAAAAAAAAATAAAAACGCTTTTGCTGAGTTTTACGATTGCAAACTTGTACATGAACCACTGTATGCAAACTATATGTAAAGGGAAACTTGACTTTTATGCTCAACACTACCTATTATATTTTGTGATGTTAAATTTTTCATACATCACAACCCTCACCAAGAAAAGCAGTTTTAGAAGATGAGATAAGTCATTTTACATAACCGAGTGAGATCAGTGGCAGCATGGTGCGTGTTGGTCTTGGCCAATAGGAATGTTATTTTACTGTGTACAAAAATATATATATTTGGCATTAACTGATAATGTTGGGGCAGCACAGTGGCGCAGTGGTAGTGCTGCTGCCTCACAGTAAGGAGACCTGGGTTTGCTTCCCGGGTCCTCCCTGCATGAAGTTTACATGTTCTCCCCGTGTCTGCGTGGGTTTCCTCCGGGTACTCCGGTTTCCTCCCACAGTCCAAAGAAATGCAGGTTAGGTGTATTGGTGATCCTAAATTGTCCCTAGTGTGTGCTTGGTGTGTGTGTGTGCCCTGTGGTGGGCTGGTGCCCTGCCCAGTGGCGTAGCTAGGGGCGGGTGGAGGGGGCAGTCCGCCCCAGGCAGCACATTTTTGGGGGCAGCATTATTGGCCAAAAGGCTCAGAACACTTCACGTGTAAGCAGCAGGGTTCGGAAAAATATCACTCATGAATGAAAAAAGTCAAATTCTCTGATTTTCATCCACAAATGCTTCAAGAATCATTTTCAGACGGTCCTTCTGTGACGGCATCAGACACGGCAGTTGATATTTATGAGGCAATAACAAAAATAAACAGAAACATTACACCAATAATAATTTCTAGGAAGATAAACAACTAATTCACAATGTATAATTTCATTTCATTAACAATCCGAATGAGTTCTTGCTCATCCCCATCTATCACTTGTACACTACACTGGTTCTGGTTTTTGCAGCATAATTAAACTAATAATCAGAACACGGCTTATCAGTGTGTCTATACTATATTCTTGTCTAGTTAATGCTTATAAATAATTATACGTGAAAAAATATTGCTGTTTCTCTATATATAAATAAATATATGCAAAATGTATCTTCATTATTCTCCATACGTCATTTTAATTTTCTATTTAAATAGGTTAACATATTGAAGCCCCACCCCGCCCCGAGTGGTGCGAACTCCAGCTACACCACTGGCCCTGCCCGGGGGTTTGTTCCTGCCTTGCGTCCTGTGTGGGCTGGGATTGACTCCAGCAGACCCCCGTGACCCTGTGTTAGGATATAGCGGGTTGAATAATGACTGACTGACTGATAATGTTACATTTTTAGCAAAGCTATGTTTCACAGTTTTAAAAAGCCAGGGCCATTTTACTCCTGCACTGTAAGTTCACAGTAGCAGTGACTAATCTTTGCTTTTTGCGCATTGTTATTTGCACACATTTTAAGAATATTATTGAAGAAATGGGGGAAAATCTCGAATTATGCAATATAGCCAAGCCAAGACAAAACAAAATGAAGTACAATTTTTCTATAATATACTATATGTCAAATCAGTTTTGTTCAGAAGATTTGCTTGAGTGACTAAAAATAATTGGTATCTTGTACAGTTGTTGGTAGACATTTATTCATATCCATTTTATGATGAAGCAGATTTAATTTTAGAGTTACCAATATCAATACAGCATCTTGATTTATAGCAATTTTAATATACATGTGTTTGGAAGGAAAAGTCATATGGAAAAAATGCAAAGGGATATGAACCCAGAACTCTGGATCTATGTTAAAAACGATGCCAAACAAAAGAATACCACTAGCAATAAAAGTTATAAACTCTTACTGGAATGTTATGATGGATGTAGCCTTGGTCACTTCTGTACAAGAGAAGACATCAGAAGGAGTCTTTATGTTGAAGTTCTTTGTTTGCTGGTAGACATTCTGCTTCGATGTTGTAAACAGTCATAAACCTGGTGAGAAACTGCAAAATTAGAGGGGATCGATTCCCACAAATGAGGGAAGAGGAGAGAGACAAAAAAACAAAATATCACTTCTAGAAAATGAGAATAGTTCCAAAAATACAGATCTTTTTCGAAGTTCAACCTAAAAGGGTCAACAAAACTATGTGGTGTTAATTCTGAAAAGCATAAGCATTTTCACTTTGTCCTTTATTTCATCAGGTGCCTCTATATATTTATTGGCACAAACCCCCTAAAAGACACATATAGTCTAATATTCAGTACAGAATATAATGTGCCATGCCCTAGGGCACATAGGGAGCTTGTTGCCACAGGCCAGATTATGTGAGATACACTAACACATCCCTTTTAAGGGCACATTGCTACAGTCTCACTTGCAATACTTCTCAGAGATAACGTGTCACCAACAGGTAATGGCGTTAAGCCGTTATTATGTGTTTTAGTTTTTCGCACTTAACATTTGATTAATTTCATCCATTTTCCCTTTGGTTTGTTTAGTCAGATTAGTAAATCTTGCAGTTAAGACTATGATATGTTTTCTTCTTTCTTATAAATTACTTAGCATTTTAAGAAAGTGCTGCAGCTTAATAATAGAATGTGAAGAAAAAAGCAGAAACACTGGTTAAAAAAAAGATAGAAGATACCGAGCTGTTAGACATCTGCTGGTGCTTGTAAGAGAGCAGATCCTGCTGAACACACTATCAAATGAAGGCCATTTACACTGCATTTCTGACCAGCCCAATAAAAGCCGTCACGTTACTGCATGCTGCTTAATGAATCTTTATTCTTAAGCACACCTGATCATTAAAGTGCATTTCAGCCAAGGTATGAATAACAGCGGTCAACTAATTTGTTTCTTGAAATCACTGGTAATAAGGAGCTGTCACTTTTTTAACAATCCGATCCTCTTCGTTCTTAGGGGGGGGGTCCAATTTCTTTCCAGATTTATTTTAAGTAAGAGAGCACCGCAGCTCCTCCAGCTCATCTCCTCTTTCTTTGTCACTGTCTTTTATCTCCTTTGCTTTTTTTTTCAAGCTCTGTAACTCCCTCCAACTGCTGACTCCCATCAGGAGTGGGCTATTTGGGACGTCAAATGCAGTCAGATCGTATTAGGAATCCAGCTGTTTAAAATAGTGCATTGCATACACGTTTGTTATAATGATAGTCACACCAAGAAATATAAAGAGAAATGAAACAATCCTGAGGCCGGTGACAGGAAGGCAAAATCCTCTATATACAAGCCCATCTGGGGCTGCTTTTCAGTTCTGCCAATGTGAAATGGGTAAGGTGACCGAATTGTCCTAGAGTCAGTATGGGACAGAAAAGAATTAGGTGCTCATTTGGGTGGCTTATAATGATTCATATGTATAATTACGTGTTTTTTCATATTTTCATAGTATTGGACTTGTACATACCAATATGTTTCATCCAATTTGAGCTTATTGCATATATAAACACCACAGAACTAGAAGGCCATAAACTCCCATTCAGATCATTCAGGCTACATTATTAGTGCACTGTAGACAACATGTTACTCACATCAAACTAAGAATGACAACAAAAAAGAAAAAGAACATGGACGACTAACATACTGGGTCTCTTATCAAAGAAAAGCCCAGTAACTGCATTGTAAACAAGTTGCAGTACACTCTAATATAGATAATATAAATGTGCTTATTCTGTTTGTCTGTCAATTGAAATGTATTCTGATATTTTTCAAGTAATGGAAAGGGAAGTTTTAAGGTAAGGTAGTCATATTTACTAATCATGGAGCTGGCAAGTGGAGACGTGTTGCATGTTGATTAGGACACACAAGCAAGAATTTCACTGTACTTTGTGTATGTGACAATATTGACCTTATAAACTTGCAAATTGTACAATTTTAAAACAAACCCAGTCATCGCTGTTATTGATTTAGGTGCCCATATAGCTAATTGCAATATTGTAAGAAGAGCCCTGCTCCCAGCTGATACACTTTACAATCATCTGTTTGGTCAGTTTGTGTCTGTTTTAAGGTGAACAGTTGTGATTGGTGTTCACTCATATTGTAATGATTTACCTAGGTGGTAAAGTTTGTGATACAGTGTATGTTTTCAGTTAACTTACTGAGAAATCCACCTTATCTAAAAAATATAGGAGAAATGAAACTGAAAATGAAAATTGGGGTGATATATGATATATGCAGTTTGGATCAGGTCATCCTGAATAAAAGTGCTGGGACCCCCTCATAGCCCCTTCTCACCATACACCACCGCCTAGTTGGTTTCTAGCTCCTATATTCAGGAGTACCTTAGCCATTCAGCCATAATAATAATAATAATAATAATAATACATTTTATTTAATTGCACCTTCCGACACACTCAGAGACAGACCATGAGATAAGACCATCACATTCATATACATGTTAGGTTACATACAATTAAAACCACTAATATGAACTATATCTTATACATAAACATCTATGTGTGGAAGTGTGTGTGTTTGTCCGGCCCGGAAGTGAAAGGTGGAGTCGGGGGTAAGGGCTCCAGCTCCGAGGAAACTGAAAACTCACTTAGCTCCTAATAACACAGGCGAGGCGAGCACATCAGCAAAATGAAACCTCAGATGAAAGACAAAGTTGCTTAGCCGCTAACATCGGCAAAATGGTATCCCTTTTACTTTTCCGCCCGCCGCTGATGCACAAGTGATGTGAGCATGTCGACAAAACGAATCCTCCTAGGAGAGAGATGCACCGAGTAGTTCCTTTCAATTACCTGACATCTTTACATTTCAGTATCATTTCTGACTATTTCAATAGTTTCTAAGACCCCGGGCTTTTTACAGCACGGGCTTACACAGCTAGTATATAGTATATATATTGTGGAGTTTTGCCCCCTGGACACAGGCAGATGGACTCACAATGTCCTCAAAACACACACATTTTACTTTTCTTCTTCCTGCAACACACACTGCAAACCCAAATATTCTCAATAACCCAATCCTTGTCTTTCCTTATCTTTTCTTCACTGCCTTCACTCCTCTCTTGCAAGCTCTGTCCTCTTCTACCTGACTCCGGCTCCCCAAGCGGAGTGAGGCAGCCCCTTTTATACCATACCTGGAAGTACTTGAGGTGTTCTTCAATTAAGTCCTGGCAGCAGTCCCGGGTATGGCGGAAATGCTGCATTTTAAATCCGGCTCCTCTTCTGGCAGCACTTCTGCCTCAACCGGAAGTGCTGCAGACCATGGCTCCAGAATTATCCCAGCAGCCCCTGGTGGTGGCCACGTAACCCAACAGGCTTGAGCGTTACAGCCCCATGCTTGTGGCCCAGATGTAACCCGGGGTAGCTGTCCTTTCATGTCCCCGCGAATGGCTTGCCCTTTTCTTGGTCCCCTGCTTCCCGACAGGGCACGATCCCCGACCGTCCATCACAATATACAATATATACTGTATATATATATTGTGCTATGGATGCTATATAGCGCCCGACCCGATACAGACTCACACTGAGGCACGTGTAAAAAACTAAGAACTTTTATTTTTCTTCACCTGTGGAACACACCTTCCCCGTGAACCCCACAGGCAATGACTCTGGCCACTGAATGGTGGTTGCTGGTTCCTTTTATGGCCCACCCGGAAGTGCTCCAGGTGCTTGATCACCTGTTTCCAATTGCACTCCTGGGTGGGGCTAAAGATTAGTCCAGGTGGGCTCAGGGTCCCCTGCCATGCCCCCTGGAGGCCACCCCAGACACCAACAGGGCTGTGGAGAAGTCCATTTCCCATGAAGCCCTGCAAGAGACTGAGGCACTGCTCCAACCCAGGGAGGTGGCCATCCAGCGTCCAGGGGGAGGTACTGCACCGTCCAGGAATACACATCGAAGGGGTGTCCCAGCTGGGCCTGGGACCCGGCCATCCTTCACAATATACATACAGTATATACAGTATATATATATATATATATATATATATATATATATATAAATAGAATTATAAAGCTGTGTCTCTGTTTTGAATTTATGTTTCATGTTATTTATCTGTTTTGCACATTAAGAAACTCATTTCATCCCTTATATTGCATCTTATCTACTTGTTTGCCTGTCTGTTTTTTTGTCCAATCATGCAAAAATGGTGAACAGAATTTTTACAAAATTTTCAATGTTTGTCACACTTAAACTATAAAGTTTAATGGTGTTTGAAAAATTCATTGGCAAGGGGTTTCTTAATGGGGGGCAACCCACAAACTGTGCATTACTCTGAAATGTCTGAGTTTTGCATGTAAAATAAAACTGAACTATCTGAAAATACAAGCTGCATTGCATTTCAAAAATGTCATCGATTGTAATATGAGAGCACAAATAATGCATCATTCCACAATGGCATTAGCATTGAAGTTCATGAACTTCTGCATGCATGTTACTGCTATACACTTATATACTGTTGCATACATTTGATGGGCTTTAAAAAGTTTCAGAAGGCAAAACCAAACCATATTATCATACCAAAATGGTTCAGCTGAATGTAATGAATTTAGCATATTGTTTAGGTTTGGCCATATTTACACTAAGGGTGGGTGTGATGGGGAACCAACAGAAAATTGTCTACTTTCACAAAACTGTGAATTTATATTATTGTTAATGCAGTTGAAAATATAGGCATGGTGGAGTTTCAAGAAATTCATCAGGAAGTCGTAATGGGAAGGCCAAAACCACCAAAACCAGGTGTTACTCTAAAACAGCAGAATTAACCCAACTTAACATTTAGAGTTTATGGAGTTTCAAAGGTTTCATCACAAATGAAGGTAGAATAGAAATAGAAATAACACTACAAAAACTGGTCATTTTACCCAGTGTACAAATCATATTAATGATTTATTTATTTAACAAGCTGTCCATGTGGAATTAAATACAGAGTCATGAAACCAGTAAAGCAGGGATTACAAAGAAGTTGCGTTCAGCGTGGATCCAACCTCGCAAGAAGGTACTGCAATTAATGAATTCTAATCATACACAAAAAGACCAAATTATTAAGAGAAATCGAAAGTTATCATAGAAGTAGTGTAGATGACGGATGGGACACTTGCCTTCCAGCCAGCAGTGACAAAAGGCTTAACATTTAATAAACACGTAAATATTTGCTTTCTTACCTAGACCCATTACACCTGTGTAACACCAGGTACTTTGGCTAGTTAGGGTGAGTTTAAAGTGGTATGGTAGGCTGGAGCTAAGTCTGAAGAGGTAAGTTTTAGTTTAGTTTTTTTAAGGGATAAATGGACTGTTGGACAGCACGTTTGAAGATGGAGTGAATTCCAGAGCCCCCATAGAAGTGGCAGGCTTCTGAAATGAGAAGAAGGCCAGAATAAGATGAGCAAAGTGAATGAGACGATGCAAAATCCTGGAGGAAACCTTGCTGACCTGATGAAAGCAGATCAAGAAGTGAGTTGTAGGTGAGCAGGAGTATTTTATAATTTAGCTCTTAACTGAATACCAATGTAATTTATATAGGGCAAGAATGGTGTGATCATGGGCCTTATGTTTAATTGATTAAACCTGGAGAAGAATTCTGAACCAATTGTAGTGTGTAAATAAGTTTAGCAGGCATTTGAGTTTGACAAATGTCCTTGACAAAAAAACATTACAATAGCCTAAACTTGAGGTGTGTGAGCAGGTCAATGGGTCTTGAGTGACGAAGTCTTGAAATGTTGTGGAATTGATACAAAAACAACACAGGATATTGAATTAATATGGTTTTCAAAAGACAAAGTGCAGTCAAAAACAACAACAATGTTTTAAACTTGCAAGTGTAATGGTATACAAGTGCCACCAGAGATGGGAATTTTTTAAAGAATAGCTTTTTGAGTCTATAAAGTGAATTTCAGATTTGCCACTGGTTAAGCTTTGTGTGATAATGGATCATCAAACTTTTAATATTATGGAGGCAACTAATCATATGGGAAAGAGGGTGGACTGAAAGGTGTGCTAAAAACATAAACTTCATCAGCATAACAATGGAGGTGCATAACTGAACCAACATAGTATGTAAGAGATAAAGAGTAAGGAACCTAGTACTGGACCTGAGAGGTGTAACATGGGATTATAATAGCGAGAACTGGAGTTTTTGAGTTGAGTAATTTCAAATCTATTAGTCAAATACTGTAGGTATAATATCTTCTTAAAAACGAAAGACATTCAAATTATGGTGATGAGAAATGTTCAAATGCTGAGTTACAATCCAGAAGGATAAGGAAAGTCTAGAATCTGCAGCACAAAGCAGATCATTTGTGACTCTTACCTAGGCAGTTCAGTTTGAATGTTAAGAAGGTAAACCAGATTGAAAAGGCACAAATTATTTATTAGATTTCTGATGGTTCTGAAGGTGGGAAGCAGCAACCCATTTTAAAAATTTGAACAGACACAGAAGATTTGAAGTAATTCAATAGCTGCTGAAATCATTCTGATTATTACTAGCATATTTGATAACAGAGGTACAAGCAGCAATTTTACAACAATCTGGGAAAACATCAGAGGGAAGGGAAGAATTAATAATAGCAGCAAAAGAGGAATGAGGGAAGGTATGCCAGCTTTGATTAAAATGGTAGGAATAAGGTCAAGTTGACAAATGCATGAGTTCAGTGTACAGATCAACTCAGATTGTAAAAGATCACTTACTGGAGAAGAATCTGAAAAATAATACAGGTTGTGATATGCAAGCAAATACTCATCCATGATGAGAGCGAAGATAATGGTGTGATTTTAAGTTGTTTAAGATGTTGGTGAGAGGCATCACTTTGGACAGGAAAATTTTTAAAAAAGAATAACATATTTCTGAAGAAGTAGAAAAAGGAAAATTTTCTTTAGACTGCAAACGCTGTTTAAGTGTTAAATCAGGAGTGTTTGCATTTCCCTGAGTAGCACTGATGAAGGAAGAAAAAATAATTGTATCTCACAGTTGATTGATCTTTGTAGTTAATAAGGCGGTCGGCTTATGCTTGAGCATTTACAGTCGTAGACCAGTCCTTTTGGGCTTGCACTCCATCGTTACGCCCTACCACATTCATTCAATAAGGCTCTTCCACATACCAAACTGCACTATAATTAAATGAAATAGCTTGCGTTTTAAGAGGAGAAAGAGTGTCCAGATAATAAGATATATATATTTATTACAATATACATCTAATTCAGCAGGGAAAAGAAGAAGAAAAGGGAGGAATGGATTAGTAAAAATAACAAGAAAATATTAGATGATTGTAAGGAAATTAAGTGATTAGGTTTTATTTCTGTTACTTGAACCAAAATGCGAGGGATGTTCAAAAAGTTTCCGCACTTTTATATTTTTGTTGGAAATGATGCAGGTGGGAGGAGTAGTAATTGGGCATTAAAAAGTTGGTACGACGCTGGGAAAATTACATCGCAAAAGAAGGTGACTATGTAGAAAAGTGATGTAATTTGTTTTAGAAACTCTTAATAAACAGAGTTAAAAAAAAGTGTGGAAACTTTTTGAACATCCCTCGTATAAAACTAACAGCTCTGTGATAAGTGTGGGGGAAATCAAGCATAGCAAAAATAAAAGGAACAAACCAGAGGAGGCCACCAGATAAGTGTGTGTGCCTTTTGCTGTAGTTGGGAATGTGATCTGCTGAGTAAGACAATGACTTTGAATGGCTGATAACAAAAAAATCAGCAAGTAAAGGCCAATCTTACTGTCAATGTGTATGTTAAAATTGCTAACCATCAAAATATTGGGGAAGTAAGAAAGGGACATACAGTATTAAACTTGTGAGATGTCTGAGGTGGTGGGTTACATTATTATTACTTGGCTGATGCCTTTATTCAAGACAAGCTTAATTGAGATGCAGTTGGTTTTTACTAACTAGATCACAGGCAGGTGAAGTGGCGTGCTCATGACCACACAATGTCAATAGTAGGATTTTCACCTACATCTTCAGGGTTTGACGTCCAAAACTATAACCACTACTCCACATGGCCTGTCTGTACACTGGACCAGAGAACTAGAAATACAACAATAAGATATTCAAAAGATAAACAGGTCAAAGGAATCAAACCAGTGCTTCTGCATGGCAGGACCCAGAACTTAAATTAATTTATCTTATTAAGGTTTATGGTAAGGTTGACTCTTTTCAGCTGTGCCGCATTGGTTACTGTTTCTGTGTTTTATATGCCTCTTCCATAGCCCTGTGACTTATGTTTTCAGCAGGGTCTCCATCATTAGGAAAAAGTGACAAACTCCTTTCAAATTCAAGCATATTTTCACATTTTAAGATTATGCATCTAGCCCTGAAACAGTAGGGACTAGAAGCCAAGTCAATCTGCACTAGCATTCTATTGAATAGATGTTGTCTGTTTTTATCAGTCCTTTTTGAATGATCCTTTGGGTATTTACTAAGCCTAGTCATATGTTTACTTGGTTAATTATTGACCATTTGAAGGATGATAGCAGTGCTCATGTGTATTAAGAGTGAGGCTTACAGCAGTACTCTTACTTTGATAACTGTTCTTAGAGTAGGATGTGTGACAAACATGGCTGTTTGGACAATAGGGGCTAATGATGCTACTAGTAGGTTTAGAGTGTTCATTATAAGCAATTTAATGATTAATAATAATGCTTGTGTGCTTTAAGAGAAAGTAAGCATTTAGAAATCTATAAAGATATAGCATCTGATAATTGCTCCTAAGAGTACAATTTGTAATGAATGTTTACGGTTTAATGCCCCAGCCTTAAAAACCTTTTAAAATTGAACATATTTAAGAAAGACTTGTTTCTGGGAAAACAGAGCCCTTAATTTAACTTAGCAGGCTTGTGAATGCGTGATTTCTTTGGATAAGGACAAGCTGTATATTTTATTCTTATTCAGTGCAACGTAATGACTTAAGCACTGCTATTTAAACCACAAGGCTGTAGGTTCAATCAACACATGTGAGTCTCTGTATGAAGCCGAGCAAGTCACGTAAACTGCCATTTCCCTAATTATAGAAGAACTGAGGCTGGAGTCTTCTCTTTGATTTGCCCTGAGGTGATCAGCAAAGCATCTGGGAATGGGTACTTTCAATCTGATCATAAATGGAAATTTAACAACTAAATGGGACAAGATTATTGATAAACATGGAGGAATAAAAATATAAGAATGGTGGAAATGGAACAGGGCCCTGACATAACCATGACAGTAGCACACAGGTTAGTATAGCTCTGGTTTCCTACATTCAATTACTGCTCCTGTTTGTTGTCTTTGTGGGCTTCCTTCCAGGTATTTAGGTTTCAAAACCGCATCCCAAAGATGTGCAAGGTAGGCTGGTTTGTGATACTAAACTAGTTTCATGTTGGTTTGTACAAAATTGGCCCTGTGATGGCCAATGTAGAGTTGTTTCCTTTTCTACAATCTAGAAATGCTGTGATAGGCATTTGACTAACATCTCCTTGAATTGGTTAGGCAGTTTGAAGATGTTAAAAGAGAAAAGTCTTGGCATGATATTCATTCATGTATACAGTAAATAATTACTTTCTACTTTCAATAATCAATCCCAGAATGTAAAATATAATGAAGTATTATCAATTGGAAGAGATGACACTGATAAAGAGTTGGGGTACCAGCCTGGTAACCCTGTATAGATAAATTGCAAAGCAAAGAAAGAAACATGCAATAATTGCGAAAAACATCTTTTTCAGATGCAAGTTCAGGAGTGAACTGACAAAGGTAGCAGAACAACTGATTTTCAGTCCTTCTGCCAGGAAGGGTTCAGGTGGACGGACACTGGAAGTGATGTCACATGTGTTATATCCATCAATGATCCAGTCTGCAGAGGGAGGAAGAAAAAAGCCATTAGGCCGCAGTAGCAACCCCTGGATTGGCGGTAGAATTATAGCCACTAGAGCCCTTCGTCTGTCCCTTATGCACATATGTGTGACAAAATGTACAAATGTGTTTTTAATAATTCTTCCATTGTGTCTAAAGATAATATTAAAGACTGCTGACAAAGTAAAAAAAACACTAAACTTTAGAAAAAAATGGCACTTAACTTAACCTGTGCAGATAATTTGCATGGGTCAAAGTTAAATCACAAAGCCAGTCTAGGATGAGAAGAATACCTTTATTGACACTGAATGCACATGGGAAAATATGACTGACTTACAGATGGTGCCAACAGTTCTTAAATACACTTGTCAATTACAGAAGTACATGATTAGATTCACATCTCATATCCTTGCTAGTTACTGATAAAGAAGACCCTAGGAGTCAG
Organism: Erpetoichthys calabaricus; assembly: GCF_900747795.2. Taxonomy (NCBI): domain Eukaryota; kingdom Metazoa; phylum Chordata; class Cladistia; order Polypteriformes; family Polypteridae; genus Erpetoichthys; species Erpetoichthys calabaricus. Next base: position 116,090,395 of record NC_041395.2, read on the forward strand.
AATTTTGCTACACTAGATTGTACTAATTTTCTTATCAATACTTGTCCTTGTGCTAAAGAAACAGTGGGATTGAGTCACATATCAAGAGGCTTTAATTAAAATGCTTTCTTAGAGTGCTAAAGCCAATAACTAACAGTTAACAAGGACAGAAGTAATTCAATATAATCAATATATAATCAATTTGTGAAAATCATATTTATCAGTAAAAATCAACTTGTCACACACGTCATCATCATCATTAGCGTCAACCTCTGGTCTAATAATAAAAGCAGGAGCATACAGTAGGTGACCTTTTTGTCTATTGTTCAATTATTGGCTTTTTAGGAATGCCTTGTTGACATGGCTCTGAGTAAGGATGACTAGGAACTGGAAAGAATTCAAAATGACACTCTCAGTGAGAGACAGCAGCCAGCTGTGGTGGTTTCCCTACTTTATATTGCTTACAAAAGTGTATGAAACAAACATCACAGGTTCTCTATACTCCTTAACACTGTCTAATATAAGACGTTAGGACTAATGCAAAGCCTCACCTGGTCTTTGCTTTCCTTTGTGTTTTCTTCAGGGTGAAGCTGCTACCAGGATCAGTCTTCTCTGCTGACATAGTTACATAAGGAGACCAATTAAGACTGCAGCTATCTCAACTTTAGTGCCGTTGCCTTACGTAGCTCTCACATGATGTGCTTTTGGCTTCTTTAGTGCTTAAGATCTGTTACATTCATTCAGTGCTTGTAAACAAGACTTCAATAAAAGGAATAACTTTCTTTTTTGTATTTGCACTTCTAAGGTTTTAAAATATACTTTTGGTTTTCAGATAACATTTGTGGACAATTGATTTGGCTTAAATTACCTTTCATTTAATTTTGCAGTAATTTTCTATAATTTTAATGTATTTAGCTTTGTTTTTAACTCTTCTAATTTCTCCATTTCTACTTGTATATTTAGTATTATTGATGTCTTTCATTAAATTATTGCAATGTTATATAGTAAATTATTTACAGCTTTATTAGTTTTGCATTTGCTTCTTTTAAAAATACAATTAATACATTTATTAAATGTTATCAAATATCTGTTGTGATTTTTGGGGGGTAAGGTTTTGGGATATGATCATGACAGCAGAAAATTCTAGCTTCTTTTTAGTTTTATGAAAGATCTTGTGCTTGACCTTGACCTGCATCTTGTCTACTTTTGTAATTTGTTTTTGGAAGTTTACAGTTGAAAGAGCTTTGTCTTAAAGCTCAAATTATTTTTAAGTGTATTACGTAAATAGTTCTTCTAACGTAAGCATATTATTGTATGTGTATTTATAAACGTAAGTTCACTTTATATCAGTGTGAAAACAACAAATGTAAAGCAAGTAACAATCACACTGGTTTATTGTTTGCTGATTAATTTAATGCTTACTACATTAAACTACTCCTACCTTTAATTAATTTTGATTATATATTATAATCCTGAAAATTAAAATAAATAAAAAACTATTTTGTTTACTTTTTTTACTTTTTTTACTTTTTAAACCACAGGATTCTTGGTTCGACATCCATTACTGACTAACTGTGTAAGATGGAGTAATTTATTTAACATGTCTGGCCTCCAGTTGTTGCAAAAATACATAGAAACAATAATGTTATGTTTCACCTGGACCCACTCGATGCTGCTAGGATGGGCTCTAACTCCTTATAATTCTACAAATGGGAAATGGATTAACTCATGATGATGTAAGAAGTGCCTTGGTCTTTTATTTTGTACAGTTCCACTTAAAAAAAGTGCTTTAACAATGTTCATTTTTAGTTGGGACGTGGCAGTAACAGCTTTTAATACCAACTGAATGATGCGTAATTTCACACTTTCCAATAACCTGGGAGGCCTGCAGTTGGTGCTCTGCACCCTAAACCAAACATAGACAGACACAGGACACAAGTTCATCATGCATGTTTTTATTTTTTTCTTATGGGAAACGTCTGGCCACCATATCCCACCTTCACAGAACATTTCAAAGCAGAAGAACACAGCACCCTTTTTCTTCTTTTCTTCTTTGTTTCCTTCCACCTTTCCTCATCCTGGCAAGCATCGTCTCCCTTCCTCCCGACTCTGGCATCACGAATGGAGTGAAGCAGCTCCTTTTATAGAGCACCTGGAAGTTCTCCAGGTGTCCTAGGATCTTCCTCTGGCCGCACAAGGCTCAGCATTTCCTGCAGCACCCCCTGGCAGCACCCACAGAACCCAACAGGTGCTGTGTCAAACTCCAGCTGCCATGATGCCCTGTGGGAGTCCGAGGCACCGCTGTTATCCAATGAGGCTGCCATCTAATGCTCTGGGGGAGGTAATGCCCTGAATATGCTCTCTCCCATGATCCTTCCATTATAGAGGCATCCCGGCCAGTATGGGCCCCAGCTGTCCGCAACACACTTCTGTCAATTCCTTCTCTACTGCTGCATGGGCTTACAATGATAAAGCAACTTATCAAAATTTTTACTACGCAAAGACACCATATAAACAAGAAACTAATGAAAAAATATTACTTTATAGATTAACCTAAACCAGGCCTTAATCCTAAACACTTTTAGAAGGCATCATATTTGATAAAAAGTACATCTGGGTTGGTTTCTGTCCTCCACCTAATGCTACCAGGGTAGTGTATGGACCCACATAATCCAAAACAGATCAAGCGGTTTGAAAATGTTATGTTAGGTTAACATTATATTATGTTATGGAGTATCTACAAGACGTTTGTTTAATATTTTCTAAAAGCGATATTCATTAACATTTATGCATTCAGCAAATAGAACTTCAGCACATGCGGAATGCATTGTCAGAACTGTCAATGCTAACACACACGACCATCTTTGGTGATAGTTACTGGTGTAGAGGAAGACCCCAAAAAAGGACCCACTCATGAAAATTCCAGACCCAAAAATATGTATTTAATTTTTGAAAACAGAAAAAATATGTGTATTTTTAGCTTAAACAAAACATTGAGAAACTGCTATGTCATGTGTAGTTACTGGCAAAAGATGGGAGGTTGCAGTAATACTTGAATTTTGCAAAAGTTAGTGAGTAGGCAGCAAGGAACTACATTATGATAAGAAAACAAAAATAGCTAAGTGCTGTTCAAAGCAAGCAATTGACATAATAAGTCATTGCTAAACTCTACCTAAGATAACATCTATGCTCATATGATCAGTGTAAGGCGGAACTGGCGAACTGCTTCCACTGCATCTCATTACCAGAGATAGCTGTATGTCAGGCATATCAAGCATTGCGGTGAGCTCCACAGAACAGATTTCTTTACCTTTTCTTCCTTGCCCACCTCTTCCCATTATAGATGATCATGAGCTGAATAATAAAGACAGGCAGAGCATCCTTCATCCCCAGACCCGGTTAGTAATATGTAGTTCTTGTATAGAAATAAGTAAGTAATTACATTGGGTTCTCATAATGCTTCATAAGTTAACACCACAGTAGTTTTCCTCAGAATTGTAACAAATTAGCCATGCGTAGCACCAGTTTAATTTAACTTGATATCTGAAAAATATTTGTTTGAATAGTTTCTGACTTGAGTGGAGAGGCAGGTGAGTTTGAAATATGGCAGAACCTCCATGAAGCATTTTTTAGTGACTGATGATCAAAAAAGTATTCACTGAAGGAAATTGTAATGGTTTTCTCTGAATCCTATTAACAGAGATCTGGGTTAACTGTGTTTTTTTATATTTTCACTGCAGTTTTTAATATGATTAATAGTTGCAAATAAGTTTGAAGTGTCCTACTCTGGTCTATTTAATTGGTAAAATTATTATTGACATTTTGGTCATTGGGCAGCACAGTGGTGCAGTGATAGTGCTTCTGCCTCGCAGTAAAGAGGCCAAGGTTCTTCTCTCAGGTCCTCCCTGTGTGGAGTTTGCATGTTCTCCCCCGTGTCTGCCAGGGTTTCCTTTGGTTGCTACTGCTTCCTCCCACAGTCCAAAGACATGCAGGTTAGGTGGACTAGTGATACTAAATTGGCCTTAGAGTATGACTGAAGTGTGTGTGCTTGTCCTGCGATGGATTAGCACCCTGTCCAGGATTTGTTCCTGCCTTGTGCTTGTGCTAGATGGGATAGACTCCACCACCCCTGACCCAAACACACACACACATTTCTGAATTAAGCAAGATTTAAAATGACTGACTGACTGATTTTGGTCTTTTCAGATTGTAATTCTTTTTCATTAATGCTGCTATTGATAGCAACTGCACTGTTGTTACACCACTGCGTACAACCAACTGGATTTGATTTTTTTGAAACCACAAACAGGCTCCATTGAAACTACAACTCCATTCTCATGTTTTCACTCCTATTTGATACAGATGTGATGTTTTTGGAGAATTGTGATTAGCAAAAAAAATATGAATAATTAAAACTTTTCAAAAAACATGTGCACTGTTCTTGTAACAACTTGTTTTGCATACAAACCTGTCCCATCGTGGTCTCACCAATCCTTTGGTCCAATTCTTTCTATATATAGAATTCCAGCAGTAATAAATGCGCACAAACCAGCAGTTCTGATCTTTTGTTTCCTGTTTCTTTTCCTTGCCATCATGAGATTACAAATTTGCAGACATTCTGTACTGAAATAAAGTAAAGTAGGGCAGCAACAGGCATCCGCTTGACAAAATTGTTTTATTTATTTTGTGCATGTGGGGCACATTCTGGACAGACATCTGTACATACTGTATATCAGATTTAGATCAGTCACAAAATTAATTTGAGCAGTGAAAAAAAAAACCTATGAGGCAAAAAATTAGGATAGAGTCACTTTTAGCTTTAGGCTGAACGTAGCGTTAAAAGACCTTTGCTTCTTTAGACAATGTCTGTTTTTTGTGCAACAACAGCATCCCAAAAATGTTAAAAGAATGAAGATGAAAAATCTGAGAACATTAAATCAGGGTCCTATTGTAAATGTTTATTTTCAAGGTTGGACCACCAGCTTCACTACTGCAGTGAGGCCCACGAATTTTGTGTTACACAACTGGTGATAATATGCCTCCTTTACCAGAAGCTCAGGACACATGGCACCAATCTGTCACACATACTGTCACTCATGCTGAGCCAGCTCGGAGACATCTCTTAGCTCAATAGGATCTTTAGGATATAAGTGGGAAACTGGTGTACCTGCAGAAAAACTCACACAGACATGGGGAGAACATATAAACTGCAAATAGTTGTTTCCTAAAGCTGTGATACAGCAGTGTTGACCACTATGAAGCTCCAGCTAGTATCTTTAATATTTAATTTTCACTTTATTGTGCATGGGTGTGATGGGTCTTGCTTTTGCACTTATAGAACAATCCTTTGTTGAAATACTGCACAATTTTTGTAAAACTGGAACACAGGTGTCAAGTGACCTGCTGAATGTTGCAAAAATATTCTCACAAATGTATGCATTAAATGGGGATATGCTACTAGTATAATGAACTATTGAAGTTAATCAAATGGAACTGTATTTATGGAATAAGAAAGGAAAGCTTAAATGCAGACTGTACTTATTTACTCACAACTGCTAACCATAACCAAAAACAACTGTTGTTGTGTTTATTATTGCCTTGGGTTCTTATTGATTGCCAGATGTTTTGCAACAGTCATTGTGACGGAGTCAAAATGGCTTCAATTCAGTTTTTATATTTGGAGAGTCGATGAGTTGAACAAGGGGTATGACTAAATGAAACGTGGACTCCAGCAGGACCCCAAAAAAATTACAGTACCTCAGAGAAAAAATCACTGATCTGCAGCCTATGTCACTACTCATGTTAGAAAAATAGTATGTTCCAAAGTGATTGATAGTTTGGTTGAAACTTTCCCTCATGTAGCACATTGAAACTTGTCTCAAAAAAATAAACTAAAATTCTGGATAAATCTTTTGTGATGAGATAAGTCAAAAGTTGATCTTTTGCAAGTACTTGAAAGATGTCATGTATGAAAACACTGCATCTCATAATAATACCTTCATGATAACAGTTAAAATACAGTGTTGGTTGGGAATGCACTGCTGGCACAGGATCAGAAGACTTTTCTCTCAGTGAGCTCCATATTGTGAGGGTGGTCCTTATTAACAAGACTAGGTTGTTGGTCGATAGTAAAGACATATGAAGGTTTCACAAAGGAGAAGAACCCATTCAGTCCATCAAGCTCATCTGGTTTGCTAATGGAGAAGTTGCCTGAAAGCTGAAGAGGTGTGCGGAAAGATGATAATCTCCAACAAAGGGGAAAGTCCAAAGTAGTCTGGAGTATTTTGGAGCAGTCAAGTCAAGTTTCAGTCCCAAACTCCTGAAGAGTTGTGTATTAAGATGTCATACTAGCAGCTCATGCTAGAAACCCAGAAATCTAATGTAGTTGAACCTCAGTATATTGGAACAGCTCAAATATTTTAAAATGAAATTCACACTAACCCTTCATTTTTATTATTTATTATTTATTATATATGTAAACTTTTTTGCAATGATTCATATGGGGGATAACTTTAAGAAATATTGCTTCTCTTAACAGTACATGAAACACAAATGGTTGAAGGGTGCAACTGAGTCTGAATTTGGTTTAGTCCTGCAAAGCCAATAGCCTATACTTTCTGATAAGTTTTAAAAATAATGTGAATTCATCTATGTATTATCTAAGCTTTTGGTTAAATAAAAACTGAACCACAATAAGCTGAAGCTGTTGTGGACACCAGGAGGTGCTCCAGATCCCCAAACACCCAATGCAAGCAGGCTCAGACAAAAGTTAAAAGGCTAAAGAGTTTTAACTAGTGGGAAACTCTTTCTTATAAGTGTTTCCCACCACAGCTACAAGAATAAGTAATACACAGACACTATAATTATTTTCTTCCTTCTCTCTCTGTCACTGTCGCCTCCACTCCTCCACACAAGCATTGTCCTCTTCCTTTTCCTCCTCCTCCCGACTGTGGCACATTGATATGAGGCAGGCATGTTAATTATTTTATTCCCCGGGAGTGCTTCCGGTGATATCATGCTGCAGCTCTGAAACACTTCCGGGGAAGGTTGGAACCTTAAGGAGTAGGGACTCCTAAATCCCGCAGCTTCCCCTGGCAGCCCCAACAGAACACAACCAGGCTGTGCCTTGGGACTACATTACCCGGCATGCCTTGTGGGCACCCATGTGGGGATCCAAGCCTGGGCTCGCTGCCATTTACCATCCTGGGCGAGACAAATTCCTGTGTAAGTTGTTTCCCCCTGTCCTTCCACATGAAGGGCGCCTCAGCTGGGTTAGGACCCCGGCTGTTCCTCATACTGTATATTGTTTGTTGCATTGTACCATTCCCATTCCACTGAGATCTACGGTTTGGATATTTCTACACCTGAGGGTCATGAAGAGTACGTATCTCACTCAGAGTCACAGCATCATAGTAATGAGCAAACTACCTTGTCTGACTCCATAGATGCTAAGGGGGCAAGACACACATTTCTGTCTATCTGTATTTAGATTATTTCATCAGAGCTTTGTGAAATGGCAAAACATCCCTACAGTTATCTGCAAACATTTTAGAAGTAATTGTTTCATTTAGTGTTACTTTTCAAAGACAGTAGATGTTTTTTAGAAGAGCATCATGATGAATCACTTGCCTCCTCCAGGAACATAGATTCAATACCCATGCCAGTCACTTTTTTCTTGAAATTTGCCCTTTCTCTGCTGGTCTGTGTGAGTTCTTTAAGTATTCTAGATGCCTCTCACATTTCAGTGAGGTGCATGTTATGCTGAGAGGCAACTCCAAGCTATCCAAGTGAATGAGTGTTGATATGTGGCATCACTTCCCATTCAGGGTTGCTTCTCCCAAAACTGTATGGGGACACCATGGCTCCCTTTCACCTAGAAATGACAAATTCCAGTATAAAAATGTAAAGTATGGATGTTTAAAGGTTTTTTTTTTCATATACTGGATTCAGAAAGAATTTAGAACCTTCACTTTTTTAACATTTTGCTATGTTAAATCCTTGTACTAAAATCATTTATATTAATTTTTTCCTCCTCAATCAGCACTCATTACAGCAGAGTGACAAAGCAAAAACAGGATTTTGAACATTTTTGCAAATTTATTAAAAAATGAAAAACTGAAATATCAAATTGTCATAAGTATTCAGACACTTTAGTCAGTACTTTATTAAAGCTCATTTGGCAGTGAGTATACGTTGGAGTCTTCTCGGGTCTGACGCGACAAGGTCATATACCTGGATCTGGATATTTTCTGCCATTCTTCTCTACATTTCCTCTCAAGGTCTATCAGGTTGGATGGAGACCGTCAGTGGAATGGTATTTTCAAGTCTCTCCAGAGATGTTCGATTGGATTCAAGTCTGGGCTCTGGTTGGGCAACTGGGGGACTTTCTCAGAATTGACCCTAAGCTACTCCTGTGTTGCCTTTGCTTTCTGATTAGGGTCACTCTCCTATCTGAAGGTGAATCTTCAGCCCAGCTTGTGGCCCAGAGTGTGCTGTGACAGGTTTTCATGGAGGATCTCTTTATACTATTCTCCATTCAACTTTTGGTCAACCTTGTCTAGTCTCGCAGTCCCTGCTGCTAAAAAAAACAATTCCACAACATGATGTTGTCACCTCCATACCTTACTGTTAGAAAGGTATTGCACAGGTGATGAGTGGTTTCTGGTTTCCTCCAGACATGAAACTGATCTTGGTTTCATCAGACCAGAGAGTCTTGTTTCTCATATGTCTTTTACTAAGGAGAGGCTTCTGTCTGGCCACTTTGTCATAAAACCCACATTCTTGGAGTGTTGCAGGAACGCCTTGTTCTCCTAGACGTTTCTCCCATCTCCACACTAGTTCTCTCAAGCTCAGCCAGAGTGACCTTTAGGTTTTTTTGTCCACTTTTCTTACCAAGGCCCTTTACCACAATTGCTCAGCTTGACTGGGTGTCCAGCTCTAGTAAGAGTTGCAATTGTTCTAAACGTCTTGAATTTAAGAATTCTGAAGGCAACTGTACTCTTGGGAACCTTTAGTGCTGGCAATTTTTTGGTAGACTTCCTCAGAACTGTGCCTCGACACAATCCTGTCTCTTAGCTCTGCAATAAATTATTTTGACTTCATGGTTTGGTTTTTGCTCTAATACACATTTCAACTGTGGGACCTTATATAGACAGGCGTGTGTATTTCCCAATCATGCCCATTCAACTGAAATGACCACAATTGGACTCCAAACAAAGTGTAGAAACATTTCAACAATGAGTGAATGAGTAGAATGGGATGCACCTGAGCCAGATTTCAAGTATCACAGCAAACAGTTTGAATACGTCAATGTGATATTTCACGTTTTCATTTTTAATAAATTTGCAACAAATTCTAAAATCCTGTTTTCACTTTGTTACTCTTGGGTACAGAATGTTATCTGATGAGGGTGAAAATTAATTTAAAAGATTTTATCACAAGGCGACAAAGTAGCAAAATTGGAAAAAAATGAAGGGATCTGAATGCTTTCTGAATCCACTGTATGTGCAGTAATAATACTAGCAGGAAGCCTAAGATGGACATCTTTTTTGACACATATCTATTTGTTTGTTCTTTCAACTGATTCATTATACTGTCAGGAATAGTAGCTAGAACAAAAATGTCTCTTCCTGCAAAAAATAAAATGTAATAATAATAACAATAATGATGACAAAGAGATAGCCTGTGTAAAAATCTTGACGTTAAAGCATCATATATAAATATATGTGTACCAGCATCTAAAAGCCTTGGAGACGTTCACAGTTGATCTGGTCATGCAAAACCGATTTCAGCTTTGACAGCTCCTAGTATTCTGGCAGGATGTATCTACTATAATGAGACAGCACGTTGAAAAGATCAGCAACTCTTTCTTTTGAAGCATTTCTAATTAAACATAAAACACACACATATAGTACTATACATTGGCTTAAACTGAAAGAATTTCTCATGTTTACCTTGGTACGGCTTAGCATTTCATGCTCCTTAAAATCAAACATTTCCCAATAATTTTAATTTCATTTCCTTTTAGGAATAGTTCACATTAGACAGAGACTTTGAAGAAGTTTGTGGGACTGGGAATGTCATCTAAATGACATGTAGAGTGTGGACAAATTATGGTACAGATTGGGCTTGGGACTGCATCCAGTTCAACTTCAAACTGAAATGAACAACATGATGTGTAATGAAGTTTTTACTTGCATGTCTCCTCAGAACAGTGGCAGTAATACAATACCAACACACTATGGACGCTAGGGGCGCTGTTGCCCCGTGAAACCCCAAAGACAGACGTTCAGGACACACATATAAAAGCACCAAGAAGGATTTTTAATTATTTTCTTCAAATAAAGTGCACAAAGCACCACAATCACCACAATTCTCCAATAATCAATAATAATACAATAATAATCCTCCACTCCCAGCAGCTTCGTCACCCAATCTCCTAACTCCGGCTGTCCTTGCTGGGTCTCCAACAGTCCTTTATATATTCCATGACTGGAAGTGTTTCTCCTCTTCTTTCGGGTCAAACACCACATCATCCTCCTCAAGCATCCTGGAAGTACTGTGGGCTTCCGTCCTCGTGTCTCCGAAGTACTTCCAGGTTGTAAGAAAAGTATGAGTCCCAGGTCCTTTATTAGCTCCCCCTGGCAGCACCCACAGCACCTAACAGGGCTGAGAAAATGGACTCCATGTCCCATGATGACCTGTGGGAATCCGGGGTACATTTACTGTCCAGGGGAGCTGCCACCTAGCGTGCTGGGGGAGGCAGTGTCCTGGAAAGGCAGCCTTCATCCATTCTTCCATTTCGGGGATGTCCCGGTCAGATTGAGCTGCCGGCCGTCTCTCACAACACATAAAGAGAATGGCATTATTCTATTTGTGTGTCACATTTTTTCTTCAATTATATTCAACTATAAGAATGAAAAACTCATCATAAAAAGTATAAATGCGTTTATTGTTCATAGGTAAACTTTTTGTGCCACCTGAACAAAAAACGCAAAAGTGTCCAGCTAACCAAAATACACATAAAGTAGGGATAATCCAAAGGAGAACACCAAGTATCAAAATTAACAAACTAGAACACAAACTCTAGACTTTATCAGTTTTAGTTTGGAAAGGCAGCTGGCCCACCTGCCCACCTGTTGGAGTTGATTGTTGAACCTACAAACTTTCGCCTGTTTGCCTCACAAACTCTTTCTTTCTCAATATTTCAGGTGATACTATTGGCCTGCCAGTTAAACCCTTGCCCCTAGTCATTTCCTGACTCTAAGTTCTTTAGATAGGAGATTTTATTTTAAAAATCTCTCTGTGCCGAGTCCAGGTGCTTTCTTGAGAGATGCTTTAACAATATAGGGCTAAGCACATTTGGAAACCATCAGGCATCCTGTCGTCTCAAATATTGTATGGGTAAATGAGTTATGTTGGAGCTGTCAACTTTTCAATGTGTTGGGGGGGCATTTTGCCCCCCACCCACCTTCACATGAACACCCTTTCTTTCTCCTATTCAGTGCCCGTGGAGAAGTTACTGTCACTACTCCCAGCAGCCATACTTTATCCAAACTGACCATTGTGGGAGTTCTGCAGTCACTAAAATTGGGATTGTTCTGTGCCCTGTGCAACTCTCATGTCCATCTTGCACCTGGAAGTGAGCACACACATGCCTCACTCTTAGTTAAAGCTGAACATTTTGTGCACACAGTCCCATTTGCACATCTGCAAAGACAACTGGGACTGATGTACACTTACAATTTTGTACTGTAAGCAGAGATGTACATTTTTCCTTCATTCATGCTTGCATTCTCCAAATGTTTAAACCAACTCCTTCCAACCTGCAGCGGGTACAAGGGAGGAATCAACCCTGGGTGGGGTGCCAGTTTGTTTTGAATTATATGTTAGTCTAACCTGTATGATTTTGTGATATGGGAGTACCAAAACACAACCATAAAGACTTGGGAAGAATGTACAGACAGTGACAGGCTGACAAACTCCAGGATCTTTTTGAGTTATTTGTTTCTTCATTGGAGTTACTTACACTTTTCTATAATGCAGTTATGGAGTCCCACTTAATTTGGTGGCAGGGTTGGGGAGCCCATTCTAACAGATCTGGCTGGAAAGCAGAAGCCTTGACCAGGAGCTTTTTCAGTTTAATGTATGGCAACACGACTCACTTCAATGAAAGTACAAAACATCTTCATGGAGAATAATTGCTGCTTTGTTATCACCAGCTAATTGATCTTGGTTTTTAACATGAACATACAATTTATAGCAGCAGGGAGTCTGAGACTCTCCAAATTTGGCAAGCCAAATTAATTTTCAGAGGTATTTCAAAATTTTAAGATAACTGGAAGTGCATGTGAGATATTCAGATGCATTTAAGGTTGTTCAGTTTTTACTTCAAGATAAACCAAAATGTAATCAGGATGTCTTAAAATGCACTTCAGATCTTCCCATTGATTCATGTGTGAGATATCTACAGTTCAGTGCTAAGTATCTTAACATTGTTTTTTCTTTATTTTCAGGTATCTTAAAATGCATTTCAAGATTCTTAAAATCAGTTTACAAGATATTTGAAATACATTTTAAAAATGCCCTTAAAAGATTTCTGAATATCATTTTGAGAGCTTGTATCTAAAACACATCTATCAACATGTCAATGCATCTCCATATATTTCAAAACAGCATCCTGTACATTTTCAGATGAGTGGAGTGCATTTCAGAATAACTTCTTGCTATTTTGCAATCTCTCAGATACATTCAAATATATCTTAAAATGTTCAGAAAGTCCTATTGAAAAAATCAGAAGTTTTACAAGAAGTGATTTTGACTTACATCTGAAATCCATTTCAGATATCTGAAAACGCATGTGATGTCTTTGCGTCTCAAAATATAGTGCAGATATCTTAAAATATAAAGAAGTTAATTTTCAGCAACCTTGAAATGTCTTTCAGATATCTGAACACAATCAGGCTCTACTGCATTTTAGGACATTTGAAATTCATTTTGAGATACCTCTGAATATTAATTTGGATTGACATTGTCCAAACAGTAATGGGGTCAGAAATTCATGTTGAAAATGGCACCATCTACAAGAACCAGAGAGAATGGCTAACCAGCATGGCTTTGACCTTTGGAAGAATTATTAAGCCATTTGAGCAAGAGGAGACCAAGAGAGCCTGGTACACTTGTACACTCTGAAACAATTTGATTACTCTGTCAGCATCTTGGCTATGTTACATTGATTTATTTAAACTTTATTTTTCTTCAGCACAATCTCTGGTATCCCACAACCCCAGAGTAGGTTGCAAAAATGGATAGATGGATTCATTTTAATGAAATGCAAGTTCTGACAGTCACCTGCTGGGAAAACAAGAGTTAAGAGCCAAAGGACCCCACATACACATTAAAGAGGGAAGTAGAGAGAAAATGTGTGGTTACAGTGAACACCACTTTAGAAAGAATAGATAAGTCTTGCTAATAGAATTGTTTAACTTGTTGGATGAAGTCATCGATCAAATGAGGAAAAAATAATAAAAATAAAAACCCCAGCCGTTTCCAGTATCTCCTGCTGTTTTGACATTTTTGAGGAGTTAACAGAGCCAAGGGAGTGAAAAAATCTGGTGCTTCTAACCTTAGGCTGAAGAGGAGGGAACATAGTTAAAAAAGCTATGAATTCTCAAACTTGAGGCTTATAAATTCCTGAAGAGTCGGCTAACTTCTTATGAGGCGTATTAATCATCCTGCTTCTATTTATTACACACTTAAAATGAGGGTTAAGATAATTAGAGTACATTTAATATTACCTCTGTTAAATTAAATGTCAGCAAGTGTGAGGAATGATTTAGAGCTTCTTTAAAGTAAGATATAGGGCAGTGAGATGTACAATTATTGCTATGCCTATCTCTGACTAATAGGGACTTTCCTAAGACTAGCTGATCTGTTTTCTTAAAGGATTCACTTCTCTTATTCATCATCATCCCAAATTGTCAGAGTGACCCCAAATGTGCTGATGCACTGAGAGAACTCTTTGCAAGAGATTGAAGCCCCTGCCGCTAAAACTGTATTCAATCCAGCTCCTCACGTCAGTCCCATACATATGGACAACGGCTGATTCAACTAATATTGCCGGTTGAGGAGCTTCATTATCACTGATTTAGGAAACACTAAAAACAAATGATAGTGAAAAAGTGTATTTAGATATATAAATGATATCATTTGAAGCTGTAATCATTATGCCATAGGAGCTTTATCGAAGGCAAAATAGGTGAGGCCTCCAAAAACAAACTAGGGATCAGGCCAGCAGTGGCTAACCTGACTTCAGTGAGGATCCTTAGGCTACCTGCTGGCTTCTGCTGGAGCAGGCCCAAAATTGGGGGGCTGGCAAAATATTATAACTATAAAGTTCCCATAATAAAGCAAAAACCTCACAAGGAGAAAGATTACTGCCAACCTCCAGCTTGTGCACAAAAAGGGCAAAACAAGATCTCCATAAATCAAAGATTTATTAACAAAAATAGAAAATATGGCTCAACAGAGCAAAAAAGATGTATAATGAGTTGCCTAAAGGGGTAATCCACAAGAAACACAGTACAAATCACAGTCCAGAAATCAGAATCTTTGAGACAAAATCAAAATAATAAAAATAAAAATAAAATCCAACATCAAAATGTTCAATTCTCAAAGAAACTCCAGTCACTTGTAGCCTGAGGAAGGGCTCAGAAGTAATGAAGTCAGGTTGTCCCACCTGTAGGAGCACCCCCCACAAGAGACATTACACTGTAATAGACAAAACAGAAAACTATGTTAAAATTATTCAGAAATAACAATGAAATACATACACATATGTTAATGCATAACATAGACCCCCCCACCCCCTGCCCCCAAGGATCTGCAACTGCTTTTAGGCACTGCTAACACACACCACAAACAAACTTCCCACAAAAAATATAACAAAAAACTCTAACAAGAGAGGTACTTGTTAAACAGGGATGATCAAACGTAAAGACTTCCCGGCAAGGCCGACTGGACAGCAGGTAGTCACTTCCTGGTGAGGATGACTGGACAATAAACAGAGATACTACCTAGCCTAAAATAGCAAATATAATAGTATGCTTCGAAAGAAATCAATGAAACTCAGCATTCAATTTGAGCCTCATTTTAATTTATACTTTATATAGGATAAAACCAACAAATAAAAAGTTTCAGAAGAGGACTTGTATATTTATTTTAGAATTACATTAAGGTGTTCTTGCCAAGTTCAGAAAAAAACTCCAAACAGATCCTTGTATTAAGTTCCTTACTGGATCATGGACTACCTGACCAACAGACAATAGTTATTGAGGGTGAGAGATTGTGTGTCAGAAATGCTGGTGTGCAATACTAGAGAAAATCAAAGAATTGACCTGTCTCCCTTCATGTTTACCCTACATAACATACTTCCAGAACAATACCAGTGCTTGTCATCTAGAGACATTTTCAGATGACTTGTCCATCAGAGGTTGCATTAATAATGGAGATGAGTCAGAGTACAGGAAATTCATGGAGGACTTCATCTTGTGTTGCAAGGACACCAACCTACAACGCAACATGAGCAAGACTAAAGAGCTGATGGTGGGCTTCCAACATGCCATGAAGCATCTGAGACCAATCACCATACAGGGCAAGGATACAGAAGTAGTATAGTGCTACAAATACTTGGGGGTTCACATAAACAAATAAACTGGACTGGTCTGACAACACAGTGGAGCAGTACAAGAAAGGCCAAAGCAGACTGTACTTCCTAAGGAGACTCAGGTCTTTTGATACGTACAGCAAGGTGCTGGAAATGTTCTACCGGTCCATGGCAGCCAGTATTGTATTCTAAGCTGCAGTCTCCTGAGAAAGCAACCTGAACCCAAAAGAAGCACAATGCATGAACAAACTTATTAAGAAAGCCTGCTCCATCATAGAGGAAACCTTGGACACACTGGAAGCTGTTGTGGAAAAGAGGATGATGGTAAACTTTGATACAATTATGAAAAATCCCCTTCATCTCCTGCAGGAGGTACTCTCTTGGAGACACTTTTAGCCACACAGTCATTACATCACAGTGTGCTAAGAAACACCTCTGGAGATCTTTTCTGCCCACTGCTATCAGGCAATTCAATGTTTCCACCCAATGCACTCATTAAGTTTTTATTTATTTATTTATTGATTGATTATATTTTCTGTCCTGTGAGTCTGTATTCTTGTCTTTTATGTTTCTGCTGCTGTATGCATTTGAATTTTGCCATGGGATTAATAAAGTTTATACAATCTAATCAAATCTAAAAATTAGATATTTTTCCAATTTCATATAACACTATATTTCATATAACCCCAATTTGATTTTCCACCAAGTTATGGAGGGTGGATTAGGATTCTACCAGTTGAGCAAAATTAGTGTTTGTGCAAATAGTGTTGTATAATACAGCTGATTTTTTAGCACATTTTTATCCTACCTGTTATTGCCTCAAATATTGCTGCTAAGACATTAAGAGTACAAATCCAAGGCAATACAAAATATACAAATACTTTTGCTCAAAATAATTTAAGTAAAGAACATTGCCAAAACATGTGACCTAGTGATACAGGCACTGAAAGACATTGGTCACAGGTTGGTTCTTAATCTTGGTACATTTTTTAAAAAGTTTAGACAGGATACATGTGATTGATAAACAATGTATTTTGTCGAATTATGGTGTGTTTGACACACATTGAACTGGAGTGTATTTTTATAAGATACTGAAATTCATTCCTTGTCTTCATTTTTTAATGTGAGATTCCTTTTCCATTGTTTCCTAAGATCACTAAGAGGTAAGTCCCTTAAATATTTTTGATATACTTTAGAGATGCAGTCTGAATCTTCATCCACTCTAGCCAGTATCACCAGAAGGACAGATATAAGTGAAAGACAGAGGGAAGTTGGGTGGCTTGGCTTTAAAAACATTTCTTGTTAGTATGTAAAGGGAAAAGTGTGTCACTAGAACATTACATTTGGAATTCAATAGTTCAAAGGATGCAAATGCACCGTCAAAGCACAGAGAAATCTAAATGTCACAATCCCTGCTGTCTTTCATAGACTGAATACAACGTAGTCTAAAGAAGTCTGAAATATGTGGTTTTTATGTATAGGGTGCAAGAGATAGTACATTTTCTGCCTTAAAATGTGTGCTACATTGGTTCCATATGTGTAGTAAGTTGTGAACTTCTTTCTGGGTTGCTGATAAACTTATGATAATAATTGTTGGCTGGAGCATAAAGCAGAGCATACAAGAAGATCTAGAACTGCATTTCTTTTACATTGCTAACAAACTATGTGTAGATTTATGGACCTCTGCCAATTTCTAACATTTTATTGTATGAATATTCGCAGTCCAGTAACTGAACAGAAAGTTAGTTGGTGTGTTGTCTCCCTTTGCTTTAGATCTCTGTAAAGTTATCTTGGGCCATTTTGAGTTCCAGATAAATAATGTTACAGCTGAGACTAACTGACGTTTACAAGCTTTGGGAGAGATTCATTTTTGACAATGTTGATTTTCATGGCTAAGATGTGCTGGAGGGTGGATTATTTATTAATATCTTGTATGATGTTTACAATCATAAAACCAAAACTACAGTATATTTAAAAAGATCTTTATATTTCATTGTAATAATTGGCTCCAGGTATTTAAACTGTTCAGAAAATTCATTCATGCATTAAGAAACTAATATATTTTTAAAAGTACACTGATGTTGTTTAGATTAGTGTTCAACATTGCATTTCTGTTCTGTTGCATGTTGTGTATTTTTTTTGTCAGATCTGCATTATTTGGAAAGCCTGTGCTTGTTAATTGTAGGGTGCTATATAAGGAGAGTTTTAATCTGAATATAAAATTCACAGATGCAAGAAGCAACTTTGCAGGGATTATGTTTTTCATAGTTTTTTTTTTTGGGCTAAAGCTCCAATATTTGCCAAATCTGTTTGGAAACTAATAACTAGTCATTCATCTTCTATGGTATTTTTTAATCTGCTTTCCTGGCCTTGAAATAAGGTGTATTTGTAAAACTGCTCATATTTTGTGAAATTAGTTCATTTTTCTTATTCTTTTTGCACTATTTCCTTGTTTCATTTTTCTGTTATGTGCCACCTATTGGATTGATAAATGCAATGCATTTTATTCCTAAAAATTTTTTGGAATGATAGAGATATAGGAACCGGACGAACACATAGACAGACTTTATGCCTTATACTTTGCCTTATTCTTTTCACACTGTTTCCTTGTATTCTTTTCCTGGTAGATTGTTAAAAGGTGGTTTGTAAAATGATTCACTATAATGAGCTTTAAAATATGGCTATAATTCATTATAGGATTTTTCATCATTTTCAATGGAATCAACGTTTTATATTAACATACAGTGGATGGCATATTGGCTCAGTGGGTAGCACTGCCACCTCGGAGGTCTTACATTAACAGCATTCATGTGAGCTTCTACCAGGACTTCCCACAGTCCATTATCATACCAGCACTTGGCTGAGTAATTCTACATTACACTATTAAGTTTTGTCCCCACTAATAAACTGTCACACTCCACAGGTACCACACCATTGTCTAACAGCTATGAGTAAAAGAGGTGGTTACAGAAAAAGGAAGAATTGGAGATGTGATGGAAAATATTTGCAATGCTGTAATGAATCATTTATTTCCTTGCTCCATTTATTTCATTAAAGGGTTTCAAATAGCAGGATCCTATTGTGCTCACACTCAGCAGGTTAAAATCCATTTTAGGACTCATTGGTATTAATGGACATATATTGTTATGTTATTCAATCTGAAGTTACTGATTTTACTGTGTGTTTAAGTGATCCTATAGTTTTAACTAATACATTTTGTACTTTTCAAAATTTGCTATTTGTATTATACCTGTAAACTTGTTATAGTCCTCTGGGTCTGTTGTCAATCAAAAATAAACTCAATTCACACACATATTTGCACTGAATCCAAGTAGACGTCCCCTGATTAAACAAAATACGTTACTTTGGGGTTTGTTTTATGGCAAACAGGAAAAAAACCTTATTTGGACTTAGAGAGAACATGCCAACTCCATGCAATCAGTCATTTGGATTGGAACTGAAACTAAATCTCTCCAGTTGTGAGTCAGTGGTGATGACAATTGCCTTTATATTATATTATATTATATTATATTATATTATATTATATTATATTATATTATATTATATTATATTATATTATATTCTTCTTCTTCTTTCGGCTGCTCCCGTTAGGGGTTGCCACAGCGGATCATCTTCTTCCATATCTTTCTGTCCTCTGCATCTTGTTCTGTTACACCCATCACCTGCATGTCCTCTCTCACCACATCCATAAACATTCTTTTCTGCCTTCCTCTTTTCCTCTTCCCTGGCAGCTCTATCCTTAGCATCCTTCTCCCAATATACCCAGCATCTCTCCACTGCACATGTCCAAACCAACGCTTCGACTCACTGACTTTGTCTCCCAACCGTCCAACCTGAGCCATATTATATTATATTATATTATATTATATTATATTATATTATATT
The DNA here is from genome assembly GCF_900747795.2 of Erpetoichthys calabaricus. Taxonomy (NCBI): domain Eukaryota; kingdom Metazoa; phylum Chordata; class Cladistia; order Polypteriformes; family Polypteridae; genus Erpetoichthys; species Erpetoichthys calabaricus. The sequence continues at coordinate 116,109,944 of NC_041395.2, forward strand.
ATATTATATTATATTATATTATATTATATTATATTATATTATATGTGTCCCACTGTTGACTGCATTTGGCTCTCCCCCTTCTCTGTGTGATTATATCTCTCTATTACCTTGGGACCATGGGAGAATTCTCATGAAGTGGATTTGTCTGTACAGCTCATCATGTTACTAAAGCGAACTGCACTGGACCAGGAAAAGTAGAATGATTACATTTATGATGAGTATCAAATTATATTGTGCATAATGATTATGTTAGATTATGGAGAAATATAAATTGTTTTTTTTTTCCTTAATTAGTTACAAAATGACCCATGACCAGCTAACCCATGTCCTTCATACAATATCTGAAAATAAAGAAAGATGAAGGTCTCAGGAATGTTGAACTGCTCAGGTCCAGAAACCATTTTGATGGTGCTCTTAGAAGAAAGCAAAACAACCATTTTGGAAATGTGGCAGAATGAGAGCACCAACAAACCATGAAATTAAATAACAGGTTGGACCTCTAATTAAGAAATTGGTTGGGGTGAGTTTGGTTGGATTTTGATTCCTTGTTTTAGCTGGTAATCTGCTGGCTAACTTCACATCTCATTTTTATTTGGCTGCCATTTAAGGAAAAAAGAATGAATTAGAAGGCTCAAGTTTTAAAAAATCAAAACAAATTACTTAGATATTTTTCCTAAAAAATGAAAAATCTGCAATGTGATAAAGATTTGTCTTGGAAGAATTAAATAATTAACAAAGCATGCGATTAAATACTAAATTTCATTATCTGCTAGGCCTGGCTTCTGAATTCGAAACTGGCTGGAATGTAAACCTACAGCCACTGTGACTCCTAGGACCATAATTGATCCCCCTGCATTACTGTATTATATTATATGATGAACTGGTGCCCTGTTCAGGGTAGGATACTTTCTGGTTCTCACAAAGCTACAGTTGGATTAAACCCCTAATTAAATCCTCCAATTTTTGACAGCACTAATACATTTTCAAAATCCCAAATTCTAGCTCAAAAATGTTATCTGTTTTAGGACACTGCATATTCAATGTCTGGCCACTATTACCAGGAAGGCTCCTGTATTAAGGCTATTTATGTTCACCTTTTAGAAGGTACTGATGCATGAGATGATAGATAGAAAATTAAAGATTATTATGCATCTGAACTGGCCCACTACTTCTTTACAACTGGGGTCCTTATACTGCAAGCAGATCCAAAAGTTCAAGAGAAAACAAAATGTCAAGTTCCATGGATTTAAGTGTATGTCGCTGTATCTGTTCTGTAAGTGCACATTTAGGATTAGAACAGAATGCAGAGAGAACATGCTGATGAGAAGAAGATGATTTCAAATGGAGTCATTAAGTGAAAGTGAGCTTTTTGGGGGATGGGGTGGAAGAGGCATAAAGGGAGTAACAGAAGGCAGAAGGAGATCGCAGGAGTTGATAAAGATGAGAGAAGGTTGCATATTTGGGTTAATGTGCGCCTTTAGCTTTATTTTTTTTGAAGATGGAAAGAATAATTGTGCTGGTTGCTTATTAAGTACGGATGTCTTGTCATGCTTCTTCAAAGCCAGGAATCTTAAGGAATGCCTGCGTGTACCATACATATCATTAACAAAAAAAAGGACTCTGCCATACACTTTACCACAAAATGCATGGGTTCACTTTTTAGTCACTCAAATCATTAGGAAGCCTCCAGGGACTCAATTCAAATTAGAAGAGGTTGTTTACTGGGACACAATACTGGGATTGTAAAATCAAGTTTAATCTAAACAGCAAAAACAAAAGTAGACAATCCATCAACGAGTGCGCTGCTCTTTGCTCAACTGACATTTCATGTTTGGCTCTCAGCTGAGCAGACCTGCAATCAGAGCTGTCTCTTGTGTACCTAATCAGTCAAAACCCACGGGAACGCCGGAGAGGTTATTTAACATTTGTCTACTGTTTCTATTAGTGTATGGTATGCCTGAGGAGACCACATCTTATTAAACAACATGGTGCAAAAATGCTAAACAATTAAACGCTCAACATCAGTATCAATACTTAACATAATTCTATAATTCTAGCCTCCTTTTTATTTTTAAGGAAAGACCTTGAACATTTGAAATGGTAGGAAACGCTTATGACTAAGGCGGAAGTTAGCCTGGCCAAACCAGATCCAGTAACTAAGGATCTGTTTAAGTTACTACCGTGCTGAAGTTTATCTGTCTTGAAGTTTTTCGGGGTGAATTCCTGGATTTGATGATTGCTCTCTTTTCCTTTCTCTTTCTTTCATAAATACTGCAGTTCAAACTAACTTTCAATTACACATTCTTTTAACTCTTTTGACTGTCACTTTTTCTCTAATAACTCCATACTGTTTATCTACTGCAACAAAAAAACACTGCTTCCACAGTATAGCCCGAGAATACTGAAATATTTTAATCCTTTTTAGGCATATTTGTATATAATCTAAAAAGCACCCACTGCAGTTGCCATATCTGTCCATGTATCTGCCTGCATGAAACAACTAGGCTCTCAGTGGACCAATTTTGTTGAAAAGTAGCAAAATTATTTTACAAGGAAATTTGTCAAAAACTTTCAATTTTAATTGAGATATCTCAAAAACAGCATATTGTACCATGTTTTGAAATTTAAGAACCTACAATTAAAAAATATCAAATTTGTAAACTCATCTGTCTTAAAACAGGGAAACAATCTGTGCGACTTCAATTACAGATTAGTTCACTGTTTCAAATTTATTTTCAGTGAAATTACTTCAACCTTGTTACATTTTCTTCTTTTTTCAACAGAAAAACCTGATTGTAAAACAGATCCCTGGCACAAGTTAGTCAAATTCTGGAGGGAGCGTTCACATGCAACCAGCTGCTACACCACCTCATGTCTCCTGATACTTGAGGTAAATTTACAGAGGGAACAAAAATGTACTGCATATCTTTATATATAAAAGTCAATGTAAGTGTGTAGGGCGGCACAGTGGTAGTGCTGCTGCCTTGCAGTAAGGAGACCCGGGTTCGCTTCCTGGGTCCTCCCTTCGTGGAGTGTGCATGTTCTCCCCTTGTCTGCGTGAGTTTCCTCCAGGTGCTCCGGTTTCCTCCCACAGTCCAAAGACATGCAGGTTAGGTGCATTGGCGATCCTAAATTGTCCTTAGTATGTGTGCTTGGTATGTGGGTGTCCTGCCTGGGATTTGTTCCTGCCTTGCGCCCTGTACTGGCTGGGATTGGTTCCAGCAGACCCCTGTGACCCTGTGTTAGGATATAGCGGGTTGGATAATGACTGACTGACTGTATGTATGTATGTATGTTCCAGCATCACTCCCAAATGGCTGGAGCGATTTTCATGAAACTTGGTACACATGTTTCTCATTGGTCAACTAAAAATACTGTAGGGTGAAATCAACCCTCACCCACACCCTTCTGGGTAGGTTGAGGGGTGATCTTGCGTTCTTATATGTATGTTATCATATGGTTATCATCCACTGCGCCCCTGTTGCTTTTGAAATTAAATAGAGTTGGCCGGTTCTGAGCGTCAACTGGATGATAACATACATACAAGACCGCAAGACCAGCACATTAGTGAGTCTTCATTGTTTGTTAATTTATTTTTATTTTTAAAGTTGTGTTTTTTTTTATTGTATTTTTTTCAAACAATTAACAAAAACACTTTTTTTTTCCTCCTGGGCAGCGCTGGTTAATTCAGTTAGTTTATGATACATTGAGCAAAAAACAACATAGTGGCTATATTATCTGCACATTGAAATGATTCAGTATTTTTCTTATAGTATATTTTATCAACAAAGCTACAGACCTATTTTTTTATTATGGTCCAAAGCTACAAAAAATGTTATCTTAAAATCTTTTATCTGGATTTTATTGAATTAAGAGAAATTTGGTTATGTTTAAGTATTTTTTAAAAAAACCCTCCACAACCAACAACTAAAAACAGTTCATTACTTGATGTCATTTTCATATCACTTGATTGAGAGTCTGCTGTCTATGAGCGCTATTGAGCTACCACAGGCCTATTTGGGCTGCGTTTTTAACTACAAGACATTGTAACATGGTTTTAAAAATGCATGTGATTAATGTAGTTTACTAATGCATATAATGGCATTCTATTACCTCTGTTATTTTTTTACAAGGGGGGCTCCGCCCCCTGCTCGCTTCGCTCGTCTACCCCCGGCGTTGGCTATCCTGAAATACATTAGTCGAGCTCGTTTGTTTTGGAGCCGTGCCCGCTCTGCTTGCGGCATTTCAGACGCGCGTTGTAGGCGCCTGCGTTCATTGATTTTATCCAGCCGGGCTCGTGTTTGTATATCCGTCAGTCGAGCTCGTTCGTTTTGAACCCGTGCCTGCTTTGCTTCCGCAGATTCAGACGCGCGTTGTAGGCACCTGCATTCATTGATCTTATCTAGGTGGGCCCGTGTTTGTATCGTTGAGCTGTATTGTGTTTGAATTCGGTGTAAAGCGTTCAGCGGTTTGTACAATCCCAAGCAGCACATTACTCCTAACTTCACCCTGCAGTAGTGCCACTCACAAAATGGCGGTGACGCCTGCGCCCTTCGTACTATCTTTGTGGACCTGTGGGGCCGCTGTAGCCTCTTCCATTTGAATCCGGGCTGCAGCGCAGAATCCTCTTTTTGGCGTGTCTATGTCGGTAGTCGTTAGCTATGGGCGCCTTGTTGCTTCATTTCTCATTCACGTCAGTTGAGCTGTTTCGTTTTTGGGCCGTGAGTCCTTCGTTTGCGGTGGATACGACTTCGATTGCGGTTTATGAGACATGCGCTGTACGCGCCTGCGCAGTACGTCTCATGGTCCTATCGCCGTGTACCTGCGTCCATGCCATCCGGTTTAGTTAGTAAACCTGCGTCCATGCCATCCGGTTTACCATTCTCGGTTAGTAATATGGATTTGACTCACTATTGTAAAAATATATAATAAACACAAATGTAATAACTGACTCTTTAATGAAGTAACTATAAAAATTTAAAATGTTCCAACTTTCAAATCAGTTAAGTAAATCTCCAAATGCAGCTGCATATTTATGCCATGTCTACATTTTTTTTTTAACTTTTGTAATCCTTTAGTTTAAGTACTGCAAAAATGCATCAATTACTCATTTGCTGTTATGTAAAAAGACCTAAACATACACTTCTTTGGGTCATCATAACACTTACAAAGCAACAGTAAAGTGTTTATTCATCTCTGCAATGTGTCCTACTAATAAAACTTCACTTTGGAGTGATCTAAAGTCACTTAACTGAGACAATTTTCTTTTGATATTACATATCCTTCATATCAAGAAGTCATTTTACTGCATGTCAGCATGCCACACAGCACAGAGATGGATAACCTGTCTACTGGTGCTTTCTAAGCGTTATCAAGACCAAAAGAAGCCTTTGTTAAGATCTTGTTACATAAGAGTAAATGAGTAATAGATGCATTTCTGCAGTACCTAAACTAAAGTGTTACCTTTACTTATTTGGGAATGCCATTAGTAATATAATAAGTTGTTCTGTGTTAACTTAGATATTTCAAAATTGTATTACATTTAGAGAAAATGGCAGAAATTACTTGTGAAGCTTTAAATGGGATAAGTCCATCCACACTTCTTGTGATCCTAATTTTTCTTTTACCAGATCCCTGAGAGTTGGAACACAGGCAAGCAGGATAAGGGACAAGGCAGGAACGATCCATAGATGAGTTGATATTCCTTTGCAAGACACATTTACACATATGCTTACTGTAGTTCATAAGAACACAGGATGGGTGACAACCCAATTTATTTTACTTAGTTTCAGATTATACCATATTTAAATTTTACACCACTTTTTAGTGTTCTTTTGTCTGCAATAATTCAGAAATAGTGTGATATTAAAACTGATTGTTCCCCAGTTTCTTATTTTTTCATTTTAATGACAAACTGGTTTAATTATTTCTTGGAATTGGGTTGTGACAAAAGTATTTCGAAGCTTGTAACATGTGGTGGTGCAGTGGTTAGCTGGGCTGTTTCTCAGCTTCAACTATGCTTGTTTCAGATCCCACGCCTGATTGTTGTCTGTTTGAAGTTTGCATGGTCTCACTGCATGTGGGTCTTTCTCCCCTATCCCCAAAGAGATTCATGTTCAATTACTTATCATTTCCAGATCGGCCTAATTTGAGCTTGAGCACGATTCTATCTTTCATTTCATGGGTTATGACTTGTCTAGTGCTGTCTAGGGATGTTGAAATATGCTCCGGCCCTCGAAACTCACAATTGGACTAAGTAGACTTGCAAAGTTATATAATCGTGTGAAGGAGTGTCACATTATAGGCTTTTCTTTTTTTTAATTGTTGAGGTTGTCTGACTTAATGCACATAAAATCTTTTTTCTTGTTTTCACTTCTGTCTGCAGTGTTTGTGCTTGTGTTTAAAGAACTCCCTAAAGTCTTGCTACCTGTTTGACCTGTTAAATTCTGAATGTTTTTCAGATTGAGATGTTTCTTTAAAAAATCACACAATACCTTTTTAGAGCCTTCAATGTAGATGATGAGCATCTTTGTGGAAGGTCAAAAGAAACAGAAGAATCCAACGAAAGTTCTTACAGACAAAGAAAGAAGGTGGAAATTCCTTACGGACAGTGATGTGAATCTAACTTCATTTGCTAAGAAGTTTAAGTCATGCCATCAGGTCTCCTCAGGTTTAATATGTACTGTAAATTTGCTTTTATTTCACTTGTTTTGTATGTAATGCTAGACATGCATTGCAGTATAATCAGCCACATTTTTGGGCCTGATTCAACCATTCTGAAAAGGTATTGTATGTGTTGTAATTATCTTTCCAGATTATCCTGTAATGTGAGGTACATAGTGATTAATCTTATACTATTGAATCTATTCACAAACCAGTCAGCCGCACCATTTTCAAATTGTAAATATCAAACCTCTATAATACTTACAACTTGAAATCCTACAGTATGTTGGGAACACTGAGATTTTTATATACAATGAATCATGTCATTATATGTGAAACACTGAAGAAGGAAGACTCTCCCAATCAAGATGGACTTTTTTGATTCTTGATTTGATCTGATACATGAGAAGAAATTGGAGTTTCTTTCTTCTTTTCCTCTCTAAATAATGCACAAACTCTTACAAACAAGGTGATCTCGACGGTTTCCTGCCCTGTTTGTTTTGCTGAGGAGAAATTCTGCAACATCACAGGCTCTCATGTCTCTAATTCATGTAAATCTGTTAATGTTTGATGCACTATCTGGTCATCCCATCTTCTAGTGTGAGCTTCAATAACTGATGATGGACTAGAGGATTAAAAGATAGTGAAATCTGTCATTATGTGTTGAATCCCTCACATTTGAAATGATTTATAAAAATCTTTAAGTCCATGCCAGGCATAACTCATTTTTTAATGGTGTTTAATACATTATACTGTTTAGATACTCGTTTAGACAATTTATTAATGTGAGCAAGTGTCAGTCATTAAGCCAGTGTTTATTTTATGGAGTGTCTTTCATGCTGAGCACTATCTTAAATTATGTTGCAAAGCAGTATTTGAATGGACAAAAGCTATTCCTATTATTCCTATAGAAGCGAGCCATCCGGGGCTAATTAGGTGTATCAGTATGCTATTAGCACAAAGCAGATGGTTAATGATAAATGCAATCCAAGCATGTTTATGTTACACTCACACTGATGAGCAGCAATTTTATGAGTGATGACTTTTAGGTTATAACTTAAAATTTACAAGTAACTTTAAAAGGCATCTTGAGAAAATTGAAATCAATGATTTTTTATTAAAAATAGATTTTTGTACAATATAGCTACCATGATTACAAGATAAATAGCTTATAATCATTATCATCTTCACTAGTTTAACAGCTGTTTTTCAGGTTTACCTGTCCACTCAAATGATTTTGTCTATTGTCCTCAGTTCTCCTTTGAGAAGAGATCCATTCTTTTCCTATCATCTGATACAACCTCCTACCATGTCTTTTTGGCTGCCATCTTCTTGTCATTAACACCATCTCAGTGGACCTCTTCATCCAACCATCCTCTTTCCCAAATATTGTTAACCTGTCTTTCCTCAGCACCTATCACTTTCATGCCATGTCTTTCAGTAAACCATGTATTCATATCTAAGCTATTACTCATTTACTGTTATGTAACAGGACCTTAAAAAGGCTTCTTTTGGTGTTCATGAGTTCTTCTCACTCTGAGTTTTTCTGTTTATATATATATATATATATATATATATATATATATATATATATATTGTGGTACCAACAGGGGGTGTACCAGCCACCCTACCCAACACAGACAGACACAGGAGGGAGGCACAAGTTCAAAACACACACGACTTTTTATTTTCTTTTCCTTGTGGGAGAGGCCTTCCCTCACACGTCAAACACAGTCCAGCACAAGCACAGCACAATATTCTTTCTCTTTCTTTTTCTTTTTCCTTTTCCTTTTCTCTTTTTCACTCCTTCACTCCTCCAGGCAAGCTTTGTCCTCCACTTCCCGACTCTGGCTCACTGAGTAGTGTCTGCTGGTCCCTTTTATAAGACACCCGGAAGTTCCCCAGGTGTTTGATTACCTACTTCCGGCAGCACTTCCGGGTGTGGCGGAAGAACTGCCCATGAAGGTTCAGCAGCTGCTGCAGCACCTCCTGGTGGCGGTCACGGATCCCAACAGGACTGCACCAAACTCCAACTCCAATGGAGCCCTGCAGGAGTCCTAGACATCGCTGCAACCCAGGGGGGCTGCCATCTAGTGCTCCGGGGAATGGTAACGCTCTGGCCATGCTTGCTCCCCCGGTCCTCCCAGTGTGGAGGCGTTCCAGCACAATATAATTTTATATATATATATATATATATATATATATATATATACACACACAGTATATATATATTGTATATATCCCAGCATCATTTAGGACAAGGCAGAAACCAGCTTTGGAGAAGCAGGCATCCAACTTCATGGCACACACACACCAGTCTGGCCAGTTTAGAGGCATTACCAAAGACTCTTCTAGCCATGGCGGCAACGTGCAAAGTTCACCAGAGAGTCAAATTCTGGGATTGTGAACTAAATCCAGGACACAGAATCTGGCAGGCAGCATCTTTAATTACTGTGTCATCAAATTTCTCACAAACTGTGTTTGATCTTTCCAAAATAGAAGAAAGTTTTTAGGCTTCATCTAGGACTACAATGCCTGACTTTATTTAAAAGTGAATTGAAAGGCAAAGGAAAAAGAAAGACAACAGAGAAAAAGATCTCTTTGCTCTTATATCTAAGTTACACAAATAACCCACATCATGCTCTGTTAATTGAAGCATGGTATTTGTGATGCATGAGCCCAGCACTGAATATGTTGCAGGTATTGTAATAGTTTAAAACTGTTACCCATTCCAAGTGCAGAGGCGGCACATAATTCAGCTTGCAGCAAGTATGCTTCAAGTGGATGAATTTTAATGCAAAAAAAAATTAAGCGTTAGCATTTTTGAACCAAATTCAGGTTCTCAGCAATAAGCCACAGGCCGTGCTGATTCCTCTCTGCTCCGTCAGTGCGAGCGAGCGTGTGTCTTTGTGTATGTGCCTGTAGCTTTCAATTAATGCAGATGTTCTAATCACCCAGCCTGTTAACATTACCAGTAAATATTTATTTAACAACGGTTTTGATCTCGACTGTGCTGCAGGGGAAGCACACTATAGGTATGCCAAGCGAGCAGCCCCATTCTCCCTGCGCATCATTCATTTGCCATGTCTCTGCCCTCTGGGCTTACATGCAAGAGGAAGATTTGTTCACATGGTCACCTCAATTTGTCACTCTTGACATGACACCAGAGCCAAGCACACCATTCAGGAATGTCTCTCCTCAATTTCAAGCTATGACTGGAGAAAAACAAAAATTGTCCTCAAAAAGTAGATCGCTCCTCCCAATGTGCACTGAACCATCGTTCCCAGTGAAGGTGGCTATCAGAGGGAGGCAGAGAGTGCTGACAAATCTGCTTTGACTCAAATCCATTCTGCATGCTGAAATATGTTAGAGAATCAGACGCAGATATTATGAGATAAAAGCCAAAGTCCAAGAGATAAAAAACATCAGGGCATCTTAAACAGGGCCAGAGGACAGAAATGGAAAAGGGCTTTAATAGAAACCAGACACACAATTTGCTGTCTCTTTTCACTGACAGTTAAATACAACTTCATTCATCTAATTATTAGTAGGCCTTTATGTTGTTAAGACAGGAGAAACAGGCGTCCTGATAAGCTTCTTTTAATCAAATTATCCTGAAACTAAATTCTCTTTAAATGAAGTCCTCAACAAATAGATAATGTTATCGGATTTAATCCTCTGAGATTCAAAATAACCCCTAAGAAGCAAAGCCGCATGAGAAAAGAAAAACTTTATTATATGTGTAAGGATGTTTAAAGTGGTGTAATCTTATATAAGGTGGCAAAATGCATGAAGAGGCCAACCAAGGGAGTGTGCTCATGAACTCGAGTGCCTTTATAGCAACTTAATTGCCCATAATATTTCCTATTATAATTAAATCAATATCTTCCACATTTTATATAATTATTATGATACAAATCTGGAAAACGTATAATTATATTTTATCATTTCATCATTTGCTGCTGCTTCAGAGGATTTGATTGCTGATTCAGAATTACATTCATTAATTTTCTGTACCGCTTAACCAGTTCAGTGTCTTAAGGAGGGCAAGAGCTAATTCGACAGGAATGGATGCAAGGCAGGAACCAACCTTGGACACATTGTCACTTTGTATACTTTAGAGCTCACAAAAGATAAATGAATTTCAGTGTCATTTTGTAATGAAATAATGAAAACCAATTTCTCTTTTACAGGATCACAGAGCCTATCCCGCCCGGCAACACTAAAAACCTAACCTAACCACTACATTTTCTTGATGTCTTGTATTATTGTGAAGTTTGAGAAACACCAGGAATGTTTATTGGGTTCATCTAAACTCACCCTTGAAGATTAACACACACACAGATTCACTCACTATCAGGAGAAAGTCTCGAGTGCTGCCAATTATCAAGTCACTCCACAGTATTCCACACAGGACACAGCTAAACACGCATACACGTAGAGATCCAAGCCAGGCAAAGTCTTGAGTGAGACAATTGGCAGTCACTCTACAATATTCTGCATTCTCTATATAGGGATTCTCTATCACCAGCACTAACAAACATGTGGATGTCATTGCAACACACATAACAGTGCTGCTCTTTTGGTTATATTCTACTATGTCTCGCTTTGACCGCAGTTGTTCGAATTATTGATGAGCTACCTCAATAGCCTTGATAAACCCTGTGAATAAGAAAGTAATGATCTAACTAACACTTGGTACCCTTTAAATATTTCAGTCACTCTAGATAAAATGAAAAATATAGAAAATATAAAAGTAATATGGTATTTAATAACATACTATATAACAAAACCAAAGAGAAGAAAATAAAATAGATAACAAAGTCTGCATATAAACCGCCTTAAAAAAGCTTGCTGAAAATTAGAGGTGTCAAGTGGTCAATGTCCTGGGTGGCTTTTGATTTAGCAATCGGCGTTATTCATAGGTTACATTTTCTGACATCCAAATCAGATGATTTCACATCTCTTGATCTCTGATGTTGCTTCCTTTGTCACTCTTCTCTTGCTGTTTTCTTTCTTCTTTTTCTTGATCCATCAGATAAGCTATATTTATCTTAAAATGTGCACGTGGCATTTCAGGACATGTGACGCTGCACACTTTTTATTGGATGTCTTTTCCTGATGATGAATGACTCTGGTCAAAGTGTTTGATGGTTTAAGTACTTCCGCACTTCTTCAATTCTCCTGCTGAAAAGCAATTCTGTAATGCCTAGCCCTATGGTGTCCATCCGTTCCCAGGAAATAAATTAATTAAAACAGGTTTTGTGGCATCTGCACTTATTTCCCATTCCCAGGTCATAAACTATTTGTAAAAGAAAGTGACTGGAACAAATACATAAATTGCTGGTACAATACAAAAGGGGGCTTGCAATGAGTGTAATTAAAGTCCTGTATATTCAGTTCATCCTGGTTCATTTGAGCAAAATAATTCAAATTTAATATAAATGGTCTACAGTTCAAAAATTGAATATTTTTTGCACCAGGACACCCATTTATTCAGAGAAAAGCTGTCACAGACACAGAGAAAACATGAAAACTCCACACAGACAGTGACCACAGTGACCAGGCCATTCAAAAAAGTTGCTAGCATATTTGGATTTTGTACCACAAGGTTATAGGTTCACTTCCCCCAAATGAATTGCAGTGTGACCTGGAGCAACTTACTTAATTTATCAGAGCTGCAACTATATACAGTAAAATGTGAACAGTTTGTTTTGTCATAGTGTGGTTGTAAGGGGTGACCCTTACTCCCTGTGTTATGATATAGTCCCAAACCCAGTATTACCTTCTTATGTTTGTACCCACCTTCCTTGTGTTAGGCTGCAGCCTTCTGTTTGTCTCTAATATAGCTTGTGTCCACATTGAAATCTATGGATTATGTCTGCATCTAGTTTTGTATTTTGGACTACCACTGATCCTCAGGCCAAACCACACTGCACTGCACTGATGATTTCACTTATTACTCTTTTATTTAACACTCTAGTCCCCAGGCAGTAAAAGAGTGTACACAGTAAGCAAGGGAGCAGGTTCAAACTTTGTTTAGTTATTATAACTGTGCAATGTATAGATTTCAATATTCCTAAATGTACCTAAAGCAAAAGCAAAGCAAACTGGTTGTAGCAATCACCTAATACAACCTAGATGGAGGGCAGCTCCTCTTCCTAGGAGTCTAGGCACTGTGTATTAATAGAAGGTCAGGTGGCTCTTTCACATTGCACTGCACTTCTGAGCTGATTGCTCATGGACCCAGCATGGTCTTTGGATGGAATCAATGGCATAAGATACAGACAGCTGCTGGCAAGCACGACATTTATGATATTCTTGTTCTTCCTTAGTGTTCCTCTTAGACTAATGGGCTGTCGGATATTAGGGGCCAACGCCCTTCTGAATGCCTTGTGGCCTGAAATAAATTCTGGTTAGGCACAGCCTACTGTATGTTCTCTGACCTTCTACCATTCATTGTATTACCCATAGCCTATCCATAGCATGGGCTAGAGCAGAACTTGTTTTTTGTCTTTGCAGACCCCAACTCTTGGGTAATATTCTTGTTTAGACAACCCAAGGATCTTTTTTTTTTACCATTTCTGGCTGATTGCACAGTAAGTACAACATGCACAAAAAGCACCTCATCTCTCATGTTGTAAGTTTTTTTTCTCTTGAATACATACTCTATCTTTACAGAGACACGCCTAACATTATACAGTATGTAAAATGTAACATGTAAAACTGCACAGAAAGCAGTTCCTCAAATTTAGTCTCCATATCACAGTTGATCTCATTGGTTTCTTTGGATGAAGGTTTCAATCAAATACATGAAAAAATTTGCCCAGTTCAAATACAGGGGGTTAAGAGTCTTGCTTATGTTCAGAGAGTGGTAGGACTGTGCCAGGTAACTTCACATCTATCTTTACAGTCTTCTTCTTTTTCCTTTTCATATTTTCCCACTTCTATGTATGGTTGATGTGCCTGATCAACCTTCTCTATACAGCTACAGTCCTGCACCTCCACCTCGGTCAAACTTTTTCCTTCAGATACTCCATTACTTTATCCATTCACCTCTGCTTTGGTCTCCTTAACTTTCTCTTCCCTCTACTTCCATTCCCGTCCCTTTTTGCCCACATTTTCATTGTCTCTCCTCATCATATGTCCATACCACTTCAACCTACTTTCCTGTACTTTTTTAGACATCTCTCTCATTGTGTTGTACCTCTGATTATCTCATTCCTTGTTCTGTCTTTTTTGTAACTCCACATATACATCTCAGTATTCTCAATTCTGCCACGTCTAACTTCTTCTCCTGTGCCCCCTTTACTGCACATGTCTCAGCTCCATTCATCATTGCTGGTGTTTCCACTGTCTTAAAAACCTTAACTTTAACCTTCACCTTAATTCTTTGATCACACAATACTCCTGATACCTTCTTCCAACTGTTCCATCCACACTGAACTCTATGGGTTATCTCTGCATCTAGTTTGGCATCTTAGACTACTGCTGATTCTTACCTTTACCGTTTCAGTCCACCTCCTTATCAACTTAAAGAGCCACGTAATTTGAAAAGCCATTTATCTATATTTCAATAATGTTTTGTGCCATCCATTCAATGGTCTAACATCTTTAATGAATCAGAAACAATATAATCTTTTTTTTTTTACAAACGATTGTCAGTATAACTTTGCTTTTCAATATGAATTCAAATTATTTTAAAGGGCATTTCATTGTAGTGTAGTTGCCAGAGCTGCTGCATGCTGTGTGAACTGGTGTCTCTGAATTGATCTAACATGGGCTTTCAATATTGTGCCTAATGCTGCTGAGATAGGTTCCAGTTCCCTATGACTCTGTGATGAAGAAATGGATAGATTAACGGGGAGCAAAAAGGAAAGATGAATAACCAATTGCAGAAAATGGACAGCTATGCTGTGTATGATGTGCTCATCTGTTTTGGGTAAAAAGCAGCTAGAGCACATCCTGGCATCATCGGTCCTACACAGAGTATTGAGACACACTCACTTTCACTTTAGTCCAATAAAAATCACCAATTAAACTTACCTGAATGTATTTGGGATATTTGGAGAATGTTCATACTCCACACAAATAGACCCTAGACATGGATTCAAGAAGCTAATGCACCACTACATACAAATTCAACCAGTTTTTATACTGCTTTATATCCATCTTGGTTACAGAAAGTTTCATTTTACCCTTGGAGCAACAGCTTAGCAGGCAGAATCCAACAGTGGAATTAGTGCCATGGCACAAATATGCATATACTGTACATGGGCTATTGATATAGGTTTACATTTACATTTATTTGGTTGGTTTTAATATTATGTGTCTTAAAACTGATTATTTCTGGTAGATTGAATGCCCATCATTATATACTACCAGTAATCATGTATGCATAAAATGAGGACAAGTGTCAGTTGTTGTGAATGATGTTGGTGGAAGTGGCAAGCTTAAAAAAACACCAAAGCCTTTTTGAAAGAAGGCAGATTGTTGCTTGCACAATGGGCCCAGTCACAATTCATAAGTGACCTATTGTCAGAGCAGGACATCAATCCCCACCTTCCTGTCCCGAGGTCTCTGCCCCGTAGCAGGTGAAAGACTCAGGGCTTCTTGTTCCCTTCAGTGGATACGTTCCACCTGGTGTCAGGAGCCGTGGGTCCTATTAAGCAGAAATACATCATTACCCATGATTACCCTCAGGTGCTGTGCTCGGAAAGCGGTATCACTTTCACAGGAAACTCACTTACCTGTGGAGAATTTCTTAAGAAAGGGTACGTTTTTAATTAATTACCCTAACTGCAACACAAAAGGGGCTCAAAGGTCTCTTTGTATGAACGGGCATCTTAACCGATCATATCATTATCTCTTCACCTGAGTAGATTGTACCGATAGAACTGTCATGGATTCTGATAGTAACTCTTTGACCGTCCTGCTGACGTCCAATTAAATATTCACACTGACCTCAGGGTTTTTCTGGAGGAAATAGTCAGCCGTCGACAGCCACGTATTGTAAGTAGAGCAGCATGTATAGTCTCAGACTGTGCTCAGACACCGAAACGGCTTAAGTAGAAATATTCAAAGAGTCAGAATGTTAATAAATAAATAAATAAATATGTTAGAATAACATCCAGTATGGTTTTAAAATGACAAGTTACTGAACAGCAGGAGAGGTCACTCATGCAGTACAAAATACTCCAAATTTTTTAGCTGATGAGCAAGACGCGTCAAAGACTCCACAAACAACTGAGATAAAGGAGTGTAAAGTAGTCTGAAATAATCAGTCTCAAATGTGCAGCATCAACTAGGAACATGCAGGGCTCATATGATGGAAGACCTAACAAGCTTAAGACGACTATTTAATAGGACTGGGCACATGTCCACTGGTCCTCTGTGCCCTTTCAGCTTCTGTTTAAGCTCTTCCTAGTGCCAGAAGGACATGCCATCTTGCTCTCCTGAGATGACCAATGTTCCAAGAACACAAGCATTGGCAAGCAGAGAGCTGCAACATCAGATGCATTTATGCGTACAGCTTAATCAGACAAGATGGAGCGATGATTCCCAATTGACAGTCAAGAACCTTCAGCAGAGAAATCCTGCAGTGCCACTGGTTGCGAAGACTTCTGGTTTGACTTTTTAAAGAAGAGATCACATAACTATACATTTAGTAAGATTATGGTTATACTAGTTGCGTTTTGATGAGGAGTACACTGCTTTTTGGTTTGATTTTAGAAGTGCATAACACTAAACTGTTGGCTGTGCTACTACATAAGTAAACCATTCTGAATTCTGTAAACTAAAACACTCAGGACCTTTTAATCTAAGTGGCCAAAATAAACCTCATCAAAGTTAAGCTTGATACCACTGGTTTTAAAATTTATGTTATTTTCATATATTTAATCCAAATGTCTGCTTGATACAAGGAGGTGCAAATTTGATGGAGTGTCAAAAACACATCCACAAGAAAAAAAATCCCATTTTAATAGACTTTGTGGTATTATGTAGAAAAAAAAGTAATTATGGTAAATACATGAAATTCCAAAGATAACCCATTCAGGATTGGTTTCAACCTTACACTGTTAGCAAGAAAGGGACCTGATTTGCCGTAACAATAACACCAGATTAAGTGGTTGGATAAAAGGGAAAATGGTAACTCAGTATTGAGTAGTGATGAGTGAAACGATTTGTGCAAAACTGAATTTTGCTTTGCAAAAAAAAAAAATTTGTAAAACAAATTGCAGTTTTCTCCTAGTGAAATTCATGCAATTGATACGAGAAGAAAGATATTTACATACTTTAATCCAGCATGTGTCTACCTGTCATGTAGCATTTAAATGAAAATTTCAAGTGAAAAAATAATCCCTGTCACAGATAGATAGATAGATAGATAGATAGATAGATAGATAGATAGATAGATAGATAGATAGATAGATAGATAGATAGATCTTTATTTGTCCCCACAGAGAAATTTGGATTTTTTTTACAGAAGCTCATTAAATAAATAAATTAAATGAATAAATACTGTACATACATAAACACACACGTTCGTCTGAACACTCACCCAATTGACTAAAAAGCAAGAAAAAGAAAGAAAACTTCTGACTTGGCAGTCCCAGTCACAGTGAGGCATTGTGCAGGTGTATTACAGATGGCCTAAAGGTTTTTTGACACACTTTTGCTGAATGATTTGTTGGCGGAAAATCCTCAGTGTTAGTGTGTAAGAGAGAAGATGTGCAGCATTGTTCATAATGGCTGTGGTATAGCAGATCCACGGCTCAGAAAAAGGTGACCGATTTTTAAATTAAATAATTGAATGGCCGGCTCAATCTCCATGGGAGTGCATGCTCATGCAGCTGCGGGATGTCAGAGAGGTAGTTGAGGCAGGACACACCTCCACGTGAGGGTGTGGTCTCTCTTAATTCCTTCATTGGCCGTCTGTGGTGTGCTATTGAGAGACTGCACCCACGGAGGCATATAAGGGGGAGCTGGCACGAAAAAAAAGGAGAAAAAGGAAAGGAAGAAGAAAGAAAGGAAGTTAAAGGAAGGAAGGAGAGAGAGAAAGACAGGAGCGAGCGAGAGCTGGTGCAAGATGGGAGGAAGCAGGTGGACGGAAAGGCAAGCCTGAGGAAGGACCATGTGGCTGACGGTTAGGAGGGGGCTGTGGGATCACTCCTGTTGAGTGACCATGTAGTAGGAGCGACCATTGTGCTCAGGGTGTGCTCTCACCAGAAGGGAGCAGGGCTCAACAGCTTCCCATGAAACACCGTGGGATTGGTGATGGGGACATGGGCCAAAATAAAAGGCTATCTGCACCTGTTGGTCGACGTCCCTCCATAAGGGTAAAACGGACAGATGTCAATTGTAAAAGGAAGGCACCAGGACTCAGAATTATAAAAGACAGCTTCCTGCCTGTGTTTTTAACCTCATTTTATTGATTATTTGTGGACTTGTTTTTAACATCCACTGAAGACCTTCTTTTATTGGGTTATTTATTTATTGAAGCGTTTTGACCACTGCACTTTATCTGAACACCGTTTTTGATTGGTGTAATAAAAGTATTGGCATTATTTTACCTACCACTTGCTATATTTGTGTGTTGTGTCTTCATCCACTGGCTTATCCCTTGGGTACGTTATCAGTGGTCCAACCCACACTGTCACAATGGCATTCAGTTTTGTTTTAATTCTGTCCTTTGCTACGACCTCCAGAGGGTCCAGAGTGCATCCTTTAACTGAGCCTGCCCTTTTAATTAGCTTGTCGATTCAGTGGACCTCTCTTGAAGGGATGTTACCTCCCCAGAACACCACAGCATAGAAAATCACACTGGCCATTACAGAGCTGTAGAAGATGTGAAGGATGTCACTTCCCACATTAAAGGAATGCAGTCTCCTAAGTTCCTCTGTGTTCAAAGACTAGTCTAAACTGTCATTGATGTGGACCCCAAGTACTTGTAGGAGTGGACCACCTCTCCATCCACTCTCTGAATAGTGACCAGACATAGAGGCTATTTGGTGTAGCAAAAGTCAGTAACCACTTCCTTAGTTTTGCTGATAAAACAAAGTTCTCCACCTGACTCCTGTACTCTGACTCATCCCCCTTATCAATATATCTCATAAGAGTAGAATCATCTGAGAATTTCTGCAAGTGACATGACCTGGTGTTATATTTATAGTCTAAGGTGTAGAGAGTGAAGAGAAATAGAGACAAGACTGTTCCTTGTGGTGCTCCAATGTTGTACACATCCATATGAGAAACACATTCCTTGAATCTCACAAACTGTGGTCTGTCAAACAGATAATCCATTATCAAGGACACCATACGTACGTTCATCTACCTGCAAATCTCTGAGTTTTAACAGAGATGGCTGGGTGGTATTGGTATTTTTTTGAGCTGACAGACGTTCTGGTAGTGTGATCCCCACTTTGCTAATTTAGAATTCAGTTTCAAGCTTAAAGGAATACTGAAGATAGAAAAGAAATGTGAAGCCCCTCAGCATTTGGACAGTGTATCTCCTCAACTTCTTCTATGGGAATCAAGAAACAGTAATGGGCAGTTGTGATAGTGTTGGGTAGAGTGGGGAAACTTTCTGTGTAATGAGATTCTCCTGTGAAGAAAACACAGTAATGTGCACTGTGGGGCATTTTGTTGTATCTTTGTGTGGAAAACATGTTGCATGTCACATTTTTAAAAAATGCAATGTACCTCTCTCTGGTGATATAAACAAGAGACATAAACAGAGTTGACGGTATGTGACAGATTACATGCATTTTACAGGCATAGAAAGTACACAGGTAAACACGAAAGTGTGAACAAAGCTTTAGAGGAGCAATATTCCTTGTTGAATGTCCCCAAAAACCTTTAATCTCAAAAAAAACTCTCCTTAGTGAGTTTCGCAAATGCAAACTCAACTGCAAAATGACTTTTAGTGTAATTGTTACGAAACTGCATTTGAATCATAAGTGCTGTGACAATTTTTTTCACATCTCGGTCACATCACAAATTGGCATGTGCATATTGTCCCTCAGTCCACATATATTTTTTTTTTCTCCGAGTGTTCCTCTTTTTCTCTCTTACATCCCAGAAGAATGCAGGTTAGATTGATTGGCTAATCTATAAATGTTATCGAGTTTGAGCATATGACCAGCGATGGACCAGCGACCCTCTCAATGTTAGTTCCCACCTTGTGCACATTGCTGTTTGGAAAGACTCCATATAAGCATTTATTGGACCAATCTGGCTTAAAATGAATGATGGGTTAGGTAGAAATTTATTAGGATATTATGCTTTTGTGATTCTCCTCCAGTTTGCATTGAACATTGATATGGAGATTTTAGCATTTCGTTTGATGTCTGAACATTTGACTTCCATTATGGTGTGGTTAAAGCGAACATACACAGTAATACCAAACGCTGTGACCTGAACAGAAAACTGCGGTTACCACTTCTCTATCACCATTATTAAAATGATGAAAATAATTAATAAATTAGTATACCACTATTATAAAAGAGGTCCCTTCAGTCTCAGCTTTTAAATCCAGACTGAAAACTCTCTACTTTAGTGTAGCATACCCTGCCTAGAGCTGCTGATTAGCTGTGCATACTGTATTTCTGTTTGTTAGTCATTTGTGCAGGAAAGAATCACAATATTTTTAAACCGTTATTAAACCTCTTCTATTCTGTTTCTCTTTTCTGTATCAGGATGTGGCACTGGGTGCCACTGCTCTACTGCCAGGCTACTCAACTGCATATGGAAAAGTCATCTTAGATAAAGAAGCATTGGATTCATTGGATGGAAATATTCTCTCATTAGACTGGACAACCAGCACGGACTTCACTACAGAAAACCCAGGAGCGGGTAGGCGAGGTGTCCAGGTCTATGACCTTATTTTTGACTTTCTCTTTTACAATTTTAATCTTCTCTGTGGTCAATTGGCCGTACTTCATTAATTAATTAATAGACAGATATTGTTGGTTTTCATATATGTTAAATCAGTTTCTATCTTGTTCTGTTTAACAAATCTACATTTATTGTATACTGTATGTGTTACCAGTTCAACGCTTAGTAATTAGTATAATCTATACTTGTATTTTAACTGAGAATTGTTCACAGCGCTCTGAGCCTGCAATCAGTAAAGAGTGCTATACAAAAAAAATAAGTTGTATTGTATTATATTGTAAAAATAATGAATCCTCTTTTGTTCCATTTCCCAGCTGTCATAATTAAAAGTATTCCTACAAAGTCTGCTGCTAATTTCTATAATCAAACACAAGTGAAATTGTTGTAATTATTTTTTATTTACTCGCAGTAATGTGGAACAGCGTAAAGCTGTCTCCCAGCTTCAGGCAACTGGTGCCAGTCCTGGTGCCAATTTTTTGTAACTGATTTTTATTTACAGGCTGGAGTGTATCACAGTGGTTAGCACTGCTGCATCCCAGCTCTAGTCCAAGCCCAGTAAGTTTGTGACTCCATATGTTAAATTAATTAGTGACTCTAAACTAGCTTTGTCTGAATGACTGTGCCCTACAATGGACTTGCACTTCGGGTTGCTTATTGCCATGTATCCAGTACTTCCTAGATCTAGTCTAAACCCCATAACCATCTGCTGTGTTAAACAGGTTTAACAGATTAATTCTTATTATTTCAAATTATCAATGTAGTTCCCAAAATGTACACATAACACTTGGGCACATTTATTTTTTTTATAACAAATGGCAACTAACTGTCAAATGAATTAAACCAATTTAAAGTTTAAATCAACTCTATTTAAACTGGACAGCGCAGTTGTACTTCAAGTAAAACAAAAATAGATTCTTGCCAAAAAGAAAACTGAAATATTTGGTTATATTTCCAGTGTTCTAGTTCAATTTAAAACAATCTGATTATATCTGACTGCTAGTTTACTTTGATTTGGAGATATTTTAATCAACATAAGTAACACTGTGAATAAAATGAAAAACTTATGGCTTTACTGAGCCCAGTGATATATAAAGCGGACATATCTGTGGACAACACCACTGTTGTGATCAGGCAACTGATTTTAAGTCTTGTCCACATCGTTGGCTTTGCTGTGGTCCTTATTTTATATAGTACCTTTCGCAGAGAGTGCTTTACAAAGCCCATAAGAATAAATAGGAAAAAAAAGACCATCTGAGAGTCTGAATCCAAAACATGAAAAAGTTGAAAACATTCAGGTGTGAAGTTAGAATCAATAGTTAAATGAAGTAGCTGGCAGGTGGTAATGATTGATAGACAGAGCGACTCAGATTTGGTGCAATACAACAGGCAGAAGAGAATCACATTTACAAGCCTTACTGATGCTTACTGGTTCGACTTTCAGAGTTGAAAATAAAAGGCATTTACAGGGAATTTTCATGTCCTTGTACAGAAGAATTAAAAGGAACAAAAGATGAGAAATGCACACATGGACAGAGAAAACATAAAACTTCACACGGTACGTGTCCCAAATACACTGTCCTCCAGGTACATTTCACATTAGCTTTATATTTTTTTTGAAAGTGAATAAAGTGCTACATCAAAAAAAAGGTTCTTTACCATATCATGTGTTTTTCATTCTTGAAGCTTTAAATGTAGCCTCATAAAAAAGAAAAGCTGAAAATAAATAAATAAACAAAGTTAAATCTGGAAATAATTGTGTTTGTATGTCACAGAGAGAAGCTGTGTCTAAAGGATTGTGTTTTCAGCCTTGGCATTTTTTCAGTAGTAAGGAAACTAGACCAAGATGTCCAGCTATGAAGTCATGTAGCCCCTCTCGCCTAACCTGACCCAGCTGCTTTGGGGATACAAATCAATCCTTTCCTGTCGCTTGTGTTTCAGTCTCCATTGTTATCGGAGTGTATTACATTCACTTCAGTTTCCATAGGAACACTATAGAGTAGCTTGAAAAAATTAGAAGAAAGATTATTTAAATGGAAATATTTCAAATTATACTTTTTAAACCCACTTCTCCCCCCTGTCATGACAAATCTATGAATGGCTCATTGCACTGCAAAGGGTGCGCAGTCTGACCGTGCAGCTATGGATTTTAAGATTAAAGGGTAAACAAAAACGCTAATCCTGAAATACAAAAGAATTAGATTTAAAAAGTAAAACAGTGACAAAAAACATTAAGTGTTATAATCTTGCATGTCCGTTTTAAGATAATCGCTACTTTGATTATTTTTTTCATGCCAAACTTTGAACACAGTTAAATTGGATACGGTAATTTGAAAAGCAATGTGGAGTAGAGTTACTCCATCATGCTTTTTTCTTTAATTGCCAGATTTCTTATATTTTATTTTTTATGTTTGAAAGCAAGAATAAAATTATGTTCAACATTTTATTTTCCTCTCATTGAAATTCATATTACAGTTTTTTCTTAAGGGTGATAGCAAATTAAAACAGTAGTTCAAAGTGTTTTATAAGCAAGAAAACAATTAAAATTACAAAGAAAATGCATAAACATTAAAAAAAATTATTCATACATACCGTATATGTATACATGCAAAACAAACAAGTAATAGAATTGGAAGAGTCCCTAAGCAAAGCTTAAATAATTATTCCTTAATCACAGATTTCAAGTCTCTAATACTTATAGTGGTAAATGACAAGAGTCCAATGTAATAGTGAGGCAACCAGGGAACAGAAAACAAAATTAACCTTACACAGCTCTGGAAAAGCACTCAAAAATCTGAGATTTCTCAGTAAAACTGCATACTACATAGTCTTATCCCTACATTGGCAATTGGAAGGTTGCCGGATTCGAATCCCGTAAATGCTAAAATAGGGACTCTGCTCTGTTGGGCCCTTGAGCAAGGCCCTTAACCTGAAATTGCTGAACGCTTTGAGTAGTGAGAAAAGCACTACATAAATGCAAAGAATTATTATAATTATTATTTTTATTATCTATCTATCTATCTATCTATCTATCTATCTATCTATCTATCTATCTATCTATCTATCTATCTATCTATCTATCTAGTGTGCCTCAGCCTCTCTTGCCTGGCACTTCCTCTGTCAATTGCATCACCAAAGCCAAAATGACAAATCAGACCAAAGCCAAACTGACCAACCAGATTTCATAGAGGGACTGGGCACACCAACACACAAATACACACAGAGACAGTAGTAATTTATTATACAATAGATGTACTGCCTTTAGAAATGTGCAGCCATTTCATGGTTGTAGGTAGAACTCCAGGAGTCAAGGCCACCCTGATGTTACTGCTGCTTTGTCCTCTTTCTAGATTTAGAAGTCAGATAGAAAGCAGTGGACAACTCAGTTTATATTTGCAGTAGAACATGAGTATTTTCTGTTTTCTTGTATTTTTTGTGCTACTGTTTATTGGATTCTGCGATTGGATTGTGTATTAAGACTTGGTTGCTTAGGATTGCCTTTTAGGCAACTCCTTTTTGCTTTCATTTTCTCCTTTTTCCCTTTTATCAGATCTTTTAATAAATCTTTTTTTAATAAGGATTCCTTGTTTTGGATAATCTCTACAAGCTGCAGTTTGTATGATTTTCTCTCTCTTGAAAGTGGGTGTATTTTTTAAACTTTCAATAGCAGTTTCACATTTTGGGCCTGTGTAGGCCAAAACCAGCAGGTAGCAGTTGGAAGGTTGGCCTGACATTAATTGTGCTTCTTCTGGGCAGGACAGTAAAGGGTCTGTCCTTAGTGGCGTAACTAGAGTTCGTGCCGCTCGAGGCGGGCGGTGCTTCAATTTTCCGCCCTCCAACATATCTGAATATGTTAACCTATTTAAATAGAAATTTAAAATAAAGTATAGAGAAAAATTAAGATAAATTTTGCATAGATTTATTCATATATAGAGAAACAGCAGTCATTTTCACATATAATTATTTATAAGCATCAACTAGACAAGAATATAGTATAGACGCACTGATAAGCCATGTTCTAATTATTAATTTAATATACTTACGCTGCGAAAACCAGAACCAGTGTAGTGTACAAGTGATAGGTGGGGATGTTTTCTGCACAGAGCAAGAACGCATTCGTATTAATAATGAAACGAAATTATAAATTGTAAATTAGTTGTTTATCTTCCTAGAAATTATTATCGATGTAATATTTATGTTTATTATTGTTATTACCTTATAAATTTCAACTGCTGTGTCTGATGCCGTCACAGAAGGAGAGTCTGAAAATTATTTTTGAAGCATTTGTGGATAATAATCAGAGAATTTTACTTTTTTCATTCATGAGTGATATCTTTCCAAACCCTGCTGCTTACTCACGAATTGTACTGAGTCTTTTGGCCAATAATGGCGCCCCCAAAAATGTGCCACCTGGGGCAGACTGCCCCCTCTACCCGCCCCTAGCTATGCCACTGTCTGTCCTGATGTTTGGTCTTTTGGAGGCCTCACACCTCATTCTACTATGTCTGTGACTTGCAAGCACAACAGCAAGTAGCCACATACTTTAAATACAAATTAGCATACATTTTCTATTTATTGCTGCTGTTTCCATACCTCTTATTCAGTTATGATCCCATTTCCTGTATTCATATAATTCTGAACTGATGACAAGTAAGAGAAAACTCAGAAAATGAAGCAGAATTGTAGCTCCAAATGAAGGACCCTTGACTGTGACTGTCCTTCCACCAAGCTGACAGCTAATTGTATAAAACCTAAAAGGAATGTAGTTATTCTTCTACTTGCTAACTGGGACAGATATCAGCATAGTATGTGATGTGGTGATGGCAATTATGAAGACAGTTTTGCAGAGATCAAGAAATTACATGTAAATTTAATTACAGCCCAATTTTTCTTTTTCAATTGAAATGATGCCAGATGTTTTGCATGAGTCTCTGTGAATAACTCTGGTTTGCTCTGACAGTTCATAGACTTAGTGGATAGCAGTGCCTGAATCTGCTTTGATCTGAACCAGTGTTCCATCCCAGGTTGCTTCCTGCCTTGCAACCACTGCTGGTATGAAAATGTAGTAGCTTCCTGCAACCTTCTACTAGAAAAAGCAGATTCAAATAATGGTAGAATACAATGTGAAATTCCACACAATGTACTTCCCAAAAAGCACATACATACTTCTAAAATGCTTACTACATACTCCGTTCTTATCTCAAAAAATACATCCTCTACGTGTTTCTTCCGAGAATCTTTGGGTACCACCGGTTTTGACTTTGTGTCGAACAAGTGGTTGCTCATAGAGTCCCAAATAAGGCACATTCTCTGCATTGTGAGGGAGCGTCAGTAACGGCATTACGGCCATGTGCTGTGATTCCCTGAGGTTGATCCAGCTCACAGGAATTTCATTGCTGAGGACCAGGCCAAGGAGACACACATATAACACCTGGTTGCAGCAGATAGATGGTCATTTGTGAAGGGTGGGACTGGACCGCGTGTCTGTCTGAGGGGTTGCCAACTGGGACTGTCTGAGGGGTTGCCAACTGGGAACCCAAGGTGTTTCGTACCAGTGCATGCTCCACAGCCTGACCTGAACTGACCTGACTGATGTCCTGTCAAGTCTGTAAGTATTAACAGAGAGCTTCCTCCTTCTCTAACAAACGTAAAACAACATCAGGGGCAAGACAGTAACCAACCTATCACAGGGTGCTTTTACACACACACACTCACATGGGGCCAATTTCTGGTCAATTTCAGATTTATATTATGGGCCAGGAATTTCCTATGAAGTCTCGATACCAGTATGGAACTCTGATCTCTCAACTTATGTAAATGGTCCAGGCACCCATTTGACCATTTGTTCCTTTGTCAGAATATTTCAACTACCATCCATGCCCAAAAAGTAGTCAGTGCTGACCATGGATTGGTAAGAGACTTCTGCTTTGCTTCCTATTAAATTCTTGTGCCAACTGTGAAATCACTCCAGGGTTGCATACACTACTGTACCCAACTATCGCCACCTGGCTACACTGGTTTGTGGGCCAGTTCATCTCCCATCCATGCAGGTTCTCTTTAAATGTGGCCTCTGCAATGGCCAATTTCTGCCTTATTCTTGTTAGATGGCAATTCACTCACCATTTGTGCTTGTGGGAGACCATTTGATTTAAAGATGGATTTCATGAACTTCATGTTTTTGGAAAAAAGAGTTTCATTAAATCAGTGTGTAATATTGATCATAATACAAATGCAAAGTGTCTCAATTTGACTACTTTAATATCTCATAAAGACTGCATTTCGAGAAGATATCAGGATCATGTAAATTTGGACTTGCTGCCAAGGTATCAGCAACCTAAGTGAGGTGAACAGGAGTGAACAGTACAAATCAGAGGTGTACAGCTCTTCCGCCTCATCTTACCCAGGACTGACTAACAGGCTTCTGGGGGCATCAAAATCAAGGAAGCACATTTGCCTCAATTTCTTTCACTGGACTAGTTTTAAATTTAAATTGAA
Source organism: Erpetoichthys calabaricus (assembly GCF_900747795.2). NCBI lineage: Eukaryota > Metazoa > Chordata > Cladistia > Polypteriformes > Polypteridae > Erpetoichthys > Erpetoichthys calabaricus. Next base: position 116,136,995 of record NC_041395.2, read on the forward strand.
ATTGATTTAACTTGCTTTCTTTAAAATGAAACTTTAAACGCTTGGGTAGCTTCTTGTATCTGCTCAGCCTCCCGTCACACCAGCTTGATCCAAAATCTAGACTTATTTCACTAAAATATTAATTTCTGAGTTTCATTTTCAAAAATAAATAAACAACTAAGCAGATAGATAGATAGATAGATAGATAGATAGATAGATAGATAGATAGATAGATAGATAGATAGATAGATAGATAGATAGATAGATAGATAGATAGATAGAATTGTGTTATTATTAAGAACTTGCAAAGGTATAAAAAATTCTATGCTTGCTTCATGCTTAATTCTTCGTGAAATCAACATTTATGAATTGATGGGCTTCTTTAACATCCAAATTAAAGTAAAAAGATTGCAGAATGAGAAACTGTCCCCTGTGTCTGATACTCTTTCACTGTGATATTCAGATCCATTCAAATATTTTTCCAGGCAACTGCCAGATAGTTTCATGGCAAGAAATTTTAATCATAATTTATATTTTTAAAAAAGCCCTTTAAATTAAAAAAAATCTTTTGGGTTTATTGGTCCTGATTCCTTTAAAGTGTTATTTATCTACCATTTATAAATGAAATGAAATCCCAAGCATTCTTAATATAAAATGAATATTCTTTAGCAAATGTTTTCTTCCTGGTAGTCTTACAACTCCTTACCTAAATAAGAAACTTATAAAAAAAGAAAAGTCTAGCTTTGACATCAGTCACAGTCTGCAGAATCCCTTAGCAATGGAGCCTTTAATAATGCTATTGCCAACACCTCAATGCTGTATATTATATGACCTATTGCAACATTCTGACAGCTTTGAGAATTGTGTTGAAGTGTAATAACAGGTCTGTACATTGATAATTCACATCCTAATTACTTTCAAAATGGGTAGATGTCTGATCATAGTACTATTTCATTGTAATCTTATTTTAAATTTAAAATATCTTACAGTTCATTTTATTAGTGTCATGATTTGGTGCTTTTTGATTTTTGTAGCGCTTTATACATATAATCTTAGCTCTACAGATGTATTGAGCATCAGGGGACTACGTGGTATGGCTGTTTTCTTGCTGTATTTTGTTTTAAATGTTGTTGATTTTTATCATTGTTATGTTTTGATTTTGTCCTGTGGGACCCTGGAGGCAGCTGATAGGTTCCGGCAGGCCAAGCGGAATGCGGCTTTGGTGGTTGCTGAGGCAAAAACTCGGGCGTGGGAGGAGTTCGGGGAGGCCATGGAGAACGACTTTCGGACGGCTTCGAGGAGATTCTGGTCCACCATCCGGCGTCTCAGGAAGGGGAAGCAGTGCAGTGTCAACACTGTATATGGTGGGGATAGTGCGCTGCTGACCTCGACTCAGGTCGTTGTGGGTCGGTGGGGGGAGTACTTCGAAGACCTACTCAATCCCATTAACATGCCTTCCAATGAGGAACCAGAGCCTGGGGACTCAGAGGTGGGCTCCCCCATCTCTGGGACTGAGGTCACCGAGGTGGTCAAAAAACTCCTTGGTGGCAGGGCCCCGGGGGTGGATGAGATACGCCCGGAGTTCCTCAAGGCTCTGGATGTTGTAGTACTGTCTTGGTTGACACGCCTCTGCAACATTGCATGGACATCAGGGACAGTGCCTCTGGATTGGCAGACCGGGGTGGTGGTCCCCCTCTTTAAGAAAGGGGATCGGAGGGTGTGTTCCAACTACAGAGGGATCACACTCCTCAGCCTCCCTGGAAAAGTCTATTCAGGGGTCCTGGAGAGGAGGGTCCGTCGGATAGTCGAGCCTCGGATTCAGGAGGAACAGTGTGGTTTTCGTTCTGGTCGCGGAACAGTGGACCAGCTTTATACCCTTAGCAGGGTCCTGGAGGGTGCATGGGAGTTTGCCCAACCAGTCTACATGTGTTTTGTGGACTTGGAAAAGGCATTCGACCGTGTCCCTCGGGGAATCCTGTGGGGGGTACTCTGAGAGTATGGGGTACCGGCCCCCTTGATAAGGGCTGTTCGGTCCCTGTACGATCGGTGCCAGAGCTTGGTCCGCATTGCCGGCAGTAAGTCGAACCCGTTTCCAGTGAGAGTTGGACTCCGCCAGGGCTGCCCTTTGTCACCGATTCTGTTCATAACTTTTATGGACAGAATTTCTAGGCGCAGCCAGGGCATTGAGGGGGTCCGGTTTTGGTGGGCTCAGGATTGGGTCACTGCTTTTTGCAGATGATGTTGTCCTGTTTGCTTCATCAGGCCGTGATCTTCAGCTCTCTCTGGATCGGTTCGCAGCCGAGTGTGAAGCGGCTGGGATGAGAATCAGCACCTCCAAATCTGAGACCATGGTCCTCAGCCGGAAAAGGGTGGAGTGCCCTCTCAGAGTTGGTAGTGAGATCCTGCCCCAAGTGGAGGAGTTCAAGTATCTCGGGGTCTTGTTCACGAGTGAGGGAAGAATGGAGCGTGAGATCGACAGGCGGATCGGTGCGGCATCCGCAGTAATGCGGGCGCTGCATCGGTCTGTCGTGGTGAAAAAGGAGCTGAGCCGCAAGGCGAAGCTCTCAATTTACCAGTCGATCTATGTTCCTACCCTCACCTATGGTCATGAACTATGGGTAGTGACCGAAAGAACGAGATCGCGAATACAAGCGGCTGAAATGAGTTTCCTCCGCAGGGTGTCTGGGCTTTCCCTTAAAGATAGGGTGAGAAGCTCAGTCATCCGGGAGGGGCTCAGAGTAGAGCCGCTGCTCCTCCGCATTGAGAGGAGCAGATGAGGTGGCTCGGGCATCTGATCAGGATGCCTCCTGGACGCCTCCCTGGTGAGGTGTTCCGGGCACGTCTAACCGGGAGGAGGCCCCGGGGAAGACCCAGGACACGCTGGAGGGACTATGTCTCTCGACTGGCCTGGGAACGCCTTAGGATTCTCCCGGAAGAGCTAGAAGAAGTGGCCAGGGAGAGGGAAGTCTGGGCATCTCTGCTGAAACTGCTGCCCCCGCGACCCGACCTCGGATAAGCGGGAGACAATGGTTGGATGGATGGATTTTTTGATATTACCGCAATGCCATTTTGTTTTTAGCAATCACTGCCACATGACATCATTAAGCAAGATGAAATTTAAATGGGAGGCGCATGTAAATTGTCATCGTATGCTAGCAGCCATACCACATGCACTTCAGAACAGTTAATCCAACTGAAGTTAAGCATGTTCAGGCCTGGACAGTACTGGAATGGTAGACCAACTAGGAAAAGCTTGTGTTGCTGCTGGCCAGCAGGGTCAAGTCTGTAAGTATTAACAGTGAGCTTCCTCCTTCTCTAACAAACGTAAAACAGCATTAGTGATCTGTATGTTGACCCCAATGTCCCAGTGCAGTGGCAAGGACACTGTGCTGTAAAAATGGTGCAGTCCTTTGGATGAGATGTAAAACAGAGGTTCTGACTCTCTGTGATCATAATAGGTCCCTGTGAATTTAGAAGGGTGTTTCCTGATGTCCTGGCTAAATTGTTCACCCTGGCCTGGTCATTCTGGCCCCTTAATTATCCCCTGTCCCTAATTGGCTAACTAGGTGCCGATGTGTCACCCGTTGCATGGTTGCACTTGGGATCCTGAGTTGGTTCGTCATGTGGTGGGTGCGGCAATGCACTGTATCAGCGCATGCTCCTAACCCCTCTCTCTTTCTCCTCTATGTCTCTTACCACTTCACCACCTAATAGCAAGTGTGTGGTGAGCTTACTGGTACAAGAATGGCTGCATCACATCATGCAGGTGGAGGCAGCACATTAGAGGTGGCGGAAGTGGCTCTCCACTCTCTATGTAAAGTGCTTTGAGTAGTGAGAAAAGTGCTTTATAAATGTAATGTCTTCTTATTATTCTTCTATCTAAAACTATAGACAGCTCTGTCAGACCTTGGTGTGTGTTTTTGTGAAACAATCAATTAATGTTTTGGCTTTAATTAAACACCCTAGTTGTCATGATTTGTTATGATTTTGGGTCCTCAAACTCCACCATTGTTTAATTCCATTGTTAGGTTTGCTTTCAGTGTTGCTAGGGGTGTGGCCTCGGAGTTTTTGACTCATGGGTAACTGTTGTGATGGGATAAAAGGATGGCTATGAGGTCAAATCATTATCCAATCTGCCGACACCAAAACTCTAAAGAACAAAGTTAATCATTATGCTCTTTCAGTTTTGACCCTCTTGTTCTCTCGACCACGATTATTGTCTCTCATATTGGGCTTCAGTTTTGTTTCACTTTCTACCTTTTTGTTGTTTTGTTTTGTTTTTTACATGCATCCACCAGTTTTGCTCAAGAAATTTATTTGCCAGTTTGCTTGTAGAACAGTAGTGACCTGCCGCTTAAAGTCATCAATGCAGAAGAATTATGTCATGTTTTGAAATGCATTTTTTGTTTATTTACTGTGCATTTTATTTTATTAATTTATTTTTAATTATTATAAACATTATTTTCTTTAGGTCATCATGACACCATTTTTAGAAATATTATAGTGGGTGCCATCATTTTTTTTTTTATATGAGCACATTTACAAGATGGCAGCACCCCAGGGTATGTGCTCTGTTTTAAATGTTCTGCACAATTCTATTTAATTTGTTATATTGTAAATAAATAATTGATCACAAAAGAAGATGGTAGCACCAAGCAGACCGCATGCAAGTTTTTGGAAAATAAACAGTGAATCGTGCAATTAGATTTGGTAAGAATAATACTTATTAGTTATACAGGTGCTGGTCATAAAATTAGAATATCATGACAAAGTTGATTTATTTCAGTAATTCCATTCAAAAAGTGAAACTTGTATATTAGATTCATTCATTACACACAGACTGATGTATTTCAAATGTTTATTTCTTTTAATGTTGATGATTATAACTGACAACTAATGAAAGTCCCAAATTCAGTATCTCGGAAAATTAGAATATCAATTAAGACCAATGCAAAAAAAGGATTTTTAGAAATGTTGGCCAACTAAAAGGTATGAACATGAAAAGTATGAGCATGTACAGCACTCAATATTTAGCTGGGGCTCCTTTGGCCTGGATTACTGCAGCAATGCAGCATGGCATGGAGTCGATCAGTCGGTGGCACTGCTCAGGTGTTATGAGAGCCCATGTTGCTCTGATAGTGGCCTTCAGCTCTTCTGAATTGTTGGGTCTGCCGTATTGCATCTTCCTCTTCACGATACCCCATAGATTTTCTATGGGGTTAAGGTCAGGCGAGTTTGCTGGCCAATCAAGAACAGGGATACCATGGTCCTTAAACCAGGTACTGGTAGCTTTGGCACTGTGTGCAGGTGCCAGGTCCTGTTGGAAAATGAAATCTGCATCTCCATAAAGTTCGTCAGCAGCAGGAAGCATGAAGTGCTCTAAAACTTCCTGGTAGACGGCTGCGTTGACCTTGGACCTCAGAAAACACAATGGACCAACACCAGCAGATGACATGGCACCCCAAACCATCACTGACTGTGGAAACTTTACACTGGACCTCAAGCAACGTGGATTCTGTGCCTCTCCTCTCTTCCTCCAGACTCTGGGAGGAAATGCAAAATTTACTTTCATCAGAGAACATAACTTTGGACCACTCAGCAGCAGTCCAAAGGCGAGACGCTTCTGATGCTGTCTCTTGTTCAAGAGTGGCTTGACACAAGGAATGCGACAGCTGAAACCCATGTCTTGCATACGTCTGTGCGTGGTGGTTCTTGAAGCACTGACTCCAGCTGCAGTCCACTCTTTGTGAATCTCCCCCACATTTTTGAATTGGTTTTGTTTCACAATCCTCTCCAGGGTGCGGTTATCCCTATTGCTTGTACACTTTTTTCTACCACATCTTGTCCTTCCCTTCGCCTCTCTATTAATGTGCTTGGACACAGAGCTCTGTGAACAGCCAGCCTCTTTAGCAATGACCTTTTGTGTCTTGCCTTCCTTGTGCAAGGTGTCAATGGTCGTCTTTTGGGCAACTGTCAAGTCAGCAGTCTTCCCCATGATTGTGTAGCCTACAGAACTAGACTGAGAGACCATTTAAAGGCTTTTGCAGGTGTTTTGAGTTAATTAGCTGATTAGAGTGTGGCACCAGGTGTCTTCAATATTGAACCTTTTCACAATATTCTAATTTTCCAAGATACTGAATTTGGGATTTTCATTAGTTGTCAGTTATAATCATCAAAATTAAAAGAAATAAACATTTGATTAAACATCAGTCTGTGTGTAATGAATGAATCTAATATACAAGTTTCACTTTTTGAATGGAATTACTGAAATAAATCAACTTTGTCACGATATTCTAATTTTATGACCAGCACCTGTAGTTAGGATCTCCTGATCTTATTATTTTGACTTCAACTTCCTGAAGTTCATTATGATATTACTATTTTAAAATGGTTATGATATAAAGGTGCATCCAAATAAAAAGAAGTATTGTAGAGAACATTTCTAATTTTGACAAATGATAGCTCAACTTTACATGAAAAAAGACCCCTAATTGGTTAGAAATTATTCCGTTCTTATTCCATTAAAAAGATTTTAGTTTATCTCTGCCAAACTCCAACATATTCTGTCTGCCCAAACAAATCATACCACAGTTCTGGGTCCAGCAATATGTTCTCCATTTACATTTTCCTGCCATTAGGAGATATCATTAGGATATAGATTAGGATATGTGTTCATTTTCTTATTTATGCGGTTATCTCTAACCTCTGCTTTTCTGAAAACCTGAAAAGAGTATTTTCATGATAATAATGAAAAACAGCCTAAATAAAATAAACAAGAAGAATTCATAATTAATTGCAGAATTATGGTATTTGAGGGTTCACTCTAGAGTGCCTCTGTTTTTTTCACAATTTGGCTCAAAAACTAATCAGCACATCGTCAACTCATAACAGGCTTGAGTTTCGAGTTTAGTATTTTTCCATCAAGCTGTTTTAGCTCTAGACCGTCCTTAAGAAATTATTACACACAGACACACCCACACACACACAAACACTCATCATTTTGGTATTGGGGGACCCTAAAACGTTGAGATCCATCAAAAATCGAAGATCAAAATTTTTGACAAATCTAATGCTTTCGCTCCCCCCCATAGATGATATTGCACCCTGCAAAGCAAAACTGTTTAAGTAAAAACATTGGGTTTAGCTAAACATCTGCATGCTACAGGAGCTGCTAAATAATTCTCTGTCTACTATATTTTTCTTCCCAGTTTTCTGTTGAGGAGAACTGAATCATATAGTAATGGAGTCAAGAGGGTAAACAACCTCAACTTTCCCAAGTCAAATTAATATTAATTACATTATTTTTAAGGAATATCAGTTTCATCTTTTATGTTTTGAAAGTAGTACACAGTGGATTCAAAAAGTATTCAGACATCTTCACTTTCTGTTGTCACACACATGTGCATGGGAGACGGTCTGTGGGCTCAAATATAAGGGTTTCTTAGCCAACCCAAGGGTTGGCGCTGTCCTCTGATGCTTTCTCCTTTTTTCCCTCTACAGATCATCAGAAAAGCCCACCTCTTAATGACATCATTTCTGCCTCCCAAGACAGTGCAGCCTGATGATGTCACTTCCACTTCCAGTCTCACAAGATCCCTCCTCTTCCTGTTTCTGACCTATAAATCTGCCATCTTAACTCTCATATTTAGTTCCATAATGAACTCAACTGTGTGAAGACCTTAGTTTCTTTTATAACCAAAAGTTTCAAGTATATGAAGATTCCCCAAACCTTTATGCTTGTTTTTGAGTCTTTTTACACTGTACACTTTATTTGTTGTAGATTTAATTTTAAATTTACATTCAGTAACTACAATCTACACTCAGTAACACACAATAACAAAGTGAAAACATGTTTTTAGAAGGGTTTTCAAATTTATTCAAAAAATCAAAACTGAAATTTCTTATTGATGTACTGTAAGTATTCAAAGCTTTTGCTGTGGCACTCCAAATTGAAATTACGCTGTTTGGTTTAATTATACTCAATGTGTCTAGAACTTGATTGGTGTCCACCTGCTGCAAACTGAATTGAGTGGACATTGTTTAGAAAGGCACACATCTGTGTATAAAATGTCCCACAATTCACACTGCATGTCAGAATACAAATCATGTCATGAAGTCCATGAAACCTCTGTGATCAAATTGACCTATTGATCAAATTGATTGCATTGAGTAGACCTCAATGTAGAAACTGTGGTGAGGCATAGATCATAGTAAGAGTATAAAACCATTTCTAAAGTTTGGAGTGTTCAAAAGAACACTGGGACCTCAATAACTGTGAAATGGGAGAAGCTTGGAATCACCATAATTCTTCTTAGAGTTGTCTGTCTTTCCAAACTGAATAACTGGGTAAGAAGGGCCTTGGTCGGGGAGGTGACCATGAACCCAATTGTCACTCTAGCAGAGCTTCAGAAGTCTTCTGCTGAAATGTGAGAACCTGTTGGGAGGACAGCTTTCTCAGCAGCACCCCATCAAGCAGGTATTTATGGAGTTTGACAAGCTACATTTAAAGGAACCTGAGAGAATGAAGTAAAAGATTCCCTGGCCTAGTAAGGCAAAAACTCAACTCTTCAGGCAGAACTCCAAGTACTATGTCTGGTGAAAATCACCTATCAAATATCATGCTTACACTAAAGCATTGCAGCATTATACTTTGGGGTGCTCCTCAGCATCAGGGACATGGAAACTGGTCAGAACTGAGAGAAGGATGAATACACCCAGATATAGACAGGTCCTTGAAGAAAACCAGCTGCAGAGTTCATGCGACTTCAGACTGCCTCAATGCATACAGCCAACACAACACTAAAGTGCCTATGGGACAATTCCCTGACTGTTCTTGAGGGGCCCAGCCAAGTCCCAGAGTTAAAAATCCCATAGAACATCTGTGGAGGAAGACCTGAAGATGGCAGTTTACAAATGCTTTTCAACCAATCCAATGGACCTTGAGAGGTTTTGCCAGGAAGAATTGGATGAACTGCCCAAATCCAGGTGTACAAAGCTTAGTGAAACATACCCAAGTAGACTCAAAGTTATAATTGGTGCCAAAGGGTCTTTATAAATGAGATATTTTAGTTTTTAAATTTTAAAATAAATTTTAATAAATATTTTCACTTTGTCATTATGGGATATAGAGCACAAATTGATGGACAAAAATGGCAAATGAATACATTTAAAATAAAACCCAACACGCAGCAAAGTGTGCAGAAAGTGAAGGTGCCTGAATACTTTATGAAGCTACTGTGCATTTGATGCCATGGGCAGAGTCCACTCAGTGAATTGGTCAACAAAGTAAATGCAGGGAGAGTTTTTGGTGTTTATATACTGCATTATATGTTTTCCTTCTCAATATTTACAGTCAGATTTTATATTTACTTTTAAACAACTATTCATTCATTATCAACCGCCCACAACAGGATCCATCATTTATAAAATTATCCCATTTTCTCTTGAGAACCCTGGAGAAGCAGCAAAAGGACCATCAGTTTGACAAAGAGACGCAAAGTGAACTGAAACAAATGCTAAAGACAGAAAACAAACCAATAGGAAAGGAGCTCATTTGTCTTTAGGAAGAGGCTGTAAAGAGCCCACCAGAGGTCATTAAATAAAAGGTACATACTCTAACATTGTGCTTTGTACATGAATATTTTTTATGGTGTGACCTAAATATGCATCAAACAGCCTTCACCACAAATTGAAGCTTAAATTTAATTCTAATTAAATCCTCAAAAACCTCTCTCAAGTATTCTGTCTCTCCTAATAACTCAGTTATTCAGCCAGCTTTCTTTTATCTGTGTTCTAGTCTGCCTGAACCTCTCATTTCCTGCTCTTAACCACCTTGCATGGAGGTCTTCTGTGGAATGGGATCTCCTTTCATGTCTAGGCCCTAAAGGAGCCACTGTTTTACAGGGTGATGAATTAATTATTATTAAATCAATTAATACAAGCCCCTTAATTTGCTACAGCATCACTCATTGACCTGAAATGTTGAAGGCATGTGGCAGCGAGTGGAGTGTTGGAGGGGAAAGGATTTCTTTTTTTTTTATCTTTGCGACAGTCTGCAGCTTTTCAACAGTAAGTTAAATGAGCCAAATGGCAGATTCTTAAGAATTAACAACTCCCAATGTGCTTGCCTGAGTCACCTGGGAAATACAGAAGCTAAACCTCACTATAAACACGGATTGAATTTCTAAGGCAGACATCCCACATGCACCCTCTGACACCTACAGTATGATGTTTGAAATCTAAGCAAAGAGTTCACGTTAGAAACAGTTTGTCTGTGTCGTTTAACATCAGTCAGGGTTAATATAATACTGTACGTGCACGTACTGCCTCTTTGAAAAGGGCTACTGCCGATGTCTCAAAAGTAATTCTATGTGTTTTAATCTATGAATTATTCTACTTATATTTGTCTTTTCGAGTGATTATTTTGGCTAACCTATAAGCAAAAGGCACATTTGTTTTATATCATACCCTTGGGAGTTACCGTTCAGTCTGTTATTAGATGGGGTCACAGTGAGATGTTTTCTTCCTTATATGCTAGGAGGTCGAAGTGAACTCAAAACCTGCTTCTTTCAGGGTCTTGTCTTGTTTTTGGTCAGGCGTAACATGGAAGTCCAGTAAAGCAACACTAAATCTGCATTGGATTTTTAAGACATTTTTGGTGAGTGGTTGTTCATTACATATAATCTTAATTTTGATCTTGACTTGTTGGGCACATCTAATGAAAAAAATTAATTACAAAGTGCATCTATGCACATCATTTTATATGCTGTATTATGTATATTAACCAATTTCATATGCTCTATAACACACACAGAGGAATATGCTGAGTGTTTATTTTTAATTAAATGAATTTTGCATATGCACTGCATATTAAAATCCATTTTTCATACACCATTTTGAAATGCCTTACTGTAACACACTTGCTTTAATATACTCTATTTTCATATACTTTGAACTCTAAACTTTCACTTGTTTATTTGTTATTTTTTTAGTTGCACGAAAGCATAATTAATACCATTTTAATGTGTGTGAAAGTGTATGTCCAGATTTCTGCACTCAGTTTCTAGTCTTGTCATGCCTTCCTCTTGAATCCCCAAGATTTATTTTAAACTCAAAGCTAGCACAGAATGAGGGTACTTGGGTCTGTGTGTACCCTGTGATGAACTGATGCTTTAATCTGTTCTGCTTATAACCACCCACCTAATGAGACTCAAGCTTTAAATTCCAGTAACTCTGAACTTGGGCATGTTTGTTACCAAACAGATGGTTATTGAATGTACTGTCGCAGGTGGCTGGGGGGGGCGACCCGGCCGGGACACCCCGGAGGACTGGAAGAGGGCTTACACCCTCCTCAGACCACGTGGTAGTGACCGCCCTGGTTCCTTTGGGGGCCACGGGTACAGAGCTGTGAAGCTCAACCCTGTAGGGGCCCGTGGTCTCCGCCAGGGGGCGCCCCAGTGCCTTGGGAGCCCTGGACCTCAGCACTTATGCCACACCCGGAAGTGCTGGGGGGGAAGAAGAGCAGGGACACCCGGTGTGCTTCTGGGGATGCAGCCGGCACTTCCACCACACTGGGGCGTGTCGGTGGAAGATTGCTGGGAAACACCTGGAGCACATCCGGGTAATTATAAAAGGGGCCGCCTCCCTTCATAGGAGGACTTGAGTCGGATGGAAGAGGATGAGGTCTCTGGAGGAAGCAAGGAGGCGGCCCGAAGAGAGTGTAAGGTATTCGTAGTTGGCCTGCACTTGTGGGGACTTTTGGGGTTTGAGTGCACTTTATTGTAAATATCAAATGTATAATAAATGTGTGTTGGGTGACATGAACGTGTCCGCCTGTCTGTGTCCGGGCCGGCTACCACAGTACTATTTCATGTCATTGCTTATGCAAGCCTGGTACCTGCTTGAGCAGCATTGTGGAGCAGTTCAGCAAAACAAAATGCAATGCACTTACCGCATGAGGCACCAGGGCTGGCACATGGGGCAATGACCTCAGGCAGCACTTTAATCAGGATTGTATTTTTTTTTTAAATATCACTAAAAAGTTAGGTATGAACTTTAAGAATTATACACACTTTCATTCCCTTATTTATATACTACTTTTAAAAATAGTGAGAGATATTTAAATTTTTCAAATTTCAAATTTGGAATTAGGCAGTTCGAAGCACTTCAGCACACTGTGCAACCAAAACAGTGCATGCATATTATGAAGCCACATGCCAGTTCATGGTATTGCCATTCATTTTCCTGATATCTATTATGAATCTGCAAAATAAATAAAAAAGATTTCATCAGATGGATGCACCCCTATAAACAGGAAGAGCAAATTCTTTACAGCCCATGACATCTGTGAAAAGTCAGAACATAATGGCCAGTGCTCAAAAATGCTTTCAATGGAATCATCACTGCCAAATGTGTCTCTCAGAAGTCACAGAAAATGACATGTTAGAGGTATGGCATTTTGGAGAGCATGGATAAACTGTTTTTTTTTTGTTGTTGTTGTATTTTCACATTTCTGTAAAAAGAATTGTAATGGGTGAAAAGTAACAACAAAAAATAACCAAAATAAATATAGGTGTAGAACAGGGCAGCTCAATATTTAACTCTCCAGCCTAAAATAATCACAAATGTATTACTGCATTTTTTTAGCTCTGTAGACTTATAAATAGTAACCATATACATTTTATTTAAACTTTTCAACTAGACTGACTAGCCTAATATCAAAAATTCAATGAACTTAAAGTATAAATATTATCTGTAACATTTACCCATGATTCCTTTTTTCATTAATGTATGCAAATAATGCAATATCATTATCCAATGAATGCACAGTGTCAGTTTTCCTTGCTATGAACAATGTTTTTTTTTAGAATGGCAGGAAAAGGAGAATATAATGATCCAGTCATTTATGGTGCTGAACAACAGAGAATGGAATTTGTGGAGTTTTCATGCAAGTTTTAATGTGAGCCCATTTAAGAGATGCTTATACTTTCAGTTAGCAGGGCATTTAAAGTCTACAGTCGCAGTCCTGTTTAATGTCTGTGTCTCCTATCCCATGCCAGTTTGAGTATTAATATTTTTATAATTATAGCTAGCAGGGTCGGCTCTAGGCGAAGGCTGAATGAAACTGGCCTAAGAGTGCCAAGACTTTGGGTCACCAAGACTCACCCAAGCCATGCTCTGCTTTTTAATTTGTGGTCAGTCAATAATATCCAACTTGAGTGGCACAAGAGCCGCAGCACCATACGTCCCCGCAGGTATACAACAGCAGGGTGCCCATTCTCCTCCTACACTGTTAAGAGTCTTAGAAGTCTGCACCATACCATTTAACATGCAGGATGGAGTTTGAAATGAATAAAGGTGTTTAGTCAAGCATATGGGATGAGTTTCACATTAAACATTTCAATTGTATTTTATTCTTTTAAAACTAATCTTCTTTTATTGTTTTATATATATTTTTTTTTTGCAAAAGTAAAATTTATATTTATTTCTTGTCTATTGTTTATTATTTCTTGTCTATTGGTTAGAGAATGCTCCATATCGTGAAGCTTGTATAGCTATAGGTAATATATGTGAATTAAAGGTACGGCTCATGCCTAGTAATGATAAATCTCAGGGGATGTGTGTGTTGTGATGCTGGGGTTGGTGATTAATGGGTGGTGAGACACATCCATCAGGTAGGCAGCGTATAGCTTTCCAGTTGCTCTACAGACTGCTTCAGTTCACATGCCTTTTAGACTTTTGTAAGCTTTCCATTTGAAATAAAGGGCATAACTTTTCACGTTACTAGAAAAATCTGTTTTTTCTTAATTTGTCATCGTAAAAAAAGTTTCATTTTATGTGTTTTTAAATTCAGGGAGATTACACAAAACATCTGATGAATGTATCTGTATTTTTATCATTATCTAACTGTCCACTGCCTGAACCCCAATACAATGTCAATAGGAACATGGGGCACTAGGCATGAACTATCAATAGACATGGAAATAGCACACTGTAGAGAGCACACATCCACACACTCATGCATGCCTGTTGTATCATTTATTCATTTATTAATAAGAAGTTCTGTATCCATTGGTCAGTTTTTAGCATTGCTGCCAATCTATTGGTAATCAACAAAGAGGCATGTAAAAGTTTACACACCCTGGAGAAAGACTGAGGCAACATGAGTCATTAGTCACAAAGCAGGACAAACCCTTTTTGGGATGCCAATATAATGCAGAACAGACTCACAAATGCACCCTCTGTCACTCTAATAGTCCATATGTACATTTTTATTACTTTGGCTTTGTTCTGTTTGTTTATTGGCAAAACTAAATATCCAATAGTAATTATCTTTGGACATGTCAGTGTTCAAATGAAGTAGAAGCCAAGGGACACTGCATGAAATAGCCTAAACAAATGTCATGTTCTGACTGTTTAATATGCTCCATTCCCTAACAATGTGTCATTTCTGTCTCTCAAATGGGAATTACGAGTTAACGGAATGCCTAAACATGAGACATTGTTAGTGATGAATGGTTCTTTTGACTCAGTTTTCTTTATTTTAAGGTATTCCCTGTACACCAAAACTCAGTATTGTTTCCTCAACCTCTACTCCTGATTAGCTTCTCAAATTTGAAAGTCATCTAAGTTTATTCTGACCTTCGCCTGTTTATGTCTTCTCAGATTGCTGTCTTGAGTAAGAGTCCATCAGTAACCCTGAACTTCAGAGATTTGTAATTCACCACAATGAACATGACAGTAAACCTTGCTCTTCAGGATTATTACTGTGGGTTTAAGACCACTCACCTGCTACTGCTGAAAAGACTGCTTTTCTGATTTTTCACAATAGGTTGGTGTTGTGATGTGAAATTTTGCATACAAGTTGATAAATATTTTGTATGTCTTTATTTGTAACTTAGACAAAGCAATGTAATATTAGTGTTACATTATTGATAGTAACAGCAATGGTTTGATGGTTTAAGAACCCCTTCCCCCCTTTTAGGAATGAGTCTCTTTGTAATTTTACGACAGGGTTGGGGGAAGTGCCTCAAACAAGTTTGGTTAATATTTCTCTGCTGAAGTCTCTCAGTCAATTCCCACAAGAAAGCCAGGCTGCCTAACTGCCAAGCTTTACCATAACACATGGTTTTGGGGGCAGGTGTGAAGGTTTTCTGTTCCCTCATTGGTCTCAAGTATGGCTGTTTGGAATTGGCTTGTATCAAAAGCCTTTAAGTACCACGACGCCCTATTGGCTCTAGGGGTTGGACAGAAAACCTATAAATTTGCTTGCTTTACCTCACCCCCTCTCTCTCACCAAACTGATGAAAGACCATCTCACACCATGAACTGAAAAGGACAACACAATGAAGAGCACAGCTCGGCAGCCATATTGAGACAGGCATGCGGCCTGTTCTGAAGAAAGCTGACCACCAATGATGCCTTAACTAGAGACATTTTAAGTAACTAACAAGTGTGTGTGCCGCCTGAAACTACACATCACCATTTATCAGGTTGTATGGTTGCCAATATTCAAATGTACTTTGCATATTGTTATTATTTATGAATATTATCAATAATACATTGTTTAAATTGTAACTTAACTCCTGCTTGTCTTTTACTACACCTAATTACCTGAGGTTATAAATGTAGAAGGGAAGGTGGGGAGAAGTTATATGGTACAGTACCTTATAAACAGTGGTAAGTCTGGGAGATTTGAGGCATTCTGACAAAGGCTACATATTAATAATACTAAAGGGGAAAGTAGAGCAATATATTACTCTACCAAGACAAAACAGATGGCATTCCTTATACAAAACAAGCATTTCTTTGGCTAGTTTTAAGTATTACATTTTGCATACAAGCCAATGGTATTGCAGAAACAATGTGAAAATCTTTTGACACTGAGCTTATTTTCATATGAAGGAATATCGCTTGGTTTGGACTGTGGAAGCCTGTCACTTGGAAGCCAGTGACTTTTGCAGTATAACATTTCAGCAATTGAGGTAGACATTGAATAATTAATCAGTGGTCTCAGCACAGCTCATTACTATTCTGCATGACTCAATCATTTTTGCACATGAAAATAAGGAGAGCAGGTATGTTATTTGTGTTGTGAAATCTTTCCGCACAAAACACAAAAAAAGTGAGCAGGCATCCAAGACCACCAGTCAGACCAGGATTTCACTGAATCTGAACCCAATGTCTAACCTAACACAAATCAAGCCAAGTTTCTTTATATTCAAAAAATTATGAAGCAGATTTCATCAGATAACAAAAAAAAAGTCAATGCAAAAAGGCCCAGAAATTAAGTTTTACCTAAAAAGACAAAACCAAGAAACACAATCCAGGCAGAGATTGTCAACGCAGGGGTCCAAACAGGAACAATAAATCAGAAAATCAAAAGTTCAAAATCACAAATGCAATGGCAAAGCTGTTAAGCCTTCCTCAACTTCGTCTTAAATACTACTGGGACAGAATCCCCTTGAGGCTGCACATATAGAGAGCAGGGCAATAAGTATAAGACGTTAGGTAAATCGTTACGAAACAATGAAATAGAAAAAAATAATATTATATAAATACAATGACAAAGCAGAACTAAAAACAGAACTAATTACACAATATGAATAATTACATGTAAATAATAACAAAAAGATTAAATAAACAACAAATAAACCTTAGCCACGGCAACAACCCTGGCCGTACCATAACAATTTTAGTCTGACAATGGAAATTAAGGGAAAACTGAGCAGCAGTTTGGAAAGATTGCTATAGGACTTAAATATAAAACACGGCATTGTGCCCTGAAATTGAATGTTATATTATGCAAATTTAAGGGGGCACTAGGCCAAGCACTCTGCCCTGAGTGTTGCAAGTTATCATTTAATTTAATTCCCACTGACAAATTTATCTCAGTGTCACAAAAGAGAACCAGTGTAGTGATAATGATTACAAGATTGTAACATTTCACTTTAGATAGCACAATCCATTGTTCTATTCACTTGTTTTTGGGTCACACCACCTCTGTCTTTTAAGGAGAATTTCTTTTTCTGCTTTTCTAAACGTGAAAGCGGTTTGGTTGACTGCACCTCTCTTGTCATTCAGGCATGCGGAGCTGAGAAAGCCTTTCACAGCGGTGGCTGCGTATGTATTGCAGATGAGATAATTATGTTTTTCATTCTGTAGTCCTGGGCATATTTCAATTAGACATGAAGTTCTGATAGTGTGGATGAACGTAACCACAGCTTGCAGACCAAAAGCTTCTATTTGTAATATGCTTTAGCTTTGAGAGCATGTGGCCTTAATATTGGCAATTTATGAAGATAAAAGTTATGACAGCATAGAAATTTCAACACTTCCCTGGCAGTCTCTTGCAATATAAGGGGCATTGTTTGAAGAACAGACATTTTGGGAATATGTGCGGAGAATATATCAATTTTTGAAAGAATTTCATTATATTCCAGTCCCAGAATCAATTTCTACTCTTCTACTCATCTTGGCTTGTGACCGATCTTATGGTTTGCTACTGGGACAAATTCCAATATCTTCTGGCCACATTTACCTATTACTCACCTGACCAGACCCTCTTATACTAGTCATTACAATAGCTTGTTAGAAAAAATGGCAAAAAACACTGTGAAGTGCCGGGGTCTCTCTGAGATCCCTGATTTTTATATACAATGTTGGAGAAGCAACAAAAAAATAAATAAAAAGTAACAGTTTATCCCAGTGTGGCTGCTTTTTAGTTAGATTCTATAGCACCTCTGTGAGCTGATGTAGCTCCATCACTCACAGATGTGTAATCGAACACTGACCTCCAGCCATCACGTTACCCACATGGATCCAGTGCTGGAAGAGGTGGGACTCCTGAAAATATTCCTGGAAGTGTCATCATTTCTCCTCGCAGGACTTCTCCTCCACTCTTGAGCTGGAAGAAGAAGACAAGCTAGTACATGCACTGTCTCACAGCCTTTCCTTGCTGCATCATCTTCCTCACAGCCCCAAACATACTCCCTTAGCAGGTGTGCATGACAAGGTACAAGTTGGATACTCAATGTAATTTTACCATTGAAAGTTCCATTGAGACCTCTTTTTTCTTGTTGTCTTTAAAGGGACAGTCAAGGCAAATGTTGATAAAATATTTACAAAATTTGCACCTGGCTATTGTAAAATAAGACAAAGCATCATTGTATCTTGAACTGCCTGGATGCATTTAAGTCTAGTCTAAATACTAGCTTTGCATTTTATTTGATCAATTTTAGTTTATTAATCTATTTTACTTAGTATCTGACAATCTCCAAAGCCCTTTTCTGTGACCAGTGAATATATTGATCCATAAAAGAACCTGCATTCACTAACAGTGAAATGAGTGGCAATGTTGAATCAATGTTTTATTATGTAAGGTTCTATGGTGACCTTTAATAAAATGTTTAAAATCCCATACAATTACCACTCTGTGAGCAAGTACTTTAGCACTACTTAAACAACACCCCCCCCCCCCCCCCCACACACACACACACACACATCTGTACCCTCAGGCAATCAGACAGAGTAAAGAAACCAGTAGGAGTTAAGTTACATCTTTAATTATGTATTATGTATTGATAAAAATGCCCAAAATCTTAAGGAAGCAGAATACTATGTGAGTATTGACAAACCATACCCTTACATGATAAGTAGCAGTGCACCTTGCGTCCATTGGTGGCTTCTTGGCTTATCTTCAGTCTAACTTTTTTTACTACCATATGGCCTTTGAATGGTCTGTCTTAATATGGCTGTCAAGACAGAGTTGTCTTCATCATGATCTTCTTTTCATGGCCAGATGATGACAGAGAGAGAGGCAAAGGCAAGGTGACCAATTTTATACCATTCTTACCATAAAATACAAACCAATGAATTGTCATAGTACTGAATTTTCCCAGTTGAAAACAATCATAAACAGCCATACATTATACCAATAGAATTCATTTTCCAGTTCCTTCCTGACCAGTTACCAATGAAAAAGCTCAGGTATAACTCATCCACTAGTTGCTTTGTTTAATCAGGCCTTCCTTCAGGCATAGCTCATAGGCTCCAAGTCCAAACACAGTCACCCTTGCCAAGATGGTCTGACACTCTATCCCCCTCACCATAAATTCCTTGTCCTGATTTAGTCCTAAAGTCTGGGGGGGCTGGTTAGGTAAACATCAAAGCACTGCTGTTCTCATCAATGAAGTAAAACATGCCTCCTGAAACACTATCTAATAAGTACATTTGCTTTGTCTAGTTAAAAATAAAGACAACAGAATATTTATCAATGTTTATACTAGAAATAACTACTCCACAAACAATAAGAAGTCAAAATGATTTGACAAGCCTTTATAAACAGGAAAACCAAACTCAAAGTCAAGAATTATTAAAGCAGAAAATACTAATTATTTATTTGAATTATATAATAATAATAATAATTCATTACATATATTTTCCTTTCCTCTCTAGAGTCCAGAGAAGAGCAACTAGGCTGATTCCCAGACTGCAAGGCACAAGCTATGATGAAAGATTGAAGGATTGTAACCTTTTCAGTTTAGACAAATGGAGCATAAGAGGTGATGTGATTGAAGAGTTCATAATTGTGAAGATCAGCACAGTGGATCAAAACTGTTATTGAGCTCTTCAACAAGAACACAGAGACACTGATAGAAATATGTCAGCAGTAAATGTATGGTATGGTATGGTTGACAGTATGACTTTAGTGGCCTTCAATGCTCAACTTAATATCCTTTTGAGAAAATTAGGTGAGCTTTGTTCTAATATAGTCAAGGCCATCTTAATGTATAGGCACAATAGACCCTGGCCAGGGGCCCCAGGAGCATGGGGGGGCATCACAATGTTTCTGATGCCTATGTATGCTTCTGTTTTGCTATCAAAACAGAGGCCCCAGTGTACTACTTTGCCCAGGGGCATATGAAGCTATTAAGATGGCCCTGAATATAGCATAGCCTGTTCACATCAAAATTATTCCAATAATAAGCAACATAAACCATCTTTCTTTAAAGATCAGGCAAATGTTAAAGACGTCTGCTTGTTCTGAAATAACCTGGCATCTATTATATCACAAACTGATGCACCTGCACTGGCGGTCCTGTAATAGGAGGATACCCCTAGAAGTTTGTGTGACTCTGGCACTAAAGCAGCACAGCAATGAGAAGAATGTGGAACAAAATGAATTCCAAGAAAACAAAACAAGGTAAAAATATTCAAAACACACCAAATAGCTGCAGATCCTAGCATTCCATATAAAAGTGCCCTATATTTAAAGAGAATCAGTGAAATACCTAAAAAGCACCATTCAATTTAATTCTAAAATTGTTTTCACGTCAACACCCTCCATTCTCGTCCCATTTTTGACTTTGCCACACTTTTTCTTTTTAAGGTGCATGTCCATATTTTTTTTGGCATAAAGGCATTGTATGAAATATAATGGGAAAAAAAATTATTATAACTGCAGTTCCCAGAACTACCTTGTTGCTAGTTTGAAGTACACTACAGCTCTGAAGTAAGGCATTTTCGGTATCATACTTGTCACCTTTCTTTTGTTATTGTCTATTAATGTCACATGCATCCACTGCATGGCACCATATGATATCATTATAGCACCACGATTCCTTTTCATACCTTTTCTAACATTCAGGGCAACCTGAATTCTGAATAGATAGTTCTATTGTTAAATGAGGCAACGGTGTAAAATTTTCTTTATTATTAGAAAAAAGCACAATGCATACTGTACATATTATACATAGTATTTTTGGAAGGCTGAAAGACTCTCAGTACATGTTAAACAAATTTCCAGTGGTGAAACTTCCTTCTGAAATCAGAAAGTTGCTTTTGATTTTTAAAAAGCACTTATTATGATATCTGTGCCCAGAAATCCCCCTAAAAACAAGAGCACAACTGTGTGTAATTGTATGTGTCACCGGCGTATTCTCATTTCAACTAATGGAAACATTATTTAGTTTTCTTATATCATACCCTGGTGCCCTCTGATAGACCACCACAGCCTCACCCCACCTTGAGATAGGCCCCCACACTGACTTGTGAACAAGGTCGCCTGGATGGGCTAAATTGAGTATGCGGGTACGGAAATGGAAGGCTAGCTCGAATAATGAAGGTGTGCTCATGAGTGCTTGGTTCTGATTTGAGGAAATCTGACAGGGCCCAAATAAGCAGTTCTCTGTTCAGATTGTCTTTTCTGCAAATGAGCCATGAATTCATCTATTACTCAGCAAAGCACTGAGGAGGGAATCATGTCATTGTAGGAGCTTCCTTTTCTTTTCATAATCCAGTTTTTGTCAAAGAGATTAAAGTTGCACAAAAGCAGAGAGGGGGAAGAAGAAAAGTAGCACCGCTTGAATACATTTGTGTGGCGATCTCAGAGGCCGCCTAAGTGCTCTTTAGTAAGCAAAGCAGCAGCGTGAGCCGAAGTAAAAGTTTCCCATTAGGCTGCATTCTTGCAGCATCACAATGTCATGCGTTCAGAGATCCTTAAATCCAAAATGCAAATACATTCTCACAGAAGCTTCTCACGTCCTGTGCACACACCGGACTATCTCATCCTCTCGCAAGGTCAGCTCTCGTTCATTCCCTTACGTGACATGCACCTCTGAATGCGATGTGCCACTACAGCGGCGCATCGCAATTTCACTGTGAGATTGTTTTGAAGATTAATGTTCCCATTTATTTACTCTGATTGTCAATTACAGAAAGAACTGCCTGACCCAGCTTAGAAATGAAGAACGCTAGGTGCCTGCAGAAACAAATCCTGTGAATGTTGCTTTGTGATTTGAGTCTGCCATACCTATGGGGGTTTGCTAAGCTAAATATTAAATTGTCGACCTCATTGCAGGAACATTAACTTTATCACCTCTAACACACACTAAGGAGGCAATTTCCCATTCCAGCGCTTTTCAAATTGTCTTTAAACTTTCAGGCGCAAAATAACATTGCACCTTTAGGCTTTGTAATGTATTGTTCCTTTATTTTTTCTTCTTTTCAAAGTGATACTAGAAACATGCTTCTTCAGATTTCTTCTCTTTTTTAAATGAAGTTTTTGTATTGCTATTTCCATAGTGCCAAGTACTGAAAAGGTCAAAAACAGATCAGATCTAAGTAAAATGATGTTTTCTATAAACAAAATTTGAAAAGTAAAAATTATAAAAAATAAAATAATATAAATAGTATAAAATAACAAACTCACACCCTGCTCCCTCAGATCATGGCTGCCAAACTATATTCGTACCAGCTGAGCCACCTTGCCCAACTCCCAGTGAAGCAGCCATATAGAACATAAGTTATAGATCATCTGAGGGCCACTATGCATTAATGCGTGTTTATGTGATTTATTGTTTTTGTTATTTTTAGCATGAGATTTTCATTATTCAATGTAATCTCTGTTATGATTGTCTATGATTTAGTAATTGTGCCCTTTAACTTTAAATGTTCTGATATTCCTCATTCTTTGTGGGTGGTGCTGCATTTGGTGGGGCCACCCTGAAGTCACCATTCCTGAGCTCTCCTTCTGGTTATTTTAGTCAGCTGAGAAGGCTCAGGAGTAGGAAATCATTGCATTTGTGTGAAGTGTTTGTAAGTATTGATGTTTTTGCTGAATTTTCTGTTTCTTGATTACTTTCTGCTTTTACTCTTGGAATTTGCTTTCTGGTTGTGTTTTTAGGACTTGTTCTCTTAGGATTACTTTTTAGGCATCTCTTCCTTTCCTGCTATTTTGAGAATCAGGCTGTATTTTTCTATTTTGTAACATTATCTATCTATTATAAAAAGAAATCCTGTCCTGGAAAGCAAAAAGCAAGTCTATGATACGTGATCTTCTCTGAAGATATTTTAAAGACCTGTGAGACCAAAGACACGCCCTACTTACAATCTATGAAATAGGACAATAGGCAGCAAAACATTCAGTCTTGTGAAGGATTTAAGCACACACAGATCTAGGGCTCTCAGCGCATATAAAGTGTATAAGGACAGTACTTTATAAATTAAATGTCGACATCTAAGCGAAGAAGAAAGCAGTGCGGAGAAAAGAGACTCAAATGCGTTGGACAGAAAAAAGAGCGAAAAAGAATAATCGAGGTGCAAATTCGGCTCAGAATTAAAAGACAGTGAGTAAAAGACAAAGTAGAACTTCATAGAGACGTTTACAAACGTTGGCGCTAAACACATGCAGAGCAGGTTAGAGACTATGAAACCAGTGAAATTAGAAAGGCTCAAAAAAAAAAAACCAAAACGTTGGCGCTATACACGTGGAGAAAATTAAACGATATGAAAGTATGAAAATCAGAAAATATAAAAAAAAGAAAGTAAAGATCGCAGTAGCACAAACAAACTGCCTCATTTAACTATGCCCCAGTCTAACTTTGGTTTTGCACAATAATTACTACACTATTGCACCTTAACACTTAATTCTACTTTATTCACATAATTTTACTTATTTATTATGTTCTACTATACTGTTATCTTTCAATCTATGACTTTTTGTTGATCTAACTGATATTCTTCTAACTTTGCACAGTTTTTGATAAGAGGATCAGGATGCATTTCACTGCGTGTTGTCCTGTATAACTATGCATGTGACAAATAAAGAATCTTGAGAATTTCAAAAACGGAGTTTACCGCACATGCATTTATTGGTTACTTTGTTAATGTATATATATTTATCTGTCTGCTTATTTAAAAAGCTAAATTTACCCCAGGAGTCAAAAACGTTCTGTCTATCCCTTGTACAAAAACCTAGAGAAAAGCAGGGGTATGACCTTGGTAAACCCATGTACTTTTGGAACTGTGAGAGGAAAATAGCACGACTTTACAGACAGGAGTCCAATGCAGAACTCTACTTACTTTGTTACTTTGTAAAAAAAAATTATTAACTGCTGATGATGTAGATCGTTTTGTCTGTGCTGAAATTCCAAACAGAGAAACCTATCCTGACCTCATTAAAAAGATTCAACATATTGGGACTTGCAAGATTACAAAAATTGTTTTTACAGAAGTTCTGAAATAAAAGTGAAACTAATGAAATAGCAACAATTCAAAGAGAATAAAATCTTAATAGTGTGTATCCGGAAAACCAAACACGGGGGTTGGCGAGCGAAGCGAGCAGTGGGCGAAGCCCCCTAGTTTATCAAAATTGTAGATTTGCTCTTTTGTGTACAAGCTAGGGGTAACAATAATCTTTTGCTATAATTGGAACAATGCTTGATATTTTGAACTATTAAACCATTTTTTGCTATAATTTGGAACAATTCTTTACATTTTGAACTGTCAGACCATTTTTGCTATAATTTGGAACATTTCTTTATATTTTGAACCATTAAACCATTTTCCCCACTTTGGGCCTAAGCCTGCAGGTAGATTTCTGGGGCAAGCAGGTTTTGATTGAGCTGCTTCTGGGCTGACCAGAGAAGATTCTGGCCTGCTTTATGGTTGTTTTTGAAGGTCTCACACCATTGTCATTTTGTTTGTGACTCCTAATCAAGGGAGAAAACAACTTGAGTAAGATGCACTATAACTATGAAATACCTGACAACCACATCAGAACACTCTCTGGTAGTATTAGATTTTATTGAACCTTTACTGTAATTATTACTTAAACAGGCCATTCTTCAACAATCTAGTCAAAGGGACATTAATGGAGTCTTTTAAGTTTTTATTTAAATTCCTTTTTTAGCTCTGTTATTTCTACTTTATTCTTGAAATATTACTGTTTGCGTTACATATGTGAACTATTTGTATAATTATGCCTTTTTGTCAGTTGTGATTACTATTTAGTTTCTATGTATGAGAGTATGTTCTGTCTTGCTTCTTCAGCTTTGTGGGTGGTTCCCCAAGTGGACTGCAGGTTTTTGTTACTTGGTTTACTTGACTTGAGTCTGATAACCCTCTCCCAAACCTAATCTCAATGATAGTGTTACCAGATGTTATCACTAATGTATAATATAAAGCGACAACCTCCTCAATGCAGTGGAGCTCTGGAGGTCCACAGCTAGAGTCTATTCGATTTTTTTCTGATTATCCCATTTTGTTTTTTGGCATCCTGCTTGTTTTGTTCTTCTCTTTAAATATAGAAAATAACTTAATCTTAATTGATCTCCAGTGTTGTCTATCTGTATCCCTCCAATTATACATTAACTCAGAGAGATACTGATGTGCTTACTGCTTGCATGATCAGCAGGAGCTTGATTCAGGGCCCCAGTAACACATATATGGGCATTGCCACTATCATCATTATTTCTTTTTCTTTTGTATTCCCATCAAACTGAACTTCCCACCGTGCATCAAGTCATAAATTGGTTTACATCTAATTCCTGCTTGCTGTAGGCAGATGGAGGAACCCATTCGCATTTCATGTCACTCTTGATGCTACTGGAGCAAATGTTTTAACACCTGTTGCCATTCTCTTTCATTTCCTTTTTATGCCAGGCATAGGACTGGTGACCCTAATCTAACCCCAGGTCACTAGTCCAAAGAAATTAATATTCTTTGAAATGCTTGAAATTCAAGTCATTTATGTTTTGTTTTTTTTTTTGTTTGTTTTTTTAAGAGGGCTGTCTAGTTGGCATATTTAGTTTTCATTTAGCTTTAAAGTCAAAAGAAAAAAAATTAAAGCTGACACTGCTATGTTCAAATTTCTCAATTTGTCTCTTGTGCAGCATGGTACGAACATGTAACTGCCGCTGAGTGATTGTACCTTACATTTGATTTTCTACCCCTATGAAGTTTGATCTATAAATTACTTTACCGACTCATTATGGTTTCTTTTGACGGAATTCATTACAAGCAGTTGCAAAGGCTGAAGGGAAGAACATTCAATGCCGGCGAGAATGAAGCACATAAAAATAGGATGAACCCACCTGGCTCCATCACAGAGCGACACTCCAAGTGTGTCTGCATGCCCTTTCCCAGACTATCTGTGATTTGATGTCGGTAACAAATGACGACATTGTACTCTCCCTCTCGTGTGAACAATTGTTTTGATCTACTGCATTGTTGGGCGAGCTGGTGGGATGAGCTGCCAAATGCTTGATTGCCAGTTCCAAGCTCAGAAGACTCCAATAATTTGTCAGATAATCATGCCTTTTGTTACCCACCCCGGGATGAAAGCAGCATGCATCTCTGAGTACAAATGATTAATCCTGTGACAGCAGAGAAGGCCGTTCTTATCCATATAGCTGCGTATGAAACTGCAACTCTGTCATGTGTACTAAAGATCCCGAAAATTACCAGGTCATCAAGTCCATGAAAGACAAAGGTTATAGTCTTCCAGCATCATTCTCATCCTATGCCTACAATTGACTTTGTTAATTCTTAGTTTTCTTACTGGTACAGTATTCCAAATTGTACTCCCACATCTAAAGGACATCCGTGTTGGGTTAATCGGCAACTCTGAATTAGCTCAGTATGAGTGAGTGAGCCCCACAGACAACTGCAGTCCCATTCAGTGTTGGTTCCTGCCTTGCAAGCAATGCTGCTAGGATAAAACCTGCCCCTACACCCCTAGGGGAAGGAAATGGATGGGTGGATAGATCTGGTCAATAATAAGCACTGCATATTTTGATTACCATAATCATCAAACTCCTTTCCCCAGAAAGTTCTTCAAATTACATCTTAACAACTAAAAAGTGTGATTTTTAAAAAAAAATATTTTATTAATTTATTAACTTCAAATCCATTTAATATAAAGGATTATGGGGTGCAGCCTATCACAACACCTTTAGATGCAAGCCAGGAACCAAACCTGGCATGGCACATACACACACATTCATAAACAGGGTCTACTTTAATGTTACCAATTAATCTAATATGCACAAGTTTGGATATTACAGGAAATCTCACAGGAAGAATACTCCACAGAAAAAAAAAAAGCAAGGCAGGGATTTGAACCTATAAGCCAGTTTTAGTGTTACTGACAAAAAGGTGGAAGGAGCAAGAGATAAAAGTACAATGCAGAGCCTCATTGTTCGGTCTTCACTGAACTTTCCATGCAACGTGATTTCCTGCCACTCAGAATAAGTCTTTGCCCACCCCTTTGGGGTTTTGCACTGTCTTAGCTGGAGCTGATGCCGAGACTGGATTAATTGCCCGGGGGTATGGGGCCCCTTTGAACTCCACTTGTGAGTGATTATTTGCTGTAAGATGCATGTCAGCACTCTGCTGGTTAACACTCAGTCCGGGTTCTACAACACCCCGAGGATCTGAAAGTGACTGCTGTTTTTGCATCCCCATCTGGTTTCCATCACTCTGTGTCAAACGGCTAACTCGAGTTGCTCAGTCCTTTATTCAATAAAGAGTATTGGCTGGGAGATTGGTTGGATGCGGGATTATACATTAAAAAACAAACTAATTTGAAGCTTGGGAGGAATTTCGACTTTAATTACATTTCTTTGGCATCTTCCATGGGTGGAGGTGGATGTTTGGTTTGGCGCATTACCAAGATGCATGTGAAATGAGCTCTTAGTGGCTGGTGGTATGACAGCATCGTATTGCAATGAGCCAATCTTGCTGGCTCGCCGTTCACACCAGCTTTTGCAGCTGCTTGTTTACAGGCACAGTGGTCTTCCTCTTAATCTTCAGCCATTGTGCCACTTCATTGGTGGCTTAGCGGGTAGCTAAGACGGGGTACTTGAAGTACAAAACAAAATCTAAACAATCCACTTATGGGTCTTGTATTTATTAGCTGTCGGTGAGACTGGCAGCCATGCCAAGCTTTTAAAGTGTTCCCCCAATGGGGGATGGGTAGGCTTCAACCCCTGTGGTCCTTAAGCTTGCATGGTTTAAAGATGGATGGAATGGATGGTTTCTGCTTCTCTCATTTCTTTTCTTTCAAAGATATATGTTACATATAATTGGTACTGTGTGATCCAGCTGTCTGCTTTCTCTACTGACTTTTCCAGTTTAGGGTCATACGGAGATTGAACCTATCGACAAATCTGTCTGCTTGCAACCATCACCAGCATTGAGTGCGTGTGGTCGGGGTTGCTGGTATATCCATTCAGATTATCCATCCACACGTTTACTTCAAATCCAGTTTTGGAATCACAGGAGTCAGAAACCATCCTGACAGCTTTCGGGCAAAACAAGTATAACCTGCCCTGATCCTTAGCTGGGTTGTATACTGGAACTTCCCCAGTGGTTAACCATTCTCATATATGCAGGCTACAGCACCCGATGCAAGGGTTGAAACAGCTCCGCATGGGAAGGCAGTCCAGTTTGAGCCACACACCAACAGTCATTCACACTGGGCGAGTGTAATCAACCTCACATCACGTCTTCCAACTCCCCAGTGCTGTAGTTTGAGCCTTTGAATAAAGTGCTAAGCCGATAAAACAAGCGATCTCAGTCAGCCGGCCCGGGAATTTAAAGTCTTACACAGCCGAGAGTCAGTGGAAAAATCTGCAGGGCTTCAGCCGAGACGTTCAGCTGCAGGCTTTCAAGCGCGCCACACTTGTCACATTAAGACAGCTAGCGGCTTGCAAAGGGTTGCCAGTGCCGGTCATCTTTCAGCAAAACCCCTGCCAAGTAGCGAGCGAGTCGATAACCTGCACAGGAAACCGGAATATTGCACTCTGAGTAAACCCGGCGCAGTAAGAGAAAACGGATCTTCCTCGGATTACAAAGGGGGAAAACTGAGAAAACAAAAAACAGGCACGAACTCTTTTAGAGGAGAAGAAAATCATTCTTAAAAAGGCTGAAAAAATATCAATTTACTGGAATAAATTACCCCCACCCCAGCACAAACACGCACGCACACTTCTAAGAGTTTATACAGACGAGGTAACGTTTTCAAAATGTATTAGAATATTTACCACCAAAGCCCGAAACTTTTCTTTTTGTAAAATACATGACTTCAAAGCGCCTGTCTTGAAATTAAAAGCCGTAGGCGTAGCACTCGACTTAAAAAAAAATTACAGTCTACAATAACACCGATTTCAGGAATCACACCGTCGCTGCTTAAAATTACCCGACACTTTTAAATGATTAAAAATCCTACTCAAAATCTTAAATAGTTACAAAATGGACTTCTCGTAACATAGCAGTTTCAAAGTCTCTAAATACAATATATATTGCTGCGGAGCACAAGGCAAAGCAGGAAACAGCCCTGCGGGGTGGCCGTCCATCGCGTGGCCCACTGGAGCGCACACGTACACACGCTGGAACGATCAGGAACTGACACACAACCTGACACATTACTCTTACGGGGACAGCGGTGGAACACTGTTCCTCTGCACGGGGAATGACATTCTTCGCGATTCCATTCTAGAATGTTGGATCTGTGAAGCCGTGCTAAAAAGTGTAAAATCCGGCCCCAGGATTAGTCATCAACCAGCAGATATTCCACTGAGCTCATTTTAAAATGTATATTTTTATAACACTAATAATTACTACACAATGAAAGATGACTGACTGACTGATATTCATACTTCTATCTCTTCACTCGCTTATTTCAAGGCTGTGGTACGGAGGCAAACGGGACCCCCGTCCGTCCCAGGCATGCGCACTCAACGCGGCAGAGCAGAGCGATCAGTACACGAAGGGGCCTGCAGAGACAGGGAGAATGTGCGGAGTCCACACACACTAAGGGGCACATTACAGAATCTCCTTGGTGCACAGCAACACACAGCTCACAAAATCGTTTTGCAGAATAAATTAGCATGCAAATCTTCAGCAAATCAGTATTTAATTTTGTAAGGCTCCGGTCATGGCAAACACCATAACGAAACGTTTTGTTAAAGCAAGCAGCAATACAATATAACAATAGTTTTATATTTAAAATGAAGGCATTTAACAAACAAAGAAAATATGTCAACACTTTAGTTATAAGCAGTTATGAACAGCTCACATTTTATAAAATATATTACAAGCCTTTTAAACATGATGTAAAACAACGAAAATGACATATTTCAAGAGTCTTATTGTTTTTGATGTTAATTTACTCAGTATAAAGCAGGTTTGGAAAATGGATGGATGGATTTACTTTTGCTAAGAGCATCTACTATGACGCTATGATCTCCAAATGTCATGCGAAAAGACAGTTTCCCTTTTGTGATTAAGAAAGTGTGCCAACTACAAAAACAAAATCTTCTAATATAATACGCTACCGTGGCTGTCCGTTTGTCTGTCCAGGATTTTAAATCACCTGTAGCTCACAAACCGTTTGAACTATTGACCTGAAATTTGGTACACATATACTACTGACGTCTACTATCCGCTTTCAGGGTGATGATTGACCTCCAAGGTTATTCCTCTTTTAATTTTAATTTTATTTTTTGTAGAATCAATGCTCGGCTGTGCAGCACATGTGTACGGGCTCAATTATTATTCCCTACCACCTTCGCTGTCACTTCCCTTACCTCTTCATATCTTAACTCATTCTTGGGGCAGATTGAGGACTTAAGTGCCAACTTAAGTGAAAAAGTAAGGAAAATGTACTAGGTAATTGCAACACAAACGCGAAAGATGCCGTTAGGGTGGAGAAAAGAAGAGCTGCTCAGGAAGCAGCAAGTGCATCAACGTCTGAGCAAACAAATGCTAAACGTACAGAGAAAGAGGATGGAAACTATGAATGCTCAAATCAATTGTATTCAGTACATGTTATTGTGCATTGTGTCGTTACTGATATATATATATATATATATATATATATATATATATATATATATATATATATATATATATATATACAGTATATATATATATATATATATATATATATATATATATATATATATATATATATATATATAATAAAACCCTAAGGTCTGTGTGTCCCTTCCCTCTGAGCAATCTGATTGGTTGGTTTGGGTTTGATGTGATTGGTCAGTTTGTCTTAGGCAGCGCAGCAAAAGAGAGGATGCATGCGTGAGATGCACAAGGAAGCGTGAAGGCACATGCTGTCACCTTCAAAAAGGGAAAGTATGAAATTGGGCAGGAGGTGAGAAAGGTGCCTTGAAAATAACGATGGAGCCTGAGAAGAAGGCTTTACGGGAACATATTGGACAGAGTGAGCACTGGTGAGGAGACATTCACACACAAACACAGAGGAAAGGTTCTGTATAGGTACATGTAGGGCAAGAGATAGCAAATATTTTTATATTATTCTACTTGTCTTTGTCAGGTACCGAGGCTAGTAAAATATGTATAGACAGTTATTCATTGGTTTATAACAGATACCTAAACTAAAGTGTGACTGAAAATACAATGTAAAGCAACTGAGATTTTAATGTAAAAAATAAAATTGCACAGTGTCTCCATCACAAGTTGTTTGAAAAATAGTACAGAAGCTGAATGAAAAGCAACAGATCATAACAAGCAGCTTTATATTAGCAATGTTTTTTTTTTAGCAAATGACAACACATGATGCCTGACAAAAGAAACAAAGATAAAAGCGTTCATTCGTAGATGCATTTGACAAGTTTTCTTATTCCAGTAATGCATAATTATGTAAACAGTGCATATCCCAACACTACTAAAAATGCTGGTTCTTTAGCGTCATATCACTGAGTTCTGTAGGGTTCTCTTAAAACCTTTGCTTGGCAAGGAATCATTTAATTCTGAGAGGGGGTCTTTACATATGACTTTGGTTCTTTAGGCTTTGAAAATGTTCCTAATATGTGAACAAAACAGAAATCTGTACTGTATAGTAGGCTACCTTGCAGAGTACTAAAATACCAAGACAACCAGAACCCAGTCTGTATTATTGTATGCAGGAAGAATCCTTTTAAAATTAGGAACCTGCTGGTGTTTTACAAAGCTATTATCATCAATTAATGGCTATTTATGGAGCCTGTATCAGTTCTAAATAAATAAAGGTTCTTTATAGAACCTTCTTGCGGATGGTCCTTTTGAGACCCAAAAATGCTTTTTCTATGGCAATGCTCTGAAGAACCTCTTTGGCACCTTTATTTTTAAGAATGAATGGCCGTATGGTATGACTCAGCCTAGAATGGGATTCCTATTCAACTGCAGGGCACACTTACTTCCACATGCTGACAATCTCTTCTTCTACTTCATCTTTTCCCACTTCAATGTGCTTGTCCAACCTTCTCCTAACAGCTCAGTCCTGCCCCTTCTCACCAGTCAAGCCATTTTCCCTCAGATTTTCTACTTTATCCATCTACTTCTGCTTTGGCCTCCCCCATTTTCTCTGCCCCTCTTCTTCCATTCTAACCACAGTATTGCCCATATATTCATTGTCTTTCTTCATCACATGTCCATACCACTTCAATCTATTTTTCTCTGCTCTCTTAGATTTCTGTCCCACTTTTGCTGTACATCTGTGTTATTTCAATTCTGTCCTTTTTTCTAACTACACATATCCAGCTCAACATTTTCATTTCTGCCACATCTAACGTTTTCTCTTGCAC
This sequence comes from Erpetoichthys calabaricus, assembly GCF_900747795.2. Lineage (NCBI taxonomy): Eukaryota > Metazoa > Chordata > Cladistia > Polypteriformes > Polypteridae > Erpetoichthys > Erpetoichthys calabaricus. The sequence goes on from NC_041395.2 coordinate 116,169,358, forward strand.
TCCCTTTACTGCCCATGTCTCAGCTCCATACATTATTGCTGGTCTCTCCACTGTCTTAAAAACCTTAATTTTAACCGTTACCTTAATTCTTTGATCATACAGCTCTCCTGATACATTCTACCAACTGTTCCATCCACAATGCACTCTATGGGTTATCTCTGCATCTAGTTTTTCATCTCGGGCTACCACTGATCCTAGATATTAAAATTTATCCACTCTTTTCAATAGCTCTCCCTGAATCCTGATCATCATTAAACCTTAAATATTTTGTCTTCCTCCTGTTTATATTCAACCCTCTGTTTTCCAACGTCCTTCTCCATTCTTTCAACTTCTCTCCTTTCTCATTTCTCGTGCTACATAACACAATGTCGTCAGCATTGCAAGCATGCACCACAGGGCCTGGTCTTTTTTCCTTGACTCAGCACATCCATAACCAGATCAAAGAGGTAAGGACTTAAAGACAATCTCATACTGGGCAAAATCTGCTCGTTGTTGTAAAGAGGGATAAAGCCAAAGTTCCCAAAGGAAAGCCACAAGAAAAACAGACAGTTACTGGAATTTGTTTTGGAGTTTTCTCGCTGGTGCTGCAAAGTGGTAGTGCTGCCCATCTGTTTATTTTGTAACCTTTGTATCCAGGTTACGGTCACAAAGACTCAGTAATGTTTTGCCATGCCTTGTAGAAAACAACCTTGGATAGGTTAACAGAAATCTGTACTGTACATAACTGGGCACACTGACACACATAGCCATCATACACACTCATATAAGTGCCATTTTGGAGTTGCCAGTCAATGCTAATTAAATGAGCTCATCTTTATGTATGTTTATCGGGTCATTATTGTCACATACTAATTGGCATGCAACACACTGCTGCTCTCAGGCGTCATCACTGGAAAGTATGACAGCCTTACCTTGAAACTTCTGTCTGCCATTCCTCAAATAACTCTCGTACATTAAAATATCTGTCTTTATTACCTGAAAAGTCTCAGAACACTTTTGTCATAAAGGTGATAGTAAACCAAAAGATAAACAGGCAGGATTGATGTAAACAGCAGAATAATAATAGGAACAGCTAAATCGCAACATATTACAATATGTTCCATTTGATTTGACATATTGTATATAGTGCCTTTTATTTTCTGAACCATTACAAAGTTTTTTATCAATCACACAAAACCATGGATAAAATACAGCTATTTTTTTATAGCACCCTTCATATCGAGTACCATTACAAAATCCTTTGTGAAAGACATGAAAGATCAATCAATCAGTTTTAATACTATATAGAGTCTTTTTCTCAAACAGGTGCTTTACAAAGTAACACACAGTAAGAGGCTCGATTACAAGAATTGAAGCAGCCTGCTTCAAATTTTAAATACAGGCCGCAGCAGCAAATAAGGTCATATTTCCCATGCAAACACAGACTGTCTCTGTCAGAAGAAAGCTGGCATTTTGGCAAACAGCTGTCAACAATAAATACACGACAAGAAAGTTGATCTTCAAACTTGCGGCTCCCGCTGAACTCACAAAGGAGGCTTTCATTTCATTTGGCTTAATTTGTTCTTCATTTCGATATTAACTCGTCATTTGTTTAGAGTCTCTTCCAAATGTGGAATGACATGGTCGTAATTCACCACATTCACGTTTTCCACCCGATCATAAATTCTTGGGCAGTCCATGAAAATGGGCACACGAGTTAGACGTGCCTTTAAGATCTGCAAAAGGGTTTAGATATCTAAAAAACAAGCACAGAACATTCATCGAGACGTATGCAGTCTGCACTTCTTTTTACCCTTTTGTGTTGACTTTATTGTGCTGAAGTTTTTTTTTAATTTACTTTTACCTTTATGAGGACACATTTGGAGTTAAAATAAAATAAATAAATGTTTTAAAAAATACAAAACATGTTGGCTGCTTCAATATGCTTTCTAGCAGTTTTGCCATGCTGACTGTATGGTGCAGTATGCGGTGAATAATTACAGATGTGTACTGATTCTGTATGTTGTCAAGAAAGTTTGGTGGAGTGCACTTCAGTGAGGTGGTCTGTCAATCTGGTGTGACTTGGCCTTTTCACTCATATGGAGTGGCCAAAATTCAACCTTTATGTGTTCACAAGAACATCTGGGTGGCCAAGAGCGGAGACCAAGTGTGCCAGATGCAGAAATATCAATGAAGTGCTACTTGTCAAATACAGGAAATCAGCGCTGGGCATTGAGGGCAGAGAGGCACCCGAAACATTCTTAGTAACCGTCAGTTACACACAAGGCAAGATTTAGACAAGCCATAAAACTGAATAGGATTACTGTTATTTCATCTTACTCTCAGGCATTGGCTTTACAGCCATGGTCACCCATTCCTGTGTAACATTGTACTGTATATACAACAATATTTAATAATGTGTATGCCATATTGTCAAAGTACATTAAAAGGCAAAGATATTCACATTATCACTATGCACAATAGTTCTAATAGTGCTTGCAGTGTACAGATGCTATATGCAGCAAGAATGTATTCAATAGCGATTGCTCACATTTTCTATTAATAGAACAACACTGGCTGCTTTAAAGAAGGAACCACACTGTGCAAACATGCCGTTTCACTCACGAGGCTTGATATTCACTGCACAGACAGACAAAACCCAAGAAACAAACATGGCTACTAATCAACAGAATAAACCCAGGAACAAGAAAAAAATAGCAATTGTGGATGGGATATTGGCACCTTGTAGCCCACGCAACACCAAATCAGAATTCCTACTAATTGAGATGTACGAAAAGGAGACATGCAAAGAACGTTCAAAGCCCACCTAGGGAATGACCAGAACAGGTCTTGAGTCAAGAGTTCTGGAGCTATAAACTAGCTAAACTATCACCGCTAACCAGAGGGAGATGACTGAATGATTGACACAATGAGAGGCAACGTGGAGAAGTCAGTTCTCATCATCGCTTAGGCTCTTTACAAAATCTGAGCTTTTCTTTATTTTTTCATTTCCTTTCTGTAATTTCTATAATTCAGTCCTTACTTTTTTCTCATTTTGCTCTTCTATAAGATAGGAAGCTATATTAATTTTTGACAACTTTGTTACTTTACCCCGTAAGAGATTTTCCCAATGTTATTATTAGTATTAAAGCAGGTTTTCATAGCACCATGAGACAACTTCTTCATCTTGCAGATCTCATACATCATGTACCATCCAAAGAGTTTATCTGAAGTGATAAGCAAAACAGGAAAGTTTCAATTTGCAAACAATTTCGTGAAACTGGTACAAAATTTTTTTTTTGCAGTCAATTTTGCAAAAGCAAAAAAAAATGCTAAAAACAGTTTGTTGCCGTTGTTAAAGGCTTTTTGGGGTAGAATTCTAGGTTTGCTGCTTCATACTACTGGATTAACCTCCATTCTTTTCTGCAGCTGCTTAATGCAGGCCACTTGTTCACATCACTGTGGCAGAATTTTAAATATGATATGTGCATAAGAGGTCCTTCATAATGTAAGCACTACCACCTTTAGATGAGAGGGGGCGATGTTACTCACTACCTTGTCTTTCTATCTGTAGCTCCAAAGGATGTCTGACCAAGCTCCCTCAGAGCATCAAAGCCACGTCCATTCTGGGTTTGGAGATATACTGTATATACCAACACTCTACTGAAGTTGGTGTCCTTAATTGACCCTCAAGCAAGCAAGAGAGAGAAAAGATGGGTTCCCCTCTAAACACTCTTTGTCAGATGGCGTCAGAGACAGAACCAGGTGTGAAGAACTGGAGCACGTTCTTCAAGAGGCTTGGAATAAACTTATCATCCGACTCTTTTATATACCTGCATAACAGTGTACTCAAGACAATTGATGCTGTTTTAAAGGTAAAGGGTAGTCACACCTAGTATTGATTTGATTTATGATATTACTGTTCACTGCTCTTTATAGTAAATTCTGTAATATTAAGAATCTTTTCATCTTATGAATCTTTTTGAATGCATCTTCTTTTTACAGAATTTTTTGCATATGCATGGAACTGTAGATGACATTCAATACTGTGTTTTAAATTTTAAGTTCCCCTTCTAATTACCACCAAAAAACTCATAAATATTATTAGTAAAGACATCTTTGAATTTATATGTCTTCTTTTAAGCCACCGCGTCCTCCATTGCAAATGGGATTCCTTGAGAATGTTATGAATTACAGGCTGCACCAAATGCAATTAGATTTGTTTCCTCTGCTCTTCCTCTTTTTCATTAAAACAAAGTTATGACTTTCCTAAATAAGTTAGAGAAGGATCATTTCATTGGAGGAAACATTTGCCACCAAACACTAAACTATTTATGAAGTAAATTATGACAAATTGCTGTTCAGCTGTAGATAGAAAGCCTGCTTTTTAACACCATGTGGTCTTTTCACCAGTGTTTCATTTCTCTTTTGATCCACACTTTGGTATGCTTTGTATCTCTCTGTCTACTTGTATTCCTTTTGAGTTTTTGCATTATTTTCTGTTACTAAACTGCATTTACTGTTGTGAAAAGCACTATACAGAGCTGTAACTCTGAATTGGATTAAGGTTGAGTGAGAGTGTTATGTTATGTTACAGCCATGAAAGAGTAGAGAAAACTTTCCATTTCTCGTACAGGACAAATATGAAAAGAAAAAAAAAAAGAACAATGACAGAAATATGTCACCAAGACAAAGTGTGATTTGGAAAATATTTAATTAGCTGCTTCTTACTTTTCTTAACATGAAACAAAACCTCCTTACATTTTATGGAGAATGACACTGAATTAATTAATCACAAATCCAGTGAAGGACAGAAAAGCCCCAGGGGGGATTTTTTTTGTTTTTTTCTCCCCTTAATTTATTACAGTATGAGAGGCTTCCTTGAAACTGTCTGACATGGTGTGTGTGGAATGCACCTCTTCACTAGAAGACAGGCAGGCAGCTAGAGTCGACTAAAGCAGTCAATCTGTAATTGTAAGCCCTGGGGACGGGATTAAACTTGTAAGAATATTGCTTCAATGTTTAAAGTCAAAATAGCTAATTTAGGATTAGCAATTAACATCATAGCAGGTAGTAGAAGACATCTTTAACTATCTTGTATGTTTACTTTAGAGTAAAAAAGGTAAAAAACCAAAAAAAAAATGACATACAGCTCCCATTTAAAATAATAAAGTCCCCCAAAGCTAAATGGCCTTTTAAAGGAAGACACAAAAATCTCAATGGCAGTGGGAGCAGAAACACAGGATACAAGAAAATAAGGCATGTAGAAGGGTGAGCAGCCAGATTTACATGAGGATGGATTCTATACATTTGGTCACATGCTGGGAATTTTTATGTGAGCTGCTTCTGTGTAACCATGGACACCCGCAAGGCATGCTGGGTGTTGGAGTTTGTAGCAGCCCTGTTAGGTTCTGTGGGTGCCAGTAGGGAGTGCTGCAGAAACTGTGAAGCCCTTTGTGGCAGTGTTTCTGCCACATCTGGAAGTGCTGCCAGAAGAAGTTCAGCGAACACCTGGAGCACTTCCCGGTGCTCTATAAAATGGGCCAGAACCAGAGACAAAATGAGGTGGATAAAGCTTGCTGGAGGAGGAGTGGAGGCAAAGAGACAAAGCAAAGAAAGAGAAAGGAAGGACTGTGTATTGTGCTTAGTGAATTGCATTGTACTGCTGTGGGTAGCAAGGGAAAAGCGCTTCTCCACTATAATAAACATGTGTTGTGTGGCTGGACTTGTGTCAGTGTCTGTCTGTGTTAGTGTTGGGGCGGCTGGAGCGACCCTGATTTCCACACCATCCATCCATCCATCCATCCATCCATTTTCGAAATCCATTTATTCCAATTCAAGGTCATAGGGCCAAAGTTGCTTGCCCCAGTAACATCAGACTTAAGGTGTGAAGAAACCTCTTGATGGTGCACCAGACCAATGTAGCACAGTGCAATGCCACATGGGCACATCTTCACATTTTGGAGTCACCTCTCAAACCAGCTACAGATTTTTAGGATGGGCAAAAAAAAAAATAATAATAATTAACTTATACATATGTATAGAGATTTAGATATTTAAATATAACACAAAGCTATTCCATTTTATAAATGTGTTTTATTTACATACACAAAATGTCTGTCTATATACACTCAGTGGCCACTTTATTAGGTATACCTGTTCAACTGCTTGTTAATGCAGATAATCTAAGCAGCCAATCACATGGCAGCAACTCAATGAATTTAGGCATGTAGACACTGTCAAGATGACCTACTGCAGTTCAAACTGAGCATCAGAATGGGGAAAAAATATTTAAGTGACTTTGAATGTGGCATGGTTGTTGGCGCCAGATGGGTTGATCTGAGTATTTCAGAAGCCGCTGACCAACTGGGATTTTCACGCACAACTGTCTATAGGGTTTACAGAGAATGGTCCAAAAAAAAAAGAAAATATATTACCTGGCCATAATATGGATGGACCTGTGACAAATCCAGTAGCTACATCATCTCTCTTCTTACCATGAGGTGGTTCCTATTAAGCCAAAGAATGTTCTTCATACAACACATGTGGTGCCAAGCCTCCAGGATTTACTTTGCTATATGAGTACCAGGAAATAATCCTTTAAGTACTGAGTGATATTAAAGACTGTTCCTGGAGATTATTGTTCAAGGCCTTCCAGCAGGGTATGTGTGACAGGACATTGCAGGAACATTCGGAGAGATTTCTCATTCTGCTTGGTTCACCATGAATAATGTTTGTATTTGCATTAAGGACTAGTGTGGCGAGGCTCCCAGAAAGCTATCATGACAGGTCATTATGTTTCTTTGTATGTTTACTGGAAGTCATGTTTGGTGGTAGTAGCAAATAGTTCTCTAACATTTTCTATCAAGTCTTTGGCTTTGATGAGATTGTTTCTGGTTTCCATTAGCTCAGCTTTACTCCCTCCACTTGCTGATTCTTAACAAACTTAGCAATGTCAATATAGAATGATGATGTGTCCAAATTGTAATGCTAGGATATGTGCCACTACTCCTTCTAAAAACACATCCAGACTAGTCGGTTTAAAAAATGACGCATGGGGTTTCCTTTAGAGGGCTAGTGTGGTCAATGCCATCATCCTTCCACTAACGCATGGAATCCAACTTCAGTATTATGTGATACATAAGACTATCAGAGCAGCAGTGGAAACAGATAACAAGCAGTGATGAGCAAAATAGGGAAGTTTTGATTCACATACAGTTTCTGAAAACTAATTCTAAAGTTAGTTTCACAGGCAATTTCACAATAGCAAAACAAGAAAGGCACCAAAAGAGTTTTCTGGAGGTTTTATTGTTTTTTGGGGTGGAAAACAAGGAATATTGCTCATTAAAACCCCATTCACACTTTTGTGTTTACTTATTTTCTTTTCTACAGCTGTGTAATGCATGTAATCTATTGCCCACCAGTTGTCTTGCAGCAGAGGAATCTCCCTACTGACAAATGCAGCTGACCTTCCGTAGGTCCGGGTCCCTGCTGTCCCATGGCTATGGTAAAGTTCCCTCTGTGGACCTAGACTTGGGACCCCAACGGCCATGGTGCTCACATTGGAGCTCTCCTCCCAAGTTTCCTCGAGCCCCACTGCTTTCCCGGTCTTCTACAGTGAGTTGTTCCTGTTAACACACTTCACTCTAGCTCCCCAAGTTACTTAGCCGGAGTGATCTCTCCTTCAGCCCCTAGTGTCAGCCTCTCACTGCGCTCAAGGGGCTCTCCTTCCCAGCTGCCTGCCTTCTCTCCCTCGAGCCTGCTCCCTTCAGGTCACTAACAACAGTTCCTTCCGGCTCCTGCATTCTTCTCTCTCTCTTTAACCTCTGTATTTTCTTTATCTTTCTCAATTCTTCCTCTCTTGCACTCGCACTTCCCTTTGAAACTGGGGACGCAGCTGCTCCCGGCATCAGTCAGGGTCATGGTCGATCCTAAACCTGTGCACAAAGTGGAGGTCCATCCGCACCCGCATTGCACACAGGAATTGCTATCGCCATGCTACCAAACCCTCCCACACGAAGACGCGAATGCAGCGATTATTTTTTTAAACCGCCAAATAGCCACGGACCTCACTTTACCACGCTTGTTTTACATATATAAAGCATATGACAACATAACAGTTGCACACTCGCTTAGTTTAGTTAAGTGTTACATGGGTTGAAGTCTGACAACACTGCCTACATGGCAGGAACCAGGCTTCTAAAGGATGCTAGTTCATCCCAGTGCCAACACACCCATCCAGTTAACTTAACCTGCCCTTTCATGGGTGTAACACAGGAAAACTTCAAAGAAAACTCCCATAAAAAAAACTATGAAAGAAGGATCAGGCACAAGGAGGAACCAATTCATAACTGTAATGGTATTTACATGTGTTTATGTCTTCTATTGAGACTTTTGAGTTGTTTCATGTTTTATTTTTACTTGTTTTCTGTTATAACTGTGTATCTGTGTTCCTTTTAATGTTCCTATATTCTAAGTCCTTTCCAATGAGAGACCGACCTTGACGTCGCCACACCTGCACCCTTCATCTGGCTATATAAGTGAGCTAATAAGGCCTCAGAGTGGGAATCATTGTTTTAGACGAATTGCTGTCTTTCGTGTTAGATTTTCTAGTTTTTTGATTATCTTTGCTTAGTATTAATGATTCTGATTACTGAACTGTGATTCAGAGTTTTTGCTGTTTTGTAATTAGCTTCATAGTTTAATATTTTTTGTAAATAAATGCTTACTTTATAAAGATTTTTTTGCTCTTTTAATACAAATTGAAAGTTGACCGATATCTTTCCTCCTGTGGGGCTTTTGCGCTACTTCGAGACTATTATAGTTGTTTTTGCCTCCCCCGATTTTTAGGCCTGCTCCAGATGAAGCCAGCAGGTAGTGTTAGGGGCATGGCTGAAGTCAAGGATGCCTCTGCTGGCCAGACCAAATAGGTTTCTTGTCTGATGTGTAGCTTGCTTTGGAGGATGCACCATTTTATGACAAGGAAAAGGATTCAATCCTTTGCCGATATACAAATACTATACAATACATCCATTATCCATCCCACTGAATCCGAACACAGGGTCACGGGGGTCTGCTGGAGCCAATCCCAGCCAACACAGGGCACAAGGCAGGAACCAATCCTGGGCAGGGTGCCAACCCACCGCAGGACACACACAAACACATCCACACACCAAGCACACACTAGGGCCAATTTAGAATCGCCAATCCACCTAACCTGCAAGTCTTTGGACTGTGGGAGAAAACTGGAGCAAACCCACACAGACACGGGGAGAACATGCAAACTCCATGCAGGGAGGACCCAGGAAGCGAACCCAGGTCCCCAGGTCTCCCAACTGCGAGGCGCTACCCACTGCCCCTATACAATACAGAATAGCTAAAATAAAGCACAAATTACATGCAAATAAGCACAAACATCACGCTAAAAACAATTTTAATATATATCATTGAAATACATATCAAACTATTTTTAATGTCCTTTTTTATACTAATTAGGTTCTAAAAATATGAAAGCTTGTCCAAGTTGGCTAGGGACTACCAAAGTAGACACAGAGGATGGTCCAACAAACTGCCCTGGAGAGAGAAGAAGATGGGGTTCCTAGAATGTGCTGAGAGTGCTTTAGAAGTAAATTCCTGGAGCGCATTAGAGTGAGATTCTAAAAGACAGACACATGGTGTGTCTCCCTAACTCCTCTTCGTTTCGTTGACAGGTAGCAACAAATATATTCTGCTTTGGACAGATTGAACCTTATTGCCCACATTAACCCAGCCAGGAGCGTTCATAATGGTCTGGCCTGTTTGAAGGCTTCTGAGGGAATAGGAGTTCAGTTTCACAGGTGGTGCTGAATGCTGTCATAAGCTGGTGAATAAGGACACATCAGATTTACACTGACTAATGGAAGTAATACCATGATGGTGGTGGAGAGATGAGTAAATATGGAATTAGAGAGTTCAGGGATTTTAGAGGAAAGAGAGATGGATATTAAGGAAGAGGGTGCTTTTTGTAATTTTGGCCAGTGGGAAAATAAGGAAAATATCCCACCAGACATTCAGGGCAAAGTTGGAGAGAGGGATTGCTAAGTTTTTCGGACATTTCTTTATCATTTGATGTTCTTCTTTGAGGGACTTATAATAACGATCATGGTACATTTGATAAATGATAGATGTCTGGAAATTACTCCTGTAAAGAAAATGTACTTTTGAACAACAAATATCTCCCGATTGATATCTTACAAACTGAGCTTAACAGCTTCTGCAGCTGTCCAGGAAAAGCTTTTCCATTTATAAATGCTTGCACAAAAACAAGAATTCATGATGAGGTCCAGAAGCTACCCTCCAGCACAGACCAAAGTCATCTTTCATGGCTCTGGCACTCGACATTCATACGTTTCATCTTCACACATGCTGGTTTTGATCATGCCTTGATCTTTTTTTTTTTCTTTTTTAATAAGTTAAAGGAAAGGTTTCAGAATCCATCCCCCAAAAGCTGCTAAAGTTTACTTTTTCCCCTCTCTCAGAAAATCCACCAATATGAAAGAGCAAAGCTTGACTGGAGGACATAATGAAGTATCTGAAGATAATATAATGAGGTGTGATTTTATCCCACGTGACAAGCAATGGTGTGTCTGCAGACCTTTCACCCTTCAAAAAGAGATTCCGATAGGAGCCGGAGTATTTTCTTAACTTGTGTTGAACAGAGGCTGGTTGCTCAGGTTTCCATTCTTAGGCCATCTGCTCAGGCTATTGCCAATTTAATTTTAAATAAACTGCAAACACATTCAAGTGTTTCAAAATGAAGAACGCCCAAATGCCTTTTAATTTTAATTATGTTTATTTTATTATGCATGCTACAGTTATAACTGGAAGAGCGCATCTTAAACATTGATGACATGTGTTACTGGGTGACAAGAAGAGCCTCTTTGCTATAAATAAGGCTTTAGATAATACAAAAAAGCCACAAAATTCCCTCTATAAAGCCTATACGTAGGATACAATGCTTAAAACATGCGTCTCACTGCAGACATAGGACAGGCCCAATTAACATGTACACCATTAGTTTGTCATATGACCTGTCCTATTCATTGTATCAGTAATTGAGTCATTACACGTGCCTGATGATGATGGGTACCTATTCAGACACTGCTGCCTTACACTTTTCCGACCCCAGCGCGCAGATGAGAGTCGCTATAATGCCTGGCTTGCATTTGGCTTGAAGAAGGCTGCTCTTCCAGCCAGTAGAAGTCAACATTGTATGTGTATGAGGTTGATTAGCATATTTTATGTATAGCAGAATTAAAAATGCATTCACATATGCAGATTTACAAAATAATTGTGATTTATAAAGGTAAATTAAATAAAAATGTCTCTATGTTAGGGCGGCACGGTGGTGCAGTGGTAGCGCTGCTGCCTCACAATAAGGAGACCTGGGTTCGCTTCCCGGGTCCTCCCTGTGTGGAATTTGCATGTTCTCTCCCACAGTCCAAAGACATGCAGGTTAGATGCATTGGCGATCCTAAATTGTCCCTAGTGTGTGCTTCGTGTGTGTATGCCCTGCGGTGGGCTGGTGCCCTGCCCAGGGATTTGTTCCTGCTTTGCGCCCTGTGTTGGCTGGGGTTGGCTCCAGCAGATCCCCGTGACCCTGTTTTAGGATATAGTGGGTTGGATAATGACTAACTGACTGTCTCTATGTCAGGTTTTACAAAGTTGATTTTTTTTTAGTTTTATGGCATAAACATATTTTCATGCTCAAATCCATGCAGAGTTTTATAAATGAGACCCCCAAACAGTGTGCCAGTCTATCAGAGTATTCACACTCACACACACAGAGTGCATTTAACCCAAACTACACATCTTTGGGGAGGTGTAGGCAGGCAGGCAGTGAGGTGTAGAGGTTAAGACTTTGGACTTCAAACGCTAAGGTTGTGGGTTCAAATCCCACTCCTGACACTGTGTGACCCTGAGCAAGTCACTTGACCTGCCTGTGCTCCAATAGGAAAACCAAAAGAAATGTAACCAATGGTATCATAAATGTTGCAAGGTGTCAGCCACGTAAGTAAATGTAAATGAATGTGGGAGGAAAGCTCAAGCAGACACAACAAAGACACACAAACTGCACAAAGATAGTAAAAGGAGTATGGAGTTCAAAACTAGAATGCTGGGTAAGTGAAGTAATAAGACTAATTACTCCACTCTCAGTGTTATAATATTGGAATGAAAAAGTGAATAATGTAACATTCTAATAAAACATGCAAATTAAGTATCTGTATTTCATATGCTGAAGAAGGACTTTTAAAATGCCTTTTATTTAGAATTCAAATTCTTCTTCTCCTTACTCATCTTCATCTTTTCTCACTTCTATGTCAGGTCGATATGCTTGATCAACCTTCTCCAGACAGCTTGGCCGTGCACCTTGCCCTTTTCCATCAGATCTTCTTTTACTTTATCCATCCACCTCCACTTTGGCCTCCCTCAATTTCTCTTCCATTGTACTTCCATCCCCATCACTCTTTTGCCCACATATTCATTATCTATTCATTGTCTCTTCTCATCACATGTCCATACCAGTTCAATCTACTTTCCTGTACTTTCTTAGATGTCTCTCCCAGTTTTGTTGCACCTCATTTCATTTCTGTCCTTTTTTTATAACTCTATACATCCATCTCAGCACTCTCAGTTCTGCCACATCTAACTGCCACATCTCCTGTCTCTTGTGCCCCCATAACTGCCCATGTCTCAGCTCCATTCATCATTGCTGGTCTTACCTTCTTCTTCTTTCAGCTGCTCCCGTTAGGGGTTGCCACAGCGGAATATCTTGTTCCATATTTTCCTGTCCTCTATATCTTGCTCTGTCACACCCATCACCTGCATGTCTTCTCTCACCACATCTATAAACCTTCTCATATTCCGTCTTCTTCCTATTTATCTTAAACCTTCTGTCTTCCAAAGCCCTTCTCCATTCTTCCAACTTCCTCTCTCTTTGCTTTTTTCTGGAGCTACTCAACACAGTGTCATTGGCAAAAAAGCCTGCACCAGGGGGATTGGTCTTTTACCCAATGACTTATCACTTCCGTAAGCAGGTCAAAGAGGTAAGCACTTAAACAAGATCCCTGGGTTGGTTTGCCCCTATAGTGGCAACATTTTTATTTACAATTCAATATAATAATAAAAAAAAAAACATTTGGCTGTTGTATAACATGCACTGACATAATTATGACTAAAATCAAACCGTTTGCATATTAAGTTTTTTAGTATATTTTTATTGTGGTGTAAAATGCATAGTGCATAAATTAAAATATTGTAGTTACAAAGTAAACTTGAGGCAGATACATTACAAGGCTATGAGATATGGAGACATTCCAGTCAGTGTATGCACATTTTAAGTGCTTAAAATGAGGTGGCAAAGAATTTAGGTGAGGCTTTAGCTCTGCTGTTTAACTGCGAGTCCTGAAAGCAATAAATAAGAAGTAAAATGTCTCTGCTTCCTGCAGAGTCCTAGCATCTAAGCTGAGCCTATAAGGCCAAAAACTTGAGATACAGTGCATCTGCTTAGAGGCTTTATTTTGATATCACAGAAAACAACTGAGACAAATAATAGCCCTTCACACAGGAGGTCAGGCAACGTGACACACATTTTTCTTTAGTCCATACAGTCTCATTTTACATGGGAGCAACTTTGAATTAAATGTGCAAATTCCAGGATTTTCCCTTAAAAACCTAACTAATGGCTGGTGTGAAGTTTCTCCTAGACATTTTCATAAAACAAAAGTACAGAATAAGCACATATAATGTATCTTCACAACTCCAAGCTTCACTTATTCATCGTTCAAAAATGTGTCTTAAATATGGTTATTAAGTAGAAACATAATCTCCTGACAAATTGCTTTTGCTCCTCTGGTCAACAGTTTGTGAAAGATGTATTGTATTAAGTTTCTGCATACCATATGGCATATCCTTCTACTTTGGTGACCTAAGATTATTTTTTTCAGTGATTGATAGCTTAAAATATTAATGTTTTCTTTCTTCGATGGGTTTTTTCCTCCTCTTACCAATGTTTTGATATGCCAGATTAGAAATGTAAAGAGGTGAGATGTGCCTCATAATTTTAAGGTTTTGACAGAAGAAAAGATAGCATCATCTTTAAAAATATAAATGCATGTTGTTTGCTTATTTTAAAAATGTATCTACGTGTATATCTGTACTATTAAAAAAACATTTCTCTGCACATTATTAGCATTCTTGGACAATATAGTAATATTGAGGTTAACGTCTCCAGAGCAAGCATATGCACAGTTACAGATGCTTTTGAATAAAATTATGTGCAATTCACTCCTTCTGCTACTGTTTTTACTCATTACCCCTATCTATCTATCTATCTATCTATCTATCTATCTATCTATCTATCTATCTATCTATCTATCTATCTATCTATCTATCTATCTATCTATCTATCTATTACATAGTGTCTTATCTATCTGTCTATCTATCTACTCACCAATTCAGACCTTATACATTATAAGCAGCAACAGATAAAAGAAGAACCATCCCTAAAACATAGTTATTAATGTCTGTCAGGGCATTAAATCTAAAAAAAATGGATACAAAGTTATTTCCAAAGTCTTTGACCGCCACTAAGGGAGAACCATGTTGTTTCAAATACAAAAAGTCTGAAGTGGTATTTCATTTAATGTTCTCTGTCAAGCCACAAAGCACCCAAGAACAATATCTAGGAATTTGCAGCACAGTGTTTACCAAGGCTAAAGTCAGCGTTCATGAACTCAGAATCAGAAGGGCACTTGGCCAAACTGAGATCCATTAAATGGGAGGCAGATAGAAAACTGCAGCTCACCATTAAATAAAAGTGACTGCTTGCGTCAAGTATGTCAAAATGTACTTGAGTTATATTTCTCAAATCTTAAATCATTTGTAACAGAATTTTATGGCCAACGTGTATGTTATTTCTAGATATAAGGTAACACTGTATACAACAGGAAAACCTGTGAGATGAAGTACAGCTGAGTTATGCCATAAGGCAATTAACTGAAATACACAAGCATCTGAAAGACACAAGACAAAGAAACTTCCACTTTAATGAAATGATAAGTGTCTGTGTATCTGTGTGTCCATCTGGTTACTGTGTCATTCCAACAGATGGAGCATCACAAACATTTGTAGTAATAAAAGGCATTCCATTTGTGACTCCAACAGATATCGCATCAAAAACATTAACATCGTTTTTACTATCTCATACTAAATGGCATATGATAGAGACGCTGCATATGTCACTTCATGAGATGGCACATCACAAACCTTAACACTGCTTTTACAAATGCCATACCAAATGGCATATGACAGAGACATTCCAACAAAAGATGCATCAGAATCATTTGTAGCAATGAATTTAATTGCTAAAAAAAATTAGAATGCTCCATCTGCTGGAGTGACCGATGTAATGCATTTTGTTACTACATGCATTACAAAGTACTTTCCAATAGATGGTGCATTGCAAACATTGATGCTGAGATCTACGTTGATTACCTAGATTTCAACCCGTCTTTGACAGACATCACAACTAGTATAACTTTTATATGGTCATGTCTAAATCTGTACGTCACTAGAATGCTCTGACAGGCCCTAAAACATTGTATTCTTTTTGTTCTTTTTCTTTTTCACAATTTTCTTCTTGGTAGCATTCTGTAATTTTTTTACACAATATAAGCAAAGATTCATCCATACAGAGAGAAGTGATCCAGGGCATCTTCAGGAAACTTTCATTATTACATGATGTGACTGTCTCATGGATCTGACATCTTTGATTTAAATCTTGTTCCAGATCATTATATGTGTAGGGTTTACACATATTCCAGTGTTAGATGGACTTTCTTTGTGGTTTTTCTCCTACTTCTCCAAACCCACCACATGTTTAGTTAAGTGGTGTTACGTATTATGTGCAGTGTTTAGAATTACTTATAAATGCTTTTAAATTATTTGTTTTTCATATGATATGGAAAAAACTCACATATGATATACTATTCATCTCATTTTGATGTCCAGTTAAGCAAAACAGAACTTTTTGGAGTTTTCCCTATTTCTGGCCCTTTAAACCCCAAAACCCTAACTTTTAGCTCAGTTTTAGACTATATCTTGTGCAGGAAATTACACCCTTGTGATAAACCAACAAGTGCCTTCAGCAAAAATGATTAGAAGGGTTAGGGGTGT
The DNA here is from genome assembly GCF_900747795.2 of Erpetoichthys calabaricus. Lineage (NCBI taxonomy): Eukaryota > Metazoa > Chordata > Cladistia > Polypteriformes > Polypteridae > Erpetoichthys > Erpetoichthys calabaricus. The sequence goes on from NC_041395.2 coordinate 116,185,552, forward strand.
AGTTGTGCCTGCCACATCAACCAACCCCAGAGGTCACCCCCTAACATGATATGGGGGTCATTTTTTTCACAAAACTTCAAAAAAATGGTAATCAGCAATATAGACATGTGGATTGTTGCTTTATGCTATTGCAAGGTTTCTAATCACAAATTTGATATTTTTGGCAATTGATGCTTTACTGATGTTTTTTTCCCTCTAAGAGCCACTCCCATAAAGTTAAAAAGGACAAATTTTAAAGTCATTGATTATGAATATGATGTTATTTTTGAATTTTGATCCTTTACTATGAGTCTAGCCCTCTATGGACTTCAGCCAGAGGATGGTAAATGTTATTTTTTTCTATTACAGTTCAGAATATTTGAAATACAGATTTTAATATTTCAATGTATTTGTTATCTTCCTCATGATGTAAATCATTACATTTCTTATGAATAAGGGTGACTTAGGCTAATTCAGACTTTTTAATTGTTTTTTTTTTGTTGTTGTTGTTTTTGTCCTGAGAGTCCTGGTACTTTGTGGGTGGAGCTTCAGGAGGTGGGGCCAGCCTGACATCACCACTCCTGAGCCCTCCCTCTGGGTATTCAACAGCAGAAAAGGTTCAGGAGCAGGAACATTGCTTGTAAAGGAATTGTAAGTGTTGCTGCTTTCTTTGGATTTTCTAGTTTTCTTAATTTGTTTTTCTTCTGTCCCTGGTTTTCTCTTCTGGATTGTGGATTTGGACTTGTCTGCTTAGGATTGTTTTTTAGACAACTCCTTTTTGCCTGTTTATGCTCTTTTAAACATGTTTACTACTTTCACTAATAAATCCTTCATTTATAAAAAAATAAATATCTTGGTTGCCCTTTTGCACACTACCCAAATCATCAAACATCATTCCTATTGTGGAGCTTTTATGATATTTTTGGGGCATTTCTAATTATTTGTCCAGCTCACCTTGTTCAGGGTTCATCAGGCTTAAACCCCATAACTAGTAGTTGTGAGGCTTGCTGGAACCAGGGTGAGTCTCAATGAGCAGGTGAGTTAGGTTATGGTCCTGTGTTGAGGACCTCTTAACGAGGCCACACCCCCATTTCTCTATGTTTGGGACTCAAATTACAAGTGGTCACTCTGAATTGACCCTACAAATCTGATTGGGTCCTACCATGGACTAATGACCTGTCTAGGAATGGTTTCTGCCATACACGTAATACTCCCAGGGTATAGGGACCCTATTACATGAACCAGAACTGAATTAAGTGGGTTTTAGAATGTTATGTTTGGATAGCACAGTAGTTAGTACCTCTTCCTCAAAGCTCCAGAGTTGTGGGGACAAATCATATGGATGGGCATGATTTTTCTCCGGTTTTCGGTATCACTTAAGATTAGGTTAGTCTAATACACTGTGCTTACCATGTAATTACTTATATAATTACAGAGTAACTAGGTGTTATTACCTTGTACTTACTATGTAGTACAGTGTAATGCTATATTTAATTACTCAGATGTAATTGTTATTCCACAATTTTTAAAAGTACATATGTACATAAACTGTAGAATAACAATTACAGTAGAGTGCTTAACCACAGCATTACATTTTGTTACACAGTAAATACAAGGTAATCACACCCAGTTATTCTGTAATTATACAGGTAATTATATGGAAAGTACAGCATAATTAGGGAAACCTAATCTAAAGTGATACCAAGTTTTCTTCCTTATCACAAATACATGGATCCTAACTTAATTGGTAGCTCAAAATTGTTCAAATATGCGGGTGTCTGTAAAGTTTCTCTAGGACCTGCACCTCATTACGGAAATGGTTTCTTCTTTTTGGCTAATGTTATTGCTTTTGTTTTAGCTCGCTCTGACTTCAAATTGCATAAGCATGTTTCAAAAGGCATGAAAGGATGAGACAAACTTTGATTTACATGTAAAGTCACCCATAGATGAAGTCACCCAAGATGTCTTAATCTGTTCCCTTCCAGAATTTCTATAAGGCCCTGAATAAAATGATTATTTTGCCAATGTATGGTAAAACATTTCGAAATGGGAACAGGTGTACAATGTCAAAATGAGGATGAGGTAGCCAGTGGTGAAAACTACCATAAAGAAGAGCAGATGAACCATAAACAGTATAACCTTAGGAACCCATCTGCCCAAATACACACCTCTGACTGCACACTATTAAATTATAAATACCACTACACAAGTTCTTTCACTTGTTTATAAGTAACTCTTCAGGTAAGTACTGCACACCACTCCAACAGAACTGAAGATGTTTTACTAATGTGAATTCATTTGGCACTGCGCAGTGTTGCTACTAAATAAAAGTTTATTGCAAGCAAATACGTGTGCTTTTTTATGAAAAAATGAACTGCTGAAAATTCTTTTCTCACTTGTTAAAAATGTGAATAATTTTAAAGCACATTCTCTAAGGCAAAACAATCTGAGTCCATGGGTCGATTATTTTCACTTTTTATGGCTTCATTAATAGATTAAGTGGACACAAATAGCACTTCTCCAGGCACTGAAGTATTTACAGGCCACATTGTAAATCAGTTATATTAAGTATGTTCAGCTTAGTGATTTGAATAATAGATAAAGATTTGAGGACAGAGTGGAGACCCATCAGAAGGTGAAGTCTTTGAGGGCTGGAGCTGCTCGACCTTCAGGTATGGAGCATCATGTACAAATAAAAAGGTATAACTTGAAACTGAACCTGAGATCCCACCTCATCCTACCTCCTACAACTTTGTTGAATTAAATGCCTTTTTTGATTTTATTATTTTATTGTTGATATATGATGAATGTTTTACCCTTAGGAATGTTACAGATCACAATTGCAATTTTTTACTTTTTTGCTACAAATGAATTGAAGGTCAGGCAGACTAATTGGTCACTCAACACTGTAGTGTAATTCCCCAACTACCGGGCCATATTGTCTCACTATTATAAAAGAAAATCTTGAGACGAGACTATTGCCAAGAGATTTTTTCTATTCCTGCGAGACAAGACTATTGCCAAGAGATTTTTTCAAGTCCTGCCCTCCTCTCAATCATTTTCAACCACGCCCATGGTCCTTTCATCTCTCATTCATGTGAATGCTTTTGTCAGACACAGTTCCTGCGCTTTCAACTCTTTTAAATTTTTACATTTTCCTTACTTTAAATTCCCAATAAAAGATGACTTATTATGTCCAAATCTTATTGAAGAATTTCATCCCGAAGGGTTATCAACAGAAGACATGAGTACATGGGCAATCCTAGCACAGAGAAACGATGAAGTCAAAAGAATAAACGAGAAAATTGTCAATCAGTTTCATGGCACATAGGTTAAATGCATATCAATAGACTGTGCTGAAACAGTTGGTGGTGATGGTGCGGAAGCTGAAAACATCAACTTACAATATCCCGTAGAATATCTACAACCGTTAACACCATCCGGTCTTCCACCGGCCAAATTACTGTTGAAAGAAGGATGTATTGTAATGTTATTGCGTAATTTATGTCTGAGTGATGGGCTATGCAATAGGACAAGATTAGTTGTATTCAAAATTGGACGAACAATTCTGACATGTAAAATTTTAACAGGCGACAAGAAAGGTAATATAGTACATCTTCCGTGGATAACATTAGACACCAAAGGAGATCTTGATATGCCATTCGTATTAAAACGTTTACAGTTTCCCATTAGAATAGCTTTTGCTATGACAATTAACAAATCACAAGGACAGACATTCGAAAAAGTCATTTTATTTATTAAAGAGAAGCGGGCAGTTGCGTTACATTGTCACAATATAAGTCCAAACACGGAATCAAAATTCAATGTGATATTGCCGAAAAGTTAATTAAAAAAATTGATTTTACTGAAGTTTTATAGTAAAAGTGTAAGTTTAAAAAGTATTTGCATGTTAATTTCAAAGCCAAACAGAGCAAAAACGTATAACGCAACATGAAACATAATTTTCTTTCAATTTATTACTTTTTACTGTTTTTTTACAATGGTTAATTACTCGCTGTAATGTAAAAAAGTTAGTTCTATTATGCATATGTAACAATTCCCATGAAAATAACAATCTGTTTAAATTGTACATCCATTTCCCCATACGCAAGCGGCAGATCCGTGAATTGGCTAGTGTGTAGCACCCACCCGGGGGTTGGCGAGTGAAGTGAGCAGGGGGCAGAGCCCCCTTTCTTCCATATTGCAATGGAAGTTAAAAAAGTTAAAAGTCTTTGGACTTCAATCTCTGATTGATCAACTTACATGTGTACACACATTTTTAACATTTAGATCACAGATGGGTTAAGAGACATTCTCACCGCCACACAGTGAGCTTGAAGAGAGGTCTGGTGGCCTGATGGTTTGAAGGTCAATGTTTTAATCACATATAACAAATAAACTTCACATATTAATCAATGTGTTTAATTCTGTTTTCTTGTTTGTTTCCATTGTACTCTTTCAACATTTGTGAATGGCTTTGAGCATGGGAAAGGTGCTATATAAATAAAGTGTAGTTTTTAAAAACTTATCAGCCTTTTTCAAACCAAGCACCAAAAGATATTACACTTGGGGCACAGCTGACTGAAAAAAGATAAATACTACAAAGAAAGACTGAAGAAACTGTGTCCTGCAAACCTGGTGACTGGCCAATGAAGTGTAAGCCCAGAAGAAGCAAATGTCAGACACACTGACAAGCGTTTTAAGGCAGAGGACTGTTAACCCTGGGAGTTTGTTTTCAGTTCAAAAGGGAGGAACACAAAAGTTATTCCCATAGAAAAAGTATAACATTGTTTTTAAAGCTATATTTTTCAATTTGCTAATAACAAACAGATCTGTCTACCCCACTGCTTCATTTTTCTCATCACAGTAAAACACTCTCTGCATAGGCTGGACCTTGTGAGGCCTTTATTGAACAAATGTGTGATGAGACAGTGTCTCTGGGAATTACTGTTTGATGCAAAATGACTGAAAGATAATAAAGTGAACCAGAATCATAGTCAATACCTGGCAGAGGTCAAAACCAAAGATCAAAAATACAGTGTGCAACCAAAACACTGTAGCAAATCCCAGTCAGAGCCAAAAAAAAAAGAGATTGAAACCGAAACGAACATAGAACTTGGCCTACTTGGAGAGGGAAACTAACACTAAAGATTTGTTTATGTTTCATCCACATAAGGATAGTTTTGAAAGCAGTCCTGACTCTATTTATATCAAAAGTGTGGTGAAATAATAAACACAACAACTGCAGTCACATAACCCATCTGCCGTGCCACATAAACAAAGAACAAAACAAAATAAAATCATTTTAAAGCATTGTCAAATGAGCCCTAAACAATAAGAAGCTTTCAAAAATGAGCTTTAAATAACAAGTATCCCCAAAATAATGTGTACTGTGAGAATGACCAACCTGGTTTCAGACACACACCAAGGACACCAAAACAACCACAATAACTCAGTCCTTAACTATGCTTTACTTCCTTTGTTTCTTCTGCCACCTCTACTTCTCTCCTCACAAGCTTCGTCTTCCTCCTCCCAACTCTGTATCTCTAAATGAAGTGCAGTGGCCCCTTTTATAATGCACCCGGATATGCTCCAGGTGCCTCCTAATGACCTTCCTGCAGCACTTCCTGGTGTGGCGGAAGTGCTACGTGGGCACCCCGAAGCACTCCGGGTGTACCTGCTTCCTGGTTTGGCAGCAATTCCTGGAGTGCTGCATACCATAGCTTCTGAACCATCCAGGTGCCCCCTAGTGGGGGCCACTGGTCCCCACAAGGTTGAGGTTCCAAGCTCCATGGTTCAAATGCAATCCCGGATGGCTGCATTCTTGTGTCTCGGAGTAGGAATTGTCCTTCTCCTGGTCCCCTGCTTCTCCAGGCCTCCCGGTTGGGCAAGGTCCCCAGCCGTCTATCACAACTGTGACAAATGGGACTTGTTCTGGCATGCAGTAGATCTGTTATGATCATATATAGCATTAAATTGCAACTTAGTGAAGACACTGTGCAAGAACAATCAGAGAACCAGAAATGGGGTCTGTACCTGCAGCCTCTTATTTCGAGTCTAACACCCATGCAACCAAACATGCATTTACTATGCATAAAAATTAAAATGAAACAAATATCTAATTTCTTAAATCTGCACTTTATAGCAAAACCATCAGGCATGCATGTAGTCTGGATCATAAACAAAGGGGCCATGGTGGCTCATGAGGTTCAGATACCAATTCACATGAGTTCTATCAGGTTCTCAGAGTTATCCCAGTTAACAAGAACTGGAGTAACACCACACACAGACTTGGGTGGGTAGAAGACTTGGTATGAAACTAGATCGATAAATAAATAGATAGAAACTGTTTGTATTTTTATTTATATGTCTTAATCCCTTGTACCTCAAAAACAGTTTGAAACAAATGTTTAGCTCATTTCCAGTATCTCTGCCACTGCTATTGCCACATTTCACCCCTCCTAGTCTATACAAACAATAAAACCAAAGCCCAGTAAGCCCAGATTTCCAATATTGTTAACTGAACATTACACATGCATGATTCCTCCTGCTATGCTCATCTTTCCATTTTATAATTTTTAAAAGATGAGTTATAACTTTCAGTTCCCCTTCATCAATAAAACACAACACCCCTTTCACCCCCCCACACATCCTCAAACATGTCAGTTGTGTGTATCCGTTTATTATAAGCAAATCCAAGTTTTATTCTTAAGTGAATATTTCATCTAAAAAGTAAAAGAATCTCCACAGGTTTTTTTTTTAACACACTGCTTATTTTTTCCTACATTTAAAGATTGCTAATTTTGCTTCACCAAGCAACCAAAAACTGTATCCTATGTTCTGTTTTTCTTATTGTATGTAATTCCATAAATAAATATTACATTATTGAATTCCACCCTTAAGTTTGTTCACAACTAAAAAAAAACTCCCAAACTAATACAAGTAAAAAAGGGTGAAAAATAGTTTATTTTTGTTCACAAAAAATATATCTGTCATCCTCTGTTTCTGTTATAAGATATATTGTACAGAGACATGTTTTTTATTAGTTCAGACATACACATAACTGTAGATATTATTTTTACTTTCTTGTATATGAAGTTTAGGGAAAGTATTGTAATCATCCAAAAATTCAACCTCGGGATTTTTATGAATCTCAACGTTTTAGACCTCCCTGAGTCCGATTTACTTTCGCATAGGGAAGGTATTGTAATCATCCAAAAGTTTGATTTTGAGACCTCTCTGAGTCCAAAAATACCAGTTTTGGAATTATGTCTGTGTGTCTGTTTGTGTGTGTGTGTGTGTATATATAAACATCATAACTTGAGAACGCTTTCGCTGAGGTCAACCAAATGTTGCATACAAGTTTTAGGTACAAAATATAGATTTCTATTAACTTTTGAGCTACTTCCGCTAACCAGAAGTGGTACTTTTTTATTCATACAGCTGCAGAATCCGATTTATTCAATTTTACTTTTATAATAATTGTTCAGTATATTATTAATTATTTGATTTGTTGTTGATGGTTCTTTAATATACATAATATAAAAATATATAAATATTGTTTTGCGGTTTACTCCTCAAATATCCATCCCCATATTGGAGTACATGAGAAAGCCTAGGGGAGACCACTCTTGATTTTTACTTTTGAGATATTATTTAAAGTCAAAGAAATATTAGTGAAGACCAGTGGTTTTCAGGGTCAGTATTGGGAGAACTCCAGTGTTGTAAGGATTTCTGCCAACTAAATTCATAATCAGACTGTCATTCTCCATTCGAATTAACCTTTACCTTTTTATCTGGTCTAAAAATATTTCTAAGAAGCTTGTCAATATGTGTATTTGTTGTAATAGGTTTAAATGCTTATATTTATTTTACTGCTCTTTTTAATTGACCTTTTCTAGTTGACTTTGCTCCCTTATTTGTATTCAAATGCTGATGATTAGCAATGAGCACTGCAGACAGAGGTGCAAACATCATTGAATGCTACAGGGAGCAATTACTACAATTACATTCACTTGTCTGCTCGATGAGAAATGGGTCTTCCAAATGAGCAGGTGAGTGAATGTCACACTGAAATAAGTGCTCCCCTTAAGAATTCAGTATTATCAACGTTTAGATACAATTCATGGAGCAAACAGTACAGAAAGGGGCAAATTAAACTTAAAATGACAATGAAAACATAAGCATTTACTGTTAAGCTAAGGCAAAATACAGACTTCTCAGAATCTATTAAAATAAATCCATATAAAAGAACAGCTCATGAAATAAACTAAAAGTAAGAATGCTGCACTTCTTGTGAAATTGGTTGGAATACTAACCCACTGAGGTTAGGAACAATAGGTGTAGCTGATTGATAAACATTGATTTTCCAAAGCCACTTAAAATAGAAAATTAAAAAGTCCAGTACAGTGCAAATTAGAGGACTTTTCAATACTGTGTCTCAACTCCTCACTCTCTGAAGAGGAATAATTCTTTATACAGTATGTATATATAGCTCAATTATATATACAGTATATATATATATATATATATATATATATATATATATATATATATATATATATATATATATATATATATATATATATATATATATATATATATAATCTGTCCAGCCAGGAGCCAGGTCCTGTCTGGCCTCTTCTGTGGCAACATTACAGGGGCAGACCTAATTGAGGATATCAGTTATTGCTCGGCATTCAGCAGATGAGGAAGCTCTTTGAAGAATATGTAACAGATAGTGGATTTATGGACAGGGATGTAATGCTATCCATTCAGGCAACTGATACCAAACACCAGCCTGTCATATCAAACATTTTGCACACAGGCCTGGCACTTGCATACTCACTATATCTAAATGGTGCTCTACATTGCAGCAAGTTTTTATATTATTATTATATGCTGCATTTATCATTGATTATTGATGCCTCAAATCCCACTCCTGAGTGCTATCCATGTGGTCCTTCATTGTTCTTCCCATGTCAGTGTGGGATTGTGAGTTAGATCAATTTGTGACTCTATATTGGCCCAGTTTGAGTTTGACTATGTGAATACATGTGTCTTGTCATGGCTGGGTAACTGCCTTGATCCCAGTGCTGCCAGGTTGGACTCCACCCTGAACTAAATTAAGGAGATTTGAGAATTTGTATTATTATTATTATTAAGTATAGAATGCAACTCTTATCACAGCTCATTTCATTCAAATAACTGTTTAGCACATGCATATGAAGCAATGTTGCACAATAACAAAAATAGGTTCAAAATCGTAATATAGTGGCACTCTGTCAATAGCTGGTACCTGCTTTGTACCTTATTCTGCTAGAATAGTTTCCTTGTGGTCTCTTCAATTTGAATTACTGTAAGTAGGTTCAGAAAATATTTGGATTGATTATTTTTACCATATTCAGTGGATTTAATACTCAAGTGTGTATTTTTTGCTTGAATGAGCCAATCAATGCTTTTCAAGCACTGTTCTCAGTATATTGTTCTCTATTCTTGATGCATGCTGTTTTGTTTTACAGCCTCCTTTCTTGTTATCTTGCTCTTATTTGTACTGCAGTCTGATAGTCTGGTTCAATGTTGCATGTATTTACTCTGCAAAGTGCTGCTGTGCCAAATTGATTTGGTGCTGCTCTCTCATGACTGGCTATAAGAGCCCGAGTTCAATGCCTTGGCCAGTCACACTCTGTGTGGAATTGAGAGGAAGTGGAACAACCTTCTTCACATCCTTTGTTTTTTTTTGTTTTTTTCGCTATTTGGCCTACTTTAGTTTGAGTGTGCACATTGACAGATAGACATCCTATCTAACATTGATTCCTGCCTTTTACGCTATTCTTTCAAACACAGAGGGTTTAGAAAATGGCTGTCTGAATGAGTGTTGGGACATGGGCCTCTCATTCAGGCTTGTCTCCGGCCAGGTCCCCAATTCTACTAGGAAAGGCTCCAGCTCCACACAACTCTTTAATGGAAAAAGCAGGTTGAGGAAAATTTATGGATAAATGAATGATTGATGGTGGCAGCACACTGACATTAACACCAACCTGGATGACACCAGCCAAGTGGCCTTCTCTTGACTCCTAGTCTTAATTCCTCTTGTATTCCCCTGCATAAATCATTCACAATTCTTGGTTTGTATTTTATTATTCTTATTAATATTTCTTCAGTATTATTTTAACATAACATTCTCAGCCCTGCTGGGCAAAGAATTCTGTTTCTTGACGTGCAGCACATCTCAGCATGAACTGTCTGGTGGGAATTTAAAATAAATAAATAAATAAAATAAGCATACAGACGCCTCACGATGAAACAGAGACGCAGCCCCCCTATAATGCAAGCAGGCTGCTCCCACAGAGTCTGAGCCCTTAACTAAACATCACCAACTCCATCAATAATCAGCACATATAAATTACGCCGTGCACCAGAACAAACATTAATTTAGTGGTCGCGGGCACATATATAATTTAGCACAGAGCGATCACAAACACAGAAAACACGTTTCAATATTTTCTACGCTAGTTACAGTGAAATTAATCATACCAAGGTCTCTGTTCACTGTAATATACAATCCTACCTCCCTAGCCCCCCACTACATGCCCGTGCTGGTCTGCGAGTGCGCCATGTCAACAGGCACAGCCAATTAAAGGCAAATCGTTACATGCAAGCAGGCAATCATATAAAATACCCCAAATAACTTTCTTTAATTCAATTCAAGGACTCCACATTTATCACCTATAGGCGGATGGCAGGAACAAAACCCCGACCAGGTGCCCTTCACACACATGCGCACACATGGAACCAAAGTGGAATTCTCAATGAACTGAGCATGCAAGTCTATGGGATGGGAAACCTGATTATTCAGAGTAAGAACAAAGAAGTAAGCCGAGCAGAAAGAGAGAGCTGTTCACTGTATCATTTTTTTAAAGACCAATTAAAAAAAACAGCATTGCATTGCTGGGTTTTGTTTGTATTAATTATTTGAGGTTTTCCATTCCCTCTTAGAAGCTACGGTATATTTATTTTATTTATATTTTTTTTATTTATTAAACATCGATGGTGTGCATTCATTACTTGAAAGTAAGGCAATACCTATTAAACAAAATATAATGCTAAAATGAACTATTAGTCACTTGCTTTTCAAGTGAAATGAATCCCGTTATGATCTATCTTTTAAAGCAGCCGATTACTGCAATGCTACAAATATCATTATCAATTTTATCTACTTGAATGTTTACTTCGTTCATAATCTGCCCATAAATGTTAGATGACGCCTTTCAGACTTATTAAGAAAGCAAGGCTTCTTTCATACTGGTGAAAAGTTTTTTACAATTTGCAGATGATAATTGTTAATTTACATTGACCTAAAGCAGGCTTTAGTGCAAATATTTTAGTTCTTTTAGATGACCATCAAGTAAGTGCGACAGGATATGATGATATGCTACACAAAATGGAACACAAATTACTTGTCTTTTTTTACAAAAGAACATTCATTCCCACTAGTGCGTTCAGTGAAAAGCGCTCCAGTGTGTGATGTTAATGTGCATTGACTTTCTTTATTATTCATGAAATCTCTCATCCTAAATGTCCGGCGCTTAACTATTGTCTCATTACTTTGTATGCCACTGCTGATCACTGGTAACGTTTATTGATCACCTTGAACATCTAGTTAAAGGGATGATTAGAAACAGATCGAGGATTCAATGGCTAAATTAAAAAGACAAAAGTCACTGTAAACTATTTTAAGTTGGAGGTTTGTGAGGGTGAGACGGCAAACTCGCATAGCAAGAGTTATCTATGAAGGCTTTCCGTGTTTTCTATGAAACGTTCTTATGTTTAGGGAGACAACAGACAAGTCTTAAGATGCATTGTACTGTGTACACAGTAGGGACACCTAGTGGTAAGGGTGTTACATTATGCAAGAAGGGGGAAAAGAGGGCACTATTATCTTATCCTGGAACACCACCGAGCCATTGGTTCAAGTATGTGGACGACACCTGGGTGAAAATCAAATCTCAGGAGGTACCACAATTCACTGACCACATCAACTCAGTGGACAAACACATCCAGTTCACCAGGGAGGACATGAAACGTGACAGACTAGCTTTCTTAGATTGTGAAATTGCCATCAGCAATGGGGGACATTTGAAAGTTGATGTGTACCGTAAACCAACACATACGGATCAGTATTTCAGGTTTGACTCTCACCACCCACTAGAGCACAAAATAGGTGTCATCAGGATTCTACAACACAGAGCAAACACCATACCCACAGAAACAGCAGCCAGGGAAGCAGAAGAACATCACATCAGAAAGGCCCTGAGTAAATGTGGTTATCCCAGCTGGACAACCGCTGCCTAAGCGAAAACCTTTGATGATCCCTTATGTGTCAGGAGTATTGGAACAGCTGAGACGCATTTTTTCAAAACGCCAGGTCTCGGTGATGGTGACACCGATACTGACTCAAAATACAGAATGGTTCTTAACCCTATTTTGGGTGACGTGTTATCTAAATTTAGATCACGCAGAGTCTTGATGCACAAAAGTACTCAATGAAAAAGGGTCATGTTAGGGTTGTGGAGTGTTTTGTGATGGGACATCACAGGCAGTTTAAGCAAATGCCAGTGGTGTCAAAGGGACCTGGATGACAGACAGGATTCAGGATGTCAAAGACACAAAAAAAGCAAAATTGGCTTGCAGGAAAATAAAAAAGGTTTAAGTACTATTGATATACAGTATTATTTAGGAGAACTTCTGTAGATGGAAAGAGCTGGTAATATACTTGAAGTCCATTGTGCAGAGGGTAAACAAGAAGAGAGACAGCTCGGATCCCCGAAGTGCCCCAGTATTACATACATCTATCTCTAACAAACAGACCTTGAGCCTCTCAAACTGCGGTTATCTCCATCCAAAGTGTGCAAAATACACAGAACGAACAGCACCTGAAAAGAATAAACCCCCATTGTTGAATTATTTTTTGAGTACAAATATGTTTCAGAGACAACAATGCCACAAGGGTGTAGTGCCAACAAGCAAATTCTCATCTGAGTCACAAGCAGCATGAAACAGTGTTGGCCTGTCCAACACAGAAAAGTCACAGCAGTACCTCTTTTCTGATTGAAAGGAGTTCAACAAATGGGTGCCTCGTCTGCGATGGACTGGAGTTCAGACCAGGGTTGGTTTCTGCCTTGTGAACCTCATTGTTTTAAGTGAAATTTAGAAGATGAATGCATGGATAAGATTACAGTATAGCAGTCTGTCCTCCAGCTGCATTAGGAATTCATTTGAAACTACAAGAATGATATGGCAGAAAAAAAAATTACTAAAAAAATGAGGCCAAACTGTTAGTTATTAAAAAAAATCCAGAGGGCACAAAAAAGAAAAAAGGCTAATGACAAGTTGAAGAACCTGCTGGTGCACATTGCTAAACTTACAGAAGTGGGCATGCACTTAAAATTCATTAAGCAAGCAAAGAGACTAGCCATCAGCTGTGGGCAATTTGGAATACGTTTCAATCACGACTTTCTGCATGCTGTAATAATGAGTCTGAATTTCAGAGTCACATAACATCCTTACATCTAAAATCAGTATGAAAAAAAAAAGCAGCCACTCATCTACATAAAAACAACTTCCCATCAAGCCGTATCCCCTGCTGGCAAAATAAAGCAGAGAAGTGCTGATTCTGTATTATAGTGCTTATTTCATTTTAATGGAAGAGAATAATTCACTGCTAACACAAAATAAAATAGAAATCAGGTGGCCTAGGAATCCTGTCTTCTCACTCCATAGGACCTCTGCTATACTTCACATTGTGCCCTATGTTAAAAAAAAACATATATATCGTATATTAATACATATACCCTAGTGCATGAAAAAATAATCAGAAAATCACATCATCTACCAAATGTTAGGTTCTTTAAATGAAAGTTCTCAAGAAAAACAAGTTTCTGCCTACAAACTGGCATGTTGCCATTTCTGAACCCAGTGGACTGAAAAGAATATGTGCATTAAGAGCTGTGCTAATCCACCACACAGGGCATTAGAGCAGCTAATGGGATTTATGTGTACTGAGGCAGGTGTTGTGTAAGTATGAATGTTTCTTGTCTGAGTCCAAGTCGTTGATGCCAAATTTGTTACTAATACTAATACTAATACTAATAATATTAATACTAATACAGGCAATATGTTTTTACAGTATAGCATTTCAGTGTCTTGGCAATTGGAGTCTGGTTCTTTTCCCTTCCTTCTTATAAGCCTTCTGCGATTTTTCTTAGTAACATACAATCAGGTAAACCCATCTATCCATCCCTCCATTCATCATTGCTAGACCTGCTGATCCAATTCCAAGGTTTCAGTCTCTAAAACACGTTTCCTTTTGGTGCGGATCCCTTTGTGTTCTTATGTAATGTTCTCTCTTCATGCTTGTTGACCTAAGATTTCCTGTCATATTCTAAAGTATTAACAACTCCTCTTGGCCAAGTAGGAGTGAATGTATGTTACATATGCAAGAGCATGGCTTGCGATGGACTTGTCAGGGATCGTTTCCACCTTGTTCCTGTTGCCTGTGACCATGGATTCCAGACAATCAGGTAAAGAAAGTAAGCAGATAAAAAAAAGTTCAGCATGCATCCCTGTGATGATTCAATAACAGGAAAACTTCCATGTAAAATGATGATGCTGCGGTCTGAGATCAAGTCTTGCTTGTTTATTCCATGATGTATTTAGTCTATGGAAGGAAAAGTTATAAACATAAGGTAGGAGTTCAGTCTGTAGTTGGGCACAAGCTCCAGAAACTAAGGTCAAATCCAATCCCAACTAAAATATGACATTTTTCAGGATCATAGCTAGTTGAAGCCTATTCTTACAGCACTGGGCAGAAAGAATTGCACAGAACAAGCCAAAAATATATAGTACATTTTTGAGGATCTTTAAATAAAACATTCGAACTCTACATGGACAATGTCCAGGTACAGGATTAGAACTCAAGACACTGGGTACATGAGGTGCACTTGTGCTGCCCGTTCACAATATAATAACAATAATAATTGACTGCGTGAAGTTTACAGATTCTCCCTCTATCTGAGTTGCATGCTCTCCAGGTACTCCATTTCTTCTCCCAAAATGTTCAAGATGGGTGTGGTAAAGTAACTGGCCAGTATAGGTAAGCAAAGATGTGCATGGGTGAGCATGCCCTGTGATGGACTGTTACTCTACTACTAAGGCTGGTTTATACCTTGTGCTCAGTAGACTCCTGACTCCTGGAACCATTGAAATAGATTTTGGACACTCAAAAATGTATTAGACACTTTTATCAATGGTGACTTATAAGATGAATTGCAATTGTTTATATTTGCTTTATTTTGTTACAGCTAGTGCACAGGAAGGTCTAGTGACTTATGTAGTGCCAGGGTGTGAGCCAGTGATGGGAATTCAAAGAGTACCCTTGTGGCTTGCAGTGCAGTGCCTGAGCTGCTACACCACACTTCAAAGGTGAACACCATCTCAATGGACTTTCCAATCATGGTTCAAATCCATTTAAACATGTAATTTACTGACTGCATGGTACTGTTCTTTAATGAGTTCAGGGAAGTGCTCAGGCAGGTGAGACCCAATAAAAATATAAGCAAGAACACTCAGTTCTATTCAGTTATCATAATACCAATGTGAAAAATGTACATCATCAGGTATCCCAAGTCAGTCTCCGCTTCAATTCTGCATCAGACTCCTAATGTACTTTTTATTCCCCATACTTTTAGGGTCATTATGTACAAAACAAGACTCAAAGATGTTTACTGTATATGGTATCTGATTATCTTGTATTGTGCTTTGCTATTTTGATTTCTGTTCTTGTGGTCTTTGTAAAGTCCCTTGTTAAACTGAAAGTGAAAATGTCAAGACTGTCTAATCTGTTGGAAGAGAACGTCATGATATACTGATTACTGCTACTTCTCAGCCATTTCAAAGATGTTTCTTCAGAGTCCTGGCTGAGTCAAATCCAGGTGTTCTGCAGTTAAGGATGACCTGTGGCTGTAAATTTTCCTGTATGAGGAAGTGTGGATAGTGTATATATACAGTAAGTGTGTGTGGGTGTGTGTATGTGTGTGTGTGCACCTGTGTGTGTGTGTGTGTGTGTGATTCTGGTGAAGGACTGACTTCTCATCAATGCATAGCTACCACCTTGGATCCACAGCTTACAACATTTAAAAAGTTGCTGTGGATAACGGATGAATGTATGGATGATTCACAGACCTCCTTGATCAGATCATCTGTCTCTTAAGATGATTAAAGTGTACATCTGGATATCCCTCATAAAAGGATTCACATTGTCAGTCTCTTGAGGACTGCTTCACTAAAGACAAGCTGTTCTTCCAAATTTCATTGGGTAATAAAACAAAGATCCAATGAGGCAGCAATATAGATGCACCATTCACACCCATCATTCTGTCTTCAGCATTCTGCATTGTAAATGATGAAAAACAGCCATCCTTTTCATCAGTCGTCTGCTTTGTTTTTTTTGCACAAAGTCCCTCTTTATCCTCTTCTTCTAGTCAATTTATATAATCCCAGTAAATCTTCTTGGATTAGCCATTTGACCATAAATGTGTTGACACACAGCGGTCAACTCCCAGCCTAATTCCTCCTGTTTGAGTTTTTCTTTACGGTTAATAACAGTCAAATGGAGGCTGAGGTAAGAAAAGTGTGTTTTTTACCAAGAAGAGTTGTAGGTTCTGCCATGAATTAAGATATATTTGGAAGATTCATTGAAGTGTGTAATTTCCAAAAACTGTGTGTTTATTAAATTGTTGCTTACATCTTCAGATTCATTTAATCCATCATCCCTAAGGTTACCTTTTCTGGACTCTTTTGCCATTGCCAACAGATTACTGAGAACCTGGTCTTTTCTGTAGGATTCACAGCCAACACAATTTGGTCACTAGCATATGGAATGTGTATTATTTGTGTCCACAAGTAATTATGCAGTCACCAGTCAGCTCAGGATGGAATGCTGGCCTAGTTTTTGCATGCCTATAAAATTCAGATGTGTAAGCATACTCCATAGCTTTGATACAACATTGTAATTCTGTGTCTAATTGTTTGATTCTGAATTGTATTAGTTGTTTTCAGATATCCAAGCTTAGGTTGTTTAAAAATAATAAAGAATACATCTAAAACATGGGCACAATTTAGGATCATTAGAAAAGGCATTTGCAAAAAGGTGGTAAAGCTGTAGTGCTGCTGCCACACAACCTCAGTCATAAGTCCCAGATGTTTGTCATCACTTGGTGAGTTTCCTTTATATGTCCCAAAATCATAAAGATGTGAATAGGCATCCAATCTACATAACACCCAATTGTTTCAGGATAGTATCCTGTTCCCAGTGACCCTGTTATTGAAAACAGTACCTAAAAAATTAATTAATGGATAATCAGGAGGTAAGGTGCTTGTTATTATATGGTATAGTGCATGACAGGTGACATAATTAGTACATTTCTATGAAATGCTTGAGGGTCACACAAAAGTAATGAGTGCTATCAAGAAATGTCTGACAATACTGAAACATATGGAATAGAACATACTGAAACTATACATGAATCTATAATCTCTCACCTGAATAAAACATTATATCACTTGAATCTCCTACATACTTGTAGATCAGTGATAGAAAATGGCTGTAAAGCACAAGTCATTTTGACTATGTGCAAACAGAAAATGGCTGTAAAGCACAAGTCATTTTGACTATAAGCAATGTTTGCACATGTTGTGAAAGTAGAAATTCCTTATGCCGCCCCCCCCCCCCCCCCCCCCCCTTCACACAGGATGTTCATATGAGGGCACTCCTGTATGAGAGCTAGCAGTGTTACACAATGGTAAATCACTTTAAAAATGGGACCGGGAGCACAGACATTGTCAATTAGCGTGTTACTGGCTGTCTATTAACTACCTCTATGGGGTGGGGCAAAAAAAAAAAATTAATGAGTTCACCAGAGAGAATTAACTTGATAATCAGAGCAAAGAGGATGATAAGACTGGTCTGCAAAAAATAAAATAAAATAAAATTCTCTCCCATCAAAAATATTGTTTGTAATAGATCTGTTGGTGCTCAGTGTAAATCTGGCAATGCAATTGCTTTATCGCTTCCAGTTTTTGAGAGATAAAGGATTAAGATGAAAACACTACAGTCTTTTAGGGAAAATAGCATATTTTAAAAATGATTATTTAGACTTGAAAAGATGATAAATTACATATATAATTATTAGTTACAAAAAGCAGTCACTTGGTAGTTTTCCTCTAATAATGACCAATAGTTGCCTGCTAACATAGACTCACACCACTTTCCACTATAACATCTCTCCATTTGAGCAATGTTCTAATAGAACTTCTCCTCATGTTCATCAGAGACTGCTTCCATGATCTCAGGGGGAAAAGTTCTAAAGGGAATGTAGGAAATGGATTGTTAAAAACCTGTTGCCCTCAAGTGTTAGGTAGGAAGACAGAAGCCCCTCAACTAGTTTTTCATAGTTTTCTCACCTTTATATTCATAAGAAAAATGTGTCACAGGCTTTTTTATTTCCAAAAAGGTAAGATTGTGCATTGTTTAACCATCTTTCTTACCTGTGACATCATCAAGATAATGGATGGATCAACCCAACATAACATATTTCTGTGAAAACCTTTAAACAATAGTTTTCACCCTTATGGACAACAAAAGGGCATCTTTCTAACATTCTAAATATAAATTCCAGGATAATTTGAATGAATAAGGAGAGAAAAGAATATTAATTGAGAGCAAGTAGTGTGTAGCAAATGCTTCATTTTTGATTGTTTCCACCTTAACTAACACTAAGAACAAGGAAGGCTGACATTTTTGAGCTCGAAATACAGTTCAAATATTATTCTGAGCATGAAGATTCTCATGCCAGGAAACAAACATAATTTATTTATAAGAAATTAAAATACTTTTGTTCAAAATGGCATTTTCACTGAATCTGATATGTTGTGCAAATGGTTTGTGGTAGAGAACGTCCAATTTCAGAAATGGATTTGGAATATCTAAGTCTATAAAATTTTGTACGGGAGGATTTTGGTGTGGTCCATTGTACTCAAGGAAATAAGGGTGCCACTCTTTACTGTTATGCTAGAGACAAATCACTAAAAAAATTAAAGAGGAAGGACCACAAGAAGAGACATATGACAACAAAGCTAGAGTCAAAAACCAGGCAGTCAATGCCAAGAGGTTAAACAAAAATTGAGATAAAAATTCTAACAAAAGCATTAAAAAGACCTTTAGAAAGAATTCTGTACCAAAAAAAAGCCATGTTGTCCACAATTTTGGATGCTGACCTTTTAACCCATCTTTCTCTGACATCAAAAACTAAAGCCTCAGCAACCAGAAGATGCATCCTAACAGCGGGGCTCAAACAATGGCCTACAGTATATCAAAACAAAATGGTGTTGGAAAAGGCACAAAGGAATTTTTATAACTTTTAATCAGCTGGATTCCTCATGCTTAAAAATCCACATACCAAACATGACCAAAAGTCCTACAAAAAATTAAGAACAAGTACACTCATAACATTTGCACATGGCTGAAATGGAGATCACTAAGGGGCCTCTGAAACAGTGACAAAGTGTAACAACTCAAAAGAGAATGTTGCAAAAGGTATGTAGATTTGATATTCATGAACTAATTTCTTATTAGTGTGGTCATTGAAACGTTATAAATAACATGTTCATTATTGGGAGTAGTACTCATATTATTATTCTTTATTTAGCAGATGGCTTTACTTGAGGTGACTTATACAATAATCAATAAACACACAGATTATCTGAGCGCCTGGCAAGAAACTACAAAATTAATAGCTAATAGAGAACACAGAGTGCAAAGCTCATAATGCTACAGTTAGCCCCAAAGCTAGACGAAAAACAAATGTTATAATAGCACTTTACAAGTACGGTAGTTTCACCTATGGTATTGCATATTGCAAGACAGGTATTGCACTAATGAAAGTACACAAAATTCACGTGTGTTCAGAACTATTGAAAATTTGCTGTGACTGAATAAGCCTGGAATATGGAATGCCTTATAAATAAAGCCTAAATCACATTTATGCACATACATGCAGTTTTTGGTAGCATTCAAGTTTTGGAAATTTGAATACCTTTAAGAAGGTTCACTGTCCTGTATGATGTGTGTCTTAGGGTTCGTTTTGAGTGGCACAGCCTTTGTCGTTTTGCTGGGTTTTTGCTTGAACTCTACAAATTGACATCTTTCTGCCTTATTCTACTATTCTACATCATTTGAACAAGTAAAGAGGACAACTTGTCTTATAGTCCCAGTAGTCATAGTGAGCATCCCACTAATAACTTAGGGAGCTGTAAAGTGGAAAGATATGGAGACACTTGGATGTGGGTACATGGAAACACTTGTGCTATGCTATTTCTTTACCACTCGGGTCTGCTGATGAATGGCTTCTGGTCATGCTACCTCTGTTCTTATATGTAGCTCCTAGCTGACAGAATGAGCTGCCCGCACCTCTATTCACAATTCTGACTCCGTCGATGTGTTTAAGAAACGTTTGAAGAATTTCTGTTTAAATGAGCTCTTAGGCTTTATTATCTAGGAATTGTATCTTGTTTGCATTTTGTTCCAAGCTCTTTACTTGTGGTGATCAATTTTGTAACCTTGTCTTTAGTGGTAGGGTGTTGTACTGTGTTAGCCATTGTGAATGCAATGAGAAGTCTAGCAAAATGACACCTTTTATTGGCTAACTGAACCGATTACAATACGCAAGCTTTCAAAGCAACTCAGGCCCCTTCCAGTTGCCTCGAAAGCTTGCATATTGTAATCTTTTTAGTTAGCCAATAAAAGGTGTCATTTTGCTTGAGTTTTCATTGTAACCTTGTCTTGTAACGCTTGTTCCCAAACAGTCCCCCAGATTGGTGTATACTCAATTATGTTGACCTCCTTTGTAAGTCACTTTAGATAAAAGTGTCTGCTAAGCAAATAAATGCAAATGCAAATTCAGTTAGTGGGGATAAGAAGCAGGCATTACAAACTATTGAGAGGGATATCTAATATTTGAAAGTAGAACAATGGAAGCAGATGCTTATTTTGGATCTGAATATTGAGGGATAGCCAAAGAATGTTTCAGATAGCAGATTGAAATGAGTAGGAGGACCTGGAATGAAATGCTCAACTACTTTGTCTCTTTACTACATGAACCCTTATTCCAGACTACAAATCATTTTACTCTTTAATAGCTTTTCATTGCAAACCATGTCAGGAAAACAGATCAGAAGTCATTCTAGCTAGTTTTACATCACAAATACAGTTTTAGCATTAAGCACATCTGGCTCATTCTCCATGTTCGATGTTCTATATAAGTTTAACAATCAGAAGCTGCCTTCAAAGTACTGGTTCAAATTGAGGAGGCACTGTATAATTTAATAATGACTGATGTTTTGATGTTATCTTCTGTGGTCAGAACAATTGTATACAAAGATCTGTGAACTGCAAAATACACACCCGGATGGACTGTTTATTGTTGCTGGAGATTTCAACCATGCAAATCTCAAGTCAGTGCTTCCTAGATTCCATCAATATGTGGACTTTGCAAAGAGAGGGGAAAACACGCTGGATCTTGTTTACACAAACATCCCCGGCGCATATCGGGCTGAGCCCCGCCCCCACCTCGGCTACTCAGACCACATCTCTGTTATGCTAATTCCAGCATACAGACCACTCGTCAGGCGTTCAAAACCGGTTCTGAAGCAAGTGAAAACCTGGCCAGCAGGAGCCATCTCTGCTCTTCAGGATTGTTTCGAGAGCACTGACTGGAACATGTTTAGGGAGGCTGCAATTTACGGCGACTTCACTGACTTGGAGGAGTACACTTCATCAGTGACCAGCTACATCAGTAAGTGCACCGATGACGTCACTGTCTCCAAGAACATCATCTCACGACCCAACCAGAAACCGTGGATTACTGCGGAAGTGCGTGCACTTCTGAGGACCCGAGACTCTGCCTTCAAAGTGGGAGACAAGGTGGCCCTTAGAAGAGCAAGGGCCAAACTCTCTCGGGCCATCAGAGAGGCGAAGCGCGCACACGCCCAGAGAATCCACAATCACTTCATAGACAGCGGCGACACACAGCGCATGTGGCAGGGCTTACAAGCCATCACACGCTACAGGACGACATCACCTGCCTGTGACGGTGACGGCTCCCTCCCAGATGCGCTGAACAACTTCTACGCTCGGTTCGACAGGCAGAACGACGTGGCGGCGAGTAAGACCACCCCTCCTCTGAACGACCAGGTGCTGTGTCTCACTACAGCGGATGTGAGGAAAACTCTACACAGAGTCAACCCACGTAAAGCTGCTGGACCAGACAACATCCCAGGCAGAGTGCTCAGAGAATGTGCAGAACAGCTGGCAGATGTTCTTACTGACATCTTCAACATCTCTCTGAGCAGCGCCGTCGTTCCCACGTGCTTCAAGGCCACCACCATCGTACCCGTGCCCAAGAAGTCTTCTGTGTCCTGTCTCAATGACTACCGTCCTGTTGCACTTACACCCACCATCATGAAGTGCTTCGAGCGGCTCGTCATGAGACACATCAAGACCCTGCTGCCCCCCTCACTGGACCCACTGCAATTTGCATACCGTCCTAACCGCTCAACGGACAACGCCATCTCCACTGCACTCCATCTTGCCCTCACACACTTGGACAAGAAGGACACATACGTTCGAATGCTGTACATAGATTTCAGCTCAGCATTCAACACGATCATCCCCCAACAACTGATCGGGAAGCTGAGCCTGTTGGGCCTGAACACCTCCCTCTGCAACTGGATCCTGGACTTTCTGACCGGAAGGCCTCAGTCAGTACGGATCGGGAACTGCACCTCCAGCACCACCGCACTGAGCACTGGTGCCCCACAAGGCTGTGTGCTCAGTCCCCTGCTGTTCACACTGCTGACCCACGACTGTGTAGCAACACACAGTTCAAATCACATCATTAAGTTCGCTGATGACACGACCGTGGTGGGTCTCATTAGCAAGAACGACGAGTCAGCGTACAGAGAGGAAGTGCAGGGGCTAACGGACTGGTGTAAAGACAACAACCTGTCTCTGAATGTTGACAAGACAAAGGAGATGGTTGTTGACTTTAGGAGGACATGAGGCGATCATTCTCCGCTGAGCATCAACGGCTCCTCTGTGGAGATCGTCGACAGCACCAAATTCCTGGGCGTCCACCTGGAGAAGGACCTCAGCTGGTCCCTCAACACCAGCTCCCTACACAAGAAAGCCCAACAGTGTCTCTTCTTTCTGAGAAGACTGAGAAAGGCCCAGCTCCCACCACCGATCCCGACCACCTTCTATAGAGGAACTATCGAGAGCATCCTGAGCGGCTGCATCACTGTCTGGTTTGGGAATTGTGCCATATCGGACCGCAAGACCCTACAGCGGATAGTGAGGACAGCAGAGAAGATCATCGGGGTCTCTCTCCCCTCTATTGAAGACATCTACACCACACTCTGCATCCGCAAAGCCACCAGCATTGTGGCTGATCGGACACACCCCTCTCACACACACTTCACCCTCCTGCCATCTGGAAAAAGGTACCGAAGCATTCGGGCACACACATCCAGACTGTGCAACAGCTTTTTTCCACAAGCCATCCGTCTCCTCAACAAAAAGGGACTGGACTGATAAACACACACACACGCACGCACACACACACACACACAAACATTATCACTTAGCTTAACTCAACTACCTCAAAACATTGAGATTGGACTGACTAATCAACACAAGCGCAAACACACTGACCTACACTACCAAACTATCGTACACACCAACCTGTAAATGCTTTTTTTTTGCACAATTTCCATTACTGGACTACTTTTTGCACTAACTTCTTTACTTCCTAATTTTTTTTGCTGCTACACTAAGGAATGTTTACTGTTTCTCCACTACCTCAACTCATCACCACAACACCTTATTATTATGTTACGTTTGTGTTTTTGTCGCACTGTCACTTATTGCTTTTGTTTGCACATTGCACGTGCACTTTGTTGTCTGCTGTCTGGTTAAAAAAGTCTTCCTTAGATAGTTAGTTAGTTTTTGTTGATTTATGTTGTAATTCATGTTAGGTAATTCATGTTAGGTAATTTATGTTAGGTCAATCTGTCTTGTCTCTGCTAGCCAGCTAACTAGGCCTCTTAGTTAGCTAGTTTAGTTTTTCTGTTAATTTATGTTGTAAATTTATGTTGCATGTAGCACCTTGGTCCTGGAGGAACGTTGTTTCGTTTCACTGTGTACTAACTGTATATGGTTGAAGTGACAATAAAGCCTACTTGAACTTAAATATTCAAAGTAGGCAATTCTATACGTTTTCTTCATTTGAAGGCTTTACATTTTCTTCTATCCTGTTTAACACAACAGCACTGGTTCTGAAAGTGCAAAATACTTTAATGTATCCAAAATCCACAAAAATGCCCTTCAAGGGAGAGGATGACCGTGATCTCCCTTGAATGTATGATGTCACATGGTTGATTAACAACATACTAGGCCTGCAAGGTTGGGCATGACCTGTGAGCAAAAACAGGTTGGGTAATGTGAGTGTTAGTCTCACTTTTGTTCTGGTACCTCTTCAGTGTAAGTGGTACATCCCCAAAAGAAAACACTTCAATAGGGAAGCAAAAAGACTTTAGCTCATCATAAATTGATTTATATAAGGAGACACCAGAACCCTTGGTTACCCATAGCAGATATTTTAACAACAGATCAATATGATTATGGACTACTACTCTGTCCATGTGTTGTCCCTGCTCAATAATTGCTGGGAATAGCTGTCCTGTCTTGCATAAATAGGCTATTAAGGTGACTGGATGAATGGATGGATAAGTGGATGGATAAATGGATAGATGGATGAATACATATCATTAATATTATTATACAGCAAAGTTTGGAAGACACTTTTACCCAAGGTGGCATACAGGATACATTATGTTGTCACAAAAACCAGACATAAGAGTCGTGAAAAGGTTTGGGGCAGCCACCCATGTAACAAAATGAATTCAGCACTGATGTGCACAAAACCAAGTCCAAAACAGAACTGAGGGAACAGGGAAAAGGTGGAGGCTTTAAAAGGGGAAGACAGGAAGTGAAGTCAGAGGGGTTGGGCTCATGAAGGTCTTCTGTCATTGGTGCGAGCCCAGACGTGACATCACAGGGGCCGGAGCTGGAAAGGTCTCCTTCCATTGGCTCGGTCCCGGAAGTGACATCAAGAGGACAAGGTGGGATCTCCCGTGAATAGTCTGCAGGCAAGGGAGAAAAAGAGTCAGTGCACTCTGCCACATCCTGGTATGTCTCAGAACTGCCCTTACTCAAGCCCTTCAGCTGCCTCCCATGCACATGTGTGTGACAATGTATATTTTATTTAGAACTGGAGCATTGGCAAGGTGTGACTTGTTGAGGTCTGCACAGTGTGGCAGAGGCTATGAATGGATCCTATGTCTTTACCAGTATGCCAAACTGCAAACACATAAATGACAATGATGGGATTTGAGCTCAACAGAATTAAAATCTCTAAGGAGCCATCATGTCAGAAGTTGTGGACAGGATATTGCTAACAGACGAATCAAGTTCAATGTTTCAATGCTGTAGATGTTGAGGCCTGAAATTCTAGGATGATGAAAATGGTCCTTTTTGCTATACATGAGCCAACAATTACACCATAAAGAAAGAAGGGAGAATGCTATCTGGCAGCTGTGAGATGAAATTGTCTGATATTCTGCAGTTATCAATGCCTTTTGCTTCTTACCAAGTTATTCAGCTGATGATACGCCTTGGCACTGACTGCTGCAGTAGTCCACTTGCTCAGCCCGTCGGCTGTCTTTTACAAATCACATCTACTCTTCAATCCCAATATGATATTTAATATGAAGAATACAATGGCCTTTACAGAAGGGGAGCTTGGTGACTAGGGAAATAGACTGTAAACTACAAGGCAGCCAGCTCAGTACTCAACACGGGCTCACACCTTTGTTCCATTTGTTAAAATATTTAAACAGATGCACAGTGTGTGTAAATTACCTGAAAAAGAGTTTGCTGTGAAGCAACACTTTATGCAATAAGGCTTGCTTGTTTGCTTTCATATAATGTAGTTTATGTGAGTTCAATTAATGGACAGATGACTTGATTGCCCTGAAAAAATAAGCATCATAAGTCCAGGGAAGAGATATTGTGATTACTGAGAGAGAGAGACGGAAAGAGAGAGAGATTCAAGTTAATTATTATCAAAATGTTTATCTAGAATATTAATTCGTAAAGCATTGTTTTATGAGCATGATACCATTAGAGTGAGTTTCTCAGGATGATGTGGGTGGGTTGCCATCTGGCTCCTATGTACCTGGACAGGTTACCTTCTTTCATATTTCCTTACACATTTCTTTATAAAATAATTAATTTGCTCTGATATATTTATTTAAAACTATACTTTAAAGAGAACAAATGATCTTCTATATCCTCAATTGAAAATGTCATCACAGTATACATGTAGATGATTTCCAGTTTGAAACTGAAACATGAATGGACCAAATCCAGACACTTTCATATTTTGAAGAGCTTTGTTCAGAGAACACGTGCAATCACTTCTCTGTACATACAGGTAGCTTATGAGGAAAGAATTTTGCTAGCAGCTTCTTGCATTCAAAGCCATATTTTAAAAAATTCATTAGTTTATTACTGATCTATTAATTGTTCTTCTCATCCATGAATTCATCCATTACTGAGTCCACCTATGAATTTCAGGGTAGTGACAGACGGAGATTATTCTGGCAACACCAGGTACAAGACAGCTACCAACACAGGAAGGAGTATGTGTGTGTGTGTGTCCGTCGCAAGGCACACTCATCTGATATACTCACTACGTGTTTGGAACATGATGACTGCAAAGCTCAGAACTCGAGTAATCATTTTAGTCAGTTACAGCAGCTAACTCTGTCATGTTTGGTGCCTGGTATAGGAATTAAAAAACACTATGGGATTATTGGAACATTTCAAGCAACAGTGTAAATGGCAAAGTTTACCTGCATCTGGATTCCCTCAAGAGCAGCTGAGATAAAAAAAAATATCACAAAGATCCCGCATATGTATTTAAAGTGTTTAAGTTCAAGTCAACCAAAATTCATCAGCACTTACTATAGTAGTATTGTATATATATATAGAGGGTGGTCTTAAGTCCAGACTCCAACTGCTGTGAGGCAAATGCATTCTGGATCACTTTGCAAGTAAACATCTGAAAAGAGGTCCATCATTTGTGACAACTCATCTGTTCCAAGACAGACCAGGTGCCACTGTGGACGGCAATAAGTTATATAAAGAAAATGAGAAAGATTTAGTGTTGCCAATCAGAACATTTTGTAGAATTAATTTAAAAAAAAGTGATATGAGTAACAACATCTGCATATGTGCTTTGTCAGTTGCTTTGATTAGAAACGTATAAAAGTATTCAGTCAATGTAACATCTATCTCTGCTCTGAAGCATTAGCCGCACAGCAGGAGTCAGACTCTGGGACCGACCTTCTTTCCTTAAATATAGTGTGAAATGTGTTGAGTTAACACTCAGGTTGGGGGTAGTGAATTACAAACTGGGTTGCCATGCTGGTGTAAAAGGGGCTTTGGTCGATTCTGTGGGAATTATTTTACGTTTCGCTCATAGGTTTGACGCAAAACATGTCAGGCTGTGATTTTTGGTTTTTAACCTCTTGTTAACTTTACACTTTCTATTCATTCCAACATTTGTATGATTAATAATGTTGTAGCCACATTAGTTAGAATTATAATTGACAATCTGCTTGCTCTACTTCAGTCAAATAATCATTTTTTAGCAGTCATTTTACCTCATGAAGCACTGAAATGTCTTCAAAGTTCTGTATTTAAAGTGATTTAATATTCAAATTTAGCAAAGACAAATTGTGTACCTCCGTGGAACCATCTTGATGGTGGGCAGGATGCTCCAACCCCTCGTGATCAGTATGAGCGTATTCTCCTCTTGAAGAATAAAGACATTATCTCAAATGTATGCCCACCTGTGAATTCTTCTGTTTTAAATGAAATAACATAAGCCCACCCCTTACACATATCACTAACAGCTGTCCTCCCTTTGTGTTATGGATGCACGGCCAAACTGTTTAGTTTAAGGAATATGTAAAAGTCGACTGCGTATTCCCTTTAAATAAATCTGTATCTATTTTTATGTGAACTGAATTCCTGTGACTAGAAACTATTAGCTCCTCTCCCTGCAGACACATAAATCACAGTGTGCAGAGGCTACAGGGACAGAGAGAGAGCCCTGAGGGAACTTTTTATTTTAGGCTTGAATCTTACGGCATAGAGGGAGTGCAGTAGAGGTGCGGAGAGCTGGATCTTTGTTGCAGTTTTTCTTTAATTTGATTTATAAACTAGTTGTATCTGTTTATATAACGTATGCTTTGAGGTGATATTTAAATTGGAATTGATTGACTGACTGATCAAGGGTTAATTTCTTTACAGCAATTCACAAACTAAAATGCGGGTTTGGGAAATAAGAATGCTGATTCAAATCTGTCCCTGCAGCGTCTTTTTCTGAAGTGATTTGTTTCATTGTGTTTTTCTTTTCTGCATACTCAGGAAATATTAACTTCACAACTGTTTCAACATCTGGGCAAATCTACATATCCGTGAAAACATTTCTGGGTAAGTCAGTCACTACATCCTGTGCACTAGCTGCCTCTGGCGGCCTTGTAAATTCTACAGTCAAAGCCCCCCCCCCCCCCCCCCCCAACCAAACTGATCCCCACAAACCAACACCACTGCCATTCAAGCCTTTCTAAAATCATTTGCATTTTTGACAAAACACTCCCTTTTGCAGATTCTGCTGTAGCTCATGCCACAAGTCATCAAGGATTTCATTGGAATTGTATTTAACTATACATGGCAACCTACCATTGTGGAACTAATGAGTAAGTCTGTTGTTAGTATGAGATCATTGGACTGTTTATCTCACGGAGAGTGAAAAAGGGATCAGGGCAGCGATTTACAGGGTGATGTTCAGCATGTTCTCATAATCAGATAAGGATAATTAAAACATTTGTCTTGAAAATGTCATTTGGGTGCTGCTGATAGCCTTCCTTTTAATTTGGAAATTGCCCTGTGCCTGCATCACCTCATTATCTCAGGAGTTTAATTTGGGACCACAAAAATGGTGAATTTCCAAGGCTGAGTTGTCATGGCATGTGATTAATTGAACTATACTGAATTAATTGAAATATTCTGTAAGTGTTAACAAGCATGTGCAAGAGAACGACAGTGCAAATATGGAAGCAAAGGATAAAACGAAGAAAATGTACTTAGAAAAGACATTCGTAAACAAGCTTGAAATAATTCAAAAATATGAGTAAAGCAACATTAGGAATCGCACAAAATTTTTGTTGCATTTGGCAAAGATTTAGCTCATCTACATTCCATATGTGCACATCTGATTCTTTCCTTCCAATTTTCAGGTGGTCAACCAATATGGTGTCTTCATACAGCAAACTGGGTTAAGTGGGACACACAAATATCTGTTACTCCCCAAGGAACACTTACCATTATAACCATTAGAGACTTACCGGCATCATTTAGTCAATAGTAAGTTAAGCCTGCTTAGCCACTCATCCATTTTTATTACTTATTTATTTTCACTGTGTAAGCTTGTGTTTATTTTATTGTTATTCTTTGTTATTGTAATTCATTTACTCCTTGTAAATCCCACTGAGCTACACTTTTTACATGAAAATGGTATATAAATATATGTTGCTGTTTTGCTCCAGACATCAGTTCACTGCATGGCATAACCATTCTTGCTCATTTAAGATGCCGTTTCATTTAATACTGCGTGGCTTTGGGTTTGAAACTGGAATACCCAGAAAGAACCTGAGTAGACATGAGGAGAATGTGCACACCTTGAGCATGGGAAAGGTGCTAATCAAATAAAATGTATTATTATTATTGTTGTGGTATGGTCTTAATTGGCTTAAAAATCACAAAGTGATGATTTGGTTCTACTATTAGGAGGAGGAGTAACAGCTTTTAATCAATTTTTCTAATTTAGGTAACTACTCATATTTCATGAGGAGTCTTAACTCAATAGGAGCTGCAAAAGAAGATGCATTTAGGTAAAGATCGGTACACTTATTCTGGGGAATGTTTTGAAAACACTGAACAACAATGAACTTGTCAAAAATACCGAAATGAGAGAGATGGAATAATGTTCATAAGAATTCTTATATGCCACGTGAAACTGGATATAACGTTATGTTTTTTGGCCATGGGGAAAATTCATCTTTACAATAGCAATGATTTGGGCATGTCATAACCAAATATTTTTCGAATTATGCATGATAGTGTAAGTGCAAGCTGCCTTCGTTTAAATTACTAGTTTTCCTGAAGTTGTTAGTATGATTAAAGGCACACACATCAAGATCATTGCCTTAGGTGTAGAGGAAAACACATATCTGAATCGCAAGCAATATCACAGAATCAACACACAGGAGGTCATGGATACAAACTGTATTGTAGTAGCCAAAAATGACCCTGAAGATAGCCAGGGCTGGATGGGTGATTGAAAGTGCAATGTCACACAGGTAGATAGATAGATAGATAGATAGATAGATAGATAGATAGATAGATAGATAGATAGATAGATAGATAGATAGATAGATAGATAGATAGATAGATAGATAGATAGATAGATAGATAGATAGATAGATAGATAGATAGATAGATAGATAGATAGATAGATAGATAGATACTTTATTAATCCCCAAGGGGAAATTCACATACATTCAAATATTCTTGAGGTACACTAAGCTCCATATTGTACAACTACCAGGAATATTCGCGTCACAGTTTAAAAGCCTGTGAAGGTTCAACAAAGCAGGCAGAGACTTCTGGGATATTGGATAAATAAAGCCTCACATAAGATGACGGGAGATCACTAGAGAGACTTGATATGCAACTTTGGAAGATGATCAGACACACTGGAACAGTGAAAGTGACATGAGAAACAGTACAAAAATAGCCAGTTTCACTGTAATTTTACGAGGCATTTGCTGCAGCCATGACATTGCGAAGGTAATTCTATTGGAAGTATGGCTGTGAATCATTAATTGTTAAATAAACATGAATGTTTTTGGGTTTAGTTATCATTTGGTGTGTGTCAGTCTTTCTGTCTTGGTGTCCATTACAATATTCTTCTTAGTGTTGCTGTGAAGTGGCCTGGTTCAACACATGACTATAGAATACTTTATGATTATTATTATTATTATTATTATTATCATTGAGGTGAAGGTTTAGCATTAATATTACAAAACTACAAAGCATTATCACACTTTCTAAGGAAACTACAAAATGCCTTCAGGAAAGCCACTTTGTGGCTCGGGTGCCATAAACACATTCTGCTACTTCCTGGGAGTGAGTGTAGAACACTTCATAACTACTTCTCAAATTCTTATCCTAGTCAGACTTTGAGTACAGTTCCTAGAAGTAATTCTGAGACGCTTCATAAGTATAGGCGTTGGTCAGAATTTCAAGCCAAGACAATAGAAAATGTCTGTGATGGAACAACACAAAATACTGCATCACAAATGAACTATCAAAAAAATATATTAAAATAGTACATGATTTAAAAAAAATATATCTGATACCTAAGCTGAGCAACCAGCAGAAATAGGAATCTGTCCATTTAGAGCAGTCAACAAGGGGAACAAGTCAGTAAGAAAAGATGAATAAACATTTACTCCTTCACATGCACACTTTTTCCAAGCAGATAAACCAAAGGGCTGCGCTTTGGCACCGATCTAAATTTGCTGCACCTTGGAGAATAGTGGGCCCAGTCGTAAAAAATCCTTAGTCAATGTGGTGTACACAGGGTGAACCGCATGCGAGGAAATCTTCAGGGTAATAATCCGTGAGATATTAACCACAAGCACAGACAGCCCTCTAATTTCTCCTCTGGGAATGATGGGTTTACATAAATTATTATTTCTCTTTTCTTATTTATTTAGCTTACTGCTGTCATTAGAATGTGGATTTTAATTACACGTTTTGTTTGCTTTTGTCAGCCGCTTTTCATTTCAAACAAAGCCAATAGAAAAACTAGTTCACATGTCATTTTCTCATCAGGGAAATCAGCACTCATTGTTCAAGTGCAGATGTGCAGCAGTAGCTGCAGGATCAGAAAATCAGATTTTATGTTTTTTTCTTCTATAATGCAGGCAATAGGCATATCCTGTGTGGATTTCTTTGAAGATTTTGAGCACTCAAACTGCAGACTTGGTTGGATATAATTTGAATAACATGTAGAAAAAAAATAGCATTTTTATATAAGTAAAGTAAAGGAATAAGACACACAGAGCTCTTCTAGTCAGGTCATACAGACTGCGGATAAAAACAGCTGATGCAGCTCATCAGCGAAACATGACAGCAAAAAATGTCTTCATTCGTTTAAATAATAGGGCTGCTTCAATATATTCTCTGCATGGCCTTACACAGCAGAAGGGCTTGTCTTGTAACCCCAGCCACTGTACATGGCAGGAGAAGAGATTTGTTTTTTACTTACCAGCAAGCCATCTGTTTGTCACAGTAAGCACTGCATTGTCAAACATGCAACCTTTACTTCAAATGGCACCCTTCTACAGTGAAGATCATTCTTAGGTGCTCTGCATGAGCACAGCCATGCTACAACTGTATGCCTACACTTTTTAGAAACAGAGCACAGGCAGGTTAAGTGGACCCCTGAAGTCCTGTGTCTTAGCTTCCAGGCCACTCTGCCTGCCTAATGCTGGGTGTAGATAGACCTTGATGTCAGAGAAGATCATATGGTGAAGCTCAACTCTGGTTGGATGGAAGGAAAGGGAGGAGTAGAAGCCCT
The DNA here is from genome assembly GCF_900747795.2 of Erpetoichthys calabaricus. Classification (NCBI taxonomy): domain Eukaryota; kingdom Metazoa; phylum Chordata; class Cladistia; order Polypteriformes; family Polypteridae; genus Erpetoichthys; species Erpetoichthys calabaricus. Next base: position 116,218,485 of record NC_041395.2, read on the forward strand.
TAAACATTAGCGGTTTAAAGTGGTCATGCTTGTAGGATAATTTTAGATTCTCCCTCTTCAAGTACGGTTTTAGGGTTTAGGATATATCATTCATATACATCCACATTCATATCCAGGGTGGTTTGAGCTCATAAAGTCACATGCCTCATTACACAGAAAATGGAGACTTTTGCTGAGCAAGACTGTCATTGCCAGATGTCATTGTTTACCTTCTTAGACTTTAATTCTTATTAGTATATTTCATAATCATTTAAAAGTAGCTTCGGAAATCATGTTGTAAGTGAGGTTGCCTCATGACTTTAGAGCCCTGACTTTGAATTTTGGCCTGGCATTTACCTATGTAGAGCTTGCATGTTCTCCAGTGTTTTAATTTTTCTGAGATACTCTGCTTCTCCTGTCACTTCCTAATGACGTGTATGTGAAGGTCAATTATTGACTCCTATAATGGAATTGCACCTATCCAGACTTCTTTTGTCTCTTGTGCCCAATACATTTAGGATGACTTCTTGTCTCTCATAAAGTTTCTCATTGAATTGTATGAAAGTATAACAATGTATTGCAATCACTTTAAAAAAAAAAGAAAAGCTATATCGACTGCATTTTGACACAATGCATTATAAATGTAGGACTGACCTCTTCAATGGCCACTGAAGCTGAAATGCTAAATTGAAGACGCATCTGTCCTCTTCATTCATTGGTCAAGAGTCCTGTTTTTAATTCAGGCTTTAGCTTCCTTCTTATGACACCTTTTATTGGCTAACTAGAAAGATTACAATATGCAAGCTTTCGAGGCAACTCAGGCCCCTTCTTCGCCTGAAGAAGGGGCCTGAGTTGCCTCGAAAGCTTGCATATTGTAATCTTTCTAGTTAGCCAATAAAAGGTGTCATTTTGCTTGGCTTTTCTCTACATTCATAATGGCTAACACGGTACAACACCCTAGTGCTTCCTTCTTATGAAATGTACTGATTTTTCCTAAAGCATATATTTTACAATATTCAAGCAAAAAACATGTGATTTGTACTTTTGGAGCATGCAACACAAATAATGCGAGATTTTTTTAAATTTCTTTGTTTCATGAGTGTTTTTTACATAATTTGCTATTGTACAGCACTTTTCAACATTGCCTTCTATTTTGTCATAAACGTTTTTTCGGCTACCACTACAAACTACATGGAGTAAGTAACATATACAAAAATGTCATTTTTGGGTGGAGTATTCCTTTAAAATCAAGACTCAAGAGTATTTTTTAGTAATGCAAAAAATAAAAAGTCTGAATAAGCGTGAGACACCCTACTTCAGGGTGTTTTCATGAGTTAGATAGATAGATAGATAGATAGATAGATAGATAGATAGATAGATAGATAGATAGATAGATAGATAGATAGATAGATAGATAGATAGATAGATAGATAGATAGATAGATACTTTATTAATCCCAAGGGGAAATTCACATATTCCAGCAGCAGCATACTGATACAAAAAACAATATTAAATTAAAGAGTAATAATAATGAACGATCTCCTCAGTCTGTCAGTGGAGCAGGACATTGACAGCAGTCTGTCACTGAAGCTTCTCCTCTGTCTGGAGATGATACTGTTTAGTGGATGCAGTGGATTCTCCATGATTGACAGGAGCCTGCTAAGGGCCCATTGCTCCGCTACAGATGTCAAACTGTCCAGCTCCATGCCAACAATAGAGCCTGCTTTCCTCAACAGTTTGTCCAGGGGTGAGGTGTCCCTCTTCTTTATGCTGCCTCCCCAGCACACCATTGCGTAGAAGAGGGCGCTCACCACAACCATCTGATAGAACAGCTGCAGCATCTTATTGCAGATGTTGAAGGACGCCAGCCTTCTAAGGAAGTATAGCCGGCTCTATCTTCTCTTGCACAGAGAATCAGTATTGGCACTCCAGTCCAGTCTCTTCGAGTTATGTCAAATATTTACAATATAAAAATGTTGGCTTTAATGTAAATGTTTAAAGTCTAAATATTCTTGATTGTAATAGAAATTTGTCATTTTTAACCCTCTGATAGATGTCCTTGAGGTCTAGACCCCTAGTAAGGGATCAGAAATCTAAAATAACATCATATTCATAATCACTGACCTTGAAAAAAGTAGTGCTGCTGCTTTGCAGTAAGGAGATTGTGGGTTCGCTACTTTGAGTAGTGAGAAAAGCATTATATAAATGTAAAGAGTTATTATTATTATTATTAAAGTGATACCTCAAATGCATATCCTAAAAATGTGTCATTTTTAAGCTTCTGGGAGGGGCTCTTAGAGGTCAAAGACCACCAGTAAAGAATCAAATATCAAAAATATTATCATATTCAGAATCAGCAACCTCAAAACAGCATAAAACGATACTCCACATGTCTATATTACTAATCCCCATTTTTTGAAGTTTTGTGAAAAGGAATAAATGTGACCCCTCATATCCCATTAGGGGGCAAAACCCTGGGGTCAGTTGCTGTGGCAAGTTATTCCAATTGCTTTTCCTAAAGACAATTATTGGTGTATTCTTTTGATCATAAGAGTATAATTTCCTGCTCCAAATATGGTCCAAAAATGGCCCACAAACTTGTATTTTCTGGTCTAGAGGACCAAGAATAAGAGCAACCCTAAAAATGTATCGCATAACTGAACATCAAGAGGAGTTGAACAGTACAGTATGTGGGGGTTCCTCATACAGGTAGATCAGGAGGCATCCAACAAAAAAAAAGTGAACAAATTCTGTGAACACCAAAACAAACAGCGGGACCTTCAGAGGATGAGTCAATATTGTAAAATGGATAAAATAGGTAGAAATACCTAAAATCATTTCCTTTGTTGCATTTAAAGAGTCATTCAGTTTTAAAAATGTACACTATTTTAATTAATTTGAAACATTTCGAAAACTTTGGAAAACATGACTTTAATACATTGATTGAGCCATGATATGACCATCATCGGCACAGCCGAACTAATTTTAACCCTGTTCTATTTTTTCATGTCAGCTTGTCTGCAGAAAATTGAAATGAAGAACTTTACCATTTGGAACCTAAAAAAACAAGAAAACTTTAGGTCAAGCACTATGCCTATGGCTGGATAGATGAGAACGGCTGCAGTGATGGTTTACTGATTGTTAAGGTGTCTGGATGTGCTACACCAATGTGTAAGCTTTTCAAGACTTGGCACCTTTCAACTGGAAACACTGTCCATTCATCTTCCATTCTTGTCAGCAGCAGGCACATAGCTGGAATTGTTATTTTGTTATACAAAAATGGGTCCAGCAACATGACAATGAGCACCTCCTTTAGTTGAGTTATTTACTGTGTGGAGAGCGTTTACAATGTGGTGAGATGTGGTGAACTTTTTTTATTTTTTTTTTAATTCAAGCCTCAAGGAAACCACATTCTTTTCTTTACGAGTCAATTGACTTTGGACCATCATGGCCACAAGGAAAATTACTTTTAGCCTCATTTGTGACTTTTTACAGAAAGATGGCCAGAAATATAAACAATTGAATAATAATCTGGCAAATTACACACATCTCTTATACAGTATTGTGTACAGCTATGACAAGTAAGCAAAAGTGAGTTACTTCAAGAGGATAATAATAATAATAATAATCTCTGAAACAAGACTGAGACTCAAGCCCATTACTGAAACCAGGAAGACTGAATTGCTGTAAAACAAAGCCACTGCACAGCCAATACTACTATAGCCATGACAGACTATTTACGGACAAAAGTGCAAGTCTGAAGAGCCCCATGCTCAAGAAAACTGAAAGCCTACTCATTGCAGCTCAGGAACAGGCCCTCAACACCAGGTACTACCAGTGGAACATCTTGAAGTAACAGGTTGACAGCAAGTGCAGAATGTGCAGCAAGGCACAGGGGACAATCAGCCACATAATCTCTGAGTGTACTGCACAATGCTGGCTTCTACTGAATACATAAAATGGCACAACAATGTTGCCTGCTATTTGTACTGGTTAATCTGCAGTGCACTTAGTGAAAAAATGCCTGAAAACTGATACCAGCACATGCCAGCAATGGAGATATCAGCAATGGAGATGCATACCCTCATGTGGGTCATGGCTGTGCAAACCAATTGTACCATTTCAATTAACCATTGTGATGCAGTGGTCCATCTCAAGAAGGTGAAGAAATGGCTGCTGATGTATGCAGCAGTCCCAAATAACAAGAATATCATATAGAAAGAAGCTGGCAAGCAAAGCAAATGTAAAAAACTGGTGATCAAGATCAACAGGAAGTGAGGCAACAAGAATAGATTTGTGTGTGAGGTGGCCGGGGCTCTAGGTACCATCACGAAAGGATTCAAAAAGAATCTGCAGGAGCTGCCAGGACACCATACAGCCCAAGACGTTCAGAAGATTGCACTGATGAAAACTGCTCACAATCTTTGTAAAGTGCTAGGTTAAACCTTAGGTCCTTAGTTGGGAGAAGGACACTACAACGGCAGCCAGAAAATTGTTGGGATAAACAAATAAACAAATGTAATAATAGTAATTTTTTACTATTATTTACTATTACAATTGTCTCAACTGTGGAATTGTCAATTGGGGGAGGCAGCTTGATGGCTGAGGTCTCCAGAACTCTAAACAAATCCAAATCATATTATGTGATATCATCTACTGTTAAATTCTGCACTGTACTTGTAATATTTTTATTTTACTATTATATTTTATTGAGGAATACTTGTGTTCTGCTCTGTGTATTGTATTGTATTGACCCCCTTCTTTTTGACACCCATTGCACACCCAACCTACCTGGAAAGGGGTCTCTTTTTGAACTGCCTTTCCCAAGGTTTCTTACCATTTTTTTCCCTTCTAGGGTTTTGTTTTTTGGGGAGTTTTTCCTTGTCGTCTTAGAGAGTCAAGGCTGGGGGGCTGTTAAGAGGCAGGGCCTGTTAAAGCTCATTGCGGTAGGAAAATAAATTGTATTGTAATGTATTGTAATATTTTGTGACCAACAGTCAAGGCTGGGATAATATAATGTCCCAAAATACCCTAAAATGCTTGGTTTGGGTATGTTTGGGGATAAACTGAAGAAAAACTCATTCATGCACAGGGAGAGTGTGCAATCCTCAGAGAACTACCTGGTCAAAATTTGAATCCAGGACTCCAGAGGTGTAAAACAGCAGTGCTAACCACTGCACCACACATAAAATATTCCCTGAGTAGTTTATCAATATTTAAGCTTTATTGTGCTTTTAATGAGCCTTACCACAAGTAGTGTTACAAATCAAATATGCAAAATAACAATAGAGCCAATAATCAAGTTATTGTTATTACTGATAAAGACACAGTGTAAACAGAATTATTATAGTGTACCCTGGAATGAAAACAATTTTAAATTTACCCTATGAGATTTTTTTTATAGTGAAAACCACATTAAGAATCATACAAGTGAATGAAATCATGTTGTTGGGTTACAAAGAATTATATAGCTAGGTGATCTCATTGTTTGTACTAATATCATAAAATCATGCATAGTGACAAGCCAGCCCCAGTGGGCCTCTCATTTCATAATGCAAGTTATTAAGTCATAAGTGAAATTTGGATGAAGACATTTAGTAATTAATTGACTGCATCCTGCTTTTCAATCACAATAATTAATTTCTATTTTTTCAAGATGCAAAGATTAGCTGAAATTAATCTGCTCATATGTACGTTTTCATAAACAGAGTAGGATGAACACCACTGAGTTATTACACAGACACATAGTGAAAACACATTTCACCAGCCAAACTAATCTCATTTGAGATGACCACAGTGAATGGCTAATATCGTGCATGTCCTTGAATTTACAATTCCTTTGTGAAACAGCTTTTTTTTTCATTTTATTAAATCCTTATGAGGGGAAAAAATCATTTTACAATGAACTTCTAATTTGTTGTTCTATTTATCATCTTATGCCTATGTGCTCCATATAGTTGTTTAAATATTTGTACAGTATATTACAATAGAAAACAGAGACAAAAGAAATACTGGGCATTCAACAGTCTTCTGGGTATTAAGACAGGCTAGCAATAAATATAATAATCTTTCTAGAGACTAATAAAACATTACACATACTTATGGACTGTATACACATATATTGCATATATACCAGCATGGTACCTGTCACAGATAATAGAATAATTAAAAAAAGATTTGCTATCTCTTATCCTACATGTACTCTCAGGCGCCTTTCCTTTATATTCTCATGTATGTGAACGTCTCTTAACCAGCACTCCCTCTCTCGAGTGTATTCCTGTAAAGCCTGCATCTCATACTCTCATTACTTTTGAGACCCAGTTCTCGCCTCCTGTCTGGTTTTATACTTGCCGTTGTTATATCTATGGACAATAATATTGTACCAATAAAAAGGAAGAAGACGGAGACAGGTTCAAGGTAATAAACTTTAACAGGTCCCCTTTTTTTTTAGATTACACGTTGCACAGTCTTATATTTTATGTCACTTCCTTTAAGCTCCCCAATACCCATAATTCCATATCACTATGGAATCTCCAAAGGTCCAGACTACAATATACTACAGCCGTCTTTGAAGGCAACTCTCTCAGAGCGGCTCATACGGCTTTGCTCCTCCATGTCATGTCACTAAAGCCAAACTGACCAATCAGATTGCTATGAGGAACTGGGCACACAGATCTTAGTGTTTTATTATGTAGTATATACAATATACAATATGTATATACTGTACATTATATAAATGTTTAGCACCTTGGGTCTGGACATGACAAGGTTGGGCAGGGATACCCGGAGAAGCCAGCCATAAAAGCTGCTCCTGAGAATGTGTGCTTGGGGTGCAGACACCACACTTATAAAGCACTTGGAATGTTTCTCTTTGCTGGCCTGGTTGTTTGGCTGCCAGTGAGCATCGGATGTGAACCCTAGCCTTGGGCCGGTCCACAGAGTTGAGGAAGTGAGGCAGATGATTTGCTTCTGACCCTGGGTGATTGGTGTGAGGCAAAGCTGGTGGTTTGTATGAGTAGTCACAGGAACAAAGCAGCCTGGATCACATGGAGCCACAGAAGACCTGAGTGGCATTAAGGAGAGGGCCGATAAAGGCAGTAGCAGGTCCAGCCTCAGAAGAAACCACAGCCTTCACATAAAGTGCAAAGTCCATTCCTCCATTTCTTGCACCCCATGGTTGTTACAATATAGATATGTGATAAAGAAAGTAGCCCTCTTTCAAGTGTCTTTACCTATCAGGACATAGGTAGTAATCATATAGTCCCAAACAAGCACCAAAATTTTATAAATCTAATCTTGAGTTTTAAACAATACAATTATACTTTTCATTTTAATATTTTTTGCAGAGAATATGTACTTTCATATCAGTGAAGAATTCAATTGTTGGAATGTTTCTCTCAGCAGAACTCCTACCTTTAAAGAAAAGCAGAACCCTCGACAACTTGCTCTGTAGCTTTCAGGGTTGAAGTGGCACAGGCTCAAGGACAAAAAAACATCTGTAATCATCAAAGACAAGTTGTCTTTGGTGCTCATCAGAATATCAGTACAGGTTATTAATGCAATGCCTGTGAAATATGATATGTAAAGAGTAATATTTTTTTATGTAAAGCCAAATTTGAAACTGTAAATATAAACATGTGTATATAAACTTCACAACGTCAGTGTTTGAAGTGGGTAAGCAATTACCAGCACCTCTTCCAATGTCTACTAAGGGTACCAGCACCTGTTCTTAGCATAGCAGTCAAGGATATAACTCCCCACTCCCCCCCCTCCTCATAAACCCCCCCCCCCCCCCGCACCATGCTCTTCAATAAAATGTTATTGTATCGCTTATGGGGGATCTACCTGAAGTACTGACACCTTTTCTTAGCGTACCACAGGCTTTTAAGTTTCTCATGAGGTGGCCCCCCACTCTTCAATCAAATGTTATTGTATTGTGGTGATCCTGTAATTTGGTACCACTTCAAGCACTGCACAATATTTTCTAAAATGTATCAAATTTGTCTGTTTAGTAGCCTATAATTACATAACAACAGATCTTTCTCCGGTATACGTAATCCAATTCATGGGGCAGGATGGGTTGAAAGGATGGCTAGGCTGAGGCCAGTCCATGGCAGGGCCACCTGCAAACACACCTTTTTCCTCTTAAATGGCACATCTTTAGGGATGTAGGAGGAAAATTCCTCCTGTAATATGCTTAAAATCTTCTTATAATGCTTTCTAATATAAAAACAATATCACATTAAAAAACTAATTTGAAGTTTCAGTGCTTTGAAATGAAAATATTATAGAAGATTAAGCGTAGAATTTGTCATTCAGTTAAGATGGAGTATTGGTCAAGGGCTGGAATACTTTTACAAGGTATTGTGTATAGTTACAAAAGTAATCAGATCACCACCTTCATGGCAAAAGATTTCAAGGGAAGGTGTGAGTGTCACAGGAAGAGTGATGTGTTACTCTGTCTTCCCCATAGTGACAACATCCCATCCTTGTAAAATGAAGAATTGGTTGACCTGAGCGAGAGAGAGGCAGGGTGAGAGATCAAAGCAGGATTCTCTCAATTTAGAGCAATGCCAATCTGTGCATGTGGTCAGCAGATAACCATGGAGTACAACTCATACTCTAAAACTTTTTAGTTGCTCCTGTAGAATCTTTCAACCATTTTTTATAAATTTCCAGCATAACTTCACTTCACAATAGTAACATATGTTGCCTTGTTTACTCATCAGTTAATCAATCTTTATTTTATGTATACAATCTTTCACTGAGAACACATTTGCAAGGTGGTCATTTTTGTCACATGTACAGAATACAGTGAACTTCTAGTATGTGCTAATAGACATGCAACACATTGCCACTCTCGATATAGGGTACTCATAAACAACAATGAGATAAGCTAAATCAAATTTATACAAATTTAAATTACATTTTACACTTTGTACCTAGCCTTTTTGCCAGATCTATTTATAAAAATTTTAATATTAATTACAAAAAGTGGGAACAGTTCATGCCAAGTGAATCAGCTCAAATCATTTCACAGTTCATTTCTTAACCGTCTTGTGATATACTCTAGCGCTTTCCCAAGAGTCAAAGACTAAATGATAGTACTGTGGAGTGCAATTTCTTAAACAAATAAACACATAAAAACAAACACGTATTTTGATGTTTAAGCCAGCTGCTCATTTTCTGAAATCGATTCTGTAATCTTGCTACTTTAGTTCATAACCTGCAACATTTTTCCCTAGCCAATTACTCTGAAATTACTGGCCATTTTGTTTCATTTGTCAGCATTCTTCTCCGAGCAAGCCGCTAATTATGATGTGTCTTGGAAGCGCTACCACATGTTTGACATTCGCATGTGACCGGTCTCCAGTTGGCCTGCATTTCTGGGATTTTCCATTGTTGTTTCAGCTCTGGATCATTACAAAGGAAATCATGTATGGAATGGCTCTTCATAAATCAGTGCAAGGCACTGACGGAGATGAGGACTGGAGTTAAATATCCCAAGCTGAAAATTGATCTAAGTTAAGGGCAGGTGTTAACCAGGCAGAATCTGGTTACACATTCTCAGCAGCAAATGGCTTGAGCAAATATTCTGCCATAATCAAGGAAGCAGCGGGTGAACAACGTATGTTTCTGTTGTCGAGGCTGTTTGCCGCCACAGCTCATTATAAATCATGTGATTATGAAAAGTGACTGTGTCTGCAGAAACTAACCTTTGAACTAAATAGAACCAGACCTACATGCTACCAAGGAGGGCGAGCATCTCGATTTTATTGTGCCATTTCATAAATGCTTCCCTATATCACGAGTACATCAACAGAAGCTTTAGCGGCCATGTGCTGGAATGTAAAGAGGTCAAAAATCCCTGTTTTACCAAGGATCCCACACATATACACAAAGAGTAAAGCAGGCTTTGGGTCTGGTTTCAATGGAGACACAAAACGTCAATTTCATTTAAAGTTATCCATCCCGCAAGAGAAGCCTTTCAAGGAAGAAGTCCTTATGAATTAAGCTACTTGAGCATGGGAAAGGCTCTATATAAATAAAATGAATTATTATTATTATTATTATTGCCCATGCCCATCCAATTGCAGGTGGATGACCTGCTATGCTGTCAGTCACCTGTCACTTGACTCCTGTGTTAACACAGCTCGTTTTCTTATATTGTGACAGGATGTCAAGAAGATTGAAAAGTTTTTTGGTGTTTCCTAATGATTTGTTCTGCATGTAAGTTATTCTACTTATTTTCTCTTGCTTTGAATTGCAATCTTTATTTCTTGTAATATGGAAGCAGTTGCTTTATATAAAATAAAGATTTTGTGGCATGGTATCACAACAATTAGCTCTGCTGCCTCACTACTTCATACTCCTGAGAATGAATCCTGGCCCAGTCACTCTCTGTGTGGAGTTTACATCTTCCTTCAGAATGTCCTTACGGGTTTGATAGGTAAGATTTATTGTCCACTCTAAATGTATTAATGCATGTTTCCCGAAAAGAAACTTGTACCTTCTCACTGTAAAAAATAATGGTTCTTTAAAGCGATGCCATGGGTAACCATTTTTGGACCCACGCACACTGAGGTTCTAGAAAGAATGTTCATTTATTTAGATTGTAACACACTACATAAAGTAAATAATTATGAATAGATGGTAACAGATTTGTGAAATACCAACAGATCATGATTTTAAAAGGACTCTTTCTGTATACAGCAACACAAGCTAAGTTCAGGTTTTCTTAAACTGTTAGTGTCCTGCTAGATAGCCTACCATACATTAACAGTTTCAGTTTTTGTTTAATTTTTCTTCTACATTTATTAGGATGTCTTTCAAAACACAAAGAACCATATGCAAAGAACTCTTCCTTGAATGAAGCATTGGTTCCATGAAGAACCACACAACCCAGCAAAGAGCTATAAAATGCCATTAAAGAACCATTATTTTTAAGAGCGTAGACTGGCTCCTATATTGATTCTGATGCTACAGTGAATGCTTTCAGCTCCCCAAGACCCTGAACTGGATGAAGTGAGTGGGAGAATAAAATAAAGAATGGATAGATGGCAAATAAAATTGACACTGCACTGGGTTGTAATTGGGCTCTGCACCCCTCTAAACTTGAAATGGACTAAGTTGGTTGATTGATTGAATGATTAAAAATCTGCTATTTATTATTTCTACCACCTGCTTTAATTCTATCAATCTTGGGAAAGATTAAACGAGTTGCGCCTTTTCAGTTTAAGCAATCGGAGATTAAGAGGTGACATGATTGAAGTTTTTAAAATTGTGAGAGGAATTAGTATAGTGACTCACAGCTGTTACTTTAAAATAAATTCTTCAACAGAAACAAGAGGAACAAGATTAAAACATATCAAGGGTAAATTTTATATACGTAGAGAACCATAGAACACATGGATTAAATTGCCAAGTAGTATGGTTGAGAGTAGGACATTCAGAACCTAACTTGATGTTATTTTGGAAAAATTAGATGGACAGAATAAGCAAAGCCTTGGCCTTGTTGGGCTGAATGATCTTTTCTCATCAAATTGTTTCTTATGTTCAACATGTGAATTTGAATAAACAAGACTTGTTTTCAAACCAAACAGCTAAGAAGCATGAGTGCACATGCCTGCAAGAAAGTTGAAATGTGCTTACTACTTTCCACTTTGTTCCAGAAGAACTAGACAAGATTTATTTATTTTAATTTTCTATCAAGGACTCGCCTTGCTCTATTTCTGCACCAAATCCAAAGAAAGCCTTCTCTGCTATTAACAACTTAAAATCTGCTGTGTGCATTTAGACAGGAGTTCAGTCCACGTCACATAATGATCAGATGCCTAAAAGCCACAGAAAGCTTTGAAGATCTACATGTGGGGAATCGATTTATTGTACAATCTAAGCCAAATTTTCCCATGGAATTTGATATGGCCAAAGACATTTAGCCTGCATTTCCTCTCTGCTGACACAGACACAAGTTCTCTGTCTTTATCGGGATGCTATGTTGACTATTAAAGCAGTGTCCTCTAGAGAATTACCTACAAACATGACAGATTGCCAGATTGATTGGCCCTGAACAGCCAATTAGAGCTTAATTTGATAGAAATTGGGATGATTTTGGCCAAAGTTTCAATTTGAAAAGCACTTGCAAACACTTCAACAAGGTCAGGTACTCATGCCCTTTGTAAGTGACCCTTGGTTGAAACATATCAGCAGTTTGCTCAGTTTAAAAAGTTTCTAAGCAGATGCCAACACCAAAGTAATTACTTAGCTTGGTTTATCAGCACTATCTGCCCAGTGGCGATAGAGAGAGTGCGTTCTTCAAATGTCAATTTGATGTGATTGGCCTGATAAAAAGATTTACCTGGCATTCAGTCCTTTCCATTTTCTCCTTAAGCCATGTGCCTTGGCCTCACAAGTAGTTAGGCCAAACCAATATTTACAGAGAACTATTTGCTCAAGTGAATAAAAAAGTGGGCTGAGATAACAATGAGATAGATCTGCCAAGGACCTCTCACCTTTAAAACTGCAGTGTGTGTGTGATGTATTGAAAAGACTCCATTGTGGATGCTTCAGGAGGTCTTCTTCAGGATGCTATGTTTAAATCTCAGCCCGTTCACTGTCTGTGTGGCATATGCATGCTCATCAGTGTGCCTCTGTTTGTTTTTCTACAGGTGCTTTGGTTTTGTGTCAAACCATGAATGGCGTGTGTCAGTATGTGTGCCTTTGATCGACTGCTGCTGCATTTAAGGTTGGCTCCTGCCATGCCAGTGCTGCTTGTGTCTCTATATTACTGTATTTCACTTTTGATACCTGATATATCAATGTTAACATCATGATCCTTTCACACACTCATTTATATTTAAACTGATTTGATCCACCTTAGGTAACAGATAATGTCAGGGTGGTATTTTATAAATGTGCATGCCATGCCTTCATGTGAGTGTCTATACCAAATACTGATGAATATCTCTTTACTGTGATGACTCTTAATAGGAAACAAGGTCATAGGATAACTCTTATCTCATTGAAAAAGCTCACGTACGCAGTAGTCACTCCAGTGAACACCCATTCCATTTACATAAAGCAGTTCCCAAGAACAGGGCAGTACAGTCATGTTGATTTCATTTCAGCCTTATGCTTTTATCCCCTAGCTCAATATTAGAGAAGTGAGAGTACTAACTAGTTTAGTAGGTCATCGCCTACTTGAAGTCTGCTTAGATGTCTTCTGTTCATTCTGTGCTTTCTACCTAAGCTGATCAGGGGACTGAGAAAATGTAAGCAGTTTAGCTTTAATATTTATTTGTCATGGCAACTCAAGCATACAAAGTGCATTACATAAATGATGGCTATGACAGACAATATTGATTTAGTGGATGGATCGATTTCAGTGCAGAAAGTGTCTCCAAGTGGGTTATAAAGGTTTAGATCCTTCCAAAAGAAACATTCTATGACTCTGAGCAAGTTTTTAAATCTGAGTAATATTGAAGTTATACTAATCCTACTGTAGAAAAGTGTTCACCTAAAAATCCATCCATCCATCCATTATCCATCCATCCATCCATCCATTATCCGACCCGCTATATCCTAACTACAGGGTCACAGGGGTCTGCTGGAGCCAATCCCAGCCAACACAGGGCGCAAGGCAGGAAACAAACCCCAGGCAGGGCGCCAACCCACTGCAGGGTGCTCACCTAAAAATGTTTTATTTAAAACAAGGATGGTGTTTTAAAATAGTTTCATGTTAGCTGTGATGGAGAGGTGTTATTTTTTTTATTTGCACAGTGTTTCTAGGATTGATTCCTCCCAAAATCTTGGATTAAGCAAGATCATGGAGAGATGGATGTGTCAAATTCTATATATGTTAGTAAGATCTGCAATGATTTCTACTCCATCAAACTAAGTGTGCATAGGAATTTTTAGAGACCTCAGCCGTCACATAGGAGTCAGCTGGGAGGAAAGCTTTTATTTAAACTCAAGAGATTCAAGCGAAGAAATTCTCCTGTGGCACACTTGGTATGTTATCATGTTGGTGGTCATCTATAGTACATTAGTTAATTAGGGCATTTCAGTTATGTCACAGCCAACTCTAATGGAGATCTTCGTAGACAAACCACAATGTAAGATTTTGTTTTTTTGTTAGCTTTTTTTCATCTAATTTTGCACATCCTCTTTTTCTTGTCTATCCTAGCAACAGTGGAAACAAGTGGAGCATTATTAGTTGAAGGGACTTGCTAAGTTTACAAAATAGGTCTGAGGTGGAAACTGACCTGAAGCAGCACCCAGTATAATCCACCACCTTCATCATGGGGCATATGGAGCCTTATAAAGAAAATCATATCCACCTACAATGCATGTTCATTTTCAAAGCACAACTTCACATGGGCAGTGCATTTTCCATCATTATTTCTATAATTCATAACATTTACTGTTTGAATTTGCACTTCAACACTCTAACTCCCCAAATATTTTACACACTAAGATACACTATATGTTAGTGTCATTTTTATAGCCTGACTAGTTGAAGTTTGCTGTGTACCATCTTACATTCTTTATCTGTGTCATTCTTGGCATGGAAATTCTGGTGGGGTCATTTCAGAATTTTTCAATATGTGTGCAGACTTCTCTAACAAAAACATGAACTTAAATAACTAATAATATCTATCACTCTTGTGCGAATGACTAGTGAAACATGTATGCTCGCACATCCTTTATGTCTGTGAACATTCCAGCCTGGATCATAGACAGACGCCAATGACACCAGTATCAAAGCACACGTGGTTTTATTTACAGTGTCCCCAACAGCCCAAACACACACTTTCTTTACTCTTTATCTTCTTTGTATCTCACTCTCTTTTCTTTCTTCATCTCTCAGTCCTTTTTTCTCCTCCACTTCTCCTCAGCAAGCTTCATCCTCCTCCTCCCGACTCTGGCTTCTTATATAGGACATCCAGAAGGGCTCCAGGTGTCTGATGATGGGTTTCCGGCAGCATTTCCAGGTGTGGAGGAAGAGCTGCACTCCAGGGCTCAGCTGTAATTGTATTACCCCCTGGCGGCACCCACAGATCCCAACAGGGCTGTACCAAACTCCAACTCTCATGAAGCCCTGCAGGAGTCCAAGGCACCACCGCAACCCAGGGGTGCTGCCATCTAATTTTCCGGGGGGGGGGGGGGTAATATTCTGGCCACACTTGCTCCCCCAGTGCTGCCAACATGGAGGCATTCCGGCCAGGCAAGGGTCCCAGCCATCCGCCACATGTCACAAAAATAAAATCATACAATGGGATGCTGGTGCCTGGTTTGTCTCAACTGACATCGGATCATTGTGATACCGTTTTCTTCATCTGATCAAATGCAACAATATTGACTTAAATGTTCTTAAAAACAAAAAAAAAGTGCTTTGGAACCACCTACTGCTCTGGAAGTCAATAGTTGACAACAGAACAATGGAAATGGCAACACCTCCATTTTAGGATCATAAGGTTTTCTGATGAGAACACATTAAATCACAATAATATGGACAGAACATGCAGACAACACACACTGCATGGCCGGCAGCAGCATTACCACTCTGCGGTCAACTGGTTGTTGGTTACAGCAAGGCCAGAAAACAGTTGAAAATACAATTTTCTGCATATATGACTGTTCTTTCTACACTGGGATTCTGTGTTTTTTTTTTTTTTTAAATACGAACATCAAACTGCTGGCTTCTTTTTCATGAACAACAAGGAGCACACATAGACTTCCTAGGTGACTTTTTCCAAATTCAGCATGGTCCTCCTCAGAGGTGAGTGAAAATTAAAATGCATTGGGTTGGCTCCACAGTACTTGGCAGCACTTGAACTCTGATCCGTCGATAACATAACCAAGGATGAGTCGAGCAAATGAGGGCACACATCTGCAAGAGGTGGTGCAAAGTGTTTCATGTGCTTTATTTTCAAAACAAAGTTAGTGCAGTACTTCTTATTAAATAAATAATTCAATATAAACCAGGTAAAAATTGTAGAGGTTAAAATTTCAAATAAATAACAATAAAAACCTCCATAAACATGTCTATTGGAACTCAAATACTCTATGAAGATCAAGCATGATTTTTATTACATAGAAGACAAAGCCTTAATAAACATCCAGGGACAAACTGCCAGACACGAATAAAGCTAAAGGCAGGTATACGATTGCCTACTCTGTAGTTTTCCATAAAGTTGAGGTTACGGTTATAGAAGTTGTATATTACAATAGCAACCCCTAATATACCAGAGGGTGGCTCAGTAGTTAACACAGCATCTTGTATTCCCAGTGTTCTGGGTTTGAACTCTGCTCCTGGCTGCTCTCTGTTTAGGGATGGCACCTGGACCTTTCTCCAGGTCTTCTGTTCTTTCTTTAATATCCCATGTGCATGTTATTTTAATTGTTGATGCCAAATTTGCCCCATTATAGTCCCTGCGATTGCAATAGGCTCTGGTCATAATTTACATTTGTTGTTATCATCAAATCCCATTGCAAACATGTGACTACTGTAAGTTATGTTGTATGACATCAGTGAATTATTGCTACATAAAACAGAAAAATTGTTGTCCACCTTGTTCAAGTTTCTGGATTCCTAGAAATCTAAATTCATGTGTATATAAAATATTAAACATAAATATGTAAGTATAAATGTGTGTTAATTATAAAAATATGTCTGCAGAGCTACTTAAAGCTCAGGTCATCGTGAAGATTACAAGTACTTTTCTCTGCTTATGATAACAATGTCCAGACAGGGACACAAACCCATTTTGCTGAAGCTGTGAGGCAGCAACGTTCGTCATTAATCATTGCACCACTGTGGCAGTACGGTAGTGTGGGATGCAGTTATCCTCTTTACACAATCATTATTGTGCAGTCTTTATGGCAGCAGACTGGATTCGTCCTTTTAACCTCTCATGGCGCATTATAGCAGTGCTGACTTCTAATTTTACCAAGGGTAGCAAGCTGCAATTGTCAGTGACTGTGTTTAGGATCATCAGGATGAGGTAGTGGCCAAAAAAGGGAAGTCGTGTTGCTAAAAAAAATGGCACTTTTAGACACTTAGACTGCAGGATTATTTCCAAGCTATCAGATTCCATAGTTCAAAGGTCCCAGCTGCACATAAAACAAGATCTCTTCTCCAGACATCGTTCATATGCCGATATAGCATCATCTAAGCTTAGCATTTGGTTTTTTGCAGGAGTGCTGCTCATATTGTATTCACAAGACTACCTATTGTGAAAAAATGGATATTATGCAAAGGGTCTGAAATATGTCTTTGTAACCACATCAAAGCTAAACTGTAGCACTGAAATGTAGCTATTATAAACTTATTGTTAAAAGAGATGTTTAAAATGACCCACATTTTGTGAGTTTAACATACCTTAATCATCACAATTTTACAGAATGAGAGAACCTAGCCTGGGAGTACTGGGAATAGGCAGCAATCAACTGTGGATGCCAATGTTTCACCAGTCACACACTCACACACACGCACACACACACACACACACACACACGATCAGCCACACTCACAGATAATGCAGCGTGCATGTCCTTGGCGTGTGGAAGTAAACTGCAAGCCCAAGGAAAATTCTGTTTGGGTTCAGTGTATTTAGAAACTATTGTCACAAGAATGAGTCAGAGACATCATAAAGAGTTGGGGCAGCCACCCATATAATATGCTCGGCTGCAAAATTGCTTGTTTTTATACAAGATGTGTATAGTTCAGAGTCCAGAGCAGAACTGCCTGTACTGAGGCAAGATGGCAGTTTTAAAGGCCTGGAAAGGAAATGACGTCAACGTTGCAGGAACTGGGAGTGGCGTCCTCGTGTCCGGAAGTGACGTCATCCTTGGGGCTGGCAAGAGGCGGGATTTCCCGGGAAAGGTCTGCAAGGGACTGAGAGGGATAGTCAGTACACTCCGCCGCCCCCTGGCCTGGCGTAGAATTACTAGTAGTTAGGCCCTTCAGCTGTTTCCCATGCACACGTGTGTGACACTATTCAGACCCCTTTACTTTTTTCACATTTTGTCTTGTGAAATGTTTTAATTTTTGTTCTCTCATCAAGCAACACTCAATATTCCAGAATGACAAAGTCCATTTTTGAATTTTTTTGCAAATTTATTAAAAATAAAATAATATCACAATGAGGCAAGTATTTAAGCCTTTGGCTTTGACGCTTGAGATTTGGCTCAGATATATCCCATTCTGTTGGTCATCGTTGTTTGGACTCCACCTACAGTATAGTCAATTCAACTGATTGGACATGATTACGAAAAACACACACATGTCTATGAAAGGTCCCACAGCTGTGCAAAAACCAAGACATGAGGTTGAAGGACTTGCCTGCAGATTTTAGAGACAACATTGGGTCAAAAAACAAATCCAGGGAAGGCTACAAAAAAACTTTCTGTAGCACTAAAGGTTTTCAAGAGCAGAGTGGCCCCCATAATTATTAAATGGAAGAGGTTAGGAAGAACCTTACCTCTTCCAGGAGCTAACCACCTGGACAAGCTGAGCAATTGTGGGAGAAGGGCCTTAGATAAGAACATGATGGTTTCTCTGTCTGAGCTTCAGAGAACCTTTGTGGAAATAGGAGAAACATCGAGAATGATAACCACCAGAGTGACCACTCCACTATTGTGGGCTTTATGGCAGAGTAGCCAAATGGAAGCTTCTGTTCAGGAAAAGACAAGTGAAAGCTGACATGGAGTTTGCAAAAAGGCACCTAAAGGACTCTTGGACTGTGAGAAACAAGATTCTATGGTCAGATGAAACCAAGACTGAATTGTTTGACCTAAGGCTCTGTCCACACTAGTACATTTTTGTTTAAAAACTCAGACTTTTGTCTCAGTTTTCGCCTATCATCCACATTACACCAGCGTTATACTCCAGAAAACGCTCTCCATACCTAAAGAATTTTAAAAACGGCAAAGCTTCATTTCAGTGTAAGTGGTTGAAGAATTGACATTTTTGAAAGTGCTGACTCCATCGCGCTCAGATTGGTTTGTGCTTATCGATTAGCTCTTCCCTGATTGGATCCTGCTCATTACAACATCTCATTCCCTGATTGGTCACCCTTCAAATAAGAAAACCATACTCCACCGTAGAGTGGGCATAAAAGAGTTGCTTTCCATGGCACTTATTGTGCTGGTTACCAGTATGCATTTAAATTTTGTTTTGTATTGTTTAAATGTTGCATATATGTGCAAAAGGCAAATAATTTACTGATTGCTACGGTTTTGTGAAAATTTCCTTTGAAGGTGACATTATCATTGTAGTGAAATATTTCAAGCCCCATAAAAATCAGATGGTAAATAACTCAGTTGACAACACATTATTAATGTTTGTTACTTAAACGTGAATCATTTATTAAGGTGGCTCTTTCCACAGCAAAATTAATAACAAGGTGCTTAATGAAAGCTCACAAGAAATACAGGTCAGAGATGTGAAAGCACAATGCAGTAAAGCAAACATATAGACACATGCGTGCAAACATTTGTTTATTTATTTTCTCAACTGAGTTAGCTTTACAAATATTGTTTGGTATGCAATATGCTCCGATTGCCGTGGACTGCTTTTAATCAACCATCTCGCGAATGAACATAGAGCTGATCACTTTTTATTTTTCAAGTATCACTTTAACATTTCTGGTGTTTTTATTTAATGACAAGACTATCCAGTTCTGAAGAACATTACTTTCCACTGTAATCAGAGCCTTAATAATAATAATAATAATAATAATTCTTTTTATTTATATAGTGCTTTTCTCACTTCTCAAAGCGCTCAGCAATTGCAGGTTAAGGGTCTTGCTCAAGGGCCCAACAGAGCAGAGTCCCTATTGGCATTTACGGGATCTGAGCTGGCAACCTTCTGATTGCCAGTGCAGATCTCTAGCCTCAGAGCCACCACTCTGCCATGGAGTCACGTGATATGGGGGCAATTCTCCGTGGCTCTTCAAAGAATTCTTTTTCAATTTTGTGAATGCGCTATCACTGCCTGCACCAATACTTTTTAAAGCCCATTAACCACACAAGAATCTAATTGTCACGAGGCACAGAATTTTTCACTACAACAGCACATTTCAAGATATTTTCCACCGATGCTCGTGTGTCCAGTATAGGCGGAACTCTATGTCCTTTACATTTTTGGGTGTTTTAGTGTGGACAAAGATACTTTTTGAAACAACCTGAAAACCCTGGTGTAGATATTGATCATTTTTGTTAAAAGATGCCATTTATTAATGACAATATAGTAGTGTGGATATAACCTGTATGTCACATCTAGAAGAAACCAGGCATTGCTCATCAACTGTGCAATACCATTGCAGCGGTGAAATGAGGTGGGGGGAGCATCAAACTGTGGGGTTCAGGACTGGGAGATTACTCAAGATCGAGGGAAAGCTAAATGGAGCAAAGTGTGAAGATATCCTTAATTAAAATCTGCTCCACAGTGTTTAGGGTTGCAGACTAGGCAAAATTTCACTTTCCAACAGGACAATGACCCTAAGCACAAAGCAAATTCAGCACAGGGGTAGCTTAAGCAAAACTCTGTGAATATCCTTGAATGGCTCAGGCAGAGCTTGGACTTGAACCCAACTGAACATCTCTGGGATACCTAAAAATACCTGTCCAGCAAAGGTCTCCATCTAATCTGACAGAGCTTGAGAGGATCTGTTAAAAGGAATGGCAGGATATCTCCAAATCCAAGTGTGTGAAGCTTGATGTATCACACCTAAAAAGACTTCAGGCTGTAAACACTGCCAAAGGTGCTTGAAACAAGTATTGGGGCAATATTACGTGTCACTTTTTTATTTTTAATACTTTTACAAAAATGTATAAAATCCTGCTTTCATTTTGTCATTCTGGAATATTAAGTATTGCTTGATGTGGGGAAGAAATGAATTTGAACAGTTTTAGTATAAGGCTGCAACATAACAAAATGTGGAGCCTGAATACTTTCTGAATGCACTGGAAGTCAACAAACAGATAAAGGAAGAAGTGAATGAATGAACCTACAAATAAGCAGATGATGAATGAATCAATTAATTAGTTAATTAATAAATGAATGGATGAGAAAATATATGTAAAAAAATCAATTCATCCCATTCATGACATCGGCACATACCCGAATGTGAATTTAAGGTACTGTCAATGAACGAGAAAAGTTATACATATAAATGCCTTTACAATAGAATTGAAGAACTCCTTAAAAAATGTGAAAGAAAACAGAGTCCCATGTTTAAGCTAACAATTCCGTCTATAAAGAGTAATAAAGTAAACACAATAGCTCTACTTCTTTTGGGAAAATGAGTTTCCAGCACTAGAGAGGTTAAAGTAAAGGTTGACCTCCCACATCACAATCCTCCCAGGAGGATAAAAGTTATTAGTGTAGTGGACAGGGGTGCACCAACAAAACCTGTTCATTCCTCAGCTGTAGGTCTATTGATGGCACAGAGATCAAGCACCACTATTGCACAAGGCCTCAGAAAAGCAGTCTATAGTTAAGACAACCACCAAGGGCTTCTGTTTCAAAATCAATGGATTAAAATGTGCATGGTTTTGTTTTTTTTTTCAGTTTTATTTTAAGATTTATAGTTGTGCAGAAAGACAGAAAGTTAAAAAAAGCATTCTATGGATTAAAATTAGATAAGAGCCCTTTTCATGGCACTTGGCTACTATTTGGCCAATTACCAATAACTGGAACAGGAAAACAGTTTTGAAAGATTAAACTACTCTAGGAAGACAATAAATCCTTAGGCACTCCAGGAAAGCAAGTTCTAAGGTTCTTAACGAATATGACAAAGAAAAAAAGTTCTTGAACAATGACTTTTGTATTTTATCCATCTAACTAATCCCTAATCTCCTGGGATAACGTCTGAAGCTATAAAACTGTTACCCACCCACCCGCCGTCCCTACTTTTTCGTGTTTCCATGGTTACTTTAGTAAGGGTTTCACTGGTTTTTTTTTTTTTTTTAGTGCTATCTACTAATAGAAAACACATCCCTGGCAGCAATGAGAGTTACAATTCTCCGAAGACCAGGGAATTAAGGAATCTGCTCCCTTGTGGCTAACAGTTATTACTGGAACTGGATCTTTCAGGGGATGTGACATCTGCGAAATATACAGCTCCGTCTTTAAAAAAGAAAAAAAAAATGAAAAAAAAGTCAGCAGTCTGGTCTGAATTTCATGTTGTTTTGGTTTTCCCGTCCAAATTGTACTGATCACAAATAGGAGACACTGCTCTCCGCCAATGCGTTCACTCACACAAGCATGCAGACATAACTCCATGTGACCTTGGCAGACCTACAGCCAATCTAGGACTCTGATCAAAGTTCATTGACTTTATGATTACTGCTTTGCTGTGTGACCTCCCAGCCTCTGTCAGCTCATACTCCTAGATTATGGGGGATCACATGGCAAACAAGCCCATTTATTTTAAATCAGCAATCTGAGCCTGGGATTTATAGACTAATGAACCATGGCAAACAGGTTCAGTCTAGCTAGTGCTCTCCTAGATTCTCAGAGCAATCATAGGTGCATTGATAACACCCCACCTACAAACCAAGCCCTCACCTCAAGTCAGCATGTCAGCCGGTTTTGTACTCTTTGATTCAGCACTCAGCTCTGGGTTACATGCTGAAGGCAAAAGACTACACCTTTTAAAATGTTTTATGAGACAGTGAGAGATTCCAGGACGCTGAAGTATCCCAGTCATTCCACTCTGTAGCCTTGATGTGCAATATATTGGGTCCTGGGAAATGCAAATATTTAAAGAAGGTAACTGATTAACTAGGAAATTATCCCACAGCAGTCTTAATGCATTTTCATTTACTGTACAGACATATTTACCTTGGCCACCCTGAAATAGTTATTTTTCGTTTTTTATAAATCAAATACAGTGTATAATTTTTAAAAGCCAGAAGTCACCATGACATGCACACATTTCTTTTTGAAACTAGGTGTTTGATTTTAAATGTTACACCATATTCTAAAATTCTGCACATAAAATAGCTGCAGAGTTTAATTAGATTTACCTTCAGGTTGCTTCATGTTCAGAATGGCTATAATGCTGCAAGTGTATGGTTTCATTGCATAATTGTTCTTTAACTGACAAACTGAATAGCCAAACTGAATCAGCATAGTTCAATTGTTTCCATATTTCTACAATTAGAGCAGTTTAAGGGGTTCACTCAAGGTTAAACAGTGGGTCAGTGGTCTCACATTGACCTTGTGGCAAACAGTCCAGCACATTGGTCACTTTGTCAGTACTGCACCAAACCTCATTCACACATCAAATACAGTTTGTTTCTCAATATGTGCTTCTAGCCGTGAGTGACAGGAATTTTCAGTTCTTCTCTTTATGCAAATTAGCAGAGAGGCCAGCCTGTTGGTCACACTGAGGCAGTTTGGGAAACGCAGTATAGAAAGACAGTAAGGTATAGGAAATGGACTCTACAGCACAAGTCTGCTGCAATACTTTTTACCTCTGGTACACTGTGTGACCCTGAGCAAGTTGTTTAATCCATCTGTACCCCAACTGTAAAAAATAAAAGATTAAAAACCAGTATTACTGTAAGCAGAATATTATTATTAGGCAAAAAACAAATCTAGACTTGGTGCCAGAGCCACACTGGGCCAATTTGGAGCCATCAATTAACAAACATGTCTTTAGAATGAAGAGAGAAATTAGAGTACACGAAGAAGAACCTACACAGACAAAAAGTGCAAAATTCTCCCAGGCAGCAATGGGGCACAAAATTCAAACTCACAACTGTGGAGTTGTAAGGCAGCGCCAATAGCTTCTGCACAATTGTGTCACCCATATTATGACAATAAATGTATCCATCTCTTCATTTAAGCTGAAGAGAACTAGAACAATCGATGCAAGGCATTAGCCAGCCCACCAGTCCAGCACAAACATCAGCACAATTAAAAACTGGCAGTGAATCTAGTGGCATATGAAAAGATAATCAAGATCCTAAAAAATTATTTATCCATTTTAATATATTATACTTTGAGGCAGAGAAACAAAAAGCATAATCACAAAATGGTTTCAATTATAAGGCAGAAATAGCCACTGATTGCAAGCTTGGCTGGAAATAAAGCCAGCATCTACCTTGGCCCTCGAGGAGCTCATTCTGACGTTCTTGATATATATATAAAATATTCTGCCGACAAGTTAACAATGTGCATCCCAGACTTCCAGGTTCATCAAAAACCATTAGAATGTAAAAAATTCTGAGGTGTTACTGGCGTCTCACCCAGAGTAAACATGCAGCTTCAGATTCCTGTCACCTTTGTACCAATAAATTACTTCAGATTATAACAAATCAAATCAAGTGTGTCATGTTAATCATTAGGCATGTAAGGAACTCAGGCTAAATGTAATGCTATGGTATATTTAGGAAGCTGATGGAACAGGTAAAATAAAGCAATAAAGCCCTCACCCTTCAGTATATTTGTTGTAAGTCTTTGACTCCAGCCATACACATTCACTTGGATTATTATTCAGTTCGATTAAGATGTTAGAAAGCCTGTCAGGATTTATTTCAATATATTATAAAGATCAGTTTTTAATCATTATGTTTAATATTGACATAATTTGGAGTTCTGCCAAAGCTCCAAATTATCAGTTTGTTCTTTCCTGGTTACTCCCCATATACAAACAAAACTAAGACAAGCCTAAATCTTTGTCCCTTCACTTCACTTCCCATGTCCGTTTTTTTCTTAATCACTGAATTATTCCCACAGTGCATGTGACTGAACCGTTTGATTTCTTTTACAGAACTGTGTCTGAAACATTGGATGTGATCTTGAGTTTCATCAAAACGTGACACAGTTTTTGCACAGAAGGGATGTCAGTCAAAAACCATCTGAAACTAAAGCAAACCAAATGGAATACAGCCGGGACCATGGCTGTTTATGTTATATAGCAAATGCAAGCAGTTGACCGAAACATGTCTCCATGGCAGGCGGAACTGGACAGAAATAAAAGAGATTTATGCAGTTTTCTAGGATGCATATCTTTCAAGGGATTCATGAATCCAGCGTCTTATGTGATTAACAAATACTACACCAATTTTAATGATGAAATACCAAGAAAGTTTTCAAATCCTTCTTTCCCTGAAAAGCAGGGTGCTATACTGGGCTGGTTGTCTAGTGGAATAGCACTGAAAGGGCCAGGCCTATCTATCATCCATCCACAATGAACTAATAACAAATCCATCCAATATCCTTTAGTGTCACAAAGCGTAACCTGGCAGCATAAGGTACAAGGAAGGAACCAGCCTTGGATGGGGTGCCAGTCTATCACAGGTTGCACTAAT
Organism: Erpetoichthys calabaricus; assembly: GCF_900747795.2. Taxonomy (NCBI): domain Eukaryota; kingdom Metazoa; phylum Chordata; class Cladistia; order Polypteriformes; family Polypteridae; genus Erpetoichthys; species Erpetoichthys calabaricus. The sequence goes on from NC_041395.2 coordinate 116,243,793, forward strand.
TCAGATGGGGCCAATTTGGAGTTTTCGATTAACATAACACATGGATTACTGTATTTTAGGAGTGAGGAATGAAAACTGGGGCGGCACGGTGGCGCAGTGGGTAGCACTGCTGCCTCGCAGTTGGGAGATCTGGGGACCTGGGTTCGCTTCCCGGGTCCTCCCTGCGTGGAGTTTGCATGTTCTCCCCGTGTCTGCATGGGTTTCCTCCGGGCGCTCCGGTTTCCTCCCACAGTCCAAAGACATGCAGGTTAGGTGGAGTGGCGATTCTAAATTGGCCCTAGTGTGTGCTTGGTGTGTGGGTGTGTTTGTGTGTGTCCTGCGGTGGGTTGGCACCCTGCCCGGGAGTGGTTCCTGCTTTGTGCCCTGTGTTGTCTGGGATTGGCTCCAGCAGACCCCCGTGACCCTGTGTTTGGATTCAGCGGGTTGGTAAATGGATGGATGGATGGAATGAAAACTGGACTATCTGGAAACAAGAAACACACAAACATGGGGAGAGCATACAAATTTGACACAGACAAGGCACAGGAGCTGCAAGGAACCTGTGCTGCACCACCATGATAATAAATGCTTGCAATTTATTTAACACATGGCACTACTTTGATGAATTACTGTTTTACACAATTGTAGAAGTTTAAATACACCTACATGCAATGTTGTACTAAGGTATTGGACAGTGAGGCTTCTTTTCAGTTCTTTTCATTTTGTGAGTTTGGTGGTCAGCTCTGCTTGTCCATCAAAGTTAAATGCTGACTTATCATCTCTAAACAGGACTCTGGGATAGTGGTTTTTAATATTCAGATGTGTCAGAGTGGTGTGAAGTACAAGAGATATGACATCCCCTGTGGAGCAGTTGTGACAATAGGCAAACTGGAATGTTCTGTTTAGGGTGTTCCAGTACCAGTATCACAAAGCATTTCATCATGATTTTGAGTGAATGCCACCGATCTGTAGTCATTTAGACAGTTTGCTTTCATTTCCTTAGGCACAGTGATAATTGATGTCATTTTAAAGCAGGAGGGGACTCTCAGCACAGTATCAAAGATGTCACTGAAGACGTCAGAGCATTGGTTGCTAAAGGTTTTTAAAGCACTTCCTGAAATTCCATCCGGACCAGATGCCTGGTGGACATTGACTCATTTAAAACCCCCGGGTTTTAGTGATTCCGCTTCCTTTGAATTCTGTGAAATTTGAGTTCTTCCTATGATATGGCCTATACCTGAATAATGGAGTGACGTACGTTTCTGACTGCAAGGTTTACACAGAATTTGATATGGTAAATGTGGTCATGCTTACATGCTAGATACTTCCTTATGTTCTTTGCAATATGAAGAACATCCAGCCAGCCGTCAGACTCACACCAAGAGTCAGATAGTCATAAACCAATAAGATGAGATCTGATGTAGTCAGGATCTTTTCTGTACTAAATTTGGTATGTTCTCAATAATTTTTCCAAAATCATTTTCTTTGCATTGTTTTTATCACTTGTTAATTTAGTTATTAAGGATATATTTCAGCATTTTTAGTAACTGTGTTAAAATTATCATTTTGTGTTTAACATTACTCTCAGTACTGTAAGTACAAGGTGAAAAAAAGAAGAGCTGGTGCTCCAGAGGACTATCCATTTAATGAAAAAGAAAAAGAAAGTTATTGAAATGAAGGTAGACATCATGTCTGACGTGAGATTCACTTCTCCAGCCACAGAATAGCTTCTGGAAGATACTCCTGACAATCATGTGAGTGACAGTACCGAAGGTTGTGAACATGTAGATATGTCAATTGATGATATGTCAGATTTAAGACCAAAGGATATTAGTAAATAATGTCTATGCTTTAGAAAAAAAAAGGAAAGTCTAAATGAAAACATTTGAAAAATTCAGGTTTTGTTAAGACAGCACTCTTGAATACAAATTCTGGTTCTTCCGCTTTATAAAAGTTCACCCAACAGATCAATATCCACTTGTGTCAAAGTTTAGATTTCTACTTAGTAAGTTCTAATCTTCCTCACTATGCACAGATTATTAATACAAATAGCTATCTGGGAGTGTGACTTTACTGTGGTGCTGGAAAGACATTGCTCAAAAGGTCTGGATGTGGTTAATGAATACACATGGAAGGAAAAAAATGAAAAAAGCCATGACAATACTAATACTGTGCTATGTATACACAAGAAAAAGTCCCCAAAAAATGTACAGCAGCATGCTGTGTGAACAATGATGAAGATCAGCCCTCATTATGCATTCTTTTCAGATGACACAGCGGGTGAATGCAGGATAGTGAGGAATCATTAATTGGCCCTTTCCAATTGTGTGACAAAGAGGCGACAGAGCACACCATAATTCTTTCATTGAAAAGAGCTTCATGTAACTGTGCACATTCACAAGTGGGCACAACGGTAGGTAGACAAGTAAAGAGGGAACATCTGAATAACAAGCAGGTTACTTTAATAGAATGGCATTCTTAAAGGGCTTGTGGATGTCTCCTGTTGGGCGGACGTGAGATTTAGCTCCAGGGTATAAGATGTCACTAATTGGAAGAGGGATCTGATCTCTTTCACACTTGCCACTCAGCATGCTTGCCTGCTATCAGCTTAGTGTTGTCATTTCTGAAGTGCTGCCTTGGTTTAAAAAAAAAAAAAAAAACACTTTGCAAACAAAACCATGTGCACCATAGCATTATTACTGATGCCGTCTCTCCAGTGAGATAGTATATACATAACCTGTGAAGGTCAAGGCACTTATGCAGCTCTTGGAATTGAATTGCTTTGTAATTTACCTCGTCATTTTCTGTTGTATTTTTGGTTAATTTGTAAAGCTCTAGACAAAAGCCAACATATCAAATAAAGTTTGATTTGGGACCCTGCTATTTGTTTATTGGGTGCATACACCAGCAACCAAACAAAACTGTGGCAGGTAGAGACCAGTCATGCTGCTGCTATGACGCTGATGCTGTTCTCAAAAATAATAACTTTACCCAAATGGACAATGAGGGGGATGTTTTGTAGCTTGAGCACTACTACAGAATCTGTTGATTTCGTGGTGGCTATCTTGCTTGCTCCCACCCTCGCCCAGTTGTTCTTTCACCCAGAATGCATTGCTTTTATTTCCTTTTCACAGATCAATAGTGTCTGGAAAAGAATATCCATTCCAGACCCTCAAAGAAATTCACAAATCTTGTCAAGCTTGTCTCTTACTAATCAGACTTTAACTTCAGGGGCAGCTATCTCACTTTCCCACTTCTTCATCTAGAAACTTTGTTTTCACTGAGAAACTGATATTTTTGGTCACGTTTCGCACCTCCATGGAGTCTGGTGAGGGATAGCAATTTTCAAACCCCCAAGTGATGACTAGGTTCAAGAATTATGCGTCAAAGTCTATTTTACGCTGGCTGGCACAGAACCATGCCATCTGGTGGCCTGTCAACTCATTACACAGTTGATCTCTAACTGTATTCTGGTCCTGAATGGCCACAGTGGTGGCAGGCTTTTATTCAATACAATTTCTTAGTTTAATGTCTGTTTGTTGTTAATCAACCTCTTAATGTATTCAGACAGATCAAAATTGCTCTCTGTCTAATTTCTCAGAATTGATAATAATAACTTTTTCTTTGCTTTGAAATTTAGAAAGACACTTTCTGTTGACATGATTTCTAAAGCACTTTAGTCTCTCAATTTTATTTTCTCTTCTTTATTATAATTCACTTCCATAAAAATAACTTTAACTCTTTATCGCTTCTTTTTTTATTAACCAGAAGACACAAGTGACAGGTTACACAGCTAGACACCTAAATTGCTGTCATTTTTAATGTGTATGTATGTTCATCATTAAAGCAGTTGCTCTTAATAAAATATACTTTGAAACAAAATGCAAAGAAAAAAACCGATTAAGGGGTTTTTATCCTTTCTAGTCAGCTTTATCAAATATTTCCAGAAAAGTAAAATGGAAATTCTAACACAGCCAAACTATAAGAGGTGCAAGGAACATAATGTGTAATTAAAAGAATTTGTTAAATAATTGAGAAACTGGTTGTAACAAATTCACGTGGCTTCTCTCGCCATCCAGGACCACCAGCAAACACACATTCTGAATGTTACGGTCACTAATATGACTGCTGAAAAGAAATAGCTTCTCAGCATTTATATAGGTAGTCATTTTAAAATAATTATTCCACTCTTTTCAATTAAAATCTTCCTATCATAAACTATGTCAAACTGCAAAAGAACTGTATTCCCCTGCCAACAACCCGCTGTTCTTTCTCTTCATCAATAATGCAAAATGCCAGCTGAGTACTTTAGTTACAACTCCGTGTTAACAGACTGTCTTAAGCCTGAATTTCCATCAGAATATTTGAATAAGTATGTCGTTAACAGATTATATTATATTGAACTTTATTAAAACCTAATTGCATACGTGGATGATATGGTGGTCAACACTGCTGTCTCACAGCTCCATTGTCCTATCACTGTTTGTGTGCAGTCTGCAAATTCTCTCCATGTATGTGTGGCTTCCTATCTATTTTTTGCCACATCCCAAAGACATAATGTGTTAAGTTAATTGGTAACTCTAAACTGACCGTTTTGAGTGGATGATTGGCTGGTGCCCTGTATCCAGAGTTGGGGGTCTGCTCGACATCTAGCACCGACAGGATAGGTGTCAGCTTCCCATGACACAGATGTAGATAATAAACAGATGGACTTTATCCATTTACTAGTCAAGTGTCTATCCTAGCAGCATTCAGACCAAGGTGGGATCAAACCCTGTACAGGACACCACTCCATTGCACACAACTTTAGAAAAATGTGTGAAAAAAGTTTGTAAAGCACAAGAATGAAAAAATAAAGATCATTCCCATGCTGAAAAAAGAAAAGAAGGTTAGAGACACAACATTTCAGCTATGCAACCTTCATTAGGCATGACTTGAGGAAGACTACACAGCTGAAACATCACATCTCTAACCTTCTGTACTTTTTTTGGCATTGGAATGACTTATACTCATTTTCTTTTTGACATAGCCCTTTACTAATTACACAAAAATGAAACAATAAATATAATAAAAAGAGCAGTAGATGTGGGTACACCATGTTGGTAAAGACATCTGGGACCCCACCCTCCTCTTTTTCTTTGTACCGGTATTTTACAGATGCTTTGATTTCATGTGACTTGTAAATCTCAACAGTATAACAGCATTGAAGTTGGGTTTCTGATTGGTTGTGTGATTTTCTTAGGGTCACACAGTTAGGGTTAAACCAGCAGTTATGTCAGGTGTAGTCCAATACCTTAGTCCTAAAGTCACAATGTTTGTCTGGAAAAAGGGATCAAAAACATGGACAAAAGAATCAGCCAAAAGAAAACACACAAGTGTTGAAGAATTCAGATAGTAATTATTTTAAAGTACTTTCAGGATCAACAAATCCTTTAGAAACAAACTAAAACCTGTGTGACTTGGGCATTTAACACACTTTATATTCCCCGGGCAGTTAAGTCTTCTGTTGCAGCTGAGAGACTAAATTAGATTACTGTAGGTAAACGTTTTTAATCCCATGGGAAAATTCAGATTTATACAGAAACAGTAACTTCAAAGACAAGGATACATGCTCATAGGACAAATAATACAGCCAATCAATCGATAAATAAATAAATAAAAAATACATAAATGTATATAGTGGAGATATTTCAAAATTAAACTAAAGACTACGTCAAAAGGAAGCATTAAATTATGATAGCAGCAGGCAGAAACGACCCCCAGAGGTGCTTCTTATCACATTGTGGTGGAATGAACGTGTGGCTAAAAGTACTCCAAGACAGCCCTTCCTGCAAGGGATGGAGGGGATTTTTCATGATGGTAAGCAATTTTGTCACTATCCTCTTTTCAACAACTGCTTCGAGAGATGTCCAGAGTTATCCCCGTGATGGAGCAGGCTTTCCTGATAAGTTTGTTCAGGTATTGTGCTTCTTTTGAGTTGAAGTTGCTTCCCCAGGGGAATGCAGCATAAAACAATACACTCGCTTTTATGGACTGATAGAACATTTCCAGCAGCTTGCTGCATACATTAAAAGATCTGAGTCTCCTTAGGATGTACAGTCTGCTTGGGGTCCTTCTTGTACAGCTTCACTTTATTGTTGGACCAGTCTAGTGTGTTGTTTATATGAACCCTAGGTACTCTTAGCTCTGTACTACTTCCACATCTTCTCCATGAATGGTGACTGGTCTCAGAGGCATCTTGGCACGTCAGAAGTCCACCACCAGTTCTTTTGTCTTGCTGGTCTTAAGCTGCAGGTTGTTGTCTTTGCACTACAAGATGAAGTGATCCAACACCTGCCTATACTCTGATGGAGAACTCATAAAGGAGTCACAGGAAGGAGCTGTAGGTGATGTATACCCAAAAAGTGGAGCAAAGCCATCAAACCTCTGGCAAATACTAAACTCAATTACAATATTTAAAGGAATTTATTAGAAAAAATTAAATGTAAAACCAAAAGAAGAATAAAAAATGGAAATATGCAAAAACTAGAAAAATCCAAAAAGTTTAAATCAGTGGTATTCATGTTCAGTGCTGGGGGACCCGTATGGCTGCAAGCTTTTATTCCAACCAATTTCACAATCGATGCATCATTCTTTCTGTTAGATACAGTATTAACTAGTTAAATGCACATACAATGTAACTAGTTTTAAGGAGGTTTCCACTAAGGCACAAATAAACAAAGGTGAACTACTATATGTTTTATTACTGAACCCATAAACTCATTAATTTATAATAGTAGGCTTCAATAGTGAAATGCAGCTCCACTTGCTTATTTATTGTTTGACTCTCTTTAACATCTATATCTGCTTTTACATGCACACATACTGTAAGTTTATTCACTAAAGCACAGTTTTAGTCCCAGGGAACCTGAAAGAAACATCTTTCATAACTCCTTACATCTCCAGCCACAGGCCAGTGAATGACAGGGAGCAGCCACAGAGGGGTCTACCATTGATGGTCCGCAGCCAGGATCTATTGAAAGTAAGTGAAGCAGTATGTTTTAAGGATGGAACACACAAAAGGTGGGGCCATCATGACATCACAGCTGATGAGTAAGTACCTCAGTATTATCAGTTGGTGTGGAGTGAGATTCATTTGAAGGTTTTATGTTTGGATATTTCGGGTTTATTGGATTTTTTACTTTTATTTTTGGATTTTATCTTTGGATAGCAAATTGCCATTTTTATGCACCCTTTTTGACTTATTTTCCTTTGTCTCACTTGTCTTTCTTTTTTTTGTTATTTAATAGAGACAGAGAGAGGTCGGGACCATGCACTGACAGTGCGCTGCTGCACCCACCACATAACAAACTTCCTGAATCTTTTATATTTGAGGTATATTATTTTGTTTTGTTTTTGTCCTCTCAAGCCAGACATTAACAGTTTTCCTCTTCCTTGAAGTGCATTTTTTAGAATTTTTGAACTTTTAAAACCTGAACCCCATTTTTGGGCCTGGGTGGGCCAAAAGGTTTGCCTTTTGAGTTTGGAGCCAGGTTGCTTGAGGTGAGGCCTATTTCTGAAACAGAGCAGTGATATCTTAATCTGTTTTTGCTGCCAGTAGAGCATTGTAAAGAATTCAAAAATATTGGCATGATACACATTAGGAATGAAAGTGGTAAAATTCGAAAGTCTCAAAAAAATTATAGTAAAGATCGCATTAGTGCAAACAAATGAACATTATTACTTGGTGAAATAGCAGAACAGCTAAAGTAGATCAAATATATTGTTCGAATTTAAACTTTAAGTCGGAGACTTGTAGATCGTCTAATTCGTGTTGCCATCAGGGAAAAGTAGTGTTTCTTCCCAATGAAGAGGTATATCTGCAAGAATTAAAACATTTGTTGTTTTGTGAAAGTGAAATCCACATATGCGAGTGGCAGAGATGCGAAGTGGCTGGCGCATAACGCAGACCGGGTGGTTGGCAAGCAAAGCAAGCAGGGGGCAAAGCCCCCTAGTTAATTAAAAGAAGAAAAAGAGAAAGAAATTCAACTTAAAATAACTAAAAATGTTAATTAATGATTACAAAACAATTAACAAACATAAAAGGTAAACAGAAATAACAGGATAAACAAAATTCAAGGAAATTAAAAAATAAAACCCTAAGGCACAATCTATAACAAGCCATAACAGTAGGAAATGCCAGAAGAATGGCATATTCAGTTCTTTCCGCAGTCCAAAGTCATGGACTTTGTTTAAGATCAATGATACTCATTTTACTCAGCCCAGAGGTTCATCTCTATTAAAGGTCCTCCGGTTCATATCACCAGTGTCTTACAACCAGTTTAAAAGTATAATATGTCCACAGTTCCTAATGTCAAACCTACACCTTCTACAATAAATGAATTTTTGGACTTGACTCGTTTTGGTTATCTCTGCCTCCATCTTTTTACACAGTGTTATTATTCATCCAAAAAGTTTGTGAAAGAGATTTCAAATGCTTCTGTATTTTAGAAAGCACACTAGAAAATTTTTTATTGAACATTACAAAAAGATGGGCTGTACAAAGAACACAAATTGCTCATAATAAGGAGCATTTAAATCCTTCCATTGTGTATGCTTGTAATTCACATTCAGTATCATGCAAGTCATGTGAACATTTTTTTGTTTAAAGGATTCTCAGTAACTGAAAAAACACTTTATGCAGAAGTTCCCAATGTATTCTGTCCTTTGGTAAACCATTCAGCAGTTTTTTGTGCATTTTTCCCGCTGAGTAGGTGGCTTATCACCATTAATGCATTCAATGTACACAACAAAGTACTTTAGTGCACAGGCAGAAAGCTTCTTATCTTGTGTGTGGACAGTTTATCTGAATCTTTAACAGCTCCTCCAAGGTCAGACATGGCACCATACCTGGGTACTGTATGCTCTTCAACTTGTCTATCAGCCTACGTCAGCCAGGAAAAACATTGTCTGTGATAGTATAACACAGAGATAAGAGCACTAATTTCACTTTATTATAATGCAATACTTTGATTTGCAGAGAGATGAGCATTTCCTGGAGACACAGTGGTTACATTGACTTGTTGTTAAGGATGCTATAAAATGTTGAGAATTGTTGTCAAGCTGAAAATAACCAGGAGATGATAAGCACCAAGCAAGAAGTGATCAGGGCAGAAAAAGTCAAAAACAGTAAAATCAAAGTTAAACCGAAGCGCAAATGTTTGAGTCACAAGCAGCAAAATCAAAAAACAGAGATTAATCTGACCACTAAGGCCTACTTAGAAATCAAACTAATTGTGCTAGAGAGAATTGGTTGTTATTTATCCACCGAGTGATGAGATTAAATTAAACTCAAAGCCCTATTTACTGTACATGTCGTGTCTGATGATGTAACAGCTCCAACCATCACAGTCAAGTGACTAAAGAAAGCAAGACATTAACTAAAAATGCATTTCTCCATGCTTATTTTATTAATAAATGGAAAACAGTGATTCCAAAACCCAATTAAACCCAGAACACATATATTTCAATGTATATTATGACACTTGTGAGTCACTTGTTTCTGCATCAATAGGAGTTTGCCCTATGTTTCTTTGATAACTCTCTTTGGTTCTTTGTCATTGTGCCCTGTGATACCCTGTGCCCTGTGACAGATCTCAGCCCTTTGAAATAAGAGACAATTAAGATTAAAGAGTTTTGGGGCACCTTGAAGACTAAACCCATCTATTGCAGTATTGAAAGAAATTAAAGAAAACATGTATTAACAATGCAATTGAGTCATTCCGACTTATTCAATCAGGTGGCCTGCCCAAGATGGTGGTTCTTCCAGTTATGATGGATTCTGGGAGGAAGAAGCAGGTCCAGGTGGTTGGACCCCAGAAGTGACGTCATTGGCTGGAAGGTGTCATTCTACTTTTATGCAGAGGGAGGAGAATAGATATTGACATTAGATGACTCAACCTCATTTCTCAGGAGGGTATTGCAATCACTTAAGCCCATAAGCTTTTCCCCAAGCGCACATGTGTGACACCTTCCAACCCAGGAAAGTTAACTACAGATCAAAAAATAAATAAATGAATTATGGTGAAGGAGTCTGGGGTAATGTGGAATTTTTATACGAAAACAGTGCTGGTAAAAGCCATGTGGCTGTGGAGAACTTGATGAAAGAATGTGCTAATTGTGCGAAACAAGCATGAAGGTGGTTGGTGTAGCTGTCCTTTATCGAGTCTCTGCAGGTCATTAGTAAAGGCCCCCATACCCACAAAGTATATAAGGAGTCTGGGTAGGATAGAGACAGAACTGAGAAAAGAAAGAGAAAGGGACATAAATTGAGAAAGAGTTTATGGAGAAACTAGGAATAAGATTGAGAGTGTGAGCTGGTGCAGTGGACTGGGGGGCATGATGGTCAGGAGGAAACCTCATGGTGAGTGAGAGGAACTGCACTCCAGAGGCGGGTTGCTCTTACTGAGCATGGAGGGAGCAGAAACATCCTATTGTCTTTTGAGATTGTCCCACAAATGCCAAAGGATGGTGGTGGGACAATGAAACTAGGCTTTGGGTGTCCCAGTGGTGACCAGCTGAGGTTGCTGAGAAGACCTAATTGGTGAGTAGGACCGAGTGGGGGAGACAAGTGAAAGAGAAGCACTGAGGGTAATTGAAGAATGTAAGGAAAGAACTTGATTTTATCATTGTGATTTTAGTCTGGGGTCTATTAATTTATTGATTTTAACTCCCAAGATGAAGAACTTTGTATTGAATTATTTAAGGATCATTTGTGTAATGAAAACTTCACTGCCCTTTAATTATTACACAATGCTTTTTAATTGTTGGAATAAAACTGCACATTGCACTTTTGCACCAAACTTTGTTGTTTGTGTTTTCTGTGCACAAGTCCATCAGTTTTATGACTATCAATATCCCGGGAACAGGGAGGTGCCTGACTATGGGTAACCTAGGACATCACATGGCTGTAATGTCTTGTAGTGTAGTTGAACTTATAAATGTAATAGTTTATACTATATGTCATTTTTATTTTGTCAAACTTTTGATGTACTTTGTTGCTTTGGCACTGTGATTTTGACCTCATTGCTATGGTTCAGTGCTTATATGGCCCCTTTTGCTTCTTTGGAATAAGGAAATTTAAAAATGTCTCAGATGTATCAATACAATTCTTCTGAGCCATGCTTACTGTTAAAAAATGCAAACAAATACATGAATATAAAAACACATATTTTCTTTGCCATTATACATCGCCATAAATCGAATGTGTGCAGTTGTGTAAGATATGTATACAGCTAACAAACACGTGTCACGTGAGACTGGCTGCTGATTCACAAAAAAAAAGGAATCATCTGCTCCATTTTGATTGATTTCTTGAATTTTTGAGTTTGTTGTGTCCATTTCAGATATAATTAACATGGCCATCACCCTGGCCATAAAAACAGTAATGAGTAATTTTACTAAAGAGCACAGACTGTAGCCCTCTGCTCTAAATGAATGTTTTTGTCTCAATGTAATGTACACTTTATTTTGCTTTTGGGGAGTACTAGAACATGTTCCTAGGTATCAGAAGCTATTAAGAGAGTCCATATGGATGATCTGCACTCTTTAGTCATAGGTGATGACAAGAAATATAACACTTATCTTTACATCAGTTAATATGGTGGCACAGATGTTGTAGCTGGTGTTTGAAAGTCGAAGAACACTGAGCATAAATCTCAACTCAAACACTTCTAGCATGAAGTTTGACTGTTGGCCTACAGGGTTTTTACTCTGGTTTACTTTTCAAACTCAAAGACACCAATGCTATGTTAATTTGCCCAGTGTATATGTGAGAGTGCCCTAGGTTGGAGCTGCACTTTGTGGTACCTTTATAGACTTAGGCACCTGGAAATCCTTTGTTGGAATAAGTGGGGTTTGGGTTTAAAAAAGTGAAAAAAAAATTTACCGGGTATTGTACCCATTTAACAAACATGTGATATATATGCAATCACAAAATAAAAGGTATTAATTTTGTAAACCCCTTATTTAGGCCAGAGTTGAATGCATCTCTCACAGGTCACGTCCAAGCTATGTGAACACTACCACATTTCCATTTAAAACATGAAATAAATTTTAAAAATGTCTATCGCCCTATAGCACTGACACCTGTCAACATGAAATACTTTAAGAGGCAATTCTTGGGCCACTTGAAAGCTGGACTTCCCACATCACATGACCCTCTTCAGTTTGTCTATCGCCCAAACAATTTCACTGAAGATACCATATCATCTATACTTCATCTAGCCCTGTTCCATCTAGACAAAAGAGACAATTATGCGAGAATGCTTTTCATTCACTTCAGTTCGGCTTTCAACACCATCATTCCTCAGAAGCTCAAAGGGAGTTTGAGTCTGGTAGGCTACATCACTTCTATATGCAACTGGATCCTGGAGAACCCAGACAGTCCATAGTAGAAATGCTTTCTCCAGTACCATCACACTGAACACTGGTACCCCTCAGGACTGTGCACTCAGCCCACTTCTGTTCATTCTCCTGACTCTCAATTGTACAGCTGCATACAGCTTTAACACCATCACTAAGTCTGCAGATGACACAATGATAGTAGGTCTCATTACCAATGGGGATGAGTCAGCTTACAGAATGGAGATACGATGATTGGCAGATTGGTGCAAATGCAGCAGTCTGTTTCTTAATGTGGGCAAGATAAAAGAGATGATTGTTAACTTCAGGAAGGCCCATGCTGTCCACACCCATTGAGAATTCTGTCATGGAATCTGTCATGCTCACCAAATTCCTTGGTATGCACCTGGCAGCTGACCTTACTCGGTCAACTAATACCGCCTCCATAGCCAAGAAGATGCAGCAGTGTCTGCACTTTTTTTGGCGGCTGAAGAAGACAAGCCTTCCTTCTTCCTCTCTCACCACATTCTACAGGTGCACAAATGGGAGTGTTCTAACCAGCTGCATTCCCTGACTTATTTGGGAACTGCAGTGTCTCTCTGCTCTACATTAAAGACATCTTTATAAAGCAATTCATCCATAAAGGACCATTTCCATCACTCCCAGTCTGTTTGTCTATGGTAGTAGGTACTGCAGTATCTGAACCAGTTATGCCATGTGCTACAACAGCTTCTATCCCTTGGCTATCTGGACTCTGAACTCTGTGCTGCTCACCTCAGATCTGCTCCTAGTATCTTATGTTTTGCGGCACATTTGTTATACTACTATGTTACTACAGTTGCTTTTAGTTATTAGTTGTTGTTATTATTTATTTATTTTTCTTTCAAATTATTATGATCCATTCACTTACCTATTATTTATTCATTTACCAGTAACGCCGCACTGTACGATAACGTGCAGTGAATACACTTGACTTGAGCATTCATATTTTTCATACTCTTTCTCTGTACGTTTAGCATTCGTTTGCTCTCCTCCGCTTCTTCTCTTCTTTCGTCGGCATCTTTTCGCGTTAAAATTGATTAAGTCAGTGATTGTGTTGCAATTACTTAGTACGTTTTCCTTAATTTTTCACTTAAGCTGGCACTTGAGGCAAATTGAAGACTTAAGAATGATTTAAGATATGAAGAGGTAGGGGAAGTGACGGCGAAGGTGGTAGGGACGAGAATGGCGCCCATACGCATGCGCCGCATGGCCACCCTGCTGGCCACTGCTGAGAGTTGACTCAAAAATAAAATAAAATAAAAATAAAAAGAGGAATAACCTTGGAGGTCAATCATCACCCCGAAAGCGGACAGTAGATGTCACATAGTACAGGTATATGTGTACCAAATTTCAGGTCAATAAGTCAAACAGTTTGCGAGCTACTGGTGATTTAAAATCCTGGATAGACAAACGAACAGCCACGGTAGCGTATTATATAGAAAGATTGTATAGTATAGATCTTTAACTGTTTTGTACTATATTAATGTACATGTTGTACTGCGGTCCTGGGGAACGTTATTAGTGGCACTTTATACTGCAATAACTGTGTACGGATGGTAAGACAATAAAGCCTCTTGACTTAACTAAAAGGCCAAACTAAACTAAAATGATCTCTGTCCATATCAGTGTTTTCATATTGTTTGTGAAAGTATCTCTATCCACATTAAAATGAACAAAAATGCATATGACATACTGTAGTTATTCGCCTACACTGGACATGTACAATCTGCGGAAAAAATCCTTGAAGGGGTGGTAATGCCAACAATCACAGAATTTATCACAAAACTGTAATTGCCAGTAAATTATCTGTGATCAGTTAATTATTTCGTGCATGTATGTAGCCTTATCCTGCGGTGGGTTGGCACCCTGCCCAGGATTGGTTCCTGCCTTGTGCCCTGTGTTGGCTGGGATTGGCTCCAGCAGACCCCCGTGACCCTGTGTTCGGATTCAGCGGGTTAGAAAATGGATGGATGGATGTAGCCTTAAAACTGCACAAAACACAATTTAAATGCATGCAGGTAAGCAACACAACAAGCACCATGAAAAAGCAATTATTTTATGCCTGCTATGTTGGAACATAGTTTTCTTCTAAGAAGGTTGACCATCCAGGGAATCAGATGTTGTAATGAATAGGTCCAATCAGGGTAGAGCCACATAATAAGCATGAACCAATCAGAGTGTGATTAAACTGTGTTTTAAAAATCTGTGTTTTTAAGTGCCCACATTACAAAGCTGAGGCTGTGTTTTCAGAAGTATATGGCACTATGGAGCATTTTTACAAGTCTTTATTTTCAGAGGTTGAATATATCAAGGTGGTGTGGACAAAGTGAAAATGGAGACTAATGTCTGTTATTTAACAAAAGTGTAGTAATGTGGAAAGGGTCTCAGACACACATCCATATTCACTCACCCTAGACCATTTTGGATTCACCTTTCATCTTAAAAGTACATCTTTGAGATGTGAAAGGAAACATGAAGTACCCAGACAAGTGGAAACTAAACAGTAGTTATGAGAGAGAAGTTGGGAGCATATGCTGATAACACATTGTTGCATCCATCACATGCAGAGCCATCTGGATTGGGACCCAAGTGCAGCGGGTGACACCTCAGTACCATCTGGAACAGTGGGAGGTCTTTAATGGTAATTGGAGTGCCAATCCCGCCACCAACCCCTAGGGTTTCCCTGTAAATTGGAGGACCTGCTTGCAGGGCTGGATGAAGATTAACGTCGTACCCAGGACAACACAATTACAGGTTAAGAGCCTTGCACAAGGGCCCAACAGAGTAGAGTCACTTTTGGTGCTAATGGGACCAACCTTCCAATTGCTGCCACAGATCTCTAGCCTCAGGGCTTCCACTCAGTGAGGTATATATAATTATGGGTATAAGAAAATTATAAATAGCACAAATAACGGCTGTCAGCAGAAGTATAATACAGTAAAAATGAAAAGCAATAAGTTAAAAAGAGTATTAAAGAACATATCCTTACTAGATTTGGTTCCTGTTGAAATAGGACCTGGCACCCCACGATTTAATGATTGGATCATCTTAAATGGAATAACTGTTAAGTGCACTTTTAGGGAAAGAAAAAGCAGTGAGGCATGTACTGATTTATTAAAAATGTGCAGATGAAGTGAATAACAAAAACTGACACATAAAAGGAAAGCCACAGATGAAGTATCAGCATGTAGCCTGATCCCAGTGTAATCTTATATATAAGCCATTCAGTAACATGCCCACCCTTTTTATTGTCTGTTTACCTGGTTACTGTAGAAACAATGCATAGCCACCTCGATTCTAATGATCCCCTTTAGAGTCGCAGTTTGGCAACTCTGCAGACTTTCACAACTTCATAAACATACTGAAGAAGGAAAATAGTAATGTTGCTCAAGAAGAAATGTTTAAAATAGACTTAGATGAAAGCCCCTGCTTTTTAAACGTTACCTAGAAATCAGAATGCTGTGGCTGCTACTGTCTGCTATTCCATCTCTCTAGATCTTTCTGTGAGGCTCCATCAGTAATCACATGCAAATCACACTAAAAAAACTCATCTGCTCTCTCCTGCATTTTATTCAGATACACTTCATTTTCTAACCTCTTCTTCTGCTGCTGATCTCTCAATTCAGCCTGTCCATCAGTTCTTCTTTGCACGTGCTGACTTTTCCATGTTTATTTCCTTGTAGTTCATTGTGAGTTAAGTGTTCTTATCCTGTCACTTATTGCACACTGCTTTGTAAAGCACTTTGTGTTTGATGATTTATGATGGGTGCTATATAGAATAAAGATTGATTGATTGAATTGTTGATAAGGCACAAGATATGATGAGGAGCTGAACAATATAAGAAAGCTGCTCCTCTGAATTACATAGCCAGTGATGAGGCCATTTGGGAATCCCACTGGGTTTCTACAGGGTATGAACTAGCAGACATGCAGATTAGGTGGACTGGTGACGCTCAGTTGGCCCTAGTGTGGCATTTGAATGTGCATGCGATGGACTGGTGCCCTATCCAGCGGCTTGTTCCTGTCTCGCATCCTTTTCTTACTGAGTTACAATTCAGCCCCCTTCATCCTTACTTGGCAGTAAGTGGGGTTAGGAAATGGTATAGTATGGCACTAGTAGATGATTGTGTATTTTGATGTCTGGTTTATCTAGCTGAACATACTGCCATTACAAACCTTCACTAATACTGGATGGATACAATGTAGTATAGCCATCTTCCTGCAATAATTAAAAAAAAGCAGATGCTATGGAGTTGGGATCTGTTGTTATGTTTTCTCCAGGCCATTTAGTACATTCATTGGGTGACTTTCTTCATGTATATTTCCTGAATATCTTTGAAGAGGACAAAATAATCTGTCTAATTAAATTTGTATTTTAAATCACGGTGTAGTGAGAAGTCAAGTAAAATGGCTTTTATTGGCTAACTAAAAAAGATTACAATATGCAAGCTTTCAAGGCAACTCAGGCCACTTGACATCTTGCCTGAAGAAGGAGTCTGAGTTGCCTCAAAAGCTCGCATATTGTAATCTTTTTTTGTTAGCCAATAAAAGGTGTCATTTTACTTGACTTCTCACTATATTCATAATGGCTAACATGGTACAACATGCTAGTACTAAATCACAGTGTGTAAGAAAGGAAGACACTGCTCATAGCGCACACCCGGTTATTTTCAGGTATTTACAGAAATGTTCTAATTAATGTGGAGGCACTACAGATAACACAAAGTCAGCTTTGAAGGCAATGGAGTTGTTGGCTTGTGGAATGCGAGAAGACTAAAATGTTCTGTGTTTATTTTGATGTTGTATTTGAACTTCCTGATTCATCCATCCACTATCCCATGTCTAGAAAAACCTTAATTAACTCCTTTAAATGAAACTCATTACTCATAGATAGAACTTTGTTTGTCCCTAGAGGGAGATTTAGCTTTTTAGAGAAGCTCAATAAATAAATAAATAACATTATGTACATTATGACAAGCAACAAACCCCTCTCAAATATACACCAGATTGATTGAAAGGAAAGAAAACGTCTACAGTGAGGCATTATACTGGCATATTGCTGTTGGTCTAATGGAGCCACCGTAGCGTTTCCTGACAAACTTCTGTTGAATAATTTGTTGGCTGAAAGTATTTATGCAGTATTGATTCCTCAACTTGTCTATTTTAGTCACATGCTGTAACACATTGTCAAGAATCTAATTGAAGACAAACATTACAGTAGAATTAAACTGAATCCATTTGATGAGAGTAGAATATGCAGACTTCTGGAAATCTTACATGACTAGTTGTGACCATAATACATTTATTAAAATGGAACATCATTTAGGCAAATTAAAGGTATTAACAAAAGCTCATCAATGGTCATAGGGCTCCACTGACTGCTGTCCACATCCTGTCCATTTGAAAATTTCCATCCTTAATTAAGCAGGCTTAGACACTGACCCCTCATTATATTGTCCATCTCATTTTCCAGTTCATGTGCTCTTTATGGGTGCTCCTTCTCCATTAAGAATCCCCAAATGTCTCATGCCATATATCTAATTATATGTTAATCATTCTTATTAATCTGCCCCTGTATCCCTGGAAAACCACATTATACATTTTATACATCAATTTGTTTTGTTTTGTTATCATTGCCTTCATAAATCCATTCTTTATCAAATGTACTTAATGCAGTTGTCCTCTCTCAGGTGCCAATTCTCAACAAGGTGCTAGTTCATCAAAGGGCATACATGTACCCCAGACCAATACAGAGTGGTCATAATACTGTAAGAGGAAAAGAGCAGACTACCCAAAGAAAAACCTACCCAGACAGGATGTGAACATGCAGATGTCACATAGTCAATGACTGGACCCAATTTTTAAGTCCGTGACACAGAAGCTATGAGGCAGCCACACTATCCTGGCTCCCTTCCTTTATGCCCTGTATATACCTCAGACTACAGATAAAATACTGAATCATGCCATCTGCAGAAATTGTCAGATGACACAGTCATAATTGGACATATCAGCGGTGGGCAGGAAAATTAATACATGGCACTAATAAAGGATTTTTGAGTGGTGCAAACTGAACCAATTGCAGCTCAATACCAAAAAGACAAAGTAAATAGTCGAATACTTCAAGAGGGTCAATCCCACTCTGCCTCCAGTTCTCATTGATGATGAAGATATAAAGGTGGTGAGTACATACACATACCTCAGAGTACATCTGAACAACAGGTTTGGGTGAAGTACCAACACAGAGACTACATACAAGACAGGTGAGAGTAACCCCTACTTACTGAGAAGGGTGAGGTCATTTAGTGTACTGTATACAGACCATTCTTACAGGTTTTCTATTAGTCTGTAGTGGCCAGTGTATTTATAGGTAGTGTGCTGGGCAAATGGAATTATCACATTTGATGCCAACAGACTAAACAAACTGATTAAAAAGGCTAGTTCAATCGTGGGAGTTATGATGGACATACTGGAGGAAGTGGTAGGACAGAGGTCACTCAGAAAGCTGCTTACTATCATTGAAAATGACTCTCATCCCTTGTATGAGATCATGGCTAAACTGAGATGCACCTTCAGCAACAGACTAAGAAAAATGCATTGCTCCAAGGATCACTATGTGAGTTAATTTCTACCCTGAGCCATCAGGCTCTCTAATAAGTCACACCTCTGCTAAAGAGGTATTGATCCCTGACTGCTGAATAATACTGAGCTGGTCTAGCAGACATCTTAACAGAACAATGATGCTATGTGCAATATACTTTGCCAATATACTCTGCCAGTGAGTGGCATCAATTCAATTTACACTTAGTAAATACCTACACGTTGTTAATTTATTTTTAGATAGTTCTTGTTACATCTATATTTATGCCTTGTAAGAATACTTACAATTATGAGTATTCTTGTTAGTAGCTGTGTAAGCCTGTGCTGTAAAAAGCATGGGGTCCTAGAAACTACTGAAATTGTCAGAAAAAAATATTGAAATATAGAGATGTCAGATAATTGAAAGGAACTACTCCCTCCTAGGAGGTTTCGTTTTGCTGATGTGCTCACCTTGCTTCTGTATTAGCGGCTAAGCGAGTGACTCTTTCTTCTGAGGTTTCATTTTGCAGACGTGCTGGCCTTTCTTGTGTATCCTCAGAGGTGGAACCCTTACCCCGACTCCAACTCTCACTTCCGGGATGGACAGACACACACACTTCCATGCATGGACGTTTATATATAAGATATGTATATTTGTGACTTTTTTTAATCTCCTGCCGATTAACCAAGTTTCACATGGGTAGTTCTAATATTACCTTAAATGGCTTTCATACATTTGCATGGCCAACAGAAATTGCATCTCACACAGATCAAGCCAAGCACTGTAATATAGCTGTGACATGATGTACTGTACTATCTGGAAAGGAAATAAATTTATCACCTAGTCATCTCCAATTTCTGAACATGCTTATTCTAATATAGGTGGAGTGGCAGCAGAAGTAGAGAGCATGGTACCAGTCAGTTCTGCATGAGGTGCTAGCCCCAATGCAGTGCACCCACACTTACTCACCCACACTCATTCATACAGGCCCAATATAAAGCCACCATTAAACCAAACATCTACATCTTTAGAATATATAGGGAGTACGTGGCTCAGGGAGAACATGTAAGCTCTATACAAGTAACTACCATTTGGGCATTTAATTTAGATCCCTGGAGCTGTTAAGTAGAAAATCTAACCACCATGCCACCCCTTCTACTACTACTTTTTTGTTTTTTCTTGTTCTGCCATAAGTAGGAAAGTTTAGATTCCTTGAAGCTGCCACAGTTTCATGATTTTTAATTTCTAAGGTCAGTATTCTGAAACATTCCAGTGCACACACAGTTGCTTTGCCACCTGAACAAGTTTTTCATTTATGCCTCTATTCCTTTGTGTTTGTTGTTTTCTTCTTGCATTTTCCAGCAATGAGGCACTCTGGTTCAGCAATCTGAGCCTGGAGCAATGTAACAAGTGGGTGCTTCATGTAATTGTGAGCCACTGGGAAGAGTGCCATCAATGACTGTGCTACAAGTCAGATTACTCCACTAGAAATGTCAAAGTGTAGTTATTGACATCTTAAAGTAAGTGCTTTAAAAATACTTAGTTTAAACTTTATTTTATATAGCACCTTCTAGCAGTGAACACCATACCAAAGCATTATACAGGACATAGTTTATAGCTGCTGCAGGTTAAGTGACTCACTCAGGGTCACGCAGAGAAAGAAGGGTGCAGACTGAAGCAAGACCCTCATGCAATATATTTCTTAGATCAGTTTGGTTTAGATAGATAGATAGATAGATAGATAGATAGATAGATAGATAGATAGATAGATAGATAGATAGATAGATAGATAGATAGATAGATAGATAGATAGATAGATAGATAGATAGATAGATAGATAGATAGATAGATAGATAGATAGATAGATAGATAGGATAAGAAGAGACAATTACACAGATAAAATATCTGACTGAAAGTGTGTCCTAATAGTCCACTGACTAATAGTCTATTTTAATGTCCAGTTCCATATATTTTCTTGCTACAGGTCTCTAAGGTCATTCTGTGCCCCAAATGAACTGCAGCTGGAAATGCAAAATATTTGTTAGAATTCAAATCAAATCCACAAGAAGTTTAATTCTGAAATTTTGTTTTTCCATTTTTAGCTTGTAATCTAAAATTCAATTTAATTTTTCATAGCTCCCTTCTCTTTGTTGGTGTAGTGGCTACTGGCCAGTGCTGTTTTGTCACTGCTCCAGAATTTAAATTTGAATCTCAGTCCGTATGCTGTTTGTGTGGGATTTTCATTTTTTCTTTGTCTATGTGGATTTTTCTCTTTAGATTCTCCAGTGTCTTTCCTAAAAACGTACATGCCAGGTTTATTGGCAGCTCAAAACTGGCATTTACTGGCAATTGGTACATGTTCATGGTGATGGGCAAGCACTTCATGCAGGTTTGGCTCCTACCTTGTGCCTAAAGTTGCCAAGAAGCGCTCTAGATCTGGAACTGGAAAGGAATGCAGTATATAGTCTCTTTTAAGGTTATAAATTACTAATAATCATAAAAAAATAATCTCCTGGATTTATTCAACCTAATAATAAACCTAACATTCAAATCCTTGGGTTATGTTATATTAAAATCATAGTAACTGGAGCCAATGTTGACACAGGGAGAATGCGGTCACTCAACGCACACTGTATACTGACTAGGCCTTGTTCTTCATCCCAGTCTCCTGGATCTATGCTAAATAATGCAGAATCATGCCACACAAGCAAAAAACTTCATGAAATGTCTTATAACCAGTGTGAAAGATATTTTATAAAAATAATAAGTATTTTTAGTTAGTTTAATTTACAATAGCCATATCACCTGCACTTCAGAACAGGTCAGCCACCTGAAGCTAAGCATGTTTGGCCCCAGACAGTACTTGGATGGGAGACCAACCAGGAAAAGCTTGGGCTGCTTCTGAAAGAGGTGTTGGTGAGGCAAACAGGGAGCACTTATCCAGTGATCTGAAAGTGGATCCAAATGCCCCAGTGCTGTGACAGGGACAATGTGCTGTAAAAATGGTGTCATCCTTCGGATGAGGCATAAAATCAAGGTCCTGTCTCTGTGATCATTAAAGATCCCTGGGATTTCTTCGTAAAGAGTAGGGTATATCCAATGTCCATGCTAATTTGACAACCATGTCCTAGTTATTCTGGTCCCCTAATCATCCCCTGTATCTAATTGGCTATCTATTGTATGTCTCACCTCATCACATCCTAATAGCTAATGTGTGGTGAGCATACTGGTGCAAAAATGGCTGGTGTTTCATCATTCAGGTGGATGCTGCACATTGGTGGTGGGTGACGTGGCTCCCCACTGACTCTGTTAAGCACTTTGAGTGTTGAGAAATGCACTATATAAATTATAGAACTATAGAATTACTATTATTATTATTATTATTATCTATCAGTGCATGCTCCCAACCTCTCTCTCATATTGTTATTATTACTGTTATATGTACAGTATAGAAATCAGTGAAATTCTTACTTGCATGTACCAATCAACAGAACATTTATGAAAAGCATGGATTTCTAATGGAAGAGGAGTTGGTTAGGCCAATCACTTGTCTGTGTGTGGATCCCAAGGCCCAGTGTGTTTTAAAAATTGGTGCAGTCCTTCAGATGAGTTGTAAAAGTGAGGTCCTGACTCTCTGTTATCATAAAATTTCCCTTGGTATCTTTCAAAAAGAGTAGGGTGATTCCCGATGTCCTGGTCCCTTGTTCGTCCCCTGTCCCTTGTTGACTAACTGTCTCTGTTATCCTGTCACCACCTAAAAATGTGTACTGAGAATCACATTGGTGGTTATTCAAGTCATTCACACATGTCTATATAAATCACTTTGAATAGGTTACATAAATATAATCAATTAACATGAAGAAATGTTGCACCTACTGATTTCCATAATTATTTAGCATAGCTACCTTATCTTGAAATCTGAGACTTCCTTACCTGAAGAATCTGAGAACACATTTGTCATGACATTTCTGGACTATGAAGTAAGATGGTGCCACACAGATTACTTTTGCTGCCTCACTGATCCAGTGTCCCAAGTTTGAATCTCATGCCTGGTCATGGTTCATATGGAGGTTGCAAGTTATCCCTTGACTATTTGGGGTTTCCTCAGTCTTGTTCAGTTATCCTCCCTCATCCCCTAAGACATGCTGATAGTGTTCATTTATGACTCTAACCTGGTCAGAAGCCCATGTAGTGTTGGTACCTGCTTAATGCTAGGCATTGCCAGAAAAAGCTCTAACCCCCAGAGTTTTTGCTTGAGAATGCGCCATTTCTTTCAGATCTTAAAATATTTTTGCTTTTTTTATGTTAATAGATGATGACTTATTAGCTTAGATAAAAGTTGCAGAGCTTGGCATTGTTATTAGCACTCCCCTTACAGCAGTCGAACCCCATAGCATGGATGCTGTCTATTTATGCATGTTGTCCATGTGGGCTTTGTCTGGGATCACCACTTGTCTTCCATATCCAAGAAGCAAGTGCATTATGACAATTGTCGATACCTCAGTAACCAAGCATGTGCATGTGTCTGGGTGTGCATGTTAGTGAGGATGCCCTGTGATCAGCAGTTGACTTGTACATTTGTTCTAAAGGTTGTTGGAACAGGTTATGACTCCATATGACCCTCTAATGAAAAAGCACGTTGACTAAATGAATAGATATTTGTCAAATTGCTACTTTGGTCTTTGATTTTATTTAGTAATTACAGTTTGTGACCTTGCTACACAGCTTGATTGAGTGTGACATTTTTCAAATAGATACTTATTTGCTCACTTTTCATTTACAATATGGTTCTTACCTCTGGGTCATAGGATGCTTGACATGTTGAAGCAGGTGAGTCTCTGTATTAACAGCATTCCTTTATCAATTTTTGACTGGATTTAATGACAAATGTCTTTGATCTTCAATTTGCGTCCAGCTCAACCACCTCATTATTGCATAACCTGTAATTTTCATTTTGATCAAAGCATCTTATTGCAAATTTCTGCTGCCCTCATTTCACATTTTTCTACTTTCCGTTTTCATTTTAAGACTGATTAATTATTTAATTTCTTTCATTGCAAAGAACTCAAAGACATTCCCAGAAGAAAATGCAAACAGGCCACTATGCAGTTGGATGCCTTGCACAAATCTTTTTATTTCTTTAGTCATATTAACTGTTTCGTCAGCTTACAGCTCTTTAAGCTGAACAGAGACCACAGGGCACACACACATGTTTGGACCTCACAGAGGTGTGTTTCCAGTTTCCAGAAAACAATGCTTTCTAAGTTATCATCCTCATCAAATCCTGCTGAGGTTTATTTTAGAATCCTGCCAACAAAAAAAGAACTGAAGTGACACAAGAATAGTAACAACAGCAGCCACAGCCATAATATGTGAAAATAACTTAGCAGCCACAAACAAGTATAGACACATGAGGGATTCTAATATGAAAAAGAAAAGCAAAAGGAAAAAAAAACATTCATTCTGGTGCACTGCCAGTTTAGTACACATCCCTTACTGTTAAAGCTTTGAAATTGTCAAGCTGGAATTTCCCAATGTTTCTGCTATCTCACAGCTTCATGTTGTAGAGCAGGGGTCCTCAGTCCCAGTCCTGGAGGGCCGCAGTAGCTGCAGGTTTTTGTTCTAACCCGGTTGCTTAATTAGAAAGCAATTCTTGCCAATAATTTAATTTCATGGCTTGTCAGTGCTTTAACTCTGCTCTGACAGGTAATTCTCATATCCTCGATTTTCTTCCGCTTTCTAAGGATATCATCCAAATGATTTGAAGGCTAAAATGGATGAGTAGTTCTCAGTCCTTCACTTTTTTCTCTTCACTTTTCTTCCAAGTATTTAATTAAACCCAATAGTGCATGATAAATACACACAGGTGTAAATGGTAACAAGCTAAACGGAGAAATGCTGGTCTCTTTTGGCATTTGCATCTTATGGCTAATTAGGAGCAATTAAAAACCAAGAATACAGCTGTTTAAGACTAAAATAAGCAATAAGGGTACAATATCTTAATCAATGAGACAACTAAAGTGAAACCGAAGTGTTACTTGAGCAATAAGTGCTTCTTATTAAGCAATTGGGTTGGAGCAAAAACCTGTAGCCACTGCGGCCCTCCAGGACCGTGATTGAGGACCCCTGTCCTAGAGGATCACATAGTGTGTTGAGTTTGCATGTTCCTGAGAAATGAAACCCCCATTTTGCGAAAACACTAAATGACTTAGTGGCTTTATGTATGTGCGTAAATGTTTCCTCAACTGTACCATCTAGGACTTGATCCTGTCTACCCCTCTTCTGATCCTAATATAGATTCTGGCTCCTCAAGGACATGATTTTGAAAAAGGAGTGATGGATGGACTAAGAGCAAATCAATCAATTAAATTAATTTACGATTTTTTATGGAACCTTGTGCATGTATTTGTAAGTATGTGCTGCAGCTTATATGAATGTACCTAGCACTGGACCAGCACCCACTTCAGGCCACAAGAGACTTTGAATTTCCAAAGTCTAGTAATGGAATGAAATGGGTTTGGAAAATGGATTAGTGAATTAATTATGGAAAATGTAATCATTGAGGTGAACTGAAAACTTTATATTGTGGGCCCACCCTACTCTGGACTAGTGTTCTGTCCAGGATTGATTCCTGCCTAGCTCTCTATGGCTATCAGGATCAACTAAGCTCTCCACATCTCTTTAAAGTGCCAAACATTATTCTGAAAAAGGGGACCCCAACACCCATCAAGACTATGACTCCCATGCACCACCATGGTTGTGAAAATGGGAGTCCTACTAGAGGGATGCTACCACCAGACATGGACTCGGGAGGCAGACTCCATCCATCATTCTGTTACAGAGTCTGCCTGACCAGGAAAGGGTATACCCAACATCCCATTCACATTCATCCATATGAACTGTCCTCATGAGGACCTCCCAGATGGGCAAGTAAAGATCCACCCAAATTGCGATGCCGGCCAATCCATGTCCCCTATAACAATATATACATATGTGATTATTTTAGGTAAAAGCAAATTTGACAGTTAGGACATAAACCACAAAGGAGGAGATTAAAAATGATGGCAAAATTCTGTGTTCTGAATATAGTTAACTGAAAATCTTTATCGTGCTACTTGAGGGATTAAGCCTTAAACAAGCAGAGCAATAATGTATGTGGATAAAATAGCTGCCCTTTCCTAATATTATAAGCTTGTTTGTAATGGGTAATGTGGAAATAAGGCTGGGGAAATTTTGTACGCCTTGATGTATTTTGTCTGATTCTTCAGTGGACAAGTGGACAACTATAATAATGTGTCCATGAGCTGAGTACAGGGAATAATTATGGGAGTTAGCGTGTGGAATAGGAAAGAACAAAAAGTCCTAACTGGGATTCTTTGTGGTA